>NC_064619.1:695153291-695790433 GCF_023898315.1 Schistocerca nitens | reverse complement strand
CTCTGAATGGTCTTCCGTTACACAGCGAGAAACCAGGCGGATACACAATTTACAGTGTCCCAGGTCGTGGATGAGTGTGCCAGCACTACTAACAGAGAAGTCCAGTTGGGCAGCGAGGTGTTTGTGATCTCTCGACCACCTAGAATGGGAGTGACCACACGTCCCAACACACAGATCACCTGCTACAGACGCTAAATTTAACCGACAGCAAGAAGATGCTGTGATATGCAAATGATTAGCTTTTCAGAGCATTCACGCAAGGTTTGCGCCGGTGGCGACACCTACAACGTGCTGACACGAGGAAAGTTTCCAACCCATTCCTCATACACAAACAGCAGTCGACCGGCGTTTCCTGGTGAAACGTTGTTGCGATGCCTCGTGTAAGGGGGAGAAATGCGTTTCCGACTTTGATATAGGTCGGATTGTGGCCTATCACGATTGCGGTTTATCGTATCCCGACATTGCCACTCGCTTTGGTCGAGATCCAACGACTGTTGGCAGAATATGGAACCGGTGAGTTCAGCATGGAGGATGGTAATACGGAACGCCCTGCTGGATCCCAACGGCCTCGTATCACTAGCAGTCGAGATGACAGGCATCTTATCCGCATGGCTGTAACGGATCGTGCAGCCACGTCTCGATCCCTGAGAACAGATGGGGACGTTTTCAATACAACTACCATCTGCACAAACAGTTCGACGACGTTTGCAGCAGCATGGACTATCATCTCGGAGACCATGGCTGCGGTTACCGTTAACGCTGCATCCCAGAAAAGAGCTCCTGCGATGGTGTTCAACGACGAACCTGGGTGCACGAATGGCAAAACAGTTTTTCGGATGAATCCAGGTCTGTTTAGAGCATCATGATGGTCGCATCCGTGTTTGGCGACATCGCGGTGAACGCACATTGGAAGCGTGTATTCGTCATCGCCATACTAGCATATCACCCGGCGTGATGGTATGGGGTGCCATTGGTTACACGTCTCGGTCACCTCTTGTTCGCATTGACGGCACTTTGAACAGTGGACGTTACATTTCAGATGTGTTACGACCCGTGGCTCTACCCTTCATTCGATCCCTGCGAAACCCTACATTTCAGCAGGATAATGCACGGCCGCATGTTGCAGGTCCTGTACGGGCCTTTCTGTATACAGAAAATGTTCAACTGCTGCCCTGGACAGCACATTCTCCAGATCTCTCACCAATTGAAAACGTATCGTCAAGGGTGGCCGAGCCACTCGCTCGTCACAATACGCCAGTTACTACTCTTGATGAACTGTGGTATTGTGTTGAAGCTGCATGGGCAGCTGTACCTGTACTCGCCATGCAAGCTCTGTTTGACTCAATGTCCAGGCATATCAAGGCCGTTATTACGGCCAGAGGTGGTTGTTCTGGGTACTGATTTCTCGGGATCTATGCACCCAAATTGCGTGAAAATGTAATCACATGTCAGTTCTAGTATATTTGTCCAATGAATACGCATTTATCATATGCATTTCTTTTTGGTGTAGCAATTTTAATGGCCAGTAGTGTACATGGGCTTAAAGTACGCGGAAGGAATTTAGAAACACCTTTCTTAGACAGACATCTATGGTAATGAATAAACCTTGTTGGTAGCTGTTTCCGCGGACAGACTTGAAAGAAAGTGGTGCTCTGACTGTTTTGCAGCGTGAAGAAGCAAACAGCGGTCCTCTTTGTCTGGTCGGAAGAGAAGAGTCTCTATGAGGCGCAGCCACGTGCGTCCCGCTCACTGTCGAATGACACCGAACGCCAAACAAAGAAAGCTACTTGAGAAACGGATCTGCCGGGAGAGCAGAGCCTCGGAGTTTTTACTCGGCGCTATCCAAACACTTTGTAATTAGGGTGGAAGGCGATACCGTTGTCGCCGCTAACAATCTGCCGGCAGGGCAACCAGAAGTGGGCAGCCGCCCAGGGGTGGCCAGAGTAGCGCTGCAACCTCTAGGCTGCTGGCGGCAGTCTTCCCAGAGACTGCCTGGCGGCAGGGCGCACGGCCTGTCGTGACGCTTTTTAGTGACCAGAAATCGCCATCACTTGATCATTCATCCTGTTTACAGATGCCACTGGATAGTTCAATCTATTAACATTTCATTTTCTTTATCGCCATGTTGTGTGTTTCATGTACATGCTTTCGTCCTTATTTCGTCATTTCCAATTAACTACAAGGTGTAAAACTTTGCTTCCGCCGTTTGCCGATAGGTGGCGACAACGGTAAGTAGCTAATCTTCGTTGATCCATTATGGATCGTGGGACGATGGCTGGCATGAACTTCTTGATGCAATAATTTACCAACAGCCGTATGATTTGTAGAAGTGTAATTTACTTCATGAACTTCAATGTGCTACCAGTTTCGGCATTACATTGATGCCTTCTTCAGGCCCCACTCGTCATAGTCGTAAAACCGTCTGTGTCGCCTGGCCACCAAGAGCTGTTGCAGGACGATTGATTCACGGATCCAGTTATATGGCTCCTTCCGTGTATAGCGATTTTACGACTATGACGAGTGGTGCCTGAAGATGTCATCAATGTAATGCCGAAACTGGTAGCACATAGAAGTTGATAAAATAAAATAAATCTCTACAATACATACGGCTGTTGGTAAATTATTACATCAAGAAGGAAAAAAAAAAGGTAAGTAACGTTCGAAAGAAAAAGATCGCAGACGTCAGGCAGTTAGCTTGGACCTCGATCAACATAACATCATTCAAACATTAGTCGATTTATGTCTGTATCATATACTTGTTCCTCGTCGAAAATGTCAGTTTACGAGCCTAATTCTCGTCATTTGCGGGAGGTGTTACTGTTTTGTTTCAGTACGAAGAAAACAGCGGCTGAGTCTCGTCGAATGCTCTCAAGTTCGTATGATAAGGACGCTATTAGTGAAAGAAAGTGTCGTGAGTGGTTTCAATGCTTCAAGAACGGTGATTTTAACGTTGTAGACCGGCATAGTGGTGGAAGAGAGAATGTTTTCGAAGATGCAGAATTGGAGACATTGCTGAGTGAAGACTCGCGTCAAACTCCAGAAGAAATAGCACGATTAGTGGGAGTGACACACCAAGCCATTTCTAAACGTCTCAGGGATATGGGCATGCTTCAGAAACAACGAACTTGGGTCCCGTATGAGCTGAAACGAAGAGACGTTGAACAGCGTTTATGTGTTTGTGAACTGATGCTTCAGAGGCAAAAACGGAAGGGCTTTCTGCATCGCATTGGGAACGAAAAATGGGTTCATTACGATAACCCTAAACGTAAAAAATCATAGGGAGATCCCGGCCATGCATCCACGTCGACGGTCAAACCGAATATTCACAGCCCCACGATCATGCTCTGCATTTGGTGGGACCAGCTCTGTGTCGTGTACTGTGACGTGTTAAAACCAAGTGAAACAATGACAGGTGCTCGTTATCGAACGCAATTAATGCTTTTGTGCAGAACATTAATAGATAAACGGGTGCAATACAGCGAGAGGCATGATAAAGTGATTTTGCATCACGACAATGCTCGACCCCACGTTTGCAAAAGAGGTCTTGGTCTGGCTGACCAACACTTCCGATCTGATGAAGAATCTATAAATTGGATCTCTTCGTGGACGCTTCAAAAGACGAACAATTTTTTTGACGCGGGATTCGTACACTGCCCGACAGATGAGAGAAAGCAGTGTCCAGTGATGGAAAATACTTTGAATGATACATATTTCACCAGTTTGTTTCATTAAAGCCTCAAATGTTTGGGAAAAACGGCGGAAGCAAAGTTGTGTACCTTGTATATATACAGGATGTTTCAAAAAGGGCTTTACAACTTTGAAAATTCATATAAATTAATTCATAGGTCCTACAGAGGTGGCTGTAGTGACAATTTGTAGGGAGATACATCAAGTTTAGTCTCGGTTAGTGCGCTAGTGCCGAATCGCACCGTAAGAAGCGCAAGTGGCAGCTGCGTTAAAGATGGCTGCCTTCATGGACCCAAGCGTGCTAGCTGTGTGTTTGGTATCAAGAACCGAAGTCGGCGACAACAGTTCAGCGTAATTTCCCTACCAAGTACGCCTAGTAGGCCTACAATTATGAGTGGCATAAATGTTTTGTAGAAACAGGGTGCTCGGTAAGACATGGGAAATCATCAGGTCGTCCAGGCACATCTGACGACGTCGTTGAGCGAGTGAGACAACGTTTCGTCAACAGCCCTACGAAATCGACCCTACGTGCATCTCCCGAACTGCAAATCCCAAATACGGCTGTTTGGCTTGTGTTGAGAAACCGTTTGGGTCTGAAAACATACAGATTGACGATCGTTTGGGAAGAAATTGGTTTCTGATGGGATGTGTGCAGGATAACCAACGGAAGCCACATGCAACATCTTTAGATTAAGGTAAAAAAAACTTGTTGCTATTCCCTACAAAATAACACTAAACCCAGCTCTATATCTTCTTTCAATAAATTTATATGAATTTTGAAACTTTTAAAGTCCTTTTTCAAACACCCTGTATAAGTGAATATTAGAACATTGAAAGATTGAAACATTCAGCGGCATCTACAAACAAGGTGAACGCTCAAATGATAGCGATTTCTGGTCACTAAGTGCCACTGGAGCCTAGTTCGTCGTGTTGCCGGATAGCCCCCGTGGAAGACGTCAGCCAGAAAATAATTAAACAGCAACGACGTAATATACCGTCGTCGTTGTTTATATATATCTAAACTAAACTCGTGTACACGACTGCCACATTCACGATTAATGCGAACGAAATGCCTTATAAGTAGACTCATATGGTTCAAATGGCTCTGAGCACTATGGGACTTAACACCTGAGGTCATCAGTCCCCTAGAACTTAGAACTACTTGAACCTAACTAACGTAAGGACATCACACACATCCATGCCCGAGGCAGGATTCGAACCTGCGACTGTAGATGTCGCGCGGTTCCAGACTGAAGCTCCTGGAACCGCTCAGCCACATCCGCTGGCCTATAAGTAGAAGGAATGTATATAATATTATGTCGTTGCTGTTTAGTTTCATTGTTTTAGGTGAACACCTGTGCCACATTCACGAGTAATTCAAACGAAACGTCGTATAACGATATTGAATGATGCTCAGAGTTTAAAATGTTGCCATAATGGGGTTTCATGACATAAATAAAAATTAAGATTTTCTGTCTTTTTACAGCTCTGTAAATAAATTATCTGTACTAGTAAAGGCCTAAGATGGTCACCCAGTACCAGACGCAGGTTTGGCCTGTCTAATGGTCAACCAGTACCAGCTGCATGTCTGGCCTGTCTAATGGCTTCCAGGGGCGCCAAAAATTAATTTTCAGTATTATAGTTATTGAATGAATTTAAAAATTTAAAATTCTGTCATAATCTACTTATTAGGAAGTATAATCTTACATGCAGCGGCGGATCCTACACTCCTGGAAATGGAAAAAAGAACACATTGACACCGGTGTGTCAGACCCACCATACTTGCTCCGGACACTGCGAGAGGGCTGTACAAGCAATGATCACACGCACGGCACAGCGGACACACCAGGACCCGCGGTGTTGGCCGTCGAATGGCGCTAGCTGCGCAGCATTTGTGCACCGCCGCCGTCAGTGTCAGCCAGTTGGCCGTGGCATACGGAGCTCCATCGCAGTCTTTAACACTGGTAGCATGCCGCGACAGCGTGGACGTGAACCGTATGTGCAGTTGACGGACTTTGAGCGAGAGCGTATAGTGGGCATGCGGGAGGCCGGGTGGACGTACCGCCGAATTGCTTAACACGTGGGGCGTGAGGTCTCCACAGTACATCGATGTTGTCGCCAGTGGTCGGCGGAAGGTGCACGTGCCCGTCGACCTGGGACCGGACCGCAGCGACGCACGGATGCACGCCAAGACCGTAGGATCCTACGCAGTGCCGTAGGGGACCGCACCGCCACTTCCCAGCAAATTAGGGACACTGTTGCTCCTGGGGTATCGGCGAGGACCATTCGCAACCGTCTCCATGAAGCTGGGCTACGGTCCCGCACACCGTTAGGCCGTCTTCCGCTCACGCCCCAACATCGTGCAGCCCGCCTCCAGTGGTGTCGCGACAGGCGTGAATGGAGGGACGAATGGAGACGTGTCGTCTTCAGCGATGAGAGTCGCTTCTGCCTTGGTGCCAATGATGGTCGTATGCGTGTTTGGCGCCGTGCAGGTGAGCGCCACAATCAGGACTGCATACGACCGAGGCACACAGGGCCAACACCCGGCATCATGGTGTGGGGAGCGATCTCCTACACTGGCCGTACACCACTGGTGATCGTCGAGGGGACACTGAATAGTGCACGGTACATCCAAACCGTCATCGAACCCATCGTTCTACCATTCCTAGACTGGCAAGGGAACTTGCTGTTCCAACAGGACAATGCACGTCCGCATGTATCCCGTGCCACCCAACGTGCTCTAGAAGGTGTAAGTCAACTACCCTGGCCAGCAAGATCTCCGGATCTGTCCCCCATTGAGCATGTTTGGGACTGGATGAAGCGTCGTCGCACGCGGTCTGCACGTCCAGCACGAACGCTGGTCCAACTGAGGCGCCAGGTGGAAATGGCATGGCAAGCCGTTCCACAGGACTACATCCAGCATCTCTACGATCGTCTCCATGGGAGAATAGCAGCCTGCATTGCTGCGAAAGGTGGATATACACTGTACTAGTGCCGACATTGTGCATGCTCTGTTGCCTGTGTCTATGTGCCTGTGGTTCTGTCAGTGTGATCATGTGATGTATCTGACCCCAGGAATGTGTCAATAAAGTTTCCCCTTCCTGGTACAATGAATTCACGGTGTTCTTATTTCAATTTCCAGGAGTGTATATACAGGGTGTTTCAAAATTGACCGGTATATTTGAAACGGCAATAAAAACTAAACGAGTAGCGATAGAAATACACCGTTTGTTGCAATATGCTTGGGACAACAGTACATTTTCAGGCGGACAAACTTTCGAAATTACAGTATTTACAATTTTCAGCAACAGATGGCGCTGCAAGTGATGTGAAAGATATAGAAGACAAAGCAGTCTGTGGGTGCGCCATTCTGTACGTCGTCTTTCTGCTGTAAGCGTGTGCTGTTCACAACGTGCAAGTGTGCTGTAGACAACATGGTTTATTCCTTAGAACAGAGGATTTTTCTGGTGTTGGAATTCCACCGCCTAGAACACAGTGTTGTTGCAACAAGACGAAGTTTTCAACGGTTTAATGTAACCAAAGGACCGAAAAGCGATACAATAAAGGATCTGTTTGAAAAATTTCAACGGTCTGGGAACGTGACGGATGAACGTGCTGGAAAGGTAGGGCGACCGCGTACGGCAACCACAGAGGGCAACGCGCAGCTAGAGCAGCAGGTGATCCAACAGCGGCCTCGGGTTTCCGTTCGCCGTGTTGCAGCTGCGGTCCAAATGACGCCAACGTCCACGTATCGTCTCATGCGCCGGAGTTTACACCTCTTTCCATACAAAATTCAAACGCGCCAACCCCTCAGCGCCGCTACCATTGCTGCACGAGAGACATTCGCTAACGATATAGTGCACAGGATTGATGACGGCGATATGCATGTGGGCAGCATTTGGTTTACTGACGAAGCTTATTTTTACCTGGACGGCTTCGTCAATAAACAGAACTGGCGCATATGGGGAACCGAAAAGCCCCATGTTGCAGTCCCATCGTCCCTGCATCCTCAAAAAGTACTGGTCTGGGCCGCCATTTCTTCCAAAGGAATCATTGGCCCATTTTTCAGATCCGAAACGATTACTGCAACACGCTATCTGGACATTCTTCGTGAATTTGTGGCGGTACAAACTGCCTTAGACGACACTGCGAACACCTCGTGGTTTATGCAAGATGGTGCCCGGCCACATCGCACGGCCGACGTCTTTAATTTCCTGAATGAATATTTCGATGATCGTGTGATTGCTTTGGGCTATCCGAAACATACAGGAGGCGGCGTGGATTGGCCTCCCTATTCGCCAGACATGAACCCCTGTGACGTCTTTCTGTGGGGACACTTGAAAGACCAGCTGTACCGCCAGAATCCAGAAACAATTGAACAGCTGAAGCAGTACATCTCATCTGCATGTGAAGCCATTCCGCCAGACACGTTGTCAAAGGTTTCGGGTAATTTCATTCCCAGACTACGCCATATTATTGCTACGCATGGTTGATATGTGGAAAATATCGTACTATAGAGTTTCCCAGACCGCAGCGCCATCTGTTGTTGAAAATTGTAACTACTGTAATTTCGAAAGTTTGTCTGCCTGAAAATGTACTGTTGTCCCAAGCATATTGCAACAAACGGTGTATTTCTATCGCTGCTCGTTTAGTTTTTATTGCCGTTTCAAATATACCGGTCATTTTTGAAACACCCTGTAAGAGCACAAGTGTACGTGAAAACCTTAACTTTCGGCACCTTCCGGATTTACTGATTATTTTTCTTTGAAAGTTGTCAAATGTAACATGTTGTAATCTGAAAGATACGGCACTTTAACCTACCGCGCTACTGCTCCTCCAGACTCCGTGAAACTAGGCAACAGGGTCGCGAGCACGCGTTCAGTTGTGCACGTATTAAGGAGCTTTCACGGTTCACGATGTGCACTGTGCACAGCTAGCCCTTGCCCCTCAACTAGAAGTTTATGTCAATGCCACCAGGTGGTAGCACGCTGCGGCAGACTTTTATCCCCCTTCGCTGAGCACGAACCCTGCCTGATGACAGCACACTCCTCAGATCTCAGATATGCTAATTCACTCACTACATACTGTAGTAAAGTTAGATAGGACGTCAGTATATGTTAAAGTTGTACTGACAGTAGGTATATTTTGTGGGTTTCTGAATGAGTTATAGTATTTTAAGTTATGAATTTTGTCATACAGTACTCCCATTTGAGGCGCTGAGGATCATAAAGGCCTGAAGCACATCACCGTCGATTGTGAGATTGTAGCCTTTATTAATATGTTTCTGAAATCTGTTGATCATATCACGACTCAGGTTTATCTATGATGTAGATCCACAATGTATTTATGAAAATCTGCATCACTGGTTTCTCTGATATTCACTTAAATGTGGGATCGACGGCATTGTGCTTTAGGCCTTTATGGATCTCAGTGCCTCATTTGTATTCCAGTCAAGTGAACATGTTGGTAGACATTACTGTTGAGTTTAATCATTTCCACAAACGGCACTTTGTGTTTGAGGTTGGTTCTTTACTGTGCAGGAATCGGCTTTCATGTGCAATGCAAACATGAACTGTGGTGAATCTATTTTAAATGCTAACAGAAAAGTAAAGCTGTGATAACGGGTCGTGAGTCGTGATTGGGTAACTCAGTTGGTAGAGCACTTCCTCGCGAAAGGCAAAGGTCTCGAGTTCGAATCTCGGTCCAGCACACAGCTTGAAACTGCCAGGAAGCTTCATTTCAGTGCACACTCCGTTACAGAGTGAAAATCGCATTCTGGGAACAGAAAGTAAGGAAAAGTCGAAAAAGAACAGATCCTTTGATTGAGAGAGTGACGAAATCAAATATGCGCGGCTACAAGAGAACTAACGTGGTGAGGTCTATTTGACCGCGGGCTTTCGTCTACAATTGCGATTTAGCCAGTTCCCTATCTATTATTGCGACCGTCGGCTCGTTAGCTTCGAGTTCAGTTGTGAGTGGGCCGGCAACGCATGTGGTGTTATTTTTTCTGCGAGTACTTTCCTTACATATTCTCGATAGTTTCTATTTCAAAGCTTTTGAAATATGGCGGAACGTAGTAATTCTACAGGTAAACGATCTGATGCAAGTAGCAGACAACGTGTGAACACTTCAGACCAAAACTTTGAGGAAACTGTGAGCAGATGGTTGGAGGAATCAGACTGTGACGATAATCCTGAAGAAATTGAACCCATTGTGAGTGAGCATGAAACTTCGTCAGAACAAAGTGCAACAGAAAATTACTCTGATGAAAGCAGTGATCCATGTGATGAGCAACGGAGAAGCAATTACTTCTATGGCAAGAATCCGTGCAAATGGGCCAAAGCACCTCCGATCTGAGCTGCTAGAACTCCTCGCCATGACATCAATCATGAAATCTCCATCCACCAGGTTGACTACAGGAGACCCATTTTCATTACGGCATCTCTGTTTTGATGACGACGTTCTCGATCACATCCTACTATGAATAAATGCTAAAATAGATTGCGTCAGGCAGACGTACTCTGACAAAAGCAAAGCTGAATTCAGAACCTGGATTTGGATGAACTTTTAGCTTTTTTAGGACTTCTGATATATTCTCCTGTCTTTAAATCTAAATACGAAAATGTAAATTATATGTTTGCAACTGATGGTTCAGGTAGGGAAATTTGAAAAGTCTCTGTTGGATTCCTTTCATGTTTAATTTCTTAAATCTGTTGTCATTTACAGCATAAATTCCTCTTCTAAATTTACTGTGGCGTTTCTGACTATCTGGGAGGAGACTGAGTAGTGGAACGTGTTACTTTTACACATAAACAAGAACGATCTGTCACACTACTACACTTTAAAACACAGTTTATATGTAATTCATGTCACACAGTCTCATACGGAACCTACATCCGCTTTCTTTTATATACTGTATATGATAAGATACTGTCATCCCCCTTCCCTTCTGTGTGAAAGGATGAATGAGCAAACGTATTTCTAGTTGCATGCTTGAGGGTAGCAGACAAGGCTGTCTGCTAGAGAACAGTAGGACCAACGTCGGAACAGGTAGCTACGCTTTCTAAAAGCAAAGAGGTTTCTATCCTTAGTATGGTCCTGTCTGTCCGTTGTCATGTTGGTATAGGAAGCTGCCCCTTTGGCCACTTCCGTTTGTATTTGTGAGCCACCCTCAGGAAGCACGCTCGGTAGTAGCGCAGGTCAGTTGGTCCGTGGCGAGCGTCTGAAGTGGTAAGATCTCCGGCTAAGCGCGTGTCTGCTAAGTCTGTAGGACAATGGATTTCTTAAGTTCAGCCTAACTGAAAATTTAATCACCTTTATTTCAGGTTTAGCTCTAAAATATCTAAGGTTATCTTAAATTGCAGCGCAGTGTAATTCTCGTGTGAAGTTCAGATTGTTTTCCGGTAGTTGCTTTGTCACTACTTTATGAGTAAAGTGGAACCACGTGTTGATCAGTAACTCTAACTAAGATCAATCTTAAATGCGAATGCTTGTGTGATTATAACGTCTCGGCTCGACAATATTTTTCAATATAGCAACTTTTCTTTATGTTCAACCCACGTGGGGTGTACTTTGCGAGACCAGTACCACGTGCTTATATAACTGTTTGACCCGTCAGGTTAACAGTAAGACGTTAGTAACCAGTTCGAGGTTTTTCTTTTGTAAATTGCTTTTCAATCTAATTTATTTTAACTATCAAAATTGTTGTGGAGTTATACGCTTTGTGTAAACCAAGTTGACCACGTGAAGCATGTGGTGTAATCATCAAAGTAGCCCTCAGCTATTCTTTTTGGGAAGATTTCACAGAGAGTTAGTATGAATTTAGTATACCAGTGTGTGGTAATTACATGACGGACAGGATTGTGCTACGAACGTAATTTCTTTGGGTGAAAATTTGAATCTGCTTGTAGTGGTTAACTTTCTCTTGCATGTGTTTCAACGTTCTTTGTGTGTTGTTTTATGAATGCAGTGTTGTATGCAGTCTCCCAATCTTGGCTCCATATTTGATGTGTTCCGTAAGATTGCAATCTCACATTTTCACAATCCTAAATAAGGCACCAGTTTAGTTAGGAATCAAGTGTAATATGCTGAAATTTCAATGATCAATCTTAAAATAAATTTCCAAATATAAACTGATTTCTTTCTTTTTATTTAAATTCTCTTTTATATATATATATATATATATATATATATATATATATATATATATATATATATATATATCTTACCGGTTGTTGTATGACTATTAAAAGGGGCAGCTTCCTATACCAACATGACAACGGACGGACAGGACCATACTAAGGATAGAAACCTCTTTGCTTTTAGAAAGCGTAGCTACCTGTTCCGACGTTGGTCCTACTGTTCTCTAGCAGACAGCCTTGTCTGCTACCCTCAAGCATGCAACTAGAAATACGTTTGCTCATTCATCCTTTCACACAGAAGGGAAGGGGGATGACAGTATCTTATCATATACAGTATATAAAAGAAAGCGGATGTAGGTTCCGTATGAGACTGTGTGACATGAATTACATATAAACTGTGTTTTAAAGTGTAGTAGTGTGACAGATCGTTCTTGTTTATGTGTAAAAGTAACACGTTCCACTACTCAGTCTCCTCCCAGATAGTCAGAAACGCCACAGTAAATTTAGAAGAGGAATTTATGCCGTAAATGACAACAGATTTAAGAAATTAAACATGAAAGGAATCCAACAGAGACCTTTCAAATTTTCAAATGTGTCTCGTCTAGGAAACGTTTCCTAATGATTCAAATGGCTCTGAGCACTATAGGACTTAGCATCTATGGTCATCAGTGCCCTAGAACTTAGAACTACCTAAACCTAACTAACCTAAGGACATCACGTTTCCTAATGTTGTTGTACTACTGATGACTTTCGAACTAGAAAAGAGAGACTCAAAAGTGACAAAATGGCAGCAGTCTCTTTTCTCTTTAGAAAAATTGTTGAAAATTCCCAAATAAATGTCAGTTTAGGCACATGTGCTACTGTAGATGAGCAACTAGTTTCCTTCCATGGCAAATGCTCATTCGTGGTCTACATGTCGAAGAATCCTGGTAAATTCGGTTTAAAAATTATATCCTTGTGTGACTCTAGGACCAGTTACTTTTGTAATGGGTACATGTACACTGGAAAAGGCTCTGATGGCGATACTTTGCCGGACTATGATAAGGATCTAATAACATCAATGCAGTCTCTGTTGTGATTGTGTAAACCGATGTATGGCAGTAATCGCAGCATTACCGCTAACAACTGGTTCAGCTCAATAAACACTGTAGAAGAGTTAAGGAAAAGAGGATTGACTTTTGTTGGAACTAAAAAAGAATAAGAGATTCCGCAAGCCTTCCAACCAAAGAAGCATAGGCCAGTTGGTTCGTCTTTGAACGGTTATACGCAAGGCGCCAGTTGTCGCGTGTGCCAAAGACAAACAAAGTGGTTCTTCTTGTCTCTTCCATACATCATAGCCCCGCTGAGAATTTGACTTCTCAGAAATCAGAAATAATATCATGCTACAACGCCACTAAAGGAGGTGTCGAGGAAGTGGACAAAAAGTGCTCCATATACTCATGCAGTCGAAGAACTCCACGTTGGCCGATGTGTTTATTCCACGGTTTATAGGATATCAGTACAGTAAATGCATATGTCCTTCAGAAGAGTCAATCAGATGAAGCTCCTGTCGGCAGAGCTATCTTCCTGAAAGATCTGGTCCGTTGTCTTGTGCTGAAACATATGCAAAAGCGAAACAGAACCCACTATTTCCGCAGGAGTTAGAACTAATGACCTGCCGGATTTTAGGCCCCGATGCTCCAACAGAAGAAGCAGTGGAAGCAGAATTAGGTCCTAGGAATAGGAAAATGTGCAGAATCTGCCCAGCCAGCAAGAAAAGAAAGACTTCGCATGGTTGCTACATCTGCAAGAGACCAGGTCTGCAAGCACTGTTGTGAAAAATTGTGATTTGGAGGTCTTTGATTTTTCATGAGGTATTTTTTCAGGTTAAAAACGTTACATTTTTTGTTCCATTACTTTTAGAGGTGGCATGAGCCCCCTCTCATATTTCTATCTTGTTGTTGTTGTGGTCTTCAGTCCTGAGACTGGTTTGATGCAGATCTCCATGCTACTCTATCCTGTGCAAGCTTCTTCATCTCCCAGTACCTGCTGCAACCTACATCCTTCTGAATGTGCTTGGTGTATTCATCTCTTGGTCTTCCTCTACGATTTTTACCCTCCACGCTGCCCTCCAATGCTAAATTGGTGATCCCCTGATGCCTCAGAACATGTCCAACCAACCGGTCCCTTCTTCTTGTCATGTTGTGCCACAAGCTCCTCTTCTCTGCAGTTCTGTTCAATGCCTCCTCATTAGTTATGTGATCTACCCATCTAATCTTCAGCATTCTTCTGCAGCACCACATTTCGAAAGCTTCCATTCTCTTCTTGTCTAAACTATTTATCGTCCATCTTTCACTTCCATACATGGCTACACTCCATACAAGTACTTTCAGGAACGACTTCCTGACACTTAAATCTATACTCGATGTTAACCAATTTCTCTTCTTCAGAAACGCTTTCCTTGCCATTGCCAGTCTACATTTTATATCCTCTCTACTTCGACCATCCTCAGTTATTTTGCTCCCCAAATAGCAAAACTCCTTTACTACTTTAAGTGTCTCATTTCCTAATCTAATACCCTCAACATCACCCGACTTAATTCGACTACATTCCATTATCCTCGTTTAGCTTTTGTTGATGTTTATCTTATATCCTCCTTTCAAGACACTATCCATTCCGTTCAGCTGCTCTTCCAAGTCCTTTGCTGTCTCTGACAGAATTACAATGTCATCGGCGAACCTCAAAGTTTTTATTTCTTCTCCATGGATTTTAATACCTACTCCGAATTTTTCTTTTGTTTCCTTCACTGCTTACTCAATATACATATTGAATAACATCGGGGATAGGCTACAACCCTGTCTCACTTCCTTCCCAACCACTGCTTCCCTTTCATGCCCCTCAACTCTTATAACTGCCATTTGGTTGCTATACAAATTGTAATAGCTCCCTATATTTTACCCCTGCCACCTTCAGAATTTGAAAGAGAGTATTCCGGTCAACATCGTCAAAAGCTTTTTCTAAGTCTACAAATGCTAGAAACGTAGGTTTGCCTTTTCTTAATCTAGCTTCTAAAATAAGTCGTAGGGTCAGTATTGCCTCACGTGTTCCCATATTTCTGCGGAATCCAAACTGATCGCCCCAAGGTCGGCTTCTACTAGTTTTTCCATTTGTCTGTAAAGAATTCGCGTTAGTATTTTGCAGCCGTGACTTATTAGACTAATAGTTCGGTAATTTTCACATCTGTCAACACCTGCTTTCTTTGTATATTCTTCTTGAAGTCTGAGGGTATTTCGCCTGTCTCATACATCTTGCTCACCAGATGGTAGAGTTTTGTCAGGACTGGCTCTCCCAAGGCCGTCAGTAGTTCTAATGGAATGTTGTCTACCCCCGGGGACTTGATTCGACTCAGGTCTTTCAGTGCTCTGTCAAACTCTTCACGCAATATCATATCTCCCATTTCATCTTCATCTACATCCTCTTCCATTTCCATAATATTGTCCTCAAGTACATCGCCCTTGTATAGACCCTCTATATACTCCTTCCACCTTTCTGCTTTCCCTTCTTTGCTTACAACTGGGTTTCCATCTAAGTTCTTGATATTCATACAAGTGGTTCTCTTTTCTCCAAAAGTCTCTTTAATTTTCCTGTAGGCAGTATCTATCTTACCCCTAGTGAGATAAGCCTCTACATCCTTACATTTATCCTCTAGCCATCCCTGCTTAGCAATTTTGCACTTCCTGTCGATCTCATTTTTGAGACGTTTGTATTCCTTTGTGCCTGCTTCATTTATTGCATTATTATATTTTCTCCTTTCATCAATTAAATTCAGTATTTCTTCTGTTACCCAAGGATTTCTACTAGCCCTCGTCTTTTTACCTACTTGATCCTCTGCTGCCTTCACTACTTCATCCCTCAAAGCTACCCATTCTTCTTCTATGTATTTCTTTCCCCCATTCCTGTCAATTGTTCCCTCCCTTGTGCTCTCCCTGAAACTCTGTACAACCTCTGGTTCTTTCAGTTTATCCAGGACCCATCTCGTTAAATTCCCACCTTTTTGCAGTTTCTTCAGTTTTAATCTACAGTTCATAACCAATAAATTGTGGTCGGAGTCCACATCTGCCCCTGGTAATGTCTTACAGTTTAAATCCTGGTTCCTAAATCTCTGTCTTACCATTATATAATCTATCTGAAATCTTTTAGTATCTCCAGGCTCCTTCCATGTATACAACCTTCTTTTATGATTCTTTTACCAAGTGTTAGCTATGATTAAGTTGTGCTCTGTGCAAAATTCTACCAGGCGACTTCGTCTTTCATTTCTTACCCCCAATCCATATTCACCTAGTACGTTTCCTTCTCTCTCTTTTCCTACTACCGAATTCCAGTCACCCATGACTATTAAATTTTCGTCTCCCTTCACTATCTGAATAGTTTCTTTTATTTCATCTGCAGACCTAGTTGGCATATAAACTTGTACTACTGTAGTAGGCGTGGGCTTCATGTCTATCTTGACCACAATAATGTGTTCACTATGCTGTTTGTAGTAGATTACCCGCATTCCTATTTTTTATTCATTATTAAACCTACTCCTGCATTTCCCCTATTTGACTTTGTATTTATAACCCTGTATTCGCCTGACCAAAAGCCTTGTTCCTCCTGCCACCGAACTTCACTAATTCCCACTATATCTAACTTTAACCTACCCATTTCCCTTTTTAAATTTTCTAACCTTCCTGACCAATTAAGGGATCTGACATTCCACGCTCCGATCCGTAGAATGCCAGTTTTCTTTCTCCTGATAATGACGTCCTCTTGAGTAGTCCCCGCCCGGAGATCCGAATGGGGGACTATTTTACCTCCGGAATATTTTACCCAAGAGGACGCCATCATAATTAACCATACAGCAAAGCTGCATGCCCTCAGGAAATATTACGGCTGTAGTTTCCCCTTGCTTTCAACCGTTCACAGTACCAGTAAAGCAAGGCCGTTTTGGTTAGTGATACAAGGCCAGATCAGTCAATCATCCAGACTGTTGCCCCTGCAACTACTGAAAAGGCTGCTGCCCCTCTTCAGGAACCACACGTTTGTCTGGCCTCTCAACAGATACCCCTCCGTTGTGGTTGCACCTACGGTACGGCTATCTGTATCGCTGAGGCATGCAAGCCTCCCCACCAACGGCAAGGTCCATGGTTCATGGGGGGGATGGGGGGATTTCCATCTTATTCTGAGTAATTAGATTTTCCTCTCTAATTGCATGCGGTGAAGAATTGCTATTTCTTCACACGCGAACTTCCCACGCAGTGTCTCTCGTCACCCGGGTGGTCCGGTGACAGGCAGGGTCTTCTGATCTTGAAAGGGTTAAGCCGACGGGTGTGAAGGAGTCGAGTGGATGCTTTCCAGACGCCGACATTGTCATAAGAGCGGGGGCGTCACGCCCACAGGGGTCTGACGGAGTGGCTGGACTAGAGATTCCGTTACTTCGCAGAAACATTGTGAAAACACCTTCTGGCGGGCTACCAGCGAGGTGTGGGAATGACTTGTGTTCCCAGGCGGCCTTCGCGGGCAAATTCCCGCGTTTTCTGCAAAATCATAACTGCGATTGGCTTGCCCAGGGGATCGTGACGTAGCAAAATCGGCGCAGAAATTGGCGCCACGTATCTCCACTGGTGGAATAGTACTGCGTCGACAATAGAGGGGAATTTTCCGCCGGTTTTCGAGTTTTCGGCTTGTACGGGTGCTCTTTAGAGAGTCGACTCTCGCCTCTCGGTCAGGGTAGGTTATGACTGAGCTCTCGCTGCTCTGGACAGCCTGCCTTCCTTTGGCTGTCTAATATACTTTCATTTTTAATTGTAACTGTTTGATGAAGTTGCTGAAGTTTCGACTTCAACGTAACTCACCGAGTACAGTTGGCAATTGAGCGTTCTGCGTACAAGCGGCCTATGTTGTCCATCTTGAGAAGTTCTGACTAAAGTTGACTGTATCGGAGTTACTGAGTGACTTGGTTTGTTAAAATCTATCACTGTACCGTCAGTGATTGTGTGGCAAGCTTTCTTCGTCTCCCTCAGAGGAGCATTTGTATTGCTAGGAAGTCTTTAGTCTGGAACAACCAGACCAGGATAATTTGTTTCGGGCTATACTTGCGACATTATCATCACCACGACGGGACGTCGAAGCAACCAGCCATCGCTTCCGGTATGCCAGATCGTGTCATTGCAGTTAAGAAGACAGCTTGGTAATGTATGTCTGCAGCACCGGCCGATTAGGGAATTTGCTCTTTGATAATCAGAGCTCAGCAGAGCGCGCCTGTTCCCGTCTTTTCTTACGTGGTTCTGTCTTGGATGTTCATTGCCTGAGTTCTCACTACTGTGGCAGCTATTAATGTTGGGTTGGCTGGGTGCCTCTCTTAAGATTTGGGTTGCAAGGAATTGGCTCCACCTACCACTAGTTTATGGACAACCTCACCTTCACAGCATTTATTTGAGTATCCAATTTGATGTATTGTAAATGTTTCATGTGGTTGTTTACTATTTTGAGTTTAGTCATAATAAATCAAATTGTTATTTTGGACAGAACTTTCATGCTGTTCATCGGTAGAGCAACCCTTTCATTTCTCACAACGTTAATGAAACTTTCCTTTATCTAGTTAATTTCTATCAAATTAAATTATTGGAGTCGCCAAACGTTTTTCTACTCCACTTGCAGGGTCGATTACAGTTAGTTTGCGTTTCTTCTTAATCCATGTGCAACAGCAAAAGTCGGAGTTAGAATAGGGGGGCTTACAGCATAGTTTCTATATGAAGATTCTAGAATAATTTAGTGTTAAATACACTGCTAGCCACGGCACCTCGCAAGTTCCTCAAGAAGAAATACAAAATCTATCGAAACATTAATTTCGTTATTAGCTAATGAAAAACATATAAATGTATTAGTTTACGAGATGTGCAATAAACATAGTTGTATGCCAGGTTATCAATAATTATTTAACATTGAAGTTATGTATTTTCATGTTTATTTATATTGTATTAAAGAGTATGTCATATGCAAAACAGTATTTCAAAGGGATTCAAATTGTTAACATTACACCCACCTATAATTAAGAGGTCAGATTGACCGCACCACGGTGTTAGTGTCCCAGGTTTGGCACTACGTTAGTTAAAGGTTAACAAGAAAGTGTGTAGTTGCCACAAGTTGCTGTGTGAGTACAGTGATTTTCAGCCTGGAAGTAAATTCGTGAACTAATACATCTGTTAGGGATCTTCTGCATTTTTCCGAAAAAATGGAACAGTACGAGAACTCCTGCTTACACAAAAATGCATAATGGAGAATTGCGAAAGCCTACACATTATTTCGTTATTGCCTTAAACTGTTCTTAATTATGTACAAAACAGCAAAATTCCATGAAAGCAATTCTTTCTTTTGACAAATAAGTTACGCATCTTATTATCATTACTCTTTTTATTATTATTAGCAGTGGCTGTAGTTGTATAAACTTGTTGATAAACATAACTGCTATTCAGCAGATGCTATTAATTTCACACACTCATATTTATCTGAATCTAAAAGTTTATGAACAACCAGAACGTATACTCACGAGCCGCCACTGCTTACGTGAAAGCAATATTAGAAACTGTACACAAGTCTCGATGCAGCGTAACTCACTGGGCGCAAAGTCACCCAGACTGTGATCATCCAGTATTTGAGGATAAGACCAGACCACTTAGCGACGTTCAGCAAACTACACACAGAGTTTCAAACCTTTTCAAAACTGGTTTCCGCTGACACCCGTAGCAAAGTCATGAAGTGAAAAAAAGTTTATCATTTACTACATTTTCATTCTTCGCGCACTAAAACTTCAGCATCAAGCACAACGTTTTGATTTGTTACTTCTTTACTGAAAACTCTATTCTCAACACATTTCTCAGACAGTATTCACATATACCACTGAATATACTTGCAAAATTATATCATTGTATGACACATACCCTTAACAAGATACTTTGTTGTAAACAGTGAGATGCGTGAAAAACTAGCTTTCCTTAAAACGGATCTGTTTTATACCTGGGAGTTCGACTCTTTGTAGAATCGTTAGTGGGGATTTACTGGTGGTATATTAAAATGTTACCCCACTCTGTAGTTCCAATCAAGTAACTGAATTATAATTGAATTACTATAACATAATTGGGAGATGTGCAATTACTTTTGGACATGAAATGCCATCATGTAATGAAACAAATTAACAGTGGTCCACATCATTTTAAGGTAACTAATGCTTTCAGTGCACAACTGTCGTGAGGAAAGAAAGTAGAGAGAGTGGGAAAAGATTTCAATCAACAAAAAACGATAAAAGTCTTATGGAATTAGTGTCTTATCATAATGCTGTTCATGGAAGCACAATAAGGGTATCAGGAAAACAGTAATTCACTTGATTCTATGAAGTAGTTAGCATTAGGCACAACTAAAAATGAAAATTATATTTTAATCTTTGATTAGTTAACCTGTAACTAGCCCACCCCAATTATTTAAAACATCACAAGTCCCACGTATGAAACAGATTTAAATGTCTGATGGCTTTCAGAACTAAGTCAATCAGTTAATATTTGACGTTAACCATGTTAAACCCTTATGGCTGAAGATGCCGAACCCTAATTATTTTTTTCGCAAAGTTTTAAACATGGCTGCTTGGTTCAGTTACTGTTTATAAATTAAAGTTGAAACAAATAAGCCCTCAGTCACAATTTTTAGTTTTATGAACCAGGTTTCAACACTTCTAAGAGTGCCTTCATCAGAATTTAAATGTTTAAAGTGGCCTATAACTTAATTACAAATTTATGGAAAAAGAAAATTTTTTTATATAAAAGTGTAAGTACTGACTAACAATACAAGATAGGGACAGTACTTACATGTCATGTATAAAATAAATAACAGGCCAGAAGGGCTTAAGTCACAATTTTTTTAAATTTTGTATATAAAGCTCTTCTGGCCTATTATTTATTTTATACGTTACATGTAAGTTCTGTCTCTATCTTGTATTGTTAGTCAGTACTTACACTTTTATATAAAAAAATTTCTTTTCCCATAAATTTGTAATTATGTTACAGGCCACTTTTAAGACTTAAATTCTGATGAAGGCAGTCTTAGAAGTGTTGAAACCTGGTTAATAAAACTAAAAATTGTGACCGAGGGCTCATTTGTTTCAAACTTATTATTTTGCTTGGCGCTGAAGCTGTACCGCTTGAACAACGAACATTTAGTAAACGAGAAATTGTTAAGATTCGCTGAATGACATTACTCTACTCAGTAAAAGGGCAAGCGTCTTACAGGTCCTGCTGAACGGAAATATCAGCTTAACGAGCACAGAAAATGGACTGAGAATAAATCGAAAACAGAGGAAATTAATGAGAAGTAGTAGAAATGCGAGAAACTTAACATCAGGACTGGCGATCAGGAAGTAGATGAAGCTAAGGAATTATGCTATATAGACAGCAAAATAACCCGTGACTGATGGAGCAAGGACGACATAAATTGCAGTCTAGCACTGGCAAAAAGGGCATTCCTAGCCGGAGGTTCGAGTCCTCCCTCGGGCATGGGTGTGTGTGTTGTTCTTAGCATAAGTTAGTTTAGGGACCGATGACCTAAGCAGTTTGGTCCTTTAGAAATGCACACACATTTGAAAATTTGAACATCAAACCTAGGCCTTAATTTGAGGAAGAAATTTCTGAGAATGTACGTCTGGGGCACAGCGCTGTATAGCAGTGAAACATAGCCTGTGGGAAAACCGGAGCAGACGAAAATAGAAGCATTTGAGATGCAGTGCTCCAGAAGAACGTTGAAATTAGATGGACTGATAAAGTAAGGACTGAGGAGGTTCTGTGTTGCATTGGAGATGAAAGGAATATTTGGAAAACACTGATAAGAAGAAGGGATAGGGTGGTAGGTCGTCTGTTAAAATATGAGGGAGGAATAACTTTGCTACTAGAGGGAGATGCAGAGGGTAAAAACTGTAGAAGAAGACAGAGATTGGAATACATCCAGCAAATAATTGAGGACATAGGTTCCAAGTGTTACTCTGAGATGAAGAGGTTGGGACAGGAGAGGAGTACGTGGTGGGCAGCACCAAACCGACGACTCAAAACAAAACTGTTTCCCTTTCATTATTTTGTGGGGGTGTCACCTAGAAAAAGTTTAGAAACGGTTCAAAATTATATTTAAAGTTTGTGGATAGTCCCTAAGCGCTCTCTTTATCAAACACTGGAGGAGCAAAGTGAAGGTAATTTGTGCTTGGTTTTAAGGAAAGCTACCTCTCCTGGCATCTCAGTATTCATGACACCGTATCTCCAGAACAATGCGCTGTACAGTGATGTAATTTTACAGGTGTATTTAGTGGTATATGTGGATACTGTCTGCAAAATGCAGTAAGGAAATAATAAATTACAACGTCATGTAATGTTGAAGTTTTAATGCATGAGCAGTGTAAATGTAGCAAGCAAAAACCTCTTTCCTTTCATTATTTTGTAGAGGCTGTCTGTGAGAGAGAAGTCTCAAAATACATGTAAAGTTTGATGCAAGTTGCATGCTCTCAATCACAAATACTGAAGGAATAGAGTCTGGGTAATCGGCGCGCCTAAAGACACAGCTTCTAACTTTAATACTTGACGTTCCGTGTTAAACTTTTAACGTAAAATTATACCATTTAATTACGAAAGCATTTTAAAATTTTAGATTCGATCAATAAATACATGAAATACAGCACTGAAAATCAAAGTTTGTTGTTCCGGGAAGTTATTAGATAGCCAAACTGTCAACAGCTGCTAGGTGACAGAACGAATGTTTCACCTGCTCAGTAATATAAATTAGTTCAGAAGAGGGCCTGTTTTGCTTATTGTGAACGGAGGCTGAAGCATATGATAGAAATTGGGAAAAAAGCAATTCAGCTGACGCTGGACGGAAGTCCACAGCAGTTCTTAAAGTTATCAGGGGCAAGATTGCGGCGTAACCTACGATCGCAACGAAGTGTGGATTGAAAACAGTCACATGATACGTGTTTCCGGTTACTAAAAGTCGAAGCAGTCAAGAGCGTGGCGTCGCGAGACACTCGCGTCTTCGCAGTGGCACAGTGTTCGGCAGCTGGCAGCCGCTCCACGTGTTCCAGCGCGCCACGCCGCTGAATGGAAATATAATTACTTTCTGCCATTCAGTTGGTCCTCTCCTTTAATTGACTTCCGTCCCGTTTCCGTACACGGGGGCTGGCGCGGCATTTTCCATTTGCCACACTCTGCAGAAGCCAATAGCGTCGGCCACGTTGCCTGTTCGGCATCCTAGGGCGATCTCGTACACTTCCTTTGTTGTACTTCTGCGGCAGAGTAACGCCACTGGAATTGCCACATCAGTTCTACTGTCTCCTCTCTCAGCACTCTTGCTTCTCTTCTTTGCATACCATCAAATGCGGTGGGCAATGGTTAACCCTTAATTTCCCGGGTCTTTCTTTTGTCACACTCTGTCCCAGATGCGGTCTGACAGACCGCTACGTTTAAAAATTCCGTTCAGCAGTTACAGTGAAACACTTCAGTTTGTTGCACTACTGGTCATTAAAATTGCTACACCAAGAATAAATGTAGATGATAAACGGGTATTCATTGGACAAATATATTATACTAGAACTGACATATGATTACATTTTCACACAATTTTCGTATCCTGCGAAATCAGTACCCAGGACAACCACCTCTGGCCGTAATAACGGCCTTGATACGCCTGGGCATTGAGTCAAACAGAGCCTGGATGCCGTGTACAGGTACAGCTGCCCATGAAGCTTCAACACGATACCACAGTTCAACAAGAGTAGTGACTGACGTATTGTGACAAACCAGTTGCTCGGCCACCATTGACCAGACGTTTGCAATTGGTGAGACATCTGGAGAATGTGCTGGCCGAGGCAGCAGTCAAACATTTTCTGTATCCAGAAAGGCCCGTACAGGACCTGCAACATGCGGCCGTGCATTATCCTGCTGAAATGTAGGGTTTCGCAGGGATCGCATGAAGGGTAGAGCCACGGGTCGTAACACATCTGAAATGTAACGTCTACTGTTCAAAGTGCCGTCAGTGGGAACAAGACGTGACCGAGACGTGTCACCAATGGCACCCCATACCATCACGCCAGGTGATATGCCAGTATAGCGATGACGAATACACACTTCCAATGTGCGTTCACCGCGATGTCGCCAAACACAGATGCGACCATCTTGATGCCGTAAACAGAACCTGGATTCATCCGAAAAAATGACGTTTTGCCATTCGTGCACCCAGGTTCGTCGTTGAGTAGACCATCGCAGGCACTCCTGTCTGTGATGCAGCGTCAAGGGTAACCGCAGCTGATGGTCCAAGCTGCCGTAAACGTCGTCGAACTGTTCGTGTAGATGGTTGTTGTCTTTCAAACGTCCCCATCTGTTGGCTCAGGGATCGAGACGTGGCTGCACGATTCGTTACAGCCATGCGGATAAGATGCCTGTCATCTCGACTGCTAGTGATACGTGGCCGTTGGGCTCCAGCACGGCGTTCCATATTACCCTCATGAACCCACCGATTCCATATTCATCTAACAGTCATTGGATCTCGACCAAAGCGAGCAGCAATGTCGCGATACGATAAACCGCAATCGCGATAGGCTACAATCCGACCTTTATCAAAGTCGGAAACGTGATGGTACGCATTTCTCCTCCTTAGACGAGGCATCACAACAACGTTTCACCAGGCAACGCCGGTCAACTGCTGTTTGTGTATGAGAAATCGGTTGGAAACTTTCCTAATGTCAGCACGTTGTAGGTGTCGCCACCGGCGCAAACCTTGTGTGAATGCTCTGAAAAGCTAATCGTTTGCATGTCACAGCATCTTCTTCCTGTCGGTTAAATTTCGCTTCTGTAGCACGCCATCTTCGTGGTGTAGCAATTTTAACGGCCAGTAGTGTATGTAAAAAATTTAATACCACTCAAAAGATATATCCAAATAAATTTTGAAGTTTGTTTTTGCGAAGAAAGGCATTCAAACAAAAGCACTGCACTAAATGAACATAATGTTGCACGACAATATTAATGCTATGACAATTAAAGTAGCGTGCACTTTAAATTTTACTTCTTGCTGTATTTTTATTATTTATTTTATATGTAATAAAAAACAAAAAATTCCCATAAAACATTCAAAAAAATGAAAATTACACTAATGGTTTTCACGTTTTTAGTTTTGTACTCAGAGGTTTTCTTTGCACTAGCTGGAAATTTTTGTAGAGCAATCAAGCTAAATTGGCTTCTTGCAACAGTGACAAATATAAGACGTCTTTCTCTTCTTTTTTCGTTTATATGTGGCACGTGTTTTGTGTTTTTCCAATCGGTCTACAACGACTTCGGCTCTTGGTTCTGCTACACCGAAAAAGCGGCGAAAGGATACACGAAGTTAACGGGCTACGTGATGGTTGCTGAGTCGCTTATTATTTGTGGTGTCACCAACGAATTTCCAAGCTTCCTCAAAGAATTAAAGCTGTTCGCCTGCGTATCGTCTTTGTAGGAACAAACGCATTCATCCCACTTATGTCCAACATGCGAAAAAATAATGCCTTTGGTCATCGTTGGAAGAGGCTTCGACGACCAGTGATATTTGTTTCAATTAAACATACTTCTAGTAGAACCTTTAACTAAAGATTCAGTCTCTACAATTGTGCCTTCATCACTTTGATCACTTGTTTCATTCAAAGATTTCACAGGAGGCAAAACAAATTCGTCTTCGCTTTCGCACTGTTCCTATTCTGAATTATGGGCACCACGAATTTCGTAGTCATTATCTAATCCAACGTCACTCCTAAACTGTCCTCAAACCATTTTAAAAGAGTATCCTCAATCTCAAGATCCGTAACATGAGCAACAGATGAAGACTTGGCTACTGAATTCCTAATGAAAAGTCCCAGGCGCGGCCTCAGGAACCGCTACCACGAAAGAAGCAGTAGTAGTATAGGTTCACTTCTCATTAAAGTGGCCGCTGACAAAGGAAATCACTGCAGCTTCGGGAAGGGACAACTAGATAACGCTGTCATCTCCGTCCGCATCTCTACGCATTAGAAACACAGTAACAATAAAGGCCGCATGTAGGACTTTAAGGGTTAAGATATTGGATTCGCACTCGGAAGGAACGTGGTTCGAGACACGGCCCGACCACTCTGGTTTTAATAATTCGCTTCAGGCCGCGACGGTATCACTGAAAAGGCAATGGCTGCATACCTTCCCTGTACTTTCCCAAATCGAGCTTGCTCTCAGTCCGTAATGACATCATCGTCAAAGACGCGTCAGGGAGTACTCAAGATCTCTTTTTCTATTTCTGCACTCTGCAGGCCACAGAGGGTACATCTGGTTTCACTATCTGTTTCTTCCTTCTCTCCTCCATCTGCAAATGACGTGTGGGAAGGACTTCTGTATGAACTCTAATGTCTCTGTTTTTTCTGGTAGTGTTCATTTCGCGTGACGAATGTGGGAAGCAGTAATATGGTGCCCGACTCTTCTTCGAGCGTACTCTCTCGGAATTCCAACGGCTCACCTGTCCGTGATACACAACGCCTGTGTGTAGTGTCTGCCACTGCAGTTCATTGAGCATCTCGACAAAGCTTTCGCGTCGACTAGCAGATCTTGTCACGAAACGCGCCACTCTTCATTGAATCTTTTCTCTCCTGTTAATCATACTTGGTAAGAATGATGCACAATACTAACAAAATCGGTCAAACAAGTGTCTTGTAAGCCGCTTATTTCATGACCGAATTACATTTCCTTGAGATTCTTATAATCAATCTCAGCCTGGCATCCTATATTCGGTTTGATGCGGACATTTTACTTTCGGTCCCTCCGGAGGGATATTCCTAGGTATTTTACAGTAGCAGTTACAGTTCCCAGTGATTTTTCACCAACTGCGTAATTGAACTGTAATTAATCTCTTCGCCTATTTACATGTGGTACTTTCAGAGTAAACTGTCACTTCCTGCACCAACCATCGATCCTCCGCGGATCTTCCTATACTTTCCTACCGCGTTCTGGCGGTACCCTTTCCTGTAGTCAACAACGTCGCCTGTAAAAAGCCCCACTGAACTTCTGATATTGTTTGTAATGAGAACAGTAATGACCTTAAGACTTCCTTCTGGACTATTTCAGGTATTATCATTATAGTTGCCAGTTTCAACCTGTTAACGTGTTGATTTCTATCACTTACGAAGGCCTGAATCCAGTCAAAAATATGGTCCAGTGTTTGGTAAGATCACATTTTGCTCACTAAACGACAGTGCGGAAATGTGCCTTCCTGAAGCCTAAGAAGGTGGCATCGACCTGGAAGTATTTCATGGACGAACAGAACAAACCATTATAATTCGAAATACGCAGACCTCCATCACCAACTCCATAACAGGCGCTGACACAGCCCAGGGACTCATTCCCAGGGTACAAGTCGCTCTCAGAATTTACAGTGTCCCAAAGATACATAAGGTAAACTATCCTTTAAGGCCAATAGTTAAAGGGATCAAATCGCCCACATACAACTCGGCAAAATTTCTAGCCTGCAAACTAAGACCGCTAGTTGGCAAAACGGACTCCTACGCGAGGAAGAAGACGCACTGCATAGAAATCATAAAGGGAGAACTAATCTTACCCACGGACATTATGGTCAGCTTCGACGTATTGTCATTTTCACAAATGTGCCAGTAGACCGAACTGTTCGCCTCCTACAAGAGCATGTACCACCAGATAAATGGGATCTCGTTGAGCTATGTTTGTCTTCAATGTGCTTCAAGCGGCAAGGCAAATACTACGAGCAAATCGGTTGCGTAGCTATGGGGTCTTTCTTATCCACGTTTGTTGTTGTTGTCGTGGTCTTCAGTCCTGACACTGGTTTGATGCAGCTCTCCATGTTACTCTATCCTGTGCAAGCTTCTTCATCTCCCAGTACTTACTGCAAACTACATCCTTCTGAATCTGCTTAGTGTATTCATCTCTTGGTCTCCCTCTACGATTTTTACCCTCCACTCTGACCTCCAATGCTAAATTTGTGATCCCCTAATGCCTCAGAACATGTCCAACCAACCGGTCCCTTCTTCTTGTCAAGTTGTGCCACGAATTCCACTTCTCCGCAGTTCTATTCAATACCTCCTCTGTAGCACCACATTTCGAAAGCTTCTATTCCATTCTTGTCCAAACTATTTATCGTCCATGTTTCACTTCCATACATGGCTACACTCCATACAAATACTTTCAAAAACGACTTCCTGACACTTAAATGTATACTCGATGTTAACAAATTTCTCTTCTTCAGAAACGCTTTCCTTGCCATTGCCAGTCTACATTTTATATCCTCTCTACTTCGACCATCATCAGTTATTTTGCTCCCCAAATAGCAAAACTCCTTCACTACTTTAACAGTCTCATTTCCTAATATAATTCCCTCAGCATCACCCGACTACATTCGACTACATTCCATTATCCTCGTTTTGCTTTTGTTGATGTTCACCTTATATCCTCGCTTCAAGACACTGTCCATTCCGTCGAATTGCTCTTCCAAGTCCTTTCTGTCTCTGACAGAATTACAATGTCATCGACGGAACTCAAAGTTTTTATTTCTTCTCCATGGATTTTAGTACCTACTCCGAATTTTTCTTTTGTTTCCTTTACTGCTTGCTTAATATACAGATTGAATAACATCGGGGATAGGCTACAACCCTGTCTCACTCACTTCCCAACCACTGCTTCCCTTTCATGGCCCTCGACTCTTCTAACTGCCATCTGGTTTCTGTACAAATTGTAAATAGCCTTTCGCTCCTTGTATTTTACCACTGCCAACTTTAGAATTTGAAAGAGAGTATTCCAGTCAACATCGTCAAAAGCTTTCTCTAAGTCCACAAATGCTAGATACGTAGGTTTGCCTTTCCTTAATCTTTCTTCTAAAGTAAGTCGTAGGGTCAGTATTGCCTCACGCGTTCCAGCATTTCTACGGAATCCAAACTGATCTTCCCCGAGGTCGGCTTCTACCAGTTTTTCCATTCGTCTGTAAAGAATTCACGTTAGTATTTTGCAGCTGTGACTTATTAAACTGATAGTTTGGTAATTTTCACATCTGTCAACACCTGCTTTCTTTGGGATTGGAATTATTATATTCTTCTTGAAGTCTGAGGGTATTTCGCCAGTCTCATACATCTTGCTCACCATATGGTAGAGTTTTGTCAGGACTGGCTCTCCCAAGACCGTCAGTAGTTCTAATGGAATGTTGTCTACTCCTGGGGCCTTATTTCGACTCAGGTCGGTCAAACTCTTCACACAGTATCGTATCTCCCATTTCATCTTCATTTACATCCTCTTCCATTTCCATAATATTGTCCTCAAGTACATTGCCCTTGTATTGACCCTCTATATACTCCTTCCACCTTTCTGCCTTCCCTTCTTTGCTTACAACTGGGTTTCCATCTGAGCACTTGATATTCATACAAATGGCTCTCTTTTCTCCCAATGTCTCTTTAATTTTCCTGTAGGCAGTATCTATTTTACCCCTAGTGAGATTGGCCTCTACATCCTTACATTTGTCCTCTAGCCATCCCTGCTTAGCCATTTTGCACTTCCTGTCGATCTCATTTTTGAGACGTTTGTACTCCTTTTTGCCTGCTTCATTTACTGCATTTTTATATTTTCTTCTTTCATCAATTAAATTCAATATTTCTTCTGTTACCCAAGGATTTCTACTAGCCCTCGTCTTTTAACCTACTTGATCCTCTGCTGCCTTCACTACTTCATCCCTCAGAGCTACCCATTCTTCTTCTACTGTATTTGTCTCCCACATTCCTGTCAATTGTTCCCTTTTACTCTCCCTGAAACTCTGCACAACCTCTGGTTTAGTCAGTTTATCCAGGTCCCATCTTGTTAAATTCCCTCCTTTTTGCAGTTTCTTCAGTTTTAATCTACAGTTCATAACCAATAGATTGTGGTAAGAGTCCACATCTGCCCCTGGAAATGTCTTACAATTTAAAACCTGGTTCCTAAATCTCTGTCTTACCTTTATATAATCTACCTGATACCTTCTAGTATCTCCAGGATTCTTCCATGTATACAACCTTTTTTTTTATGATTCTTGAACCAAGTGTTATCTGTGATTAAGTTATGCTCTGTGCAAAATTCTACCAGGCGGCTCCCTCTTCCATTTCTTACCCCCAATCAGTATTCACCTACTATGTTTCCTTCTCTCCCTTTTTCTTACTGTCGAATTCCAGTCACCCATGACTATTAAATTTTCGTCTCCCTTCACTACCTGAATAATTTCTTTTATCTCATCATACATTTCATCAATTTCTTCATCATCTGCAGAGCTAGTTGGCATATAAACTTGTACTACTGTAGTAGGCGTGGGGTTCGTGTCTATCTTGGCCACAATAATGCGTTCACTATGCTGTTTGTAGTAGCTTACCCGCACTCCTATTTTTTTAATTCATTATTAAACCTACTCCTGCATTACCCCTATTTGATTTTGTATTTATAACCCTGTATTCACCTGACCAAAAGTCTTGTTCCTCTTGCCACCGAACTTCACTAATTCCCACTATATGTAACTTTAACCTATCCATTTCCCTTTTAAAATTTTCTAACGTACCTGCCCGATTAAGGGAATGTGGGTCTCACAGGGAGCATGCAAGGGATAAGTCCCTGCAGGAGCACTATCCTCTGTGCCCTCGGTGGATCAGATGGACATAGTATCTGCCATGTAAGCAGGAGATCCCGGATTCGAGTCCCGATCGGGGCACTCAATATCAACATGTCCCCAATAATGTATATCAACCCCTGTTTGTAGTTAGGGTGTCGATTTAATTATCATTTCACTCTATAAAGACTTAGATGAGGCTCCATCAGTGGTGAAGACATTGCATAGAATGCCTGCCTGAAGTCTGAAAACAATATAACGAGTGCTGCAAACTTAATGTGTTGGTGATGCATTTTGGTGATGCATTAAGTGGAAACTCCAAGTCGGGAAACAGTTCTACAGCCTGACTTGATTTCCACTCCAACATGCTGCAAGCTGCATCAGGAAGTGTGTCTGTGTGCTGACTTGATTACTACCGTTACTCGGGCACTGCATCTTCATCAAGGCGCTGTTGAACTGAGGGAAAAACAAAAGAAAACCATGAAGACGCTACTACTACTAATAGTGGTAATAATAATGATAATAATAACAATGGTAATAACAAATATTGTGAGAGAAAAATGGGATTGTACTTACATCTAACTGTCTGAGTCTGTTTTTTTCTGAATGAGATTTTCACTCTGCAGCGGAATGTGCGCTGATATGAAACTTCCTGGCAGATTAAAACTGTGTGCCGGACCGAGACTCGAACTCGGGACCTTTCTTTCAGGAGTGCTAGTTCTGCGAGGTTCGCAGGAGAGCTTCTGCAAAGTTTGTAAGGTAGGAGACGAGTTACTGGCAGAAGTAAAGCTGTGAGGACGGGGCGTGAGTCCTGTTTTTTCTTTTTATCTGGAGGTGGTAGATATCTGATGATGTGTCATGATGATAATCGACCTTCTACTGTGGTGTACAGAGCACAAGTGGTGCGTCAACTTGCTGGTTAGTAAGCCTTGATATTGAGTATTAGTGGTGGGGGTAGATGACTGAAACACTACAGAAAATGTTGCAGGTTGGAGCCATATCTCCAGATCCTCCATTTTGTAGCGCCATCTTGGATTCTAATGTCGCTGATGACGTCAGGGAATGCTCTATTGGATCGCTATCTTGAATCGTAAACCTACAACTATGCAGGCTGTATCAGTTCCCTAATGATACCTATCTTGGACTGCTCACCACGCACACTGTATTAAGGTTAGTCGTAGTGTTTACAGTTTTGAAGGGTATTTTATTACAATTTTTGCTGAAACATATCGATGTTGAGGTGAAGTGTTATATAGTCTCCACTGTGGAGAGCACAACTTTTTCAATTTTCCGCCATATTCTCATTTCATATGGATTATTTGAAGTCCGAATTTCGTCCAAAATATTGCAGTGTAGCCTTCCTAAAATGAAACACCTCATGATCTTGAATAACTCCTAAGTTTGACTACTGTCAGAACTGTTTCACTGCATTTGAACATATTTCAATGTCCTAAAACCTACCAGGCTTGTACAATTTTCCCAAGACCATACACATGGTCATTTCACATTACATTTACTGACACCCGTTATTGTGACTGATAGAAAGACTTCCTGCACAAGCACTGTTGAAGGTGGAATCATACAGGCATTCAATAGAAAATGGTTTAGAAATCCCACTACCCCGCCAGTCGATCATGAGCGTGTTTCACATATTTGTCACATCTTCAGATGCGCCATCTCCCACTGGAAATTTTAGGTATCTTACGTATAAGGTTTGTATATGAAGAATCATTTAAAAATATACTGCTAACCTGGCCATTAGATCACTTTTTGTTTATTGCATGGTTGACTGAGTTTAAAATTTCGTCGACATCGATATCAGATTTTCCATCAGACCAAGGCACATGTGCATTGCTTATCGGTGTTAGCTGAAGAATAATACTGTCAAACATTCAAAAGAGTATGTGGTCACTGTGGTGTAGGCAGTTGAGACCATGTTTACGAATCTCCTACTATTACTACAAATACTACAGCTAGTTGGAAATCTACTGCAATCTACATTACAAATCCATCACTACTACCATACGGATTTTGCCCTTGGACCTACTGTTTCAATCTATGGAATGAATGCATTACTACAACTATTAATACTCTACCAGCTGAGCCACACTGATCACCATTAACAGCTATTACAGCGCTTTTTCCTCACACAGACGTCCTTATAACTGATTGCAATGTAAGACTCGATCGTGCTACAGCACCTAAAGAGAAGGCCGTGGTTTGCTCTGAGTGACGTCACCTTAGCGGGACAGGCTTGGTGACGCACTGCACTGCCAGAATCGAATCGCAACGCTTATAGTCTTCCTCAAACAATTTTACGGAATCTGTTGGACAAAAAATTTTATTTCTACCTCACTTGTAGCTTAATGTGTCAGCTTTATGGTGAAATGCCATAATTTCGTTAATGATCGTAGTTATTGTGATGTTTCTTACATAAATAACAAATTCAAAAACGTTGATTGAAAAATAGCGGTCCACTATAATTTTGCATTTGGTGCAAATTAAATTTAGCTAACATATTAAATTTTTCGTTAAACTTGGGAGGAGTTTTCTACCTGTCTCCAATCTCGAGAAGTAGTATGTTCACCTCCGATCGCACGAGCGCGGGAATAAAATATTCATAACATTACCCATAACTCGCAAACCGTTCGAAGTATCGGAACGAGATTTTGCCTGATGATAGCACGCAAGGAAGAGAGTTTTTTGCCACATGGTTAACATGTCTAACTTTATTTACGGTGATACAGCAGAATTTACAGGTTTCGTTTATTTATTTTTTCCAAATTAGTACCGTAATTTTTTTAAGAGTCATGGACAGCTAGTGAAAGTAGAACTTGCTATTATGATAAACATGAAATTTCTTCTCTTACGTTACTGTAAGCCGACACTACGAGGTTTTCTGTAATCTATTGATCTCTCTCGTCCCCGGCTGCTTTTTTAACAAGACGTTCTGTTTCAGGATTCCATCACAACAACTACTCTTTCAGCATTCCGTCGCAACAGCTACTACAAGGTTATTTTATGCAAATTACACTGTGTTTTGGAAAAATAAACAAAATTAAACCTGTGAACAATAGAGATGTGCAATTACTCATAACTTATTATACTTTTTCAAATAACAAAACCTTAACATTTCAAACGAAAATAAAACGCCAATTCTGTTACAATTTTGGCGGTACCGTACAACCTGTTGTATTTTTAATAGTGAACATCTGCCACTGAAACTTGCCAAAGGATTTTCTTCCTATTTTTCTTCTGAACAACATGAAAATAATTCACAACAAACAGCGTATATCTTTTCGTTCCTATATCCATTCAGAGTGAAGTGGTGAAACTCTCAGTCTGAATTATGTTTTGATGTGTTAAAGATCAATATATATATTTACAATCTGTTTTAACCTTAATTAATTGTCTGAAGTGGTTCATAAAGTAATGACCTTGTTTTAGTAACCTTATTAACCACAGATAAATAAGCATCAGACAAGTTATTTCTAATAGAACAATTCTGCATTTTTCGCTGCAGACTAGAACTGACCAGGTAAAACCCTTTCATTTGTCTGAAGCTGTGAAAAAGCTGATAGCTAGCAAAATCTTGCCAACTATTCGTCAGAGGCATTTTCACTGATGAGTTATAAGGTATTTCTTGAAAGAAGGTTCACTCCTCACTCTGTAAATGGATATAAACTATTTGCAGTAATTTTTCATATGTCAAAGATAACTGAAATGAAGAAGGAAAACTCATTAGTAAGTTTCATTATGTCGGTTTACAGTAACATAAGAGAAGAAATTTCATGTTTTTCATACTAGCAAATTGTCTTTCACTTGCTGTCGACGACTTTTCAAAAATACAGTACTGGCCTGAAGAAACTAAAATAAAAACTACAGCTAATGCCACATCGTAGTAAATAAAGTCTATATGATAACCATGTGGCAAAACATTCTCTTCTTTGCGTGCTATCAAGAGGCAAAATCTCGTTTCGATACCTAGAACGCTTTGCAGGATGTGAGGGATGTTATGAATGTGTGATTCCCGCTCTCGTGCGATTGAAAGTGGACAGGTACTTAAAATCTATTTTCTCGAGACTAGAGACAGAGATCTCCCAAATCTAAAGAAAAATGCAATATCTTAGCTAAACATCATTCGCGGTTGCACATGGTGTAATATACACCAAAAGCAAATTTATAGCCACCCCTATTTTTCATTGCAACGTTTTCGAATTTATTATTTATACATCAAATACCACAATAACTATGACCATTAACGACATTATGGGCGTTTAGTCATGAAGGTGACATATGAAGCTACAAATGACGCAAAAATTGCCGTGGCTGCGCCTCGAGTTTGTCAGCGCAGTCTCACGCCAAGCGTGGCCCTCTCTGGACGATGCCACACCGAGTGCGCTACAGCCTTCTCCTTAGGTGGTGGTGGTGGCCACTGAGCCTTGAGTAGTAATATTCAGAAAGAAGTCAGTGATTTTACTAACAGAGGGACATATCTTTCCTGAAAGGGTTGAAAAGAAATTAGATTCAAAATTAAAAGATGTTATTGCTGTAAATAATAGTGGAAACAATATAAACGAAGGCCACTAATTAAAAGTTTCTACTTTACATAATTTTTCGACAAAAGTGAAACTTCATCCTAAAACTTTTGTGAAACAGTTGCAGGGTCTATTACCAGAAAAATGAGATGAGAGGTGGCAAGCAGTATGTGTTACAAGTAGACTAGAAGGAGATGCTCTTTCATGGGGAATGAGAGCTGGCAAATCATGTCAAATGTATGTCGAATTTATGCTTAGACAAGTACTGGTCTAACAGTACTCAATGCTATGTTAGAAACACCATCTTCCACGGTAGAAATTTAGTAGACAGTGTGTATGGTAGCTATAAAGATTATTTTCAAAGCTTCTGTGAGAAGAATTCGTATTTAAATAACGAGGGTAACTTGTGTTTAAATAATCCACTTAGTGAGGAAGACCTTATTGCTGCAGTATTGGTCAAACTACCAGTGAGTGTTCAGAAATAATTAATATGGATATCAAAAAAGAAAACAGAAGATATTTTACAAGCTTCAGACCAGCTGGATGCAATTTCAGGGGAGGAAACATTCAGTAATGGCTGGAGAGGGGTAAAGATCGAGCGAAAGTGTAATTGGCAGGAAGAAAACAGGAACCATAATGAGCAGGAGGAGCATAACCGAAATCAGAATAATAGAGACGGCAAAGTGCGTGCCAAAGTGTTCAACAGACGTCGTAGAAGAGGTTGACATTGAGGAGCTAATGATAATCACAGTGACAGGCGATATCAAAACCAGAATAAGTGACGCTACTATGACAGGAGAGAAAGAAACCACGAAAGGGGAGACCAGCATAAGGAAAACTAGAATGGAGTTGTGTGAGGTCGGAACACAAGCACAGATAAGTGACGGACCATTACTATGAAGAGGGTGGTAAGGGAAAGTCCTGGGGATAGTAGTTTTTTTCGAAGAAAATGAAATATGTAGTAAAGAGGAATATCAACCAGTTGTAGATGTGTAAATTAATGGAAGTAAAGCAATAGCTGTTACTGATGCAGGTAGCAAATTTTGTGCTGAAGCATAGGGGTCCTATGACGAAATAAGAGGTAGAAATGAGCCGTTGCAAGGAGTTTCAGCTATAGGTACAGTAGGAGGAAAAAGAAAATAAAGAATCAAGTGTTATTAGAGGTAAATGTTCAAAGAATTTTATTGGAGGTTAGTGCTATGGTGGTCCGAAATCTTTGTATTGGATTGCTAATAGGGACAGATTTGTTGGCGGACCACACAGCAATTATGGATTTGGGAAAGGGTGCTATGACACTAACGGTAAACGGCTCGGAGAGAAATTAAATTTGGTAACATGGTAAGTCCCAAACGGAAAGAGCAGGATATGTACTGCCTATAAATAATGCGCGAATGTTTTCTGTGGGACGCAGATAAAGAGGAAGATATTCTGCAGAGAAATGAGACTCAGAATCAGAGTGAGGTTGGTTCAGGGGTAATAAATGAAATAAATATTACTGTTACATATGGGAAAAGAGCACTAGAAAATATGTTGTTAAAATATAAGCAAGTATTATCTGATAGACCAGGATTAGTGAAGGGAGAAACTTATGAATTTAAAGCCAAGCCACATCAGCCTTTTAAGTTGAAACCACATGTAAAACCATTATCGAAAAAGGAGGCCATAGGTTGAGAAATACTGAGGATGTTGTCTTTACAAGTTATAGAGAGATCAAGCAGTCAGTAAAAATTTGGAAATTTGTGGTAATGTCTTATGGGACCAAACCGCCGAGCTACTCGGTCCCTAAGCTTATACACTACTTAATGTAACTTAAACGAACTTACGCTAAGGACAACACACACACCCATGCCCGAGGGAGGACTCGAACTCCCGACGGAGGGAGCCGCCCGGACCGTGACAAGACGCCTCAGACCGCGCGGCCCAGTCGGTAACCCACTAGTTTACGTTGTCAAAAAAGTTGGTACCGTATAAGTTACAATGGATGCCGGAGTACTAAATGTATTCGAATCTAAGAAAGAGAGACCAGAAACTTCAGAATTATTGCAGAAATTTGGGGGTGGTGGTAAGTTATCTAGTCTGGACCTGACTGCTGGTTAGTGGCTGATAAATTTTTGAAGGACCATATGGGGCTAGCAGGGTGCCACACCCCAATGTAGCGGAAGTAGCACACCCAGAGTCCTACGTAGTAAGAAGCATATACAATGTAGTTGATGTTAAGAGATTCCATGGTAATTAAAGAGAAGCCTTCAAATTCTGACTTGCCTAAATATCAGTTATAAGGTAGAATATCTCTCTAGTAAGGTAATAAAGAATATACATCATGGAAGACACAGACACGACTATGAAATACATTGTAAATAGCAGTTCTATCAAACTGTTGAAAGAAAAAGTATTTCTAAGTATTCTGAAATAACATATGTTCGGTTTATGTGTTTGTAAACAAAAGCCAGGAGTTGAACAAACCTCAAGAGGATGTAGTGTGCTGGCATATTGCGACATCAGCAAAGCCATTAAAGGGATTGCACAGGCAGAAGAGGCTAATGACATGTGCAGAGGACAGCTGAATTAGTAAAACAAGATGATTATGTGACATGGCTGGTGTGACTTCAGCAGAGACATGGCACAACTGCGGCGCTGGTAAACATAGCAACCCCTTAAGAAGTATAGATAAACCAACAATGTAAACCAAAATTATTTAATGCCAAGACTTAATAGTTGTTATTAGAGAATCATTTAAGTAAAAATAAAGTATTTAAAAGACGATAATTTTTTAAGAATTAATAGAGTGTCACATAACGTTAGAATTGTTTATTACATAATAATTATTTGAAAAGAATTCACTAATTCATGATGGTAGTAGTTAATTAAAAGTTTTGAATTTTGGCCATTTGGACAGAACCAGTGAAGTTAATTAGAAGAAGAAATTCATTGTTTGGGAAATGTAATTTATTGTTATTATATTTGTTCTAAAATATATGTCTTTGTTTCACATACTTGACATCTTGATGACAGGAACAATGGCGAATCCTGAGCACATCTACCCAGATGAAGTGCACTGACAACCAAGCCTGATGATCAGTCAGTGACCCGTGGTGCTATTGGAATATGTGAAATTATGGCTGCAGTCATCATCCAACGCAAACATATCGCCTAGGACTAACAATTTCGGCCAGCAAATAATAGTGCCTTTTGCCAAATAAGTGTATCATTGCAGTGATTTAGCAAAGTACACCCTTGAGTCATAAGTACTCAGTAAATTTCAATGCTGTACAATGCTGTACAGTGTTGTACAATGCAGTACAAAAACAAAAAAATTTCTCATGTGGTTTTATGAAATGTGTTGTGTATTTTCTATATCTTGTGTTACAGCTATTATGTACACCATACAAGCGCCCTTGTTGAGGGAAAACATCCACATTCACCTGGAACTATTTGGAAATCCTGGGGAACATCTGATGTCAATATTAACGCCAGTATTTATCAGGAATATGTGTTGAATGTTAAGGTTCCTAGTTGTTGCAGTTTTGAGTCTGTAGCAGGAATGGAAACACACTAATGTGACACTTAAATCTATAGTACTGCCAGCTAAAAAACCATCTGCTCGTGGAAATTTGCTGTTTTCAACGCAAATTCAGTGTTGTCAGTACAATATTCCTTTTAAAGTGCTTAGTTAGAGAGTGACTTTACATTTCTGTTGTATTTATATACTATACTGTGAGCAACGAACTTGGAACAGCAGCTGAATTGAATGGACAGTGTCTTGAAAGGAGGGTACAAGATGAACATCAACAAAAGCAAAACGACGATAATGGAATGTAGTTGAATTAAGTCGGGTGATGCTGAGGGAATTAGATTAGGAAATGAGACACTTAAAGTAGTAAAGGAGTTTTGCTATTTGAGGAGCAAAATAACTGACGATGGTCAAAGTAGAGAGGATATAAATTGTAGACTGGCAATGGCAAGGAAAGCGTTTCTGAAGAAGAGAAATTTGTTAACATCGAGTATAGATTTAAATGTCAGGAAGTCGTTTCTGAAAGTATTTGTATGGAGTGTAGCCATGTATGGAAGTGAAACATGGACGACAAATAGTTTAGACAAGAAGAGAATAGAAGCTTTCGAAATGTGGTGCTACAGAAGAATGCTAAAGATTAGATGGGTAGATCACATAACTAATGAGGAAGAATTGAATAGAATTGGGGAGAAGAGGAGCTTGTGGCACAACTTGACTAGAAGAAGGGATCGGTTGGCAGGACATGTTCTGAGACATCGAGGGATCACCAATTTAGTATTTGAGGGCAGCGTGGAGGGTAAAAATCGTAGAGGGAGACCAAGAGATGAATACACTAAGCAGATTCAGAAGGATGTGGGCTGCAGTAGGTACTGGGAGATGAAGAAGCTTGCACAGGATAGAGTAGCATAGAGAGCTGCATCAAACCAGTCTGAGGACTGAAGACCACAACAACTGTGTGTATATCTTACATTGCTGGCAAATAGAGGTAACAGTCCATGCCAACTGGTTGCCATCATGGTAAACATCTGCAAACTCAGTAGCAATGGTTAACTGGCTGGCCCAATGGTGAGGTCTGGTGCGAACCATCAGTGGTTGATTAACTGTTGCAGAGCATATCAGTACCTACATGAGATGTGCTTTGACCTCAGAATCTGCTAACATGTGGAAGCTATTGTGGACTGCGCATAGCTTCTGGACCATTGAGTTTAACAACTCGTCACTAGATGGCTATGCACTCTACCGCTGATGATAGAGTTTTTAATTTTGAAATGTTAGACATGACTATGTTATGGACCATTTATCTCCTAGAAATCCCTTTCTTCCCCGTCTTAAGTATTTACCATGATTTACTACCAGTGTGATAGCCAGCATACATTCCCACATAAATTTTTATGCATTATTTTTCAAGAATTATACCCATACTATTGTTCTTAATCACTGCAAAAGTATTCACTGCCAGGAGAATGAACGTATATCTCTTGATCTTTCCATTTCCATGCAGAATATGTGTGTGAGTTATAGATTATTTACAACTTAGGTGAGTTTTTCTGTCATTTTTCAATGTGGGTTAAAGTACATATGCTCTTCCTGCACTTCATGTTTTCTATCATTTTAACTTGGGTTGTATGGTCTCTGATATCAGGTGGGAATACAGCACTATCACAACAGCATGCTAGCTGTAGGAATCATAACTTCTATCCCCAGCTTCACTTTAGGCTATAGAATTGGCGGTATGTGTGTAGTGTCTCTGTGCACTTAGCTGTCATTGACCAACGGTGGCATGATTCCTGGTTACCAGGGTGTTGTAATGCGGGTCTCATACTGGCACCTGCCTACCCCAGTCGTATGATGGTGGCATGCATGGACTTTGTAACATATTATGCCATCTCCAGTCCAGCGCAGCCCTGTGAGTAGGCATGTGCCTAACACTGTAGTTTGTGACTGTGACAGCTTGTGGTGAGGGCGACTGTGTGGTGTTAAAGATATAAACACTCCCATCCTTTCACAGTATAGATAAGTGGACAGACCTATGTGTGATGTCAGAAGAAAACTCAGGCATCCTATAAGTGATGCAATTGCTATAAATAGCCATGCACAACAGAGTGAATAATAGCACAGGTAGAACGTGTTAAGTAGGTCAGCATGCAAGTCCAGACTGACTATTTCCTGTAGGGTCAAAACCATCTTTGCATATCCTCGGGCTCAGACTGGCCACCTTTGTCTGACAGACAGGCTTGAACCTGCAGGAGAAACAAACGCCTTTTGTCCTAGCTGTGAATAAGAGACAGGCTTGGACCTGCAGGGGAGAAAATTCTTGCCTTGGGTGAAACAATGCCTTTTGTCCTAGTACTTGTATTAGGGGGGGGGAAGGGGTGACCTCAGGAGACAATATCCTTTGTCCCAGAATCATAGTCTCAGACTGGCAGAAGAAAAACATCTTTTATTTAACAGGCAGGCTTGGGCCTGCAGGAGAAAGAACATCCTTTATCTCAGGAGAAAACTCTGGAAACCTGGAAACAACGCAGAGCACACCAGTATACCAGGTCATCATCGTGAGTTGCAGAATGCCAATGCTCAATGCTGAATTTCCAGCCAGTTTAGGATAACAGCCCTATTGCCTCAGTAATATCATAGGAATGGGGGAAATCTCTGTTGTAGAATTGAAGTACTTTGTATTCCCTACAAAATTTTAAATTTCCACCAATTTTTTAAAATTTCCCTCCAATTTATACATAGGGCAATTGGCCTATGTCAGGGGGTATGGAGAAGGGGAGGGAGAGGGAGGAAATGCCGCAACTGTGCATAGTGGGAGTAGGGAGGAAGTTGAGGTGGGAGGGAAATCTGGCAACAGTGAACTTCGTGCTCGTTCTCTCCTAGCCTACATACTTGTTTCAACCTATTAGCTATGCGAAACAATTTCTTTAAGGTATTTCAAAGAGTAGTTTTACAAATGCAGTACAATTTCAGACTTCTTGTGGTAACTCCAGGAATAAAGTGTGAACTGTAACTATCACAAACACGCCAAACACGCATCTCAAATTCCTGTCGCTCAAGTGAAGATAGTAGAAACTTAAGGAAACATGAAACACCTACCTGGGGGTCATTGAAACCACAATAGTCAGTTGGTTTCTTACAGTCAGGTAACACTCAAGGAATTCCAAGAAAGATATCATAATTTTGCTAGCTAGCACAGTGGATGGTCAAAAGTCTGCCCTGTCAATTTACCCACACATTAAATTTACACTGGTGAACATGTCACTCAGAGAGCTGAACTGATGTTGGTCTGGTCGCTGTAACATACATACTGCTCAAGTTTTATCTTGTTGTCTTTGTAGAAGAAGCGACCATTTCTCTATAAGTGGCTCCTACGGAAGGGTTCTAGTGCAGACATTTTAAAATATCAAATAGACAATATTTAAATGTTATTTATTGGAGACAGCCTACTGTAACTCGTCAAATCCTCATCCTACTTTTCTGTCCTACAGGACCATCTGTCGCAACGCAGCAGTAGTAGTAGTAGCTGCATCGCTAGCATTAAGTTTGTAGCATTGTAACTTACTGATACGGCTGGATCCAGGCGGCTCCATGATGATTTCAGCAGCCACGAGTGGAGCTTTCAACGTCACCACCAATAGGATGACCTCACCAGTGAAAAACCACCAGGCTGCCTACCAATGAAGACCACCTGGACATTATTATAAGCAGCGGGCACCTATTTCTAGTTGAAGACTACTTCTGTGTCACTAGTTGATGCCGAACATTGCACTGAGTTGTTGATATCTAGCTCTACCTGCAAACATTTAGTGTATATAGATGCATGCCCGCATTGGGTCTCTGCTCATAGCTAGCCATGGATGCTACAAGTTGTCAACTGTGTAGCGCTTCATTTATAAATTGAAGGCAGAAGGAGGAAGCAAGGAAAGGGAAGGGAAGCAAAGGGATCACTGCTGTCAGCTACATTGGGAGATTGCACAGAATCAGTGACGGTGAGTGAAAATGTGTACGGGACTGTGATTTGAACCCAGGGTCTCTAGGCAGATGTGTTGACTACTGCACCATACGGGGCACACTAGTAGTAGGGCAAAGTATGTGTCACCCCACTCTACATTGTTGCCAAATTTATACAAGATGTCAGTGATGACATAATTCAAGATGGCGGCCTGTAGACTTGGCAACAGTGCATGATGTCATCCAAGATGGCAGCCATGATGGCAGCCGATGACACAAGTACTGTAATCCAAGACAGCAGCTTTTGGTGGGAAGTTTGAATTTTGGCAGTCATATAGGTCAATTGGGCTACCTCCAACAACATAACCCCCTCCCCCTGCCCTCCCCTCAAACAGAAAATGGCGGGAATTTCAAATTAAATCAGGACAATGCAACACACGACAGCTGTCTCTACTAACCAAAGAAAATGGCGGGCAAAAAGGACACTTGGACCAACTCCACTAACCTAAATCAACCAATGGCCACCTCTTCATAGGAATTAGTTGGAAAGGGACTCGGCCTGTGCTGGACATGTCTTTATTTTGCATGCAGTCTTTATTTAAGCAATTAGAGTTAGTACCACCATCAAGTGTGTTCGCCATGGCATCAGGAGTCCAACTGACCTAGTACACAGTACCACCACCAGAGGGCACTGTTGTCCCTTCTGTGATGTAATCCAAGATGGCGTTCTGCAGGGGGAAAATGGCGGGAAAAAGACTCAGCCTGTGCTGGAGAGAGGAAGGATTGTACTTTATTTATTTTTGGAGCAATTTATTTAGGGATGGAGTTAATGTAGCTTATTTATTACACTGATACAAAACACACACTCTGACATGCTTGGGGTCGCAATTCACTGCGTACATACCCTCAAACTACTCGTAAATTACCGAAATAACACATGTTAAACGCTCTGCAGACATGCTCACTAATTCTAAACTGTCCAAATAATGCACTAAGCAGCACACAGACTTGCAGATTACTCCTAAATTATCAAAATAATGCAGTACACTGATGTACAGACACGAAATCAACTCGTAAATTACGCAAATTACCGAAATAATGCTTATATAACGTTCTGCCAACATGTTCACAACGCTAAAACAGCCTAAAATAGTTCACTCCACAAACACTCAATGCACGTAAAAAATGCTCTCGAACTACAGTCAATCACGACATATCAGAGGCTCCAACAGATATACATGTTGACACTGCCACAAGCCACTGCCGTTGCCATGTGTCCGTTTGGGTGCCACAGGCATGAGGCAGCGACATCCCTTTCATACTTGAGACTTGAGAAATTCCTGTCGAAGATACTTCACCTAGGCACCATTGCTGAGGCTATGTGGGGTGGGTCCAGACCTGAGCGAGATTTCTGCATAGCAGCTGAAAGGTACCCAATGTTATACTGATGTCACAGGTAGCACTACAGAAATATGTTCGACTGTGACTCTAACAAGACAGCCCATTTATCACTGAACTTACCTGTCAAACTCCTGCAGGTGTGGGTGCACCATCGGCCATTGTTTTCTGCGGATGAGACTTTCAGTGGCAAAAAACTATTTTACACAGATCAAAAAACTGCAACGAGAATTAATCATTGAAAAGTGCCCTACATATTGTCAATTACACTGCTCTCCCACTGAGGACAAGAGCTTGAATATTAGAGCATGAAACTGTTCTCAAACCAAGCAATATATCACCATGTACCATGTCGATCTAATAAACATACAATTCGTATCCTGTGCCATACAAATCACCCCTTTTACATCATTTGTACATATACTGCGGAGACAGATGGCATAAGCACATGCACCCTAGGTATACTCGTGGCACTAGATATCTCCCTGCGAGGTCAGGTTGTCAACCACACCCCACACGTGACAAGAGCGCCCTCAGTGGATTGAAGTCACTCTCAGAAATGTCGTGCAGAGACGAGCTCATTTCCCTCTTGGCACAAACGCATTGCTGTTTATGGTCCGGACCCGCTTGCTTGCTTGCTTTCCTACACACATCACCTGACTCTGGATTTACAAGAACATATGTAATTTCTCATGGTTTGCAAGAATATCATACCATTTTCGCGGTGCCTCTCGATATTAAGCACATAGTGAGAGGTACCCACATGCCTTGCTCATACTGTGGCATCAAGCAGTCAGGCCTGCAAGATGAGTGGTCTGCCAAGCGAGTGGATTCATTCTTATTTATCGAGTAACATGAACTCTAGTACTCACACTTAAGTTACAAGTTATCCTCCTATATGATTAATACGCAACGGAAACACGCATCTGACTATCAGTAATTTACAGAACTCTGACTGTACACTACGCACTGGCAATACCACATTTTCTTTCTTTTTTATTTAACGGCTTTTGTCACCGCACTGAATGTGAATGGCGCACACATTATAAATTTGGGACATTATGACAACATACAATTCGAAGGAAAAGTCCACCAATCTTTTTCTTTTCACTATCTTATTTATTCCGATAAATTCTCTAACCTAAACACACAAATTCTATAACCTACAACAATAACACATGAGAAATTCCGCCCAGTGGGCATGGCTTTACATTGGTGAATCTCTATATTATGGTCTCGTAATTATTTAACGCTACAGTGCACTTTCTGGATAGGATGGTGGATCTTTTATTATTTCTCACACTTCGACTCTCACAATCATCATCACGAAATTTTCCTCCAGACCGAGCAGTACAAAAGGAACACGCATAACCCACTAATCTTTTGAAACTACCTCGCTACTCTCCCATGCAAACCACACATACCCAAATTACATGACATACACTACACTACAATATGAAACACTACACAGGGAATACAAAACACTAAATAGTCACAACAAATGGTTCAAATGGCTCTGAGCACTATGGGACTCAACTGCTGTGGTCATAAGTCCCCTAGAACTTAGAACTACTTAAACCTAACTAACCTATGGACATCACACACATCCATGCCCGAGGCAGGATTCGAACCTGCGACCGTAGCGGTCGTGCGGTTCCAGACTGGAGCGCCTTTAACCGCGCGGCCACTCCGGCCAGCTAGTCACAACATTATCACTTTCAGCTTTCCCACTTCAATTAGTATTTATCCCAGTTTCACACGTCACTGCCCCACATTGTAATTCTACTTTACTACTATGAACTCTGGAGATATTTGCACGTCTTCCTGTGCAATGCAAGCCAAGTGGCGTTGCTGCATAGACGGCCGACTCACCTTGCTTCTCTCTCAGAGTTTGAATCTAGCGTCACACGGAATCATATCACGCAAAGTAATATTAAGAACATATTCATCACACATGCGAGTCCTCAACTGATACCATGGACGAGTACTTCTCTTTATCCTTTGTCTCATACACAGTTTGAGACTCACACGGTACTCACCACGTGGAAGTACTCATCTCTAATTTCAAGTCCTGCACACACCATTTCTTAAATATTTCAACTTATGGTACACACGCTATTTCTTAAATATTTCAACTTATTATACACACGCTAGTAATTCAGCTTAACTTAAGCACACGGAAGTATTTCAACTTATTGCTACACGTGGTTTCATTGTGACCGTTGGTCACTTCCGCATATTACTACAATCCTGTTAATATTACCTGCCTGACATTTAATTCTCCCCACAAAAGTTCCTGAAATAGAGAAATTATTATTTCAAACTACTCTTAAATATTCCACATGCATACCATGTCTCCACTCTTTTGTCATTACGGAGCACAACTAAAACAGGTCTTAACAGCACAAGATCCAGCGGCAGAGTGCTGAAACATGGCCGTTCTCCAGGTCCTCTCGCACCTTTGCTGAAGTGGGGGAGCACCTTGCCACCGTATTGGTCAGCCACATTTCAGGCGCTCAAAGCTCAGGTAAATTTCATCTCTTTGGTCCCACCAAAGGTGGCCAAAGGATCGTCTCAAAGATGATCATATATTCACATTCACTATCTGCGGTTAGCAGACGACCATACATTCATTCATTTCCCAGATCTCACCAAACTGGATGTAGGGATTTATTTTGTGGGAGTGCACATGTGATCAATTAAATAAATAAATTGTCATTCTTTCCCACACTGGTATCCGGCTTCACTGTATTAATTGAAATTGAGTTATTTTAGAAAAAAAATGTGTTGTTCTGACAAAAATAATGAAGTATGTTGTACTTATTTTCAATGTCGGGCGGTACTGTACCCTTTCACCAGCAATATCGCTTGCATAGCAGTATCACTTGCACGACATAATTCCAGAGGTATAGACTGGAAATTATTTCTCTAGAAACCCTAAACTTTAGCTAGGTGGAGCGTGGTTTAAACCATAGAGTAACTAGAAACTTATCCCCTCTGCGAATACCTTAACGTGAAAACTCGAAAAAAAGAAAACAGAGCAAACTGATATTTCCACTCGTAAAACATCCCTATAATTTATAAAGACTACTAAGCTGTTTCTCATGTCCAGACAACCAGCAAACGTGTGTTTCACATGCTAGATGCACACACCACAATCTATGTTCCCTCAACTAAATAAAGATGCGAAATGTAAAGAAGCATTCAACCAAGCAATTTACATGGCAGGTAATAATGATCCAGTGCAAACATACATCCATATCGAATCTTCTCAAATTTCCTCACGATCACGAAAGCTGTCCAACACATACTAAGTATTAGTTTGCTATTCGGCCATCTAGAGGACTACACGGTTAAGTGAACTATATTCCCACATTGCAACATCCCTCTCCATTCGGATGATCCCTGCCGATAGCAGGAAATGTGAATCGTTCCCACCACAGGCCACACACAGACAGAATCATGCTACTAAATCAGTCACACATATATATATTTGATCGCTATACTTACAATTAAATGTTAGGATTACGGTTTCAGTTGAATGATATTCGGCAATGAGCGGAGTATCGAAAATACACCAGCCTGACAGCTATGGCTCTGGAAATAGAAATATCTGAACAATTCCTATGATTTAACATACACCTCCCTTCACCATCACAGTATTCCACATCAAATCCATACCTTCCTTACAACTGGAGATAGTCGTTTCCTTTCCACATGTCTGAACATAAACACATACTTTATAAGCCTGATGCTCAAGGAGAACCACATCCCCTACTACTAAGAATAATACTTCATCAATAACTGATTGCCGGCGATACAAAATAATACCGACCAAAAATCAATGATGAGTGGACATGTCTAATAAGTTTTCTTGTGGGTGGTACCACTGTATCCTAGAAAGAGAGGTGTAATAGTCCTACAAACAGAGAGATGTTAAAAAACACAACCATATTACAATCACAAGCTGTCTTGGTTCTACAGGTGCATACAAGTATCCATGTTAAAAGCCGTACCCGCCTTACAAATCGAAGTACGGCATTACCTCTGAATGGGGTGCTTTTTTGTCCAGACAAATACCGTAACAATGAATATAGAGAGTGATCGCTGGAGTATATAGTATCAGACCAACAGTGCGCTTCCACGTCGCAGACGGTGCAACCTCATAATAAAATTACCCAATTTAGAAAGTGATTCGGCTAAGGAACGTGGTATGAAACCGGTATTTGCAACTCTTTCACGCCACCGCCGCTAGATATTTCTGCAGTATTTGTAACACATTCTGTCTCGATGCAATGTCAGAGATTCGGTGATATATCGACTGGGCTATGCTTGATTGAGAAGGATCACAAACAGTGGATGGTGTTCTGATTGAGGTTGTAAGAAATGTACACTAGGTTTTCAGATCTCTAGTGCTACGCTAGCCACTAGAGATGCTATCTGGGATTTTGATTCAAGTCCTCCAAGCACATATGTGCGTTGGATTCCCATGGAGAAGTCCTTTATTGATTACAGCCACTAGTGAATTATATTTCTGGCACTCTCATATTTTGAAACGAATCACCTTTCGCAAACCTATCTGCTACTGTAAAATTCCAACCTCGTTTTAGGTAGCCCCCTTGCATCTTGCAACTGCTGCCATTTCTCCAGCTTTACACATGTGATCATTCCAATTTTAGTCGGAACTGAGTAGGATTCGGAGGAAAATATATATACCACCTTCTGAAACCCATGTAGAAACAGGCTAAGCTGCTTTACCGCGACAGGACTGTTTTTTGGCCGTTCGATGGAAATGGGAACTGGGAGGAGGACAAGGATTTTTGCCACTCCACTGTGGTGCATCCCCAAACTATTGCAAGTACTATCTTCCCAATATGCTACCCTCGTTATTCTGTACATTCAACAAAGAAAATTTGTGAACTATAAAAGCTCCACTAACTTCATATAATGGAGAACTCGATAAGATTTTTACCACATCTCTCTCTTCCGATATATCAAAAACAAATACCACATGCGTGCAGGCATCGATCACATGTGACGATCCTATTAAATATTTAAATATACATGTATTGATCAAATTGTAACCTCCCCCTCTCTTATCGACCTTAATGACAGTGAAAAATTAAACCGCGTGTACCTAATAGAAATTTGGGAAAAGCAATCGTCACCGAAGTTAATTTGTCGGTAAAGAGGGAGGAAAGGGTTACAGCTAAATGAAAGGAAAAATGCAAATGAAATTGGTGAAAATTAATTTTGAGAAAAGGGTGAAATTAATAAAGAAAGTAAATGTGCGGTCGTTACGTTAACAATTAATTGGTGTTAATTAGATATTTGAGATTTGGGGAAAATTACGGTCGCCATTCCTATGGACAACTACTATAAAAACTAAAAATGGAAGATTAATGCACATATAATTAGCGCTAAAAGCGTGGCAACTGAAGGTTGACACGTGCTGTGTGAAAACTGAATGTTTGTCTGAAGTAATAAATTTCGCTTCACTCTGACTTAATTTAGCAAAACAATTAATAAATCCGGAAAATTGAAAGTTAATTTAGTGACTGAAATTAATAGTGAACTTTGTTTCTGAAGCACTACGAAATTCACTAAAATAAGGTTCGTCTTGGGCTACCTCAACAATCATTTCAAAGCTACTTGAATCTACGCAATTTAGACATAACATATTTAACTTTGAACTTGAATTAAATGATTCTGAATAATTAACAATAGTAAAATTTAGTACGTGCCAAGCTGAGCTGCAGTCACAGGTAATGTAAAATTTGGTAACAAAACTCGCACTCTTAATTTGTGCTTCTGTAATCTAAATATTGTAGCTAGCTATGAATACTTTAACTGAAGTTTGAAATTAAAGCAGTGAAATGGAATGGTATTACTTTAATGCTGGCGTTTGAATTTCAACGACACTCGGGTTCATTCCAGAATAGGAAGGGACCCTGCTTGGTAATGCAATTGGGACAATGAGCAACAAAGGTTCATGCTACGTTGCTGTAATTTTGAAACAGTTTGAAAAGCTGAGGTCTTCCATACAGTTCTAAAAATTTACGTGCTTCCAGTCTTCCTTGTTGGTTGATTGAAGGTTTGAAGTCGTCGATCGAGGAAGTGGCGACAGTCACTCATTGTCGGCCGTCGCTGTTGCAGAAGCTGGATGTTGGCGCGCCTTCTTCTCGACACGGTCACCAGGCGAAATGGGCTCTTGATGTGCACCAGCTAATGCTTCCCGTCCGCGACACCGTGTCAGAAACTATCATAGCAAGTCGAGCGCAATTACATGTTGCCAAGCCCCGAAACCGCGGCGGGAGCGTGACACAACACACCTGCTCCACCGCCGTACTCCAGCCAGACTCTCTCTGCCGGCGCTCCATGCGGCAGAGTTAACACTACCAAACATCCTAAACACTTTGGTTCTCCACACGACCTATCGATGTAATCGTTCGATAGCATAGTTTTCCCTAGGCCAGACCCAGCGTAAAAATACAAATAATGTTTACAAAACAAACCAATTATACATCGACATATATATATATATATATATATATATATATATATATATATATATATATATATATATATATATATATATGTATATGTATATATAGTAAGACATTTACAATATATAGAGACACAGAAATGTCATATCTTCAGGTAACAAAATAAGAAAAATATTTATAGTATAATAGAAAGAAATAGGAGGATATGCATTTCCGGCGTTACAAACTGCACAGACCAGTTTAAAGTTTCATAACCTGTACTGTAGGAGGATGATCGAATCCCTTGGAGTATGCTGTAAGTCACAAGAGTCGCCCCTTGTGACCCTGTCTCGTTGTTTGAAAGATTGTTTTTTCTGCTCTAACACGCTTTTTACACTGCCAAACAATTTGTTTTTCCACCAAGACTTCGAGGTCTGTGTCAGGTTCTAAACTGACATTAACACGTTCTGATCCACGGCCTCTTGCAGAAAACTAGACGTCATTCAGTGTAAATCATGTTGTTACTGCTGCTATCGTAACACACCACACACGGTGGATGATTTTAAATAAAAGTCAGTTACAACATAAGAAAATGGAACCGTTTGCAGCGCTGTGGGCGTTTCCAAACTACAGTCCGTAGGTGATTCACGAGCTCTACATTTAAACTCATCTGTCACAGAGACAGAATAGCTGATGGCTCTGCGTTCCATTTCGACTGATTTCTCATATTGCAGTAATGTATGCGATCACTGTTTCGGTGCTAGCCAATACCAGAAGGTGTCACCCCTCTACAAAACTCTTTGTCCAACTCAAACAAGCGTTGTCAGTCAGTCATTATGTAGTAACCAAAAGGGTGGCAGTGGATGGATGGGATGGAAAACACACTGCCGATGTACTGAATAATAAGCATTGCAGTCGATGGTGTGAACAATTGTAGCAATTTTACAGGAATTTCAACACCGACCAATGATGTGACAGCATGTTTCCCACCTTCAGTATCACAGCTAAACCAGCCCTTCTCCACTTTGAGAGTATCATTGTGAACGTAGATAGATGACTGTGCAGTACGTCGATTCATTGTTAATTTTCGAACACATACATCATCGAAGTATATCAGACAGTGCTCTACATATTTCTAACACCTCGAGCATAGTGATTAATTTACGATCTATCTCTATGCTGATGGGATTCCCAGAGCATTCTCGGAGTCTTAGGGTAACATTAGAGACTGAAAGACGCCCCCTCCCATGGTCATTGACCAACAGCAGCACCGTTACCGATTTAATCTGTAACTGACCAGAAGTAGACCGCTAGATTCCACATCTCGTGAATGAATGGAGCTTGCCGAGTCCTTGCCCATCCAAGTGCACAAAACTTCTATAGATGCGCCTGTGTAGAGGAGGGAAGTACTCCCCATCGATCTATAGTAACAGATTTGAAAGTGTTGTGATAAAACAGCAGACGGTTAAGGAGCGCAAGAAACAGGTGATTTTTATGTGCGATAGAGCTCCAGATGGATGGAGTTCGGAGCATTTTTATGTAAACGAAAGAAGTTATCAACGCTAAAGTATTGTTCTAGTGTATAGGATTGGTACCTGGAAGCTAAGACAGAACATAAACACATGCACTCCTAAGGCTACAACGTTCCGCACTTAAAACAGGCTATAATGTTAGATCGCTGGCGTTTCCGACCTATCACTTGTATGGAATGCAGCGTTGTTAATATTCCTATGTAAGAAATATATTTCAAGTGCATGACATACATCCTTCTTCTCGGTTTCACTGCGATAAACAATGTTATCGAACCTTAAAACGAAAAAACTACTTCCTTAAAACGTTGGCTCTGTGTGATACGAGCACAATATAGTTTTCCAGAGATGTATGGCGTCCACTGTCCACATCCGATCACAGTTCAGAAATCGTATTATGCCTGCATCAGCCCTATATAGCGCGATGTTTGACATTATCATAACATTGCAAACCTTTTAGCAGCAATGGTGCCAAGGTGAACACATAATTTTGACAGGAATTTCTCAGGTCTCAAGTATGAAAGGGATGCCGCCACCTCATGCTTGTGGAACCCGAATGGACACATGTGTATGGCACGGCAGAGATGGTGGCTCATGGTGGTGTTGACACATGCATTTGTTGGAGCCTCTGATACATCGCAATTGACTATAGTTCGAAAGTGGTTCTTACATGCACTGAGTGTTTGTGCAGTGCATTATTTTAGGCTGTTTAAGCGTTGTGAACGTGTTGGCAGTGCATTACATATGCATTATTTCGGTAATTTACGAGTTTATTTCATGTCTGTACATCAGTGTACTGCATTATTTTGATAATTTAGGAGTATTTTGCATGTCTGTGTACTGTGCAGTGCATTATTTGGACAGTTTAGAATTAGTGAACATGTCTGCAGAGCATTTAACATGCCTTATTTCGGTAATTTACGAGTAGTTTGCGGGTCTGTATGCAGTGAATTGCGACCCCAACCACATCAGAGTGGGTGTTTTGTATCAGTGTAATAAAAAACTAAGTGAAATCCGTCCCTAAATAAATTGCTCCAAAAATAAATAAAGTACACTCCTTCCTCTCTCCAGCAGTCCAGCACAGGCTGAGTCTTTTTCTCGCCATTTTTCCCCTTGCAGATCGCCATCTTGGATTATGTCAGGGAAGGGACGACAGTGCCCTCTGGTGGCAGTACTGTGTACTAGGTTGGTTGGACTTCAGACCTCCTGGCGAACACACTTGATGGTGGTACTGCCTCTAATTGTTTAAATAAAGACATACATCCAGCACGGGATGAGTCTTTGTCCCACCATTTTCCTCCCTCCAGATCGTCTTCTTGGATTACGTCATGGAAGGCATGACAGTGGCCTCTGGTGGGAATACTGTGTACTAGGTCAGTTGGACTCTTGGCCCCATGGTGAACACAGTTGATGGTCGTACTGACTCTAATTATTTGAATAAACACTAAATGCAAAATAAAGACATGTCCAGCACAAGCTGAATCCCTTTCCCACCAGTTCCTAGGAAGAGGTGGCGGTCAGGTAACTTAGGTCAGTGGAGGTACCCCATGTGCCCTTTTTTCCCCAATTTTCTTGTGTTAGTAGAGGTAGCTGCAGTGTGTTGCATTGTCCCAATGAAATTTGAACTTCCTGCCATTTTCTGGGGGAGGTGAGGGCAGGGGGGAGGGGAGGGGGTTAGGTTAATGGAAGTAGCCAAATTGACCTAGACTCTGATCAAAATTCAAACTTCCCGCAAAAAGCCGCCATCTTGGATAATGATACTCGCGTCATCAGCTGACGTCATGGCTGCCATATCGGATGACATCATGCATTGTTGCAAAGTCTACAGGCCGCCATCTTGGATGATGTCATCACCGCCATCTTGAATAAATTTGGCAACAATGGAGAGTGGAGTGACACATACTTTGCCCTACTACTCACAGCATTATCACAACTGCACTATCTCGGCATATCTTACGGCCTACCCACAATCCTGCCGAGCATCACCTGTCCACAGTCCTTGTCCATTTCCTCTATGACCACTACTCTAAGATTTTCACAGGACGTCGGATGTACTTCTTCCGCACTTATGAAATTTTATTCATTGCCCATCTAGGCGAATTAGTTATACGAAAACATACTGTCTGTTTTTTCAGACAATACATATAGGGTGCGGCGCTTAAATCCCGATAAATGAAACCTTTTTCAGAAAGCAAATGTATTAAAACAAAATGCAAATGAAAATGAAAATCCTTTTGCATGTAAGTAAGTTATCTTTCAAGAGTAACGTTACTCGATGTAACCGCCTTCAGCCGCAATAACCGCCTCCAATCCTGTCCTGAAGTGATAGTACGCGCTCTTTAAAACAGCGCCGTCCATGTTCGCGAATGCCACTACGATAGCGGTGCGTAGAGATGCCGCATTAGATCTCCTCCTCTTAATGGTAACACTTTCGGCTATGCTCCAAACATAGTAGTTGATGGGCTTCACATCGGGGCTATTCGGGGGCCAGAACTCCTTTGATCAGAACATGTCAACCTATCCGAGAGCCAGTTTTGAACGAAATGTCTCGTATGAGTTCCTCCTCTACCATCCGACACATTGTTCGCTCGCTGACATTCAATACTGACGCCAGTTTCCTCAGCGTTTGCCCCGGGTCCTCCGAAATCAGTGCCTGAGCCTTTTCGATGACTGCCGCAGTGAGTGATACGCGTTCCCTCGAATGAGGTTTCCCCGCCGGGTTAGCGTAATCTTCCCGACTTCTGCGAAGCATTATACCTGGCCACAATATCGTAAACAGTTGATCTCGAGTACCCGAAGAATCGAACTATTTCAGTAGGCGAACGCCCAGCGCGAAGACTTCCGATAAACGCGGCACTTCTGTTGTTCTCTGCACTTGTCCGTAACATCTCAGCCGTTTTGGGGTTCTGACTGCTTACTAGATGCCTACGGCTTTCTAGAACGCCAATCGCTACTTCCGGCGGAACTGCGATATGGCGAGAAATTCAAATTGAAATGTGTCCTGGATTAAGCGCCGCACCCTGTACATATTATGTGTTGTCCTGACCTATCTCGATGTAGAGGGTGTTCGTTAAAGCAATTTTTTACAGCAGGCAAGACTGCGTCAAAATTATTTTTATTGACGAGTTTCGATAGGCACAACTGTCTTCTTCAGATATATGACATTGTGAATTTACAAATGGTACATCTACCAGGCACTAGAGATAAGGAAATGCTACTTATACATTTACATTTGCGTTGCACTATGTATTTCGAATAAGAAGGTTCCAAGATGCGCTTCACTCGTTATGTAAATGTAAACATCGACATAAATATCGACTTCGACTATATATTGTGGGTTTTGACAACTGACAAGTATCAGAGTAGTGCTAGATCTGTAGACATGCCATACCACACGGTGTATCTTAACTGTGCGTATTTTCATTTGTGACAAACTAGTTTGTAACTTTATTTTTGGCAAACCTGTGTGGGATGTGCAATTTACTCTTCACTAAAATGTCAACGTGGCATGACTAATGAGCGCACGATGTAACCTGACATGAAAAGAATTTTTTGCAGGTATGTAAATTTATAAATGGCAATTCCTCGTCTGCACAGTCTAACAACAATAATGATGTTAGGCGTAGTATATGTAAATGCATAATGTTATAGATCTGAAGATGAAAGTTGTACCTGTCGAAACGAGTCAGTAAAAACGCGATTTTGGGTATAAAAACTTTTTTAAAGTACAACAGATTGCTCCTTCTCATTTGTCATCATGAGAAACTTCAGTCAGAAGGTGTTCAGCTGTTACATTGGTCGGCATGATGTCTAGATCTCTCACCCATCATCCATTGGAAACATCTGGTGAATGGATGCTGAGAAACTTGCACACTACCGCTCGATAGGCTGTACAATTTATGAACTCTTGCGTAATGGCGAAGCAGCATTTCACACAAGCTGATGATGGGCCAGGTTAGGGCCGTTGTTGCTACCAGAGTTGGCAGCCCTGCACATTAATTTGTGCACCCTGTACATCCCCAGATCACCGTCAAATTTAATGCTGTCTTCTTGCTAGCACGTTGCATACACACATTACGTAAAATTTCGTTTTTTACTATCCTTCCTGACTTTGCAGTTTTAAAGGGATTTGCACTGCTGAGCATGAACACGTCGCCATCAAATCTTTTATGGCAGACGAGCGAATTTTGGATATTTGTTACCACTTTTAAATTACCTACCTCCAGCTTCATAACTTCTCCGTTTATATGTTTTGTACACAAATTGCGACGATTATCTTGAAATAAGAGTTGCTGCTTTTCACCGCGTTCGTAAATCTACCGGTGTGAAACTTCTAGGAAAATCGTTGAAGCAACACATACTTGAAACTACTTCCTAGCGAATATTTTCTTCCCCTTTTTGTTATTTTGTTTGTAAAAATATTAGCTTTCTCATAGCTTTGAAGCCCTGTCTCGTAATTACAAGTTTCAATCGGCAATTCTGGCTAGAGAATAAAGTTAATTACTTTCACTTTCAGAAACGAAACTTAGTAATTATTATGTGATAGATGATTATCATTCAATGATGATTACTCTTTTTCGGCATCTGAGAATAATATTTTCAGTCAACATATTTAATATTTCCGTTTACATGACGTTCCATTAATCTCGGAGGCAGGAATGTGGAGTATTTAACGTTCTTGAAGTAAAATGCGTTTTTCTCCAATAAAAGTTGTCAGATCGATGTGTATTGTCAATTCCTCTCCGATTGTGTGCAATACAAACACTCTCAGTGTTATATGGACGACGTCCGCGTCAACCAACTGTTAAAGAAAAATGGTTCAAATGGCTCTGAGCGCTATGGGACTCAACTGCTGAGGTCATTAGTCCCCTAGAACTTAGAACTAGTTAAACCTAACTAACCTAAGGACATCACACACATCCACGCCCGAGGCAGGATTCGAACCTGCGACCGTAGCGGTCTCGCGGTTCCAGACTGCAGCGCCAGAACCGCGCGGCCACTTCGGCCGGCCAAACTGTTAAAGGATACTAAACATTTTCATTACGTCAGTGAAAGGCTCGGTTACAAAGCTTTGGATTTGAGCTATTTTTAATGATTGGAATAGAGCCCAATATGGCTCTTGACATTGCGGATCCCATCTTCTCACGGCTGTCAAACATCGTGGGGACCTCCACATCAAAGCGCCGTTTTCAGAAAAAAGCTTTGTCGTGTACTCGTAAATTCAATATGAAACAGAAAAAAATAAAGATTGTGGGAATGTCTGAAAATAAATCAATACAGTATATGAAAGACGTAACCGTGGTTCGTCAATGCATGTCGCTGTAACTCTGTAACCCATCCAGGCTGTCGCATCGGGATTATATGATATTACAGCTCTCCAGCGCCCATCCATGAAGAATATTTCGGTTTGGATCTGCAAGAGTGTCAAAAGAGGGCATTGCGCCAAAGAACTTCTAATGGAAAGAAACTGGGAATCGAGTGCCTAAGTGGACAAATATGCGTAGAACGTTTCTTCTACATTGTTTGATTACGTTGTAGAGTGTTGCAGAATGTAACAGAATTTTTGCAGAAGGTTGAATCACGTTCTAGAATGTTTCATAACGTTATAGAATATTCCGTTTGAGAATGTTCTCCAATGTTCCAGGATGTTCGAAGATGTTCTGGCACATTCTGTTTCCGTCTTATGGTTGGGTACATTAGAGATGTGTACAGTATATAGCCGATGGCGAGGTACTTGCGTCGGTATGCTTGTGAAAATCGGTTAGAGTGAACCACGGAAATAAATTCAAGTGAAAGTAATTGCTTGAGACAGTGAACAGGCTATTATGCGCAGTTTTAGTGTGTTAACTAATATTAACACTTAACTGGATGCCGAAATGTAGAAGAGCAGGAAATGTTGCCAGTGATGAACTGAGAGGAAAAGACAGAGAACAACGAATAAATGAAACAGATTAGTAGCGATAAGCACGCTTAGCTTTACAACAGAAGAGAATGAATAAATTGAGACAAAACTTATAAGACGAACAGTGAAATGAAGTTAAGGAAGAGGATCGAGAGAGACACTCAGCAAGCAGACAGAGACACTGCTGAAGAAACAGGATTACGAAGTGAATTAGGCAGTAAAGTTCGTGAAGGACATCAGTCGCAAGAGCATGAACGCAATATTAATGTACGATTAGAGCAACGCAGAAGAAGTAGAGATTACAGTTTGGCACAAAGTTCTCGAATGTCCTGGAGTGATCTGGGAAAATAATATTATCAGAAAAAAATGAAAATTAAGACCAAGTGAAGCGCTTCTTTTTCAGCTAGTCTAACGTGAATACATTGAAGTAAAACGTTATAAATATTTAACTGGCGTCGCTCAGGCAGGAAAGACGTCAGTGCTACACACAGTACTGTGACCCTATATAACGAATACCAAATATCAAGTGTTGCGTGGTCCCGCAACCCTGCGGACAATTTGTTCACGGAGTATACCCTCATTTCTTGACTGTGCTCGACACTGGCGACGCTCGTGCGGCGGCAGCGAGGTCGCGGCTGTGAGGCCAGCCAGCCAGCCCCTTGCCTCGTCCTGGCGGGTATTTCCAGGGTCCCTGGTGTCGCGCCGCGGCCCGCCCACATGACTGATGAGCTGGCCGGCCTTTATTCTGGGGAGGAGCAGCTCTTGTCTCGCGGCCTGACGGCACAGACGTCTGCGGCCGCTATCCCAAAACCCTGCACTCCTTACTACACTGCAGCTCTTGGCTTAGACGTGTCTGCACAGTAAACTGCTACCGGTACTTAGACCCCGAAGCGAGACTGTGCAGTGGTTAGCACAATGGACTAGAATTCTAAAGGCTTTCCATGATTTCCCTATATTACACTACTGGCCATTAAAATAGCTACACGAAGAAGAAATGCAGATGATAAACGGGTATTCATTGGACAAATATCCTAGAACTCACATGTGATTCCATTTTCACGCAGTTTACGTGCATAGATCCTGAGAAATCAGTACCCAAAACAACCACCTCTGGCCGTAATAACGGCCTTGATACGCCTGGGCATTGAGTCAATCAGAGATTGGGTGGCGTCTACAGGTACAGCTGCCCATGCAGCTTCAACACGACACCACAGTTCATCAAGAGTAGTGACTGGGGTATTGTAACGAGCCAGTTGCTCGGCCGCAATTGACCAAACGTTTTCAATTGCTAAAAGATCTGGAGAATGTGCTGGCCAGGGCAGCAACATGCGGTCGTGCATCATCCTGCTGAAATGCAGGGTTTCGCAGGGATAGAATGAAGGGTAGAGCCACGGGTCGTAACACATCTGAAATGTAACGTCCACTGTTCAAAGTGCCGCCAATGCGAACAAGAGGCGGCCGAGACGTGTAACCAATGGCCCAATGGCACCCCATACAATCACGCCGGATGATACGCCAGTATGGCGATGACGAATACACGCTTCCAATTTGCGTTCACCGCGATGTCGCCAAACACAGATGCCACCATCATGATGCTGTAAACAGAACCTGGATTCATCCGAAAAAATGACGTTTTGCCATTCGTGCACCCAGGTTCGTCGTTGAGTACATCATCGCAGGCGTTCCTGTCTGTGATGCAGCGTCAAGGGTAACCGGAGCCATGGTCTCCGAGCTGACAGTCCATGCTGCTGCAAACGTCGTCGAACTGTTCGTGCAGATGGTTGTTGTGTTGCAAACGTCCCCATCTGTTGACTCAGGGATCGAGACGTGGCTGCACGATCCGTTACAGCCATGCGGATAAGATGCCTGTCATCTCAACTGCTAACGATACGAGGCCGTTGCGATCCAGCACGGCGTTCCGTATTACCCTCCTGAACCCACCGATTCCATATTCTGCTAACAGTCATTGGATTTCGACCTGCGCGAGCAGCAATGTCGCGATACGATAAACCGCAATCGCGATAGGCTACAATCCGACCTTTATCAAGGTCGGAAACATGATGGTACGCATTTCTTCTCCTTACACGAGGCATCACAACAACGTTTCACGGGCAACGCCGGTCAACTGCTGTTTGTGTATAAGAAATCGGTTGGAAACTTTCGTCATGTCAGGAAGTTGTAGGTGTCGCCACCGGCGCCAACCTTGTGTGAATGCTCTGAAAAGCTAATCATTTGCATATCACAGCATCTTCTTCGTGTTGGTTAAATTTCTCGTCTGTAGTACATCTCCGTGGTGTAGCAATTTTAATGGCCGGTAGTGTACCTAAGGCGAATGCCTGGAATGTTCCTTTGACAAGAACATGACCGATTTCCTTTCCCAATCCAGGCTTATTCTTCTCGTCGAATAACGTTATCTTCCTTTAACCAAAAGTTCGTCCCCGGTCGCCTTTCAATATCACATTTGCTCCCGCAAGGCCGAAGGGAGAAAAATGAAGCTTTAACGCCCGCCTACGATAAGGTTATTAGAGTGGAATCACAGGCTGCACATCTTAATCTACATACCTCTGTATTCCGTAGGTCACAGTTCGGTGTATAGCGAAGGGTATGTGGTACCACTACTAGTCAAACAACTGTCTATATGTCGCCGTACGAGTCCTAATTTCTCTTATCGTCGTGGTCCTTACGCGGAACGCAAGTTGTGAAAACAGCGTTCACTGCATGTGCACGAGCTTGTTTGCACCGTGGTGTCACCGCCAGACACCACACTTGCTAGGTGGTAGCCTTTAAATCGGCCGCGGTCCATTAGTACATGTCGGACCCGCGTGTCGCCACTGTCAGTAATTGCAGACCGAGCGCCACCACACGGCAGGTCTAGACAAACGTTCTGGCACTCGCCCCAGTTGTACAGCCGACTTTGCAAGGGAAGGTTCACTGACAAATACGCTCTCATTTGCCGAGACGATAGTTAGCATAGCCTTCAGCTACATTTGCTACGACCTAGCAAGGCGCCGTATTCAACTGATATTGAGATTCTATTAATGTATCATCAAGAGCGATGTTCTCCAAATGTGGATTAAAGTTAAGTATTCCAGAAGCTACGTACTTTTCTTTATAGCATTCATTACGTATCCTGTTTCAGATCTCACGCCAGCCTGCGTGAGTTTAAGTGCGTGCCTTTGGGCTTCCTCTCATTGTGTCTAGGCTGTCTTGTCTAGACACAACATCCACAACCTACAACAGGTTCTGACAAAAGTAAGGGTAAGGTTGTGCCTCCTCCACGCCCTAGTGCTGTGCAAACTATTTGTCTAATTTCACAAGCTGCGACATTGTCGCGAAAAAACAGTGACCCGTATACACAATAAGTTTCCTTTAATTTACGTCCATGATCACAAACTTTTCGTTATCAGATTACCGGTTTCGATCTTTAATGACCATCATCAGATCTGCAGCAAAAATGGGACTGCATTAACCAGATAATGTGGGTCATCCGCTGTTACGGAATTTTATCATTCTTTTCTTGCAACGGAGTACCGCAGGGTACGAGGGGCCCTCTGCCGGTCACGTTCCTCCAACCTCTTCCCGTCTGTGCGGAATTCTGGCGTTAGCGCTAACAGAGGGTGCTGATTAGGTGCAGCACTATGTTTTCTTTCATTTGTGGCTCCTTTAGCGGTTTGTTTTATGGTTATTTAATATTACCCGGTACACTATCAAAGGTGTTTAATATTTATGTCATTATCTAGAATATTGGCACTGGAATATACACTCCTGCAAATGGAAAAAAGAACACATTGACACCGGTGTGTCAGACCCACCATACTTGCTCCGGACACTGCGAGAGGGCTGTACAAGCAATGATCACACGCACGGCACAGCGGACACACCAGGAACCGCGGGGTTGGCCGTCGAATGGCGCTAGCTGCGCAGCATTTGTGCACCGCCGTCAGTGTCAGCCAGTTTGCCGTGGCATACGGAGCTCCATCGCAGGCTTTAACACTGGTGGCATGCCGCGACAGCGTGGACGTGAACCGTATGTGCAGTTGACGGACTTTGAGCGAGGGCGTATAGTGGGCATGCGGGAGGCCGGGTGGACGTACCGCCGAATTGCTCAACACGTGGGGCGTGAGGTCTCCACAGTACATCGATGTTGTCGCCAGTGGTCGGCGGAAGGTGCACGTGCCCGTCGACCTGGGACCGGACCGCAGCGACGCACGGATGCACGCCAAGACCGTAGGATCCTACGCAGTGCCGTAGGGGACCGCACCGCCACTTCCCAGCAAATTAGGGACACTGTTGCTCCTGGGGTATCGGCGAGGACCATTCGCAACCGTCTCCATGAAGCTGGGCTACGGTCCCGCACACCGTTAGGCCGTCTTCCGCTCACGCCCCAACATCGTGCAGCCCGCCTCCAGTGGTGTCGCGACAGGCGTGAATGGAGGGACGAATGGAGACGTGTCGTCTTCAGCGATGAGAGTCGCTTCTGCCTTGGTGCCAATGATGGTCGTATGCGTGTTTGGCGCCGTGCAGGTGAGCGCCACAATCAGGACTGCATACGACCGAGGCACACAGGGCCAACACCCGGCATCATGGTGTGGGGAGCGATCTCCTACACTGGCCGTACGCCACTGGTGATCGTCGAGGGGACACTGAATAGTGCACGGTACATCCAAACCGTCATCGAACCCATCGTTCTACCATTCCTAGACCGGCAAGGGAACTTGCTGTTCCAACAGGACAATGCACGTCCGCATGTATCCCGTGCCACCCAACGTGCTCTAGAAGGTGTAAGTCAACTACCCTGGCCAGCAAGATCTCCGGATCTGTCCCCCCTTGAGCATGTTTGGGACTGGATGAAGCGTCGTCTCACGCGGTCTGCACGTCCAGCACGAACGCTGGTCCAACTGAGGCGCCAGGTGGAAATGGCATTGCAAGCCGTTCCACAGGACTACATCCAGCATCTCTACGATCGTCTCCATGGGAGAATAGCAGCCTGCATTGGTGCGAAAGGTGGATATACACTGTACTAGTGCCGACATTGTGCATGCTCTGTTGCCTGTGTCTATGTGCCTGTGGTTCTGTCAGTGTGATCATGTGATGTATCTGACCCCAGGAATGTGTCAATAAAGTTTCCCCTTCCTGGGACAATGAATTCACGGTGTTCTTATTTCAATTTCCAGGAGCGTATGTCAACCACTGTTTCTTAACGCTTCCTCTTTTTAAATTACTTTTGTTGTGTTCTTCTTTTTATTGCTTTTTCTTACTGTAATGCCTTTTATACGTTATAGGCTCATTACAGACTTCAACTATTGCATCCCCCTTAATTTTCGATGTTTCGATTAATTTTTGAAAACTAGTGTATGCCGACATTAGTGACATCTGGTGAACTTACAACACAAACATCTTGTGGCTACTGTATGGCAGACTGTTTTAAACAGTAGTGCTACTGACAGCATGACTCGTGCATGTGATGTTATCTATATGTATTTGGCGATGCTGGTGCTGATTCCGCATTTAACATTTGACGATGCCACTATGGCTGCAGTACATTAGGACTTCGTTTTTATGAAACAGATGCCTCTTAAAGCGCACAAATGTATATATTGTCAGTACTACTTTTCATTATGGTCTATATATTGTTTTTAAACTGAAGACAATCTGCGAGTGTATTTATGTTTTTCCCATTTTTGCTGCACATCTGATGATGGTCATTAAAGACCGAAACCGGTAATTTGTTAACAAAATGTTTGTGGCCGTAGACGTAAATTAAAGGAAAATTATTTGTCTAATTACGAATTGCTGGCCGTCGTGTGAACTTTCAGTTAGACGCAGGTGTCTCAGTAACTTTGCTTAACACTGCCACGTACTAACAGTTAGCCTCAGCACGCCTTTCTAAATGTAGCAAGCACCTCTCTGCTTACAACGGACAGGAAATTCCAATGCTCGGTCAGTGTAGTTCGCCTGTCACTTGCAAATCTCACACCAGGACAGTGAATTTTACTGTGCTGAAATGAAGAGACAGTACATAGCGACCGGATTAGTGTAATAGCAAGATTACCGATTTGTTTGCAACAGGACTATTATTGATGAGCTTGTACCACGAACATTGACTCTATTCAAGTTAAGTAGCGGCTTCATGTAAATAAAGAACCGTGGTAATCCACGTACGCATTTGTGTTGTAGAATGGTAATACCGGCCACCCATAACAACATCCTTTCCCTTCATTCCTACAGTACAAGACTATACAGGATACTACAAATTGTTCCTACTCAAATATGAGAATACTTTTGAGCACATTACTTTTTCGAAAATTTTGGAAAAAGATGTCACTAGAGAAACTGGACGATAAATGTTAAAGTCTTTCTTGGTACTTTTCTTATTGAAGGCTGTCATGTGAGAAAAGTGCAAGTTCGATTTCCGATGACCTGTGTTGACTGGTCAGCATGAAGGTCATTCTGTTCGACATACATCATTCAATTTGAGCTCCAAGCATGTTCTAAAATTTTGCAACGGCTGGGTATCAAGAATGGTAGGCTCTAGTTTTGTATATTACTTCTGCCGCCCTTCGTGTAGACGGGTGTGCCCTGGTATTTGTGGTAACCATCGGGCAACGAATTTTTCCGTGCAGGCACTGAATGAAGGCGGCAGTTGAGGGCAGTAGGTCGGAAGCCAGAACAGCTCCATCGAGCTGCCCATTGAGTCAGGTTTCAATGCAGGCAACGTGACTTTGCGCGCCTTTTGGGAGACGCGGTGCCGTCTTTTGTTCAGCTTTGTGTAGAGAACAATCGATGCTGATAGGCGTTACCTGAAGCGACCGAAGGCTGCCCCTCGCGAAAAGAGACGTCCGTCTGCTTTTGTGTTGCGGAGTACTCCTGCTTTAGCAGAACGCATGGGCCCACGTTGCGGCCGAAAGGGTCATCCGTCTTCCCATCCTCGTTTGGGGGAGGATGCTAAGTTCACCCAACCTGGATATGATGTGACGACATTATGACGTATATACGCTTTAGTCGATTAACACACCTATCGTCTCTTACGAACGTTCGACATTCTAAACTGTCGTTAGCTAGTGGTTTGTTTTGATACGTGCGATTCTGAAAACACCTCAGTGTGGCAGCGTATATGTATTTCGCCAAAATAAAAGAGCTGAATACTAATACAAATATTCGTGACCGTGGCCTTGAAAACACCACGTAAAAAAGTGAAGTCTTCTTATGTCCCGACCAGATTAGATTGTGTGATTGTTGTATTGAATGCTTACGCCGAAAATAATATTTATTTATTATCAACATTTTAGTATGGTTTCATACAATTGGTCTTGTCAGTACATATTAGATTGTAGCAGCATACTCTTGCCGACTTTTTTTCTTAATTTATGTAGCTGAAAGAGAACTCATGCAAGTTTATATGTCCATCCCAAGATAGTCTTTTATCAACCATTAATTCCAAGTAATTTTACACTCGGACCGCAGAGACAGGTACCTTAGTGTCCAGTAATGACTGATGTGTAGAATGACTGAATTTCGAACTTAAAAAGAAAAATATGAGGCATTGTTGAAGAAAAATCGTCAACCGGAGATGAAATACGAGGGGAAGTGGATTTCTCAATGTAATCTTAACCAAAGGTTAGTGTCTAGTACTGATTGACGTATGAAATGATTGAATGCAGTGTCAAAGCATTCCATGGTGGTATGATAGTGTCAAAGCATTCCATGGTGGTAAGGTTCCCTCTCATTAGTCTCTCGAATGCTGATCACATAATTAGAGACGAGCAGACGACAAACAACGCACAGGACACAAACACAGTACAATACACGATTTAAACGCAAGGAACGAAAAACACATTTAGACGAATGGCGCAGAGCACAGAGCTACCCTGTCACAATCTCTCGAAAGTTCACAAAGGTCGAATAGTCGATATACGGTTTCTATCGTTTTCGATGTAGCGTGTATACGTCATAATGACGTCACATCGTATCCAAGTCCGGTGAACTTAGCATCCTCCTCGTTTGGGAGGTGTCTGGGACGCTGGCAGCCAATCACCGGCTACTTCAGCTAAGGGTCTCTTGTGAAAATAACGTAAAAGCAACATGCTGCTTCGTATAAAGGTTTCTCAACTCTGTGTATTACGGCAGGCAAATCAGCAACGAAGCGAACTGTCTATATAAAAGTACCGAAAGAGCGTACATATCTTTCTACAAACAACGTTTGTTCGTTCCAGAGAAAAGACATCTCTGATTCACCTTTCCTTCATCCATTCCGAAGGAATGTACGAGGGTGCAGTATGCAGTTCTTTATTATTACTAAATTTTTATTGTCTCCAGTTCATATTAGACTGCCCGATAAGCATGTAATGTATGCTGCCTTCAGTAAGATCATAGGAAGAAACGACATAACACAACGCTACCGTGAAAATCTACGCTTCCAATGGAATTTATTAAATGATGCGCATAATGGCGTACTCCCAAGTATAAAACGCCATATCTCCCTAATTTTGTCTTATAAAAGATACAACTTTGCAGGTATTTTGGTATAAGTGGATATTGTCTGAGAATGTGTTATGAATAGAGTTAATACTAAAAAAAGTAATAAATTAAAATGATATGCCTGATGCGGCTATTTTACGGCATGATCGGTGAAAATGTAATAAACGATAAACTTCTTTCCTTTCATCAATTTGTGGGGAGCATGATCACACAAAAAAAAAAAAAAAAAAACCAAAAGATTTGAAATCATGGGTAAAGTTTGCTGGAAGCGAAACAGCGCTCTCAGTCTCCAATACTGGGTTAATATAGTCTGGCTAATTTGCATGGTGTGAGTCACGAAGCGTCAATACATACACAGTTTCTGACTGTAGTATTTAACTTATGGTGTTAAACCTTTAACACGAGATTGTAGTTGTTAGTGAGCACATTATGACAGCAATTTAAATTTTTACAACCACTGTAAGAAATACCGGAAACCAAATTTTTGTTGCCCCTGGAAATCGTCGGATAGGCAACCTGTAACTTGAACAATGCCGCGAGCCAGCCATTCAGTTCGTACACTATGTGATCAAAAGTACCCGGACACCCGGCTGAAAATGACTTACAAGTTCGTGGCGCCCTCCATCGGTAATGCTGGAATTCATTATGGTGTTGGTCCACCCTGAGCCTTGATGACAGCTTCCACTCTCGCAAGCATACGTTCAATCAGGTTCTGGAAGGTTTCTTGGGGAACGGCAGCCCATTCTTCACGGATTGCTGCGCTGAAGAGAGGTATCGCTATCGGTCGGTGACGCCTGGCACGAAGTCGGCTTTCCAAATCATCCCAGAGATGTTCTATAGGATTCAGGTCAGGACTCTGTGCAGGCCAGTCCATTACAGGGATGTTATTGTCGTGTAACCACTCCGCCACAGGCCGTGCATTATGAAACGGTGCTCGATCGTGTTGAAAGATGCATTCACCATCCCCGAATTGCAACAGTGGGAAGCAAGAAGGTGCTTAAAACATCAATGTAGGCCTGTGCTGTGATAATGCCACGTAAAGCAACAAGGGGTGCAAGTCCCCCCACCCCCCATGGAAAACACGACCACACCATAACACCACCGCCTCTGAATTTTACTGTTGGCACTACATACGCTGGCAGATGACGTTCACCGGGCATTCGCCATACCCATACCCTGCCATCGGATCGCCACATTGCGTACCGTGATTCGTCACTCCACACAACATTTTTCCACTATTCAATCGTCCAATGTTTACGCTCCTTACACCAAGCGCGGCGTCGTTTGGCATTTACCGGCGTTATGTGTGGCTTATGAGCAGCCGCTCGGCCATCATAGCCAAGTTTTCTCACCTCCAGCCTTGCAGTGGATCCTGATGCACTTTGGAATTCCTGTGTGATGGTCCGGATAGATGTCTGCCTATTACACATTATGACCCTCTTCAACTGTCGGTGGTCTCTTTCAGTCAACGCTTTCGTGCTGTCGCGGACTTTTAACACAGAGAATTCTAAATCCTTGTACCCAGTCTCTTTGTAGTGAAGCATTCATACTCAGCATCTCCCTCACACTGCCACTGCCACTCTCTTCTTTCTTTGACAGACTTCTGTCTGTCTCTTCTAGTATCTCTTCCTCTCACTCTTCCCTATCTCCCTCTCTGCCACTTTCGTTGCCTCTCTGTCTCACTGCCATTGTCTTGTCTCTCTCTCTCTCTCTCGCTTAGAGTGTGCTGTCTTTATCTTCAACCACCATTGTCTCCTCTCCACTTATGCCCTTGCGGACGATTCCTCAGGGTTTTGGCGCCTAGACCGGGAAGCTTTAATACGTCAGTACTGGAGTTGGGGGAAAGTGGGCAAATTTTTTTCATGTTAAAATTCGCTGGACCAGGGATGCCCAGGTACACCAAGCCTGCGTAAGATGCTGCTACCATCTCCATCTCTCTCTCTCTCTGTCTCCCTCTCTCTCTCTCTCTCTCGCTCTATCTCTCTCTTTTACCGCCACTGTTTCTCGCTGGCCATCACTATCTCTTTTCTTTTTGGCTCCCACCGCTGTAGTCTTCATCAGTTTCTCTTTGTCTTTCGCTACCACTTTCTCCCTCCCACAGTCACTGTCTCCTCTGTCTTTCTCTGCCATTGGCACTGTCTCCTCTCTTCCACTGTCACTGTCTCTCTGCAAACAGCAGCTCCAACAGTAGCATTTTTCAACCGGTTCCCTCCCTTTCCTTGTTACAACAGGGTGTTCTACGAATATGAAACGAATTACGCAGGACACTAAAGTTTAGACGGTTTATTTATACACCTTGACATACGCAAACAAGTGTACATAATATAAGGTTGACATGCAGCTATCTCCCATTCATTGAGTAATTAATGAACTATGGATGAAGTCCGACCAACAGGCATTACATGCATTGATCAAAAATGATAGTGAATGGCTAGTTTTTAGCTGCTATTTAGATCTGCCAATAAAATTTAAAAAGGATGACTGATAGCTGAAATCTATTGTTTACAAGTCAATATAACAGTCTCTGAGTGCAACAGCCTTCTGAATGGAAGGTAACCTGATGAATATTATAAGACTGTTTTACACATCTTGTGCAGATTCAGTATAAACCAACTAGGATCTCGTAGGACGATCCCAGAACCCTTCTATGTGTTCAATACGTCAGTTAAAACTACATTTATGTCTGAGTTTGCCTATTAGGTGCGTATTTCACATATATATATTATGTACGTTAGTACGGTAACTTCGAAACACCGAATCTCGATAACGGATAATGTTATTGAAAAAAAGTTCCCTGATAACATCATCTTAAGAACATATGGTAAAAATTTCGAAGATTTGCCATGAAAAGAAATTGTAGAAGTGACCATCCCTACAAGTGGTACTTTTGGTAACCAAAAATTATGTTTTTTTTTTTTTTTTTTGTATTTTCTCAGGAACAACCCGTGAGCATATGATGCTTTTGTAGGCTGTCTAAAGATCACCTAACAGTACACCTAATGCACCTGATATGCTTCTAGAGGTGCGCAGGAAGAACCACGATAAACTCGAATTTGTCTAATTTTACCGTTATGGGCATTGCGTGAGATGAATGCGAGACGACAAAGTAATAGAGATTATATAATGGTAGGCACAGGTTTCGAAACCAACTGTAAAAATTTCAAGGAGCCGCAGTTGTTTCTGTTAATAATTTGTTGGTTGTGAAATGCAAATTAAAACTGAAAAAATGCAGATAGGTGGGAGGTTACGGATATGGGGGACTTGAATGAGCTATAAGAAATAGTGGTTGTCGAGAGATTCAAAGAGAACTTTAGGTAATGTTGAATTGAAACGGTGGTAAGAAATACAACAAAAGAGGGATGGGTAGAGGGCCAAATATGTATAAAGACAAGGCCCAGTTGAAATACTTGGCTCACATGCAAGACACTGAATTTCATTGACGAAAGCAGAAAAGAAACACGCAACAAATGAAGTAGGCAAAGGAGCATACTGAATTCTAAAAATGGTATTGACAGAAAGTGCAAATGGCAAAGCAGGGGTGACTAGAAGAGGAATGCAAACCTGTAGAAGCATGGATGGCAACGGGAAAACGTATAGGCAAATGAAAGACAGAACTTGAGGAAGGACAAGCATCTGTATCAGTTTTAAAAGTAGAGATGGCAAGCAAGCACTAAGAAAAGGAGAGAAAACTAGTTGGAAAGAATATTTAGGACTACAGAGAGGACACGAACTCTGAGGAAATATTTTGGCATTTTTGTTGTTGATACAGTAACCATCACGTACAATGTCAGCGATTTCAGCCAAATACCGTGCGTGCTGTTAGTATTGGAGAGCGAGGAGGGGTTTACAATATCGGCATTTGCCTTACGACCAACATAGAAAGAAGATGTTTTCGGAAAAAAATATTAATTAATGCGAAGTTACGCATAAAGTATGTATCGCTCTATATACATTGCTTATCAGAATATGACCCTTCAGTGCGCATATTATTGCATGACACGTTTCCATACATATGTCTCAAATACTGTAAGGTGAAACTGCACTTGTAAATTTCAGTTCTTCCAAAGAACTGCCAGTAGCAACGTAGTGTAGCGTAACAGGTAAGTGCTGACTTGTTAGAACTGCATTTCTCGTTTGAAAAACATTGCGGTAACTCCGCGACATGTCTCTTGTGTAATTCGTTTTTAACTACCTTTTTTATAGCCTATTATGACATGTAAATGATGTGATATGCATATTTGCAATGACTCAGCAACATCTAAACAACGAGCGTGCAAGTACTTCCTTTTTCATATTAGCAACTTCCTTTTTCCACAAGCTGCGATATGGTCGCGGATGAAAACGGTGATCCAGGAAGTGTAGAATAAATTTCTTTTATTTCCCTAACTGATAACAAAACTTCTGGTCCTTAGACGACTGGTTTCGGTCAGCAATGACCATCTTTAGATCTGCAGAAAAACACGGAAAACGATATAAAACTAATGGACAAATAATGTCTCAAAACAAAATACACCACAACGAAAAATTATTTTCATAGATGTGGGAACATGCGCTTAAAATATGACAAGGCATACCTGATTTATCACATGTCCTAATATAATAACGCCATAGCGGCATCTTCACAAAATATACACAAAATCAGCTTGTCATCGTTGCACACGTTTTAAATATTGTCTACACTAGGCCGTAGTGCCGGCGGACCAATACCGTCAATAGTGCTCTACTGTTCATAACGGACTACAGTACAGTAGCCACATTGTGCCGTAAGCTCGCTAAATGTCGAACATCTGTCAGCACACACTCAATTATGAAATTGTACAGAATTGAATAAATGAAGGGTACAATAGGTAAAGTCTATAATGCGCCTGATAAATGTATAACTTATTACAGCGGCAGAATGTAATAAATATATTAAATATGTGAATAAAGCTAAATTTAAAATTGTTAAGAAAATGGTTCAAATGGCTCTGAGCACTATGGGACTTAACATCTATGGTCATCAGTCCCCTAGAACTTAGAACTACTTAAACCTAACTAACCTAAGGACATCACACAACACCCAGCCATCACGAGGCAGAGAAAATCCCTGACCCCGCCGGGAATCGAACCCGGGAACCCGGGCGTGGGAAGCGAGAACGCTACCGCACGACCACGAGATGCGGGCTAAAATTGTTAAGAGGAAATCGTTAAATGATAACATGATTTTGAGACGCTCTTGCCGTCCGTTGTGACCGAGCGGTTCTAGGCGCGTCAGTCCGGAATCACGCTGCTGCTACGGTCGCAGGTTCGAATCCTGCCTTGGGCATGGATGTGCCTTATGTCCTTAGGTTAGTTCGGTTTAAGTAGTTCTAAGTCTAGGGGACTGATGACCTCAGATGTTAAGTCCCATAGTGGTCAGAGCCATGAGACGCTCTTCTGGTCATTTCAGATAAAAATAACAAGATACACAAGAACATGCTTGTGGAGCTAGTAATGTAAAGCTGGTAGAATAACTAGGGAAAGAAGCGAAATGTATGAAAATCAAAGACTAAAGTAAGTAATCAGCGACATCTGTTGGAGTAGCTACCAGAATGCAGCGTAGGTGGGAAGTTGGAGCAACTTAACTGCCAAACGACCTCACGTACCCTGTGACATGCCTTTCCAAGGAAAGTATAATAAAATATCACAGTCACCTAATAACAATACCTTGATAATCAAACGCTCTACATAAAGATAGAAGGGACATTCAAAAGCGAGAGTAAAACTAAGAACATAAGAAAACTGAGGAACTATGTGAAGCTGTCTATCCTAGTAGTAGGGGAACAGTGTCATCAGGACAATTTGTTAGAGCAGGTTGCCTAAATCAGGGACAAGTATGCACTCAGGGGCAAATATATTGTTCCCCTTTGTTTCACATGTAATCATCCTCTGGCGATAATCTACATTTTGATTCACAGGTCCTTAATCTATTGTTCCTCCACCCCTCCTAATCTCCCATCGCCCCCCACTCCCCAAGGAAATGGCGGGAAAATTTTGGCAGGAGAAAATGTCACTTGAGGTACCTCTACTAACCTAAGAAAGTGGCTAGAAATTTTTGGTGGGAAAACAGGTCACTGGGCTACCTCCAATAACCTGTCATCCAACCACCACATCTTCCTTGGAATTGATGGGATAAAGGACTCTGTCTGTGCTGGGCTCCTGGAAATGATTGACATAAGTTTTTATACTGCATGCATTTTAATTTAAACAATTTGAGTTTCATAGGCAGTAGATCCATCCAGTGTGTTCACCATGAGGTAGTTCACAGTAGATCACAGCACCTTCACCAGAGGGCGCTGTCATCCTCCCACTCTCCCCTCCCATGATGTAATCCAATATGGCAGTCTGGGGAAAAATGGTGGGAGAAGGACTCAGTTTATGACCAGCTGCTGGAGAGTGTACTTAATTGATTGGCAGTGGGAAGTTGCAACCACTTATTTAGGTATGGATTTCACGTAGTTTATTTATTTCACTGACACAAAACACTCGCCATGACTGCTTGTGGTCACAAGAAGTAGCCTACAGACCTGTAAACTACTCGTAAATTACCGAAATAATGCAGTACATTGATGTACAGACATGCAAACAGCTCGTAAATTTGTCAAAATAATGCATGTGTAATGCTCTGCAAACCTGTTCACAATGCTTAAACAGGCGAAATAATGCAGTGCACAAACACTCTGTTGTGTAAATAGTTCCGCGTAGTCAGCGCGTACACAACTTTCCCACTAGAGCGCGACCCGCTAACCACAACAGCGCAGGCGCAGCGCTCGTCCGTCTCCGCACTACGAGATGGCGCTGCCATAGAGACGAACCAAATTCTGCTTCCGCCGATCCGCATATTAATATTAACGCAGCCAATGAGATTGTAACGTAGAACCTTTTCTCCTCACGGATCACACTCACGCAGTGATACCTGAACGCGTGAGGTATTATAACGAGTGTACAGACCTCCGATTAGTCAGTCTGCATTAGTCTGTATTTGTCTGCACCAGTCTGTACCAGTCTGCATTAGTCTGCACCAGTCTATAGTCAAGTTTCAGTCTGCGCCTAATAAGATTATCATATTCCTGTACATAGGCATGAAGAGAAATGTATAGATACTTTGTCAAGTATCAGAGATATGTGAGAATAAGATTAACGTACCAAGACCAAAGGAACTTCAGATTGTCAATTGTAAATAGCATGCAGAATCAAGTTGGGTAAGGTTTATGCTTGTTACTATTTTAATAAATGTGCGTGAAAATTAATCAAGTTCTGTTTAAAGTTGGCCACCGTCAATCTGCTACTCTAAGCGTGCAAGTGGCATTTCTATCTTCTGACCTAACGGCAGAAGATAAACACGCCACGATAAGACCACGAGACATATTGCTGACACTCGCCTACTTCGTTAGAGCGACAAGTCAAATAATCTGATGGTGTGTGTACCGAAGGTCTTACAGTACGCACACCACACACTCATTGCATGTAAAATCGCTTTCGAGCTAGTTTAATAAATTCAACTGCAATGTATCAGGGAACTGTTCCGTATAGAGGTCCAAGGTGGAATGATAACCAGACATGTCACGCACGCATGCCGGTCCTCTCTGCCCCACATGCAAGACACCTCTGGCCATGCACCATGTTTACCTAGCCACCGTTGCTGCTTCACTGCCTTTGTACCTGCAGATCCAGTGCTGGCCTCATTACTGAGTGTGATATTTGTCCAGAGAAACAACCTCGCACGTGCGGCTAAAACGTTGCTAGTGTCAAACTGACAACTCATGCAAATGTAAAGAACAGCCAAGTCACCCTCTGGACACGCTATAGAAATCTTTTGCAATGCTTTCAGAAACTCTTTACAAAAATATTCCAGAATCCTAACAGGACCTGTTTACGAAAATATTCCAGAATGACACTGAATGCATTCTTCCTAATGGTGCTAACGAGGGACCCCCTCTGTCATCTGTTATCCTTCCCTGAAATCGTAACATACTGCTTTCAATATACATCTTAGAAATAGTAGACTTTTGCTCATATTCTCACCACTAAAACCCTTCATCGTGTCTGTACATGCATTAGAAAAATATGTTAATCATAAAAGCATTCATGTTGTTTGGAAAGAGAGCACAGATGGGAAAATCGAAAAACTTATGAAAACAGAATACGAAGCACTGTCCTACACATGAGAAACATGGCTTGAATTTTCGGTGTCCTACAGCTGTGGATCAGGAGATGTCCTAATACCACAATGGTGGATGACAGACAGCATGCCACCAGAGATGGATGGTCTGCTTCAACCTGTCTTTGAACACTTGAACAAAGAGGACATCACATTACCCTCAGAACTTTCTGTACATATCTTGCCCCCACTTCGTTCGAATCAGTCTATAGAGGATCCTATGCCCCACCACAAAGGCTGCCTCGTGAATGAATGGAGAATTGTGATTGGTTCTTACTGAATTTGCCTGTCAAACTGTTGTTACTGCCGGTGTGGCAACACTGTCGAGCAGTATTTCTGCAGACGAGACTTTCAGCAGCAAAAGTACACTACTGGCCATTAAAATTGCTACACCACGAAGATGACGTGCTAAAGACGCGAAATTTAACCGACAGGAAGAAGGTGCAGTGATATGCAAATGATTAGCTTTTCAGAGCATTCACACAAGTTGGACGCCGGTGGCGACACCTACAACGTGCTGACATGAGGAAAGTTTCCAACCGATCGCCGGCTGGACTGGTTCTAGGCGCTACAGTCTGGAACCGCGCTACCGCTACGGCCGCAGGTTCGAATCCTGCTTCGGGCATGGATGTGTGTGATGTCTTTTGGTTGGTTAGGTTTAAGTAGTGCTGAGTTCTATGGGACTGATGACCTCAGAAGTTAAGTCCCATAGTGCTCAGAGCCATTTGAACCATCCAACCGGTTTCTCATACAAAAACAGCAGTTGACCGGCGTTGCCTGGTGAAACGTTGTTGTGATGCCTCGTGTAAGGAGGAGAAATGCGTACCATCACGTTTCCGACTTTGATAAAGGTCGGATTGTAGCCTATCGCGATTGCGGTTTATCGTATCGAGACACAGCTGCTCGCGTTGGTCGAGATCCAGTGACTGTTAGCAGAATATGGTATCGGTGGGTTCGGGAGGGTAATACGCAACGCCGTGCTGGATCCCAACGGCCTCGTATCACTAGCAGTCGAGATGACAGGCATCTTATCCGCTTGGCTGTAACGGATCGTGCAGCCACATCTCGATCCCTAAGTCAACAGACGGGGACGTTTGCACGACAACAACCAGTTCGACGACGTTTGCAGCAGCATGGACTATCAGCTCGGAGACCGTGATTGCGATTACCCTTGACGCTGCAACACAGACAGGAGCGCCTGCGATGGTGTACTCAAAGACGAACCTGGGTGCAAGATTGGGAAAATGTCATTTTTTCGGGTGAATCCAGGTTCTGTTTACAGCATCATGATGGTCGCATCCGTGTTTGGCGACATCGCAGTGAACGCACATTGGAAGCGTGTATTTGTCATCGCCACACTGGCGTATCACCCGGCGTGTTAGTATGGGGTGCCATTGGTTACACGTCTCGGTCACCTCTTGTTCGTATTGACGGCACTTTGAACAGTGGACGTTACATTTCAGATGTGTTACGACCAGTGGCTCTACCGTTCATTCGATCCCTGCGAAACCCTACATTTCAGCAGGATAATGCACGACCGCATGTTGCAGGTCCTGTACGGGCCTTTCTGGATACAGAAAATGTTCGACTGCTGCCCTGGCCAGTACATTCTCCAGATCTCCCACCAACTGAAAACGTCTGGTCAATGGTGACCGAGCAACTGGCTCGTCACAATACCCCAGTGACCACTCTTGATGAACTGTGGTATCGTGTTGAAGCTGCATTGCAGCTGTACTTGTACACGCCATCCAAGCTCTGTTTGACTCAATGCCCAGGCATATCAAGGTCGTTATTACGGCTAGAGGTGGTTGTTCTGGGTACTGATTTCTCAGGATCTGTGCACCCAAATTGCGTGAAAATGTAATCACATGTCAGTTCTAGTATAATATATTTGTCCAATGAATACCCGTTTATCATCTGCATTTCTTCTTGGTGTAGGAATTAACATTGGCCATTAGTGTATTTTGTACAGATCGCCATATTGCACTTACAGTTAAACCCTCAAATACGGGAGGACTGCTCTGCTACTGTCGAGGAAAGCTTGAATATTTCAGCATGAGGCCGCTCTCCAACCTGGCTACTTGCTACTTCACCACAAACCCTATGGATGTAGCAAACACACTATTCATACCCTGCGCCATACAAAATCACCACTTATTCATCCTGCATACAGGTGTCAACCACCATACAGATGTACATATACCAGGCAAACACATAGCATAAACACGCTCACTGTATATACTCCTCACAGCATGAGAGATTTCCCGTGCTTTCATGCGGTCACCGTCCGCAGCCGACGGTCACATGCCTAAGCACAATCACTGTATGCACTCCGCTCTTCACTGCACGAGATATTTCCCATTAAGTCGTGCAGTCACCCACCGCAGCCGATGGTCACAAGTCATATGCCCCAGCACACTCATTGGCCCGAACCTCAGTGAACATAGGCCACTCTGCAAACTGATGTACAAAGACTGGGTCACTTCCCCTCGCTCGACAAAAGGGTGGTACCGTTTTTGACCCCTACCTGCTTGCTTGCTTACTGTCTGCACCCATATCCAGTCTCTAGGATTACAAAAACATATGTATTTTCACATGGGTCACCAGAATATCATACAATTTACGTGGTTCTTCCCGATATTGAGCACATAGCAGTATCGCTTGCATAGCAGTATTAGTTGCACAATATAATTCTGAAGGTATAGTCTGGAAATTTTTTCTGTAAAATCCCGAAACTTCAGCGAGGTGAAGCAAAGTGTAACGAGCTGTAAACCACAGAGAAAAGGAAATTTATCTCATCTGCATAGACCTTTAAGTGAAAACTCGATAAGAATAGAGGAAACTGATAATTCCACTTGCGAATACTTGTGTCGGCGATAAAACAGATTCAAAGACATCCTTATAATTTACAAAGTCCGGTCAGTCATCTTGTTGGTTGAGACGGACTTTTCTGTGTACCCTCTAGCGATAACTAGCGTTTAGAAGGCACGGCTTTCTCTTTTTGTAATTATTGTCGTCACTCACAGTGTTTTGTGGAAATATACCGCATTCTCAAAAGTACTTCTACTGTCGTGCTCATCATTTAGAGTTCTTAAGATAGTACCTGCAGATTTTATTTAATTGCAATCATTCACTTATAAACTTCTACGCTACATTTGCGAGTGCCGGGGCTAGCAGTGTATTTATCACTAAATTCTACTAGAATCCACATATGTAAATCATGCTCTAAGCCCCCCCTATTCTAACTCCGACTTTTGCTGTTGCACAAGGATAAAAAAAATACGCGAACTGACTCTAATCAACCCTGCCAGTGGAGTAGAAGAGAGTTTGGCACCTGCAATAATTTAATTTTATAAATAAGTTAAATAAACAAAGGTTTCATTAGCATAGTGAGGAATGATAGGGTTGCTCTATCGATTAACAGAATGAAAGTTCTGTCCAAAATAACAATATGATTTATTAAGACGAAACACTGAATAGTAAAAGAAATACAGGAAATATAATACATCAAATTGGCTCAAATTTGGAGATTCATACAAACACTGTAAAGGTGAAGTTGTCCCTAAACTAGATCGTGAGGTTTAAGACGAGGTGGTATGTGGAGCCAATTCCTTTCCACTCAAATCTCAAGAGAGACACACAGCTAACCCAACAGTAATTGCTGCTACTCGAAACAGAACAAAGTTAGAAAAGGATGAACAGGCGCGGTCTGCTGAGCTCTGATTGTCACCTAGGAAAATCCCTATCTGCCGGTGCTGCGGACGTACATTACCAAACGGTCTTCTTATCTCCCAGAACACGATCTGGCGTACCGCAGGCGAGGGCTGGTTGCTTCGACGTCCTCGACCGAAAGGCGACAGACGACTACCCACAAGAGCACCCGTACAGGCCGAACACAGAACATTTCCGCCCCCACGACAGTGGCCGAGGTTAAACGTTCCAATCAGCAACTCGAAAACCGGCGGAAATTCCACTCCATTGCCGGAGCACTACCATTCCACCAATGGAGATTCTTGGCGCCAATTTCTGTGCTGATTTTGCTACGTCACGGCGCTATGCTCTGAGCAAACCAATCACCGTTACTATTTTGCAGAAAGTGCGGGAATTTTCCCGCCACAACTGCCAGGGTACACAAGTCATTCCCACGCCTCGCTGGTAGCCCGCCAGAAAGTGTTTTCGCTAAGTTTCTCCGAAGTAACGGAACCTCTAGCCCAGCCGCTACTTCACACCCCAGCGGGCGTGTCTCTTGACAATGTCGGCGTCTGCAAAGCATTCACTCGACTGCCTCACACACGTCGGCTTAACCCGCCTGTCACCGGACCACCCGGGTGACGAGAGACGCTGCGTGGGAAGTCCGCGTGTGAAGGAATAGCAGCCCTCCACCGCATGCAAATAGAGAGGAGAGTCGTAAGATAGAAACATGAGAGGGGGCTCATGCCACCTCTCACATTTGCAAATGCCGAGTGACAGCAATCTTCGACCATTTGATTCATGTGTATATTCATATTGTATACTGTAAACTCAGCAGTATTTGGCCTTTAAAGCGGCACATACATATCCCAGCCCATAGACAACGAAACCAGCCAAAACTTTAAATATTTCAGCACTGAGACAGGTGGTACGTAGTTGAGGGCCACCACACCACACCATTCATTTTATTTCAAATGGTTCAAAGGGCTCAGAGCACTATGGGACTTAACTTCTGAGGTCATCAGTCCCCTAGAACTTAGAACTACTTAAACCTCACTAACCTAAGGACATCACACATATCCATGCCCCAGGCAGGATTCGAACCTGCGACCGTAGCAGTCGCGCGGTTCCGGACTGCGCGCCTAGAACCGCTAGACCACCGCGGCCGGCTCATTTTATTTCTTAATATGATAGTATATTAACTTAAATATTAGGAAGCTTTTTCTGAGGGTATTTATCTTGAATGAACCACTGAACAGAAGTGAAATGTGGGAGAAAACAGTTTATACAATAACTGAATAGAATGTTTTTGAAATGTGGTACTACAGAAGAATGTTAACGATCAGATGGATGGATTAGCTAACTAATGAGAGGATACTGAGTAGAATTTGTGGCACAACATTACTAAAAATCGGATCAGCTCGTAGGACACATCTTGATCCATGAAGAATTTGTCAGTTTGGTAATGGAAGGAAGTTGCAACTACAGTGGATTAATTAATCGCACTTTGGGATCAAATTGCGGCTACCTAACAATCACAGTGCAAGTACAGGAACTTACGTTGGTATACAAGTTGCAATAAACCAGGGTTTCTGTCAGGCACTGGTAGCATTAAGCCCTCAGAGAAGCACGGATCCTTCATGAGGTTTATTGATTTAACAGAGACAATCTGTGAATTTGTTCATGAACGGATTAATAAATTAAAGAGATATAAAAGGAATTATCGCTAGCGGTAATGATGTAGCCTAATCACAGCATTGAAGTTTACTATCAATTTATTCAGATCAATCGCCGGCCGCGGTGGTCTCGCGGTTCTAGGCGCTCAGTCCGGAACCGCGCGACTGCTACGGTCGCAGGTTCGAATCCTGCCTCGGGCATGGATATTTGTGATGTCCTTAGGTTAGTTAGGTTTAAGTAGTTCTAAGTTCTAGGGGACTGATGACCACAGATGTTAAGTCCCATAGTGCTCAGAGCCATTTGAACCATTATTCAGGTCAATCACGAAGTTACTTCGAATGATGGTCTTATTCAGAGAATAAAACACGTGAAAGCAATGAGAAATCAATTGACAAACGTAACACAGCAAACAGAGTGTTTGCAGGCAACAACGAATGTAAGTCAAAGACGTTATGCAGTACACGAAATCACCCATAGTGCATTAAATTCCTGAAGTTCATAACGTTCATACAGGATTACATAATAACCAGTCACTAACAGAAAACATCTGAACAGTGACTGCTACCATAGGTAAGTTCTGAAATGTAATACTGAAAACTCATGCGGCTCACAGGCCAAGCAGACCTTACCAAAGCACCATGCCCACGAAGACACGACCACTAAAATATCACGGAACACCACCTACTTAAAAACTTTGTGACATGACAAAGAACTAAAAGTCAAGTGAGCAGCTTACCACTAGACCATTCTTACGACAATATTATACAACCTTTATGTATTTCAGACACACATTACGTACACTTCTATGTAAATTACAATCTGATATTGCATTATTACATGATAAACATCGCAGATTGACTAACTTATGAGTTTCATATTTCACAAAGTGAATGACAAAAATACTAGCCGAGTTCATGTCTATTCTGCTTACCACTGTACTACTATGCTAGTCAAATAATCATCTAACACACTACAACTTACTAAATTCTCATTAAAGTAACATAAATTGGGGTAACAGGACAAATCAGTTATGTTGTTTCTAATTTACAGTGTGTCTGTGACGAACCCATTATTTCGGCACTATTTTCTGAGATATTTAACATTTTATTCATAATAATTTGTGTTTCCTTTAAACAATGCTATATACATTGTCATAAAATAGGTGCCATCATTACCTATACAACTCTGTCATATACGTAAATATCGGGACTGCATCACTTGTTATTTCATAAACAATTTTACATACAAATGTCAATAACTTTGTTAATATGCTTCAGTAATACGGTAATAATTTTAGTGAGTTTTTTCCTTTACTGCGATTTCAATGCTGTAATCAGGTGTTCTGTAGCACAACCATTCCATACTTCTTAACGCCGATAAGCATACGGGGGGGGGGGGGGGGGGGTCAGAGTTTACCCAACCACCACGGGAGTTGCAAAGAGCGACTGCGCAGCGAGCGGTCTGACAGACCGCTTTCACAGCTATTGCTTACCTACCTGGCTTAGCCACTTCATGGCAGAATGCCAATCACAAGGGCTTTCGAGCCCTTTTAAGTGGCGCAAGTACCGTGGGACCACAGACCAAGCAGTTTCGCTCTGTAGATTTCCCGACCTGAGCCTCGCCCACTACTTACTTACGCCAGCCTTCACCAGCAGCGGATGCGTTGTCACCCTAAGTCAGACAGGACGCTCGCTGACAACTTTCATTCGCATATAATTCAGTATGCCCATGCTACTTGAGTTCTATACACTGTGAGTGACGACAACAATTACAAAAAGAGGAAGCCGTGGCCTCTGAAGGCTATCGTCGCAACACTACAGGGTACACAGAAAATTTGATAAGCTTAGGCACTGGCTATGCATCAATCCCGAATGGATTAAGTGCTGAGGGGGTGCTACATTTGAAAATTAGAATCATGGCAAGACGGTAACATTCTTGCCCATGTTAACGAAGCAGACGTGCAGGTTGCGTAACGAATGCATACCTGCAGGAGAAAAAGAACAGGGTCCACGAGGAAAAAACAGTGCCTATTTTTCAAATTTTTAAAGAGGAATTTCGATATCTAGACGATATAGATGGCGAATATTGTGTGAAACAAGAGAGAAACCTATTGGGACGACCCAGAGCCCTGACTTGTACGGAGATTCAAACGACCAATGAACTCATTAAATTAACTGAAGCTAATAGCTCTTTTTAAGGCTGTCTAAGGTTGGCATAGGAACTAAACTCAATAAATAAAAAGAAAAAAACGAGCATATACTTTCTAAAAATAAGTTCAAGGAGGAAGCAGTAAATAATGTTTTAGTGTAAATTAAAAGATTCTATTGGCCCGACTCTTTGGAACAAAAGGTAAAGATGCATAGATCTTGACAAAGGATTAAGACAAAAATGTAATAATATGTTTAAAATCTCCGGATTTCTTAAACAGTGAGAAATTGTAGTTCATAAAAAAAGTTTATTTACAGCAGTAATGTTGCCCAAAGAAAAAGAAGTAAAAACTAAAAATTAGAGGTAAAAAATTAAACATGCCTATGTACAATCCTAAGCCTGGACAAAAGGTGAAGGTATCTTCTCATTACAAAACCGTCGGCGGAACTTCCTCCACTACTGCAACTTCCTTTGAAGTCCAGAAAACCCACGGCTAAAACATTTCTGGTCCGAAACACTATTTTTATGTCACGGGTGCTAAAGCGCACGATCGGAAAGTACACAGCACGCACTTGACACTCAGAGAAACCGTTCGTCTTAGAAAACTTTTCATAGCAGACATGTCTCCCCCAATCTTACAAACTGTGGGGCACGTAAGTAGTAGAGCCAGACCAAGGGTTGATTACAGTATGTAGGTTACTAGTCGATGTAGGTTGCGGTAGTTAAGCAGAGATTAAGAGGATTGCACGGGATAGACTAGGGTTGAAAACTGCATCAAGCTAAACTACGGACTGAAGACCACATTTTTTGCAGCGTTTCCCACCAGAGGCAGTTTAACAATTTTGTGACTAGACAGATACTTAGACGATTCACACAGACAATAATTCTAGTTTTGTCTGTATCTTCTGTTAATCCAACTTCGTAAATATCCCAGAATAACGACACTTGTGTAAGCGATCTCTCTTCCGGATGAATCACACTTCCTCGTTATCTGCCTTCCCCTAAACTTGAATATTACCGCACAAAAAATAAAATAAAATAAGATTCGAGATTTCAAGGCCGTGGTGAAGGCAACCAACATTCTTTCTTCTGTGTCGTGGCCGACGTAGTCACATCAAGTAATGCATCCCCAGGTATCAAGATAAACAAGTGAATTTGATTTACGTTCAAACGAAATATATCAAAAGAACCATTCGGACCTCAATTCACACTACTTAGTTCCTATTCAAGCTTAGCCACTGACGGTGCACTAGGCCACTTGGGTGCGGCCGCGTGGGTGAGGAGCTGTGGGGTTTGAGGACGGTCTAGTAGGAAGGTCCCGGTGCGGCAGAAGCTCGTAGCCTATCGGAGGTGGCGTGGCTGCTGCGGGGTGTTGGCGCCGTGGGAAGGGCAGCGACCGCGGTGGGCGTGATCAGGGTGCGACGGCGAGGCCTACGAGAAAGACAGGCCGCGCGCTCACGTCACCGCACGTAGCACTGCAGGTCTTTTGAGTGTCAGCAGCCGTTCCAGCTGAGAGCTAATAGCTATTTCACAAGAGCCGCATTCTCAAATGTGCGTTTAAATGCGTGGAAGCTCCCGATAGTACAGAACAGAGTTTAGATCTTTAGTGGCTACCTTTTCACTGACATGTCGATTTCTCCTGGGCTCTGCACGAAACTGAGCGTTCGTAAAGTATGGCGGACAAGGCGACTAGAATGACGTTACAGCTTCGTTGCAGAGCCCGTATTTCTCAGGGGTCGAGTTGTGACTATGAGTTGCGCACTGTAACAAATAAAAAAATATAATAATAATAATATATATAATAAAATATATAATAATATTAATATTGTAATAATAATAATAATAATTTGTTAGTTTGTTTTGGATAAGTAATTGAGGGATTAAAATTTACGCCGTGAATTTATCGAGCTTCGCACGTCCGAAGATGTACGGAACGTAGCCAGGGCTCATCATGTATTATTTTTTTTTGTAGACAGAGTCTGATATCTGACCTCGGCATCAATCATGAAAATGGAGTGACTAAAACTACTAAAACAAAGAAAAGCATACGATTAAATAAACATGTATTCATTTCAACATATACATTACGATATAAATTACACTTACGTAAAATTTTAGATAAATAATGGCAGATCACAAATGAGAGCGACTTATTAATTCTGCGCCTCTTTTCTGCTAATAAATATCAATATGGCTAACTGTGGAGCCGCACAAAATATTAAGTCCTTCTAGGACAACGAATGACATGAGAGTGATGATGCGTACAGGCTGTGACAAGAGAGCGGTGTTAATTGCTTTATTTTGCATTCTCTTGTCTTAAAAATCGATACATATAATCTAAGTTAACTAAATTAAATATTGTCTGTGCTCGAGTGCAAATGGTTCCTTAAACTGCCCCCCAAATTGCGAGAGCAAAGGTGTACCACCTGCAGCTGAGCAATTTGTTGACGTATTTTCTTTATTTGTCATGTCATGAATCATAAGTTATTACGTATCTTGTTTCACAGATTCAACATACTTAAAATATGATAAAATGTCATACATCCACAAAAATACATAAATAATATTTACATACAAGATCAATGAAAGTGAAAAGAAAAAATAAAAATATTTGATTCCGAGCAGTATTGAACCCGGGATCGCTAGTATCACAGTCCACTACACTGGCTCAGTGCTATCACTGCTTATCCATAACTAGCTGTCGATGTTATATAACACTTGTACAGAGACTGTAACAAATTTCACAGTTCGTATTCACTTGTGCTGTTACTTTGTAAAAAATTGTAGGGCATATACTCCATTGTTCTCTTTCACTTCAAAATGTTATTACACATGTTCATTCAATAAATAAAATTAATTATTGGTTTTGTGCATATTCAGAGATATGTGAACACATTCTCTTTAGAATGTCACTTGTCGCTAAAGGTTTATACTTTGCTAAAGTCTTTGCACTTTACAATAAATGTCACATGTCACACGTTTTGTTTACGTTGAGACGAAAGTTCTTGAAGAAATAAGTTGGAGATCAAGAATCTCGCAATGAAGCGTGCTTTGGAAGACGTAGTTAAAATGTTGTTTCGTCTTGGTAGGAATACATGGTGTCAGTGGTTCCGTACTGACCAGTCCGTGTTACATCTACTCAATAACCTCCATATTTCGTCTTCCAAAAAGCGTATGTCGTCTCCTGGATATTGTGTCGTCGTTTCGTCGAAAAGTGTGCCGTGGTTTTGCGACTCACGTCACCTATAGTGTCCCATCATGAGTGCTGTGAACCGTTTTTTTTTTTTTTTTTTTAAATTTGCACACAACTTTTTCATACATTGTCGTTGCAAAACAAAATGTTCGTTCACAACAGAGAGCACAAAACATAACAAATATCACTTCACACTGAGTACAGTTTTCTGTTACATATTTACATAGATATAAAAATTTTCTGTGAAACATGTACTTATACATTCACATTACATTGTTTGGTAATACATATACATATTTTACATTTTTCAATTGCATTAAACTAGATATTTACAAATACATATGGGTCAGACATAAAAAATTATCTTATAGGTTCAGTGTATTGTGATACATTCAGAAAATCCATTTTCTTTTATAGGTCTCTTCCCCTTTTTAATAAAGTTTTCCTTTTAAGTATATTTTCCTTTACATCAGTACTACACAATAAGTGTTCTTCCTCATTAAATGTTTCCTGCAACATAAACTTTCATAATAGGTTAGAAAACATCCTTGAGATGGTCTGTCCTGAAAAGTCATGATTACAATAAGACACGACACGTCACATCCACAATCAATTCCAAATTAGCACATGCACAAAGTATCATTTACAAATAAAATAAAGTATATGGCCTTGCTCAATTAATCTCATTTGTCATTTCCTGTAGAGTGTTTTTGTGCATGTTGTGTTCATGTGGATTGTGGTGTGAGTGTGAATAGAAAATCAAGTGTCTGTCATGCCAATTTATATATCAGGTTCAGGTCAGCAATTGTCTCCGGTCATTTAGTCTGTCAGCTTGTCTGCAGGGTATTAATAAATATAATGAGTAGCTGTGCTTTGCATGAAAATTGTTAGTTCTTCCTGTGTCTTATCGTCTTGCTGCTGCTGCTGCTGTTACTGCTGGTGCTGTAAAATGTAGATACTTAAGATTATAGCTTATATCTTCTTCTTCTTCTTCCAGCTTGAAGTACCAGATGTGACTTACCTTGTTTTTGTATCAGCATACTCTGCTAAGGGCTAAAAGTTTTCAAATCTTTGTGAGGGTACAAACCTAAAATTCTCTTATTCTTGGAGTTTTGTAGAAGATATGCTCCAGGGTGTGGTATATCAATGATTGTGTAAGGTCCTTCATATAATGGACGCCACTTAACATTACGTTTTAGAGGTAATGACGATTTGTAGTGGGTCTTAAGTAAAACTTGCATGCCTATTGTAAAGTTTTGCCTTCTTTTCAGATTAGCACCATAGTTCTTATTTCTAATGTCAGCTTGTTCAGTAATTGCAATGAGTACTTCCCGTACCTTTTCCTCGTGTGAAGGTTTGGTGTCAGAAAATTTTGGTAGTGGGTTGCTCCATTCATTAGTTTCCTTTGTATCAAACATGATTTCTCTGGGAGTGTAGGGTGTGTTGTATATATTTAAATTGTTGTGTATTTCCTCAAAAAGTGCTAAGTAATGTATCCAGTTTGTGTGCTGTGTTGAGGTATAAGTTCTCATGAATCTATTTAATTCTCTAAAAATTCTCTCACAAGGGTTGGCTGATGCATGAAACTTTGAAATAAAGATGCTCTTAATGTTATTGTCCTTTAGAAATTTTCTCCAGGTGAATCCTGCATAATACTTGGCGTTATCTGATAGAATGGCTTTAGGTTTTCCACAATATGGCATGTAATCATTTGTGAATCTTCTCAAACCGCAGGTCGCAGAGCTAGAGGTACATTGTATGACTTGTGGTAATAGATTTGGTGAGGCTTGACTTCAATCGTATACATATATGTGTTGATCCTACCTGGCTTACTAGTGAAAACATCCTTATTCTTAAGTAAAATATGTTTAAGCTGGGATCTCTCCTCTTCATTAATAGCATCACATTCTGATAACTTAGAATTAATTTGTGTAAGTACATTATTCACTACCTCACCGTGTGATACAGGTTGTTGTGTGGAATCTATGTCAGTCTCACGTATAATCTGTATCTTGTAGCCAGAACAGTGCTTGTTATGGTCTACTAGTCGAGTGTCCAAGTTCAAAACTATGTCTCTGCCTTCATATTTAAAATAACAAATGCCTTTGGAGAAGTCTATAGTACAGTCCTTCTCACAAAGAAAATCAATACCCAGTATACAATTGGCAGCAAGGCTTTGGACAACTAGGAAAGGCCATTGTACGATTCCATTTCCAATATTAACAGTCACAAATACCTGCTTATTAACTCTACTTGACTTATTACCTAATGCAGTTAATATTAAACAGTTTTGAACTGGGAACTCTGGTATCTTAGAAGTTTTCTTCATCATAGTATAAAAATTGTGAGAAATCACACTGACAGCAGCTCCTGTATCAATAATTATGTTAGTAGGTATACCTCCTACAATGCCTGAGGTGGAAGACAGTACAAATCTTTTCTTTACATTGTGACATTGTGTGTTGTCATTTATCAGATCATCAGCTAAGTTTCCACTTTCATTATATCTTAAGAATAGTGTAGGCAACTCTTGTTGTGTAAATGTTAATTTTTCTTGTTTCACAGTTTCACTAGCAAGTGTGTATTCAAACATAGTTTCTAAATTGAAGTTGCCCCCCAAATGTTCCTCAGTCACGACCTGGGGCTCAGTAATGACTGGTTCTAGTTTACCTGGTTTGTCTGGTCATTGGCAAGTGTAGTTGTAGTTTCATTAGCTACCTCAATAATATTTACATTAGGATATTGTCTTTGCCAATCGCCTGTCTGTTTTCGGTTGGCTGAAGTCACTTGTTGGTTTGTGTTGCTTGTTTGTGCAAAATTCCCTTGTGGCATCTGAATATGATTTTGTGGTGGCGGTGTTTGCCACTGTCTCACATAATACTGGTTGTCGTTCTGGTTAAAGTGCGGTGTAGGTGTTCCATTTCTTGTGTAATCTGTGTTGTTGTTTCCTTGCCAGTGTTTCTGTTTGGCTTTGTGTCCGTTGTTGTTTCCATTATTCCTTCTTGAATTAAAGTTGTCGTTTCTTCGTTTTTTGTACGGGTTATCTCCCTGTGTATAGTTGCAGTTGTTTGTGTGCAGCTGTGAGTTGTGGTGATTGTTTTGCATGTTTACTGTGTGTTGTGAATTTTGCTGCGTGTTTGGTAATGTAGCAATGTAGACATGTTGATTCCTACTGCGTGAGTTGTGTGTTGGTTCTTGTTCTTCATACAGTAAATCAACAGCATCTAACTTTTCCAAAAAATATTCAGGATCGTCATCCGGTAAGTACAGTAATTTCTCTTTAATGTTAAAAGGAAGTCTTGCTTTCAGTGATCGGATCACATCTTTTGGTTTCACTGGTTCATTGAGGAAGTGTGTCATGTTTAGGTACTTCTCGAAATATCTGCGCAGGTTGCCGTTTTTAGGATTGAAGTGTTCGGGTTCAGTGACTTGTTTGCGGATACGTTCCTGCACAGTGGGTGACCAAAACTTATTCAAGAAGGCGCGTTCAAACTGCTCGTATGTTACACATCTGTCGCTTTCATGGTAAGCCCAGACAGCAGCGTCCCCTTGAATGTAATCCACAACGTACGCAATGCGTTTGTGGTCGCTCCACGAACGTGGGAATGCGTTCCTAAAAGCTTTTAAGAAGATGACAGGGTGTACAGTGTTTTTGCCTGGTATAAAAGGTTGGAATTTACGGTGCTTGAATAGACTTTCTTCTTCTTTGTTACGTGTTCGTCTGTTTCTTTCCGTGTAATCATTGAATTCTTCCCTGTGTGTACATGGTTCTTCATCAGAATGATAATTGTATTGTGTTTCGTGTGATGGGTATCTGTTGCTATGCGTGTCAGTGTATTGTGTATTTGAGTGTTGAAATTCGTGTGTGTACATGTGTTCATTCCCGAATCGAGATTTTCTTCTGTGTGTGTAAAAATGTGTAGTGGGTGTACTATTTTGTTGTACCTGGCATTGAGTTGTCTTTGTTTGCATATCGTCATCGATGACTTGTCTATTGTTGTTCATGTATTCCACTACAGAATCGTGCACAATATGTGGCAATTTGTTTTGTATACATTCTTCAAAAATTTCGTCTTTGTGTGCCGTCCATTCTTTAAATTGTGAATTAATGCGAGACAGATGGGGTTCAGCCTCTATCTGTATTGTTGTGTGAATCTGTTTGTGAATGTCAGCTACGTCTGTTTCTATTGTATTCACCTTTAAATTAATTTCGTCACATGCGTGCGTGTTTGATTCTAATTTGCAATTAATAGTTTCACAGGTTTTTGTCAAGTCATGGATGTGATTGGCATTGTCGCTTTGTCGTAACTCTAAATTTTCGAATTTTTCCGTAAGATCGTCGACCTGTTTGGAAAGACGTGTATTAATTTCATCTACCTTTTGAGTCAGAGTGGCGAAGTCTGATTTTATGTCATTCCTGAAGGCTGCATTATCTTGCTTAATATCGGATATGCCTTCCAAAATTGAATTCAGTATAGCGGCAAAATTTTGATTGCAAAATGAGCTTGCCCCCGCCGCGTCATTAGACGTGACGTGGTCTCTCAGGTTGGGTTCGGAGTTGCTCCTTTCGGCGTTTATGTGTGTCTGTAGCGGATTATTATTTTGATGCGTTTGCGTGTCTGTATTAATTTCTGTGTTTGAATGTGTCCGTGTATCCATGTTTGCATTACTTGATTGTTGTTCCATTGTGTACTGGTGTCGAGTTTTTACCATATCGTGAATAAATTGTGTCCAAGAAAGAAAAAAAATCGTTTAAACGCGTAGTGTGAAAATGTACTGCCTATGTGTGTGTTTAAATGACTGAGAATGATTGAAAGATGACTTTAAAGATCGAAAGAAGCATACGTGTTAATGGTGACTAGCCATGTTGCTTGAATCTTGTACAATGTCGGCCATATTGTGCAATGTAACTTGCGTATTGTTGGATCGGAATGTAATCGTCTGAATGAGATTTCGCGGAATTTGGAAAAAATTACTGAATGAAAACTGAATATTGAATTTAATGCTGAGAAAAAATAATTTTGAATGAAAAATGTGCTTGGAATCAATTGTGGATGCGCGAGTGCTGCGTCTTACCGTACATGTCGTCTTGATGCGAAGATTGCATTTCCAGTCCAAATTGTCTCCAGATTTTATTCGTTTTCTTCAATATTCTCATCACATAGGTTGTTCCCGGTCAGGGTGTACATGAAAAAGAACAATTAGTTGTAGTACAGATACAATAATGAGTCCTGGCACATAGTCGCCAGTGTAACAAAAAAATATAAAATAAAATAATAATATATAATAATAATAATTTGTAATAATAATAATAATAATAATTTGTTAGTTTGTTTTGGATAAGTAATTGAGGGATTAAAATTTACGCCGTGAATTTATCGAGCTTCGCACGTCCGAAGATGTACGGAACGTAGCCAGGGCTCATCATGTATTATTTTTTTTTGTAGACAGAGTCTGATATCTGACCTCGGCATCAATCATGAAAATGGAGTGACTAAAACTACTAAAACAAAGAAAAGCATACGATTAAATAAACATGTATTCATTTCAACATATACATTACGATATAAATTACACTTACGTAAAATTTTAGATAAATAATGGCAGATCACAAATGAGAGCGACTTATTAATTCTGCGCCTCTTTTCTGCTAATAAATATCAATATGGCTAACTGTGGAGCCGCACAAAATATTAAGTCCTTCTAGGACAACGAATGACATGAGAGTGATGATGCGTACAGGCTGTGACAAGAGAGCGGTGTTAATTGCTTTATTTTGCATTCTCTTGTCTTAAAAATCGATACATATAATCTAAGTTAACTAAATTAAATATTGTCTGTGCTCGAGTGCAAATGGTTCCTTAAAGCACTGACGGGTCGCTTGGGTCCTTTATCCCCGTTCGGCGGAAGAATATTTCCCCATAACAGGCGGACACGTGCTCGGCGGAAGAGAATAGGTGCCCGCTATTGCAGCGCTAACTGCGGCGCCTCTAGAGACGAAGCTGGCGCCACGTTTTACCGTGGTGGCTACGAGAGATATGGTTGACAACGAACGCCGTGTGCTTATTTTTGCCGTCGTACTGCTCACCCTGCATCTCCTTGGTGTCGCCAGCGGCCTGGAGAGGCGGCAGCCCGCAATACAAAACCGTGTTGTGTACCGACAGTATCGTATTAACATTTATATTGCCTTTCCACCAAATGTCTTCTATATTTCGCAATGATTTAACGCTGTGGCGCCTCTGCTATCACTATGGCATTTGTGAAAACCTCATAGAGAAAATAACGTTACCTGCCACAGCCAAGAAACACCTGTAGAGTCAGATTTCACCACCAAGTCCCCGCAGAACGGTTACGTGCACATATTCGGTAGAATGTCTAAGAATGGCCAAACGACATTTACAGCAAGTATCTTCATTCAGTACGTCGTTAGAGGTTAGTTCTGAACAAGAACACTTTCAATAGTACATAATACACAGTCTTTTACATACTAGTTCACTGATTGCCGTCCTTGGATGTGAAGTGTGCAGAATCACGTTTCCTCCGAGAACAAAATCTAAAGATGCTAACAACGTCTGTATTCTACAAGAAATACAAGACTCCCAGTCATAATGTCAGTGACGCCATTAATTCTGCATCTACATCTACAGAATATCCTACAGGTTACCTAACAGTGTGTGGCGGAGGGTAATTCCGATATCTATAATTAATTCCCCCCCTTTCCTGTTCCACTCACGAATGGGGCGTGGGAAGAGTGATTGTGAGTAAGCCTCCTTATCAACTCTAATTTCTCGAATTTTCTCGTCGCGGTCTTTTCGGCAGGTGTATGTGGGAGAAAGTAATATGTTGTCAGACACTTTCCGGAAAGTGCTCTCCCAAAAATTTCAGTAGTAAGTCTGTCCGTGATGCACCGGAGGTTGCTGAGTATGTCTGTAACGCTCTCGCGCCGACTAAACCATCCCAAGAGGAAACGCGCCGCTCTTCCTTGGATCTTCTCTACCTCTTCTAACAGTGCTACCCGTCAATAATCCCAGATTCATGAACAGTACTCAAGAATCGGGCCCTTGTAAGCCACTTCCTTCGTTGATGAGTTACATTTCTTTAAGATTCTTCCCATGAATCTCAGACTAGTATCTGCTTTCTGTACTATTTATTTTAAGTGCTAAGGCCACTTAAGCTCAGTCTGCAAGTTACTCCTAGATATCTTACAGCAGGACATAATGCTGATAATAATTGTGGTTTATAAACATTACTCTTATGTAAATTACAAAAAAACATGTAATTTTCCAATATTACACACATGGTATATACAATTGACCAAAATAATTTCTGTAATTGGAAACTTATATTGATTTGGTCGTGACCATTTTACACAACATATATCTGGTATTATAGACAAATATTGCATAAAATGATCATATCTTCTAAATTCTTTTAATTTCCAGTCAAAAGACCACTGAAAATTATTATCATTGGGATATATATCATAAGTTGTTTTTTCAATAACTTCACGAATGCGTGAATTAAAAACACATTTAGGCCACGTTAATTCAAAAGAATATACATCAGGTCGAGATGTAGTTCTATAGTTCAATGGATTTATACTTTGTATATCAATTGTACATTTGAAAGAAATATGTTTCAAACGTTCTTTTATTTGTGAATCAGTGATAGTTCTATTTGATTCTTCATCTGAGTGTGTAATAATATCATCAGATTTGTCTGAATCCCATTCTAACATTGCCCTTGCGTCTGATGTAGATGGAAGAGAATCACTCGAATTGGTGTCCAAAGTTTCTACAGCTTCAAACGATGGATTGTGTGACATTTCTAGAAATAAAATTAATAAATAAGTTAAGTATAGTAATAAATACCTGTTAGTGCTGTTACATAACATAAAGACTACTTGCCAGAAGAGATGGAGATCAGATTACTCCGTGATAGTAGTACTGAACATCTGCCGTCTACTGCAGTCCTTTTATACCTACATCTGTTTGGATAGCCTTGACTGATTATACAACGCTTTGCAGCTTCTTCGAACACTTGCCGACGTCAGAAACGGCAGGGGGGGGGGGGGGGTCGTGGGTTGCTGTTGGCAAGTGATTGAACTATAGAACTACATCTCGACCTGATGTATATTCTTTTGAATTAACGTGGCCTAAATGTGGTTTTAATTCACGCATTCGTCAAGTTATTGAAAAAACAACTTATGATATATATCCCAATGATAATAATTTTCAGTGGTCTTTTGACTGGAAATTAAAAGAATTTAGAAGATATGATCATTTTATGCGATATTTGTCTATAATACCAGATATATGTTGTGTAAAATGGTTACGACCAAATCAATATAAGTTTCCAATTACAGAAATTATTTTGGTCAATTGTATATACCGTGTGTGTAATATTGGAAAATTACATGTTTTTTGTAATTTACATAAGAGTAATGTTTATAAACCACAATTATTATCAGCATTATGTCCTGAATGTTATATTAATGAAATTGTTAATAAGAAAGATAATGAAGTACTTAAAGAATTAACTAATGTACATGCATATGTTGGCAGCAGACCTTATATCTATGCAACTTATTCTCCCAGTCAAGATCATTATGCGTTTGAGACAATGGAAATTAGTTGTAAAGATATTACAAATATGTTTGAAACAATATTGCATATGAGCTCAATTCTGTTTTGCAATGTATGTTTAAAAGCGACATTTGGAGAAAGAATACATACAAAATTTGTTGATAAATATATTTATCATGATCTGTCACAAATACAGACTGAAGTGTAATTTTAAAATGTTTTAGGTTACTGAAAACAGGAAAAGAAGACATTTATTATTTTCGTCCAAATCAAAAAGACATTAACCAATTATTTGGATCTAACATCATGTCTAATAATAAAATTAGTGCTACTGTTATCTCTTCAGACTATTCTGATACTGAAGACATTACTGACCAAGAACCTCCTAAAACCCCAGGTAAAGATTTAGAAGTTATTGAAGCAGAGGAAGAAGAAGAAGGTACCAATACAAATTCAGCACCTAAGAGAAGGGGTAGAAAAAGGAAACTTGAAAGCACTGACAGTACTGATTCAGTACCATATTTAGAAATTATAACTTTACTAATTAAAATTGTTAAATTATATCAATCAGAACAAGAATGTATAGATTCCTTGTATGGTTATATAACCACTGTATCAAAAAATATACGAGTATCACTATTCAAAATAGTGAACTGCATACAAGACAAGTGGAACCGTTCCAAAAACCAGAACATTTCGTTAATTTCTGCAATATGTTCAAATTCGAAAGCAATTGGTCACATAACGTCTTCAGGCAAAACCAATATAAAAACAATTATAAAATCATTACAAATTTTTATAGAAAATTCACACAAAACACAAAACATGGAAAATTCGTCTTTCTCGAAAAAGCAGGAAGTAATAGAGAACACATCCACTTCATTCACAACTGTAAACGACATAACGGATCATGCAGATGTATCTTCCACAACAGCATCACTTCTATCTTTGGGAGGGCCGAATTTACTAGGGTCATCGGACCTTATGACTTTGACGGAAAAATCAATCTCCTCAAGTATTTCATTGAGAAACCAAGACGGATATGTTTCTTCGTCATGGTTGGACAAACCGGAAAATGTATTTATGATTTGTCAATTTTACAATGGCCAGAAAATCAAAACATTACCCCGCAATGTTTGGTACAAAGCCAAATTAAGGGAAATTCAAATGTATGTGAATTTGGAGAATCCCAATTAGAAAGTGACTGAAACAGCCCGGAATTTGATAACCGGTACACAAATTTATCTGGACAATTTAAATCCAGACCAAATTACAAAAAAAGTACACGTTTTCAGAACTAGTTAATATTGTAGAAAATCATGTTACTGTTCCAATTAACAAAATACAAAACACATTATTTTGGAGAAATAATATTTCTTTATGTACTTTAAATGATAAGATTTTTTCAAATGTTGTAAAACATATTCAAATTATGCTAAGTGATTTTTCCTTATGGCAATTGTATAATTATCTTTTGAATGCAAAGGAAGTGTATTTTCAAGCATATGCACAACAATTTGATTCATATTATTTCAATGAAAAACAATCTTTAGATATAATTAAACATTTGTTAGAATATCAATTTGGTGGTGACTGGGATGTTATTTATGATTTGGTCTGTACATTGTACAATGTATTAAACAAAACAAATGGGAAAAGAAATTGTATTCAGTTAATAGGTCCACCGAATAGTTTTAAATCTATATTTGCTCGTGTAATAGCAAGTGCTATGATAAATACAGGATGGTGTAATAAAAATAATAAACATTTTACGTTTGGGTTGATGGAATGTGCTAATAAACTATTAATATGTATGGATGATCCCAATTTTGATCCAGGATTATTTGAACAATTAAAATGTATGTTTAGTTGTGATCCTACTAATATTCAAATAAAGTTTGAAGGAGATTTTACTCTTGATAAAACTCCTGTATTTGTATGTTCTAATATTGAATATTTCAAAGGGGATGTATGGGAACAAAGGATTTGTAAATATTATTGGACTACATGGGATATAAAATTAGAAAAACAATTAAATCCATTTTCTTTGTACAATTTGTTTATTGAATATAAACTGTTACAAAAATAATACATAGTCTTTTATTGTAAATCCTCAACATCATTTTCACCTAAAATAGGTAATCTGCTATGATCACGATTCCTACCTTTTTTTCTTTATTTTTTGGTACATTTAAATTACTAGAAACACGTGCAGAAGACCCAGGTAATATATCAGTACTATACATTGCATTAGAATCAAAACAAACACCTCTAAAATCATCTACAAATGATTTAGTAGAAGAAGTCATCCACATTTCGTCAGTATGACTTAATGTACGTGTTTGAGAATTATACGTTTCATAGTTAGTGCCTATAGTAATTCTAATTGTCATCTGAATTACCATTTTAGCATTTACAAATGAATTTCCTTCTGTAGGAGTATTATTTGGTACAGGATTAATACCTAAACTGAAACTAGGTATTTGAGGTGCTTGATGAATTTCATTTAACTTACCTATTTCCTGACCTTTTTCAATACACTGGTCATACACAAATAATGTTATATTATTAGATATTGGTATTAATTTTTCGTTTTCTTCTTGCATTGCAAAACCAGATGGACTTACATTTTTAATTACAGTTGAAAAAGCAGGTCGATTCATTGAACCTAACATATATGTATCATCTGCTAAACCAATACCATTAGCACGCCGTGCTGTTTTAATTATACCTATTTGTGGCTTGTAATTCCATGAAAAAATTTCTGAATTATCAACTGCCCGACTTGCTATACCTTGTGAATATATTTTATTTAATAATACTGGTCCTCTTACTTCATTCTGTATACTCCAAACACATTGGAGAAGACTGAGAGTTTCTCAGTCTCAATACTCATGAAAAAACAACCTTAACAGGCACCTCAAGAGAGGCAGTTTCTTTTATTGTTCACGTGACAGGAGCGTGCCTACGGCCTCACTTGGGATACTAACATGGCGAGAGTAAGTCTGGCAAATTCTGTGAAGCCTACTGCCAAAGAAAAGGCCAACGGTTTTCGGCGTGGTACAACAGCCTACTCGTAGACGGACGGTGTTTGAGACTACATGTGTTGCGCAGCTGTCTGCGTGAGGGAAAGGCCGCTGCTTCCAACACCGGGTTCGTGCGTAATTTGGGTCACTGTGGCCGCAACGAACAGTGTTCCAGTTTGCAAGTGAAATCTCCGCGCCTAGCAAAACCATCACGTAACTGTTCTTTTTCTTCTCATGTTCATTGCCTTTGTGTGCATTTTTAGGGTCCTGTACCTCAGTAAGTAGAAACGGAGCCCTTACAGGATTACTTTACTGTCCATCTGTGTGTCTGGCTGTTTATCTGACCGTTAAGACCTCTTTTTCTCAGGCTGAAATTTGTCAAACGCTAAGTCCAGAGCCCCTTGACAGTGTGAAATATTCAAACTTCTAAGTCAACGCAATCAAAAGATACACTACTGGCCATTAAAATTGCTACACCAAGAAGAAATGCAGATGATAAACGGGTATTCATTGGACAAATATATTATACTAGAACTGACATGTGATTACATTTTCACGCAATTTGGGTCCATAGATAATGATACATCACTACCCAGAACAACTACCTCTCGATGTAATAACGGCCTTGATACGCCTGGGCATTGAGTCAGAGTTGGGGGCCGTGTACAGGTACAGCTGCCTATGCATCTTCACCACAGTTCATCAAGAGTAGTGACTGGCGTATTGCGACGAGCCAGTTGCTCGGCCACCATTGACCAGACGTTTTCAATTGGTGAGAGATCTGGAGAATGTGCTGGCCAGGGGAGCAGTCGAACATTTTCTGTATCCAGAAAGGCCCGTACAGGACTTGCAAAATGCGGCCGTGCATTATCCTACTGAAATGTTGGTTTTCTCATGGATCGAATGAAGGGTAGAGCCACGGGTCGTAACACATCTGAAATGTAACGTCGAGTGTTGAAAGTGCCGTCAATGCGAACAAGAGGTGACCGAGACGTGTAACCAATGGCACCCCATACCATCACGCCGGGGGATACGCCAGTATGGCGATGACGAATACACGCTTCCAATCTGCGTTCACCGCGATGTCGGCTAACAAGGATGCGTCCTTCATGATGCTGTAAACAGAACCTGGATTTATCGAGAAAATGATGTTTTGCCATCGGTGCACCCAGATTCGTCGTTGAGCACACCATCGTAGGTGCTCTGGCTGTCATGTAGCGTCAAGGGTAACAGCAGCCATGGTCTCCGAGCTGATAGTCCATGCTGCTGCAAACGTCGTCGAACTGTTCGTGCAGATGGTTGTTGTCTTGGAAACGACCCCATCTGTTGACTCAGGGATCGGGACGTGGCTGCGCGATCCGTTACAGCTATGCCTATATGATGCCTGTCATCTCGACTGTTAGTGATACGAGGCCGTTGGGATCCAGCACGGCGTTCCGTATTACCCTCCTGATTCCATATTCTGTTAATAGTCATTGGATCTCGACCAACGCGAGCAGCAGTGTCTCGATACGATAAACCGCAATCGCGATAGGCTACAATCCGACCTTTATCAAAGTTGGAAACGTGATGGTACGCATTTCTCCTCCTTACACGAGGCATCACAACAACGTTTCACCAGGCAACGCCGGTCAACTGCTGTTTTTGTATGAGAAACCGGTTGGATGGTTCAAATGGCTCTGAGCACTATGGGACTTAACTAACCTAACTAACCTAAGGACATCACACACGTCCATGCCCGAAGCAGGATTCGAACCTGCGGCCGTAGCGGTAGCGCGGTTCCAGACTGTAGCGCCTAGAACCGCTCGGCCAGTCCAGCCGGCAATCGGTTGGAAACTTTCCTCATGTCAGCACGTTGTAGGTGTCGCCACCGGCGTCCAACTTGTGTGAATGCTATGAAAAGCTAATTTGCATATCACTGCACCTTCTTCCTGTCGGTTAAATTTCGCTTCTTTAGCACGTCATCTTCGTGGTGTAGCAATTTTAATGGCCAGTAGTGCACTTTTGCTGCTGAAAGTCTCGTCTGCAGAAATACTGCTCGACAATGGTCCCACACCGGCAATAACAACAGTTTGACAGGCAAATTCAGTAAGAACCAATCACAATTCTCCATTCATTCACAAGGCAGCCTTTGTGTTGGGGCATAGGATCCTCTATAGACTGATTCGAACAAAATGGGGGCAAGATATGTACAGAATGTTCTGAGGGTAATGTGATGTCCTCTTTGTTCAAGTGTTCAAAGACAGGCTGAAGCAGACCATCCATCTCTGGTGGCATGCTGTCTGTCATCCACCATTGTGGTATTAGGACATCTCCTGATCCACAGCTGTAGGACACCGAAAATTTAAGCCATTTTTCTCATGTGTAGGACAGTGCTTCGTATTATGTTTTCATAATTTTTTCGATTTTCCCATCTGTGCTCTCTTTCCAAACAACATGAATGCTTTTATGATTAACATATTTTTCTAAAGCATGTACAGACATGATGAAGAGTTTTAGTGGTGAGAATATGAGCAAACGTCTACTATTTCTAAGATGTATATTGAAAGCAGTATGTTACGATTTCAGGGAAGGATAACAGATGACAGAGGGGGTCCCTGGTTAGCACCATTAGGAAGAATGCATTCAGTGTCATTCTGGGATATTTTCGTAAACAGGTCCAGTTAGGATTTTGGGATATTTTTGTAAAGAGTTTCTGAAAGCATTGCAAAAGATTTCTATAGCGTGTCCAGAGGGTGACTTGGCTGTTCTTTACATTTGCATTAGTTGTCAGTTTGACACTGGCAACGTTTTAGCCGCACGTGCGAGGTTGTTTCTCTGGACAAACATCACACTCAGTAATTCTTTTGAATTAACGTGGTCTAAATGTGTTTTTAATTCACGCATTCGTCAAGTTATTGAAAAAACAACTTATGATATATATCCCAATGATAATAATTTTCAGTGGTCTTTTGACTGGAAATTAAAAGAATTTAGAAGATATGATCATTTTATGCGATATTTGTCTATAATACCAGATATATGTTGTGTAAAATGGTTACGACCAAATCAATATAAGTTTCCAATTACAGAAATTATTTTGGTCAATTGTATATACCGTGTGTGTAATATTGGAAAATTACATGTTTTTTGTAATTTACATAAGAGTAATGTTTATAAACCACAATTATTATCAGCATTATGTCCTGAATGTTATATTAATGAAATTGTTAATAAGAAAGATAATGAAGTACTTAAAGAATTAACTAATGTACATGCATATGTTGGCAGCAGACCTTATATCTATGCAACTTATTCTCCCAGTCAAGATCATTATGCGTTTGAGACAATGGAAATTAGGTGTAAAGATATTACAAATATGTTTGAAACAATATTGCATATGAGCTCAATTCTGTTTTGCAATGTATGTTTAAAAGCGACATTTGGAGAAAGAATACATACAAAATTTGTTGATAATTATATTTATCATGATCTGTCACAAATACAGACTGAAGTGTAATTTTAAAATGTTTTAGGTTACTGAAAACAGGAAAAGAAGACATTTATTATTTTCGTCCAAATCAAAAAGACATTAACCAATTATTTGGATCTAACATCATGTCTAATAATAAAATTAGTGCTACTGTTATCTCTTCAGACTATTCTGATACTGAAGACATTACTGACCAAGAACCTCCTAAAACCCCAGGTAAAGATTTAGAAGTTATTGAAGCAGAGGAAGAAGAAGAAGGTACCAATACAAATTCAGCACCTAAGAGAAGGGGTAGAAAAAGGAAACTTGAAAGCACTGACAGTACTGATTCAGTACCATATTTAGAAATTATAACTTTACTAATTAAAATTGTTAAATTATATCAATCAGAACAAGAATGTATAGATTCCTTGTATGGTTATATAACCACTGTATCAAAAAATATACGAGTATCACTATTCAAAATAGTGAACTGCATACAAGACAAGTGGAACCGTTCCAAAAACCAGAACATTTCGTTAATTTCTGCAATATGTTCAAATTCGAAAGCAATTGGTCACATAACGTCTTCAGGCAAAACCAATATAAAAACAATTATAAAATCATTACAAATTTTTATAGAAAATTCACACAAAACACAAAACATGGAAAATTCGTCTTTCTCGAAAAAGCAGGAAGTAATAGAGAACACATCCACTTCATTCACAACTGTAAACGACATAACGGATCATGCAGATGTATCTTCCACAACAGCATCACTTCTATCGTTGGGAGGGCCGAATTTACTAGGGTCATCGGACCTTATGACTTTGACGGAAAAATCAATCTCCTCAAGTATTTCATTGAGAAACCAAGACGGATATGTTTCTTCGTCATGGTTGGACAAACCGGAAAATGTATTTATGATTTGTCAATTTTACAATGGCCAGAAAATCAAAACATTACCCCGCAATGTTTGGTACAAAGCCAAATTAAGGGAAATTCAAATGTATGTGAATTTGGAGAATCCCAATTAGAAAGTGACTGAAACAGCCCGGAATTTGATAACCGGTACACAAATTTATCTGGACAATTTAAATCCAGACCAAATTACAAAAAAAGTACACGTTTTCAGAACTAGTTAATATTGTAGAAAATCATGTTACTGTTCCAATTAACAAAATACAAAACACATTATTTTGGAGAAATAATATTTCTTTATGTACTTTAAATGATAAGATTTTTTCAAATGTTGTAAAACATATTCAAATTATGCTAAGTGATTTTTCCTTATGGCAATTGTATAATTATCTTTTGAATGCAAAGGAAGTGTATTTTCAAGCATATGCACAACAATTTGATTCATATTATTTCAATGAAAAACAATCTTTAGATATAATTAAACATTTGTTAGAATATCAATTTGGTGGTGACTGGGATGTTATTTATGATTTTATCTGTACATTGTACAATGTATTAAACAAAACAAATGGGAAAAGAAATTGTATTCAGTTAATAGGTCCACCGAATAGTTTTAAATCTATATTTGCTCGTGTAATAGCAAGTGCTATGATAAATACAGGATGGTGTAATAAAAATAATAAACATTTTACGTTTGGGTTGATGGAATGTGCTAATAAACTATTAATATGTATGGATGATCCCAATTTTGATCCAGGATTATTTGAACAATTAAAATGTATTTTTAGTGGTGATCCTACTAATATTCAAATAAAGTTTGAAGGAGATTTTACTCTTGATAAAACTCCTGTATTTGTATGTTCTAATATTGAATATTTCAAAGGGGATGTATGGGAACAAAGGATTTGTAAATATTATTGGACTACATGGGATATAAAATTAGAAAAACAATTAAATCCATTTTCTTTGTACAATTTGTTTATTGAATATAAACTGTTACAAAAATAATACATAGTCTTTTATTGTAAATCCTCAACATCCTTTTCACCTAAAATAGGTGATCTGCTACGATCACGATTCCTACCTTTTTTTCTTTATTTTTTGGTACATTTAAATTACTAGAAACACGTGCAGAAGACCCAGGTAATATATCAGTACTATACATTGCATTAGAATCAAAACAAACACCTCTAAAATCATCTACAAATGATTTAGTAGAAGAAGTCATCCACATTTCGTCAGTATGACTTAATGTACGTGTTTGAGAATTATACGTTTCATAGTTAGTGCCTATAGTAATTCTAATTGTCATCTGAATTACCATTTTAGCATTTACAAATGAATTTCCTTCTGTAGGAGTATTATTTGGTACAGGATTAATACCTAAACTGAAACTAGGTATTTGAGGTGCTTGATGAATTTCATTTAACTTACCTATTTCCTGACCTTTTTCAATACACTGGTCATACACAAATAATGTTATATTATTAGATATTGGTATTAATTTTTCGTTTTCTTCTTGCATTGCAAAACCAGATGGACTTACATTTTTAATTACAGTTGAAAAAGCAGGTCGATTCATTGAACCTAACATATATGTATCATCTGCTAAACCAATACCATTAGCACGCCGTGCTGTTTTAATTATACCTATTTGTGGCTTGTAATTCCATGAAAAAATTTCTGAATTATCAACTGCCCGACTTGCTATACCTTGTGAATATATTTTATTTAATAATACTGGTCCTCTTACTTCATTCTGTATACTCCAAACACATTGGAGAAGACTGAGAGTTTCTGTCTCAAGACTCATGAAAAAACAACCTTAACAGGAACCTCAAGAGAGGCAGTTTCTTTTATTGTTCACGTGACAGGAGCGTGCCTACGGCCTCACTTGGGATACTAACATGGCGAGAGTAAGTCCGGCAAATTCTGTGAAGCCTACTGCCAAAGAAAAGGCCAACGGTTTTCGGCGTGGTACAACAGCCTACTCGTAGACGGACGGTGTTTGAGACTACATGTGTTGCACAGCTGTGTGCGTGAGGGAAAGGCCGCTGCCTCCAACGCCGGGTTCGTGCGTAATTCGGTTCACTGTGGCCGCAACGAACAGTGTTCCAGTTTGCAAGTGAAATCTCCGCGCCTAGCAAAACCATCACGTAACTGTTCTTTTTTTTCTCATGTTCATTGCCTTTGTGTGCATTTTTAGGGTCCTGTACCTCAGTAAGTAGAAACGGAGCCCTTACAGGATTACTTTATTGTCCATCTGTGTGTCTGGCTGTTTATCTGACCGTTAAGATCTCTTTTTCTCAGGCTGAAATTTGTCAAACGCTAAGTCCAGAGCCCCTTGACAGTGTGAAATATTCAAACTTCTAAGTCAACGCAATCAAAAGATACACTACTGGCCATTAAAATTGCTACACCAAGAAGAAATGCAGATGATAAACGGGTATTCATTGGACAAATATATTATACTAGAACTGACATGTGATTACATTTTCACGCAATTTGGGTCCATAGATAATGATACATCACTACCCAGAAAAACCACCTCTCGATGTAATAACGGCCTTGATACGCCTGGGCATTGAGTCAGAGTTGGGGACCGTGTACAGGTACAGCTGCCTATGCATCTTCACCACAGTTCATCAAGAGTAGTGACTGGCGTATTGCGACGAGCCAGTTGCTCGGCCACCATTGACCAGACGTTTTCAATTGGTGAGAGATCTGGAGAATGTGCTGGCCAGGGGAGCAGTCGAACATTTTCTGTATCCAGAAAGGCCCGTACAGGACTTGCAAAATGCGGCCGTGCATTATCCTACTGAAATGTTGGTTTTCTCATGGATCGAATGAAGGGTAGAGCCAAGGGTCGTAACACATCCGAAATGTAACGTCCACTGTTCAAAGTGACGTCAATGCGAACAAGAGGTGACCGAGACGTGTAACCAATGGCACCCCATACCATCACGCCGGGGGATACGCCAGTATGGCGATGACGAATACACGCTTCCAATCTGCGTTCACCGCGATGTCGGCTAACAAGGATGCGTCCTTCATGATGCTGTAAACAGAACCTGGATTTATCGAGAAAATGATGTTTTGCCATCGGTGCACCCAGATTCGTCGTTGAGTACACCATCTTAGGTGCTCTGGCTGTCATGTAGCGTCAAGGGTAACAGCAGCCATGGTCTCCGAGCTGATAGTCCATGCTGCTGCAAACGTCGTCGAACTGTTCGTGCAGATGGTTGTTGTCTTGGAAACGTCCCCATCTGTTGACTCAGAGATCGGGACGTGGCTGCACGGTCCGTTACAGCCATGCGTATATGATGCCTGTCATCTCGACTGATAGTGATACGAGGCCGTTGGGATCCAGCACGGCGTTCCGTATTACCCTCCTGATTCCATATTCTGTTAATAGTCATTGGATCTCGACCAACGCGTGCAGCAATGTCGCGATAGGCTACAATCCGACCTTTATCAAAGTTGGAAACGTGATGGTACGCATTTCTCCTCCTTACACGAGGCATCACAACAACGTTTCACCAGGCAACGCCGGTCAACTGCTGTTTTTGTATGAGAAACCGGTTGGATGGTTGAAATGGCTCTGAGCACTATGGGACTTAACTTCTGAGGTCATCAGTCCCATGGAACTCAGAACTACTTAAACCTAACTAACCTAAGGACATCACACACATCCATGCCCGAAGCAGGATTCGAACCTGCGGCCGTAGCGGTAGCGCGGTTCCAGACTGTAGCGCCTAGAACCGCTGGGCCAGTCAAGCCGGCAATCGGTTGGAAACTTTCCTCATGTCAGCACGTTGTAGGTGTGGCCACCGGCGTCCAACCTGTGTGAATGCTCTGAAAAGCTAATCATTTGCATATCACAGCACCTTCTTGCTGTCGGTTAAATTTCGCATTTGTAGCACGTCATCTTCGTGGTGTAGCAATTTTAATGGCCAGTAGTGTAGGTCACTTACGTCACATACCTCGAAACTCGAAAACTCACTCAACAAAAGCAATGTGGTTTTTCCTGTTGAACTTTAATCATGAGAAATTTGACAAGAAACATAGGTTCGCAGTACAATTATTAATCTGCAGTTATATCACACGAAAAAATATTTTTAGCCATATGTTGCAAGTGTGTCTGTTAATATCTCTTTTTCTCAGAAACGGGTTTAGGTATCAAGTAGAAATTTGTACCAAATGTTGAGGTGTAAGGTCCCTTTACAGTGCGAAAAATGTAAGCTTCTAAGGTAATGAAACCAAAAGATACGGCCATATATATCACACATTTTGATATTCGTAAACTCACTCAACAAAACATATAGGTTCACTATTTACATTCATCTAGCGGTCTAGCGCTAAAGCAAGTGCCTGGAAACCGATAGGTCCCGGGAATGAACCTGGGCTTTACCCAGCCTTCACCTCTTAGTGATATGCAGAGTCGCCAGAAACAATACGTGGTTCGGATTCCACGTTAAACTGTAGGTCACGTTCCGGGAGTTAGATAACTGGAGTAGGTCAGGGATACGCAAGTTGCGGAAGTGACGTCAACAGAACGACCTGCAGCAGGCGATTGGGCTACACGAAACTATTATTATTGTCTGTATATATAATTATGTATGGACGGAACCCTCAGACCGCGAGTCCAACTCGTACTTGTCTGATTTTTTATTATTACAAATTGTGAATTGAAATGCATTAAAATACACTCCTGGAAATGGAAAAAAGAACACATTGACACCGGTGTGTCAGACCCACCATACTTGCTCCGGACACTGCGAGAGGGCTGTACAAGCAATGATCACACGCACGGCACAGCGGACACACCAGGAACCGCGGTGTTGGCCGTCGAATGGCGCTAGCTGCGCAGCATTTGTGCACCGCCGCCGTCAGTGTCAGCCAGTTTGCCGTGGCATACGGAGCTCCATCGCAGTCTTTAACACTGGTAGCATGCCGCGACAGCGTGGACGTGAACCGTATGTGCAGTTGACGGACTTTGAGCGAGGGCGTATAGTGGGCATGCGGGAGGCCGGGTGGACGTACCGCCGAATTGCTCAACACGTGGGGCGTGAGGTCTCCACAGTACATCGATGTTGTCGCCAGTGGTCGGCGGAAGGTGCACGTGCCCGTCGACCTGGGACCGGACCGCAGCGACGCACGGATGCACGCCAAGACCGTAGGATCCTACGCAGTGTCGTAGGGGACCGCACCACCACTTCCCAGCAAATTAGGGACACTGTTGCTCCTGGGGTATCGGCGAGGACCATTCGCAACCGTCTCCATGAAGCTGGGCTACGGTCCCGCACACCGTTAGGCCGTCTTCCGCTCACGCCCCAACATCGTACAGCCCGCCTCCAGTGGTGTCGCGACAGGCGTGAATGGACGGACGAATGGAGACGTGTCGTCTTCAGCGATGAGAGTCGCTTCTGCCTTGGTGCCAATGATGGTCGTATGCGTGTTTGGCGCCGTGCAGGTGAGCGCCACAATCAGGACTGCATACGACCGAGGCACACAGGGCCAACACCCGGCATCATGGTGTGGGGAGCGATCTCCTACACTGGCCGTACACCACTGGTGATCGTCGAGGGGACACTGAATAGTGCACGGTACATCCAAACCGTCATCGAACCCATCGTTCTACCATTCCTAGACCGGCAAGGGAACTTGCTGTTCCAACAGGACAATGCACGTCCGCATGTATCCCGTGCCACCCAACGTGCTCTAGAAGGTGTAAGTCAACTATCCTGGCCAGCAAGATCACCGGATCTGTCCCCCCTTGAGCATGTTTGGGACTGGATGAAGCGTCGTCTCACGCGGTCTGCACGTCCAGCACGAACGCTGGTCCAACTGAGGCGCCAGGTGGAAATGGCATGGCAAGCCGTTCCACAGGACTACATCCAGCATCTCTACGATCGTCTCCATGGGAGTATAGCAGCCTGCATTGCTGCGAAAGGTGGATATACACTGTACTAGTGCCGACATTGTGCATGCTCTGTTGCCTGTGTCTATGTGCCTGTGGTTCTGTCAGTGTGATCATGTGATGTATCTGACCCCAGGAATGTGTCAATAAAGTTTCCCCTTCATGGGACAATGAATTCACGGTGTTCTTATTTCAATTTCCAGGAGTGTACAACAAAAGAGGAATGGGTAGAGGGCCAAATATGTACAAAGACAAGGCCCAGTTGAAATACTTGGCTCACATGCAAGACACTGAATTTCATTGACGAAAGGAGAAAAGAAACACGCAACAAATGAAGTAGGCAAAGGAGCACACTGACTTCTAAAAATGGTATTGACAGAAAGTGCAAATGGCAAAGCAGGGGTGACTAGAAGAGGAATGCAAACCTGTAGAAGCATGGTTGGCAACGGGAAAACGTATAGGCAAATGAAAGACAGAACTTGAGGAAGGACAAGCATCTGTATCAGTTTTAAAAGCAGAGATGGCAAGCAAGCACTAAGAAAAGGAGAGAAAACTAGTTGGAAAGAATATTTAGGACTACAGAGAGGACACGAACTCTGAGGAAATATTTTGGCATTTTTGTTGTTGATACAGTAACCATCACGTACAATGTCAGCGGTTTCAGCCAAATACCGTGCGTGCTGTTAGTATTGGAGAGCGAGGAGGGGTTTACAATATCGGCATTTGCCTTACGACCAACATAGAAAGAAGATGTTTTCGGAAAATATAAATTAATTAATTCGAAGTTACGCATAAAGTATGTATCGCTCTATATACATTGATTATCAGAATATGACCCTTCAGTGCGCATATTATTGCATGACACGGTGCCATAGATATGTCTCAAATACTGTAAGGTGAAACTGCACTTGTAAATTTCAAGTCTTCCAAAGAACTGCCAGTAGCAACGTACTGTAGCGTAACAGGTAAGTGCTGACTTGTTAGAACTGCATTTCTCGTTTGAAAAACATCACGATAACTCCGCGCCATGTCTCTCGTGTAATTCGTTTTTAACTACCTTTCTTATAGCCTATTATGACATGTAAATGATGTGATATGCATATTTGCAATGACTCAGCAACATCTAAACAACGAGCGTGCAAGTACTTCCTTTTTCATATTAGCAACTTCCTTTTTCCACAAGCTGCGATATGGTCGCGAATTAAAACGGTGATCCAGGAAGTGTAGAATAAATTTCTTTTATTTCCCTAACTGATAACAAAACTTCTGGTCCTTAGACGACTGGTTTCGGTCAGCAATGACCATCTTTATATCTGCAGAAAAACACGGAAAACGATATAAAACTAATGGACAAATAATGTCTTAAAACAAAATACACCACAACGAAAAATTATTTTCATAGATGTGGAGACATGCGCTTAAAATATGACAAGGCATACCTGATTTATCACATGTCCTAATATAATAACGCCATACCGGCATCTTCACAAAATATACACAAAATCAGCTTGTCATCGTTGCACATGTTTTAAATATTGTCTACACTAGGCCGTAGTGCCGGCGGACCAATACCGTCAATAGAGCTCTACTGTTCATAACGGACTACAGTACAGTAGCCACATTGTGCCGTAAGCTCGCTAAATGTCGCACATCTGTCAGCACACACTCAATTATAAAATTGTACGGAATTGAATAAATGAAGAGTACAATAGGTAAAGTCTATAATGCGCCTGATAAATGTATAACTTATTACAGCGGCAGAATGTAATAAATATATTAAATATGTGAATAAAGCTAAATTTAAAATTTTTAAGAGGAAATCGTTAAATGATAACATATGATTTTGAGACGCTCTTGCCGTCCGTTGTGACCGAGCAGTTCTAGGCCCGTCAGTCCGGAATCACGCTGCTGCTACGGTCGCAGGTTCGAATCCTGCCTTGGGCATGGATGTGCTTTATGTCTTTAGGTTAGTTCGGTTTAAGTAGTTCTAAGTCTAGGAGACTGATGACCTCAGATGTTAAGTCCCATAGTGGTCAGAGCCATGAGACGCTCTTCTGGTCATTTTAGATAAAAACAACAAGATACACAAGAACATGCTTGTGGAGCTAGTAATGTAAAGCTGGTAGAATAACTAGGGAAAGAAGCGAAATGTATGGAAATCAAAGACTAAAGTAAGTAATCAGCGACATCTGTTGGAGTAGCTACCAGAATGCAGCGTAGGTGGGAAATTGGAGCAACTTAACTGCCAAACGACCTCACGTACCCTGTGACATGCCTTTCCAAGGAAAGTATAATAAAATATCACAGTCACTTAATAAGAATACCTTGATAATCAAATGCTCTACATAATGATAGAAGGGACATTCAAAAGCGAGAGTAAAACTAAGAACATAAGAAAACTGAGGATCTATGTGAAGCTGTCTATCCTAGTAGTAGGGGAACAGTGTCATCAGGACAATTTGTTAGAGCAGGTTGCCTAAATCAGGGACAAGTATGCACTCAGGGGCAAATATATTGTTCCCCTTTGTTTCACATGTAATGATCCTCTGGCGATAATCTACATTTTGATTCACAGGTCCTTAATCTATTGTTCCTCCACCCCTCCTAATCTCCCATCGCCCCCCACTCCCCAAGGAAATGGCGGGAAAATTTTGGCAGGAGAAAATGTCACTTGGGGTACCTCCACTAACCTAAGAAAGTGGCTAGAAATTTTTGGTGGGAAAACAGGTCACTGGGCTACCTCCAATAACCTAAGTCATCCAACCACCACATCTTCCTTGGAATTGATGGGATAAAGGACTCTGTCTGTGCTGGGCTCCTGGGAATGATGGACATAAGTTTTTATACTGCATGCATTTTAATTTAAACAATTTGAGTTTCATAGTCAGTAGATCCATCCAGTGTGTTCACCACGAGGTAGTTCACAGTAGATCACAGCACCTTCACCAGAGGGCGCTGTCATCCTCCCACTCTCCCCTCCCATGATGTAATCCAATATGGCAGTCTGGGGGAAAATGGTGGGAGAAGGACTCAATTTATGACTAGCTGCTGGAGAGTGTACTTTATTGTTTGTCAGTGGGAAGTTGCAACAACTTATTTAGGTATGGATTTCACGTAGTTTATTTATTTCACTGACACAAAACACTCGCCATGACTGCTTGTGGTCACAAAAAGTAGCCTACAGACCTGTAAACTACTCGTAAATTACCGAAATAATGCAGTACAGTGATGTACAGACATGCAAACAGCTCGTAAACTGTCAAAATAATGCATGTGTAATGCTCTGCAAACCTGTTCACAATGCTTAAACAGGCGAATAATGCAGTGCACAAACACTCTGTTGTATAAATAGTTCCGCGTAGTCAGCGCATACACAACTTTCCCACTAGAGCACGCCCCGCTAAGCACAACAGCGCAGGCGCAGCGCTCGTCCGTCTCCGCACTACGAGATGGCGCTGCCTTAGAGACGGACCAAATTCTGCTTCTGCCGATCCGCATATTAATATTAACGCAGCCAATGAGATTGCTGGTAACGTAGAACCTTTTCTCCTCACGGATCACACTCGCGCAGTGATACCTGAACGCGTGAGGTATTATAACGAGTGTACAGACCTCCGATTAGTCAGTCTGCATTAGTCTGCATTTGTCTGCACCAGTCTGTACCAGTCTGCATTAGTCGGTACCAGTCTATAGTCAAGTTTCAGTCTGCGCCTAATAAGATTATCATATTCCTGTACATAGGCATGAAGAGACATGTATAGACACTTTGTAAAGTATCAGGGATATGTGAGAATAAGATTAACGTACCAAGACCAAAGGAACTTCAGATTGTCAATTGTAAATAGCATGCAGAATCAAGTTGCGTAAGGTTTATGCTTGTTACTATTTTAATAAATGTGTGTGAAAATTAATCAAGTTCTGTTTAAAGTTGGCCACCGTCAATCTGCTACTCTAAGCGTGCAAGTGGCATTTCTATCTTCTGACCTAACGGCAGAAGATAAATACGCCACAATAAGACCACGAGACATATTGCTGAGACTCGCCTACTTCGTTAGAGCGACAAGTCAAATAATCTGATGGTGTGTGTACCGAAGGTCTTACAGTACGCACACCACACACTCATTGCATGTAAAATCGCTTTCGAGCTAGTTTAATAAATTCAACTGCAATGTATCAGGGAACTGTTCCGTATAGAGGTCCAAGGTGGAATGATAACCAGACATGTCACGCACGCATGCCGGTCCTCTCTGCCTCACATGCAAGACACCTCTGGCCATGCACCATGTTTACCTAGCCACCGTTGCTGCTTCACTGACTTTGTACCTGCAGATCCAGTGCTGGCCTCATTACTGAGTGTGATGTTTGTCCAGAGAAACAACCTCGCACGTGCGGCTAAAACGTTGCCAGTGTCAAACTGACAACTCATGCAAATGTAAAGAACAGCCAAGTCACCCTCTGGACACGCTATAGAAATCTTTTGCAATGCTTTCATAAACTCTTTACAAAAATATCCCATAATCCTAACAGGACCTGTTTACGAAAATATCCCAGAATGACACTGAATGCATTCTTCCTAATGGTGCTAACGAGGGATCCCCTCTGTCATCTGTTATCCTTCCCTGAAATCGTAACATACTGCTTTCAATATACATCTTAGAAATAGTAGACGTTTGCTCATATTCTCACCACTAAAACCCTTCATCATGTCTGTACATGCTTTAGAAAAATATGTTAATCATAAAAGCATTCATGTTGTTTGGAAAGAGAGCACAGATGGGAAAATCGAAAAAATTATGAAAACAGAATACGAATCACTGTCCTACACATGAGAAAAATGGCTTGAATTTTCGGTGTCCTACAGCTGTGGATCAGGAGATGTCCTAATACCACAATGGTGGATGACAGACAGCATGCCACCAGTGATGGATGGTCTGCTTCAACCTGTCTTTGAACACTTGAACAAAGAGGACATCACATTACCCTAAGAACTTTCTGTACATATCTTGCCCCCACTTTGTTCGAATCAGTCTATAGAGGATCCTATGCCCCACCACAAAGGCTGCCTTGTGAATGAATGGAGAATTGTGATTGGTTCTTACTGAATTTGCCTGTCAAACTGTTGTTACTGCCGGTGTGGGACCACTGTCGAGCAGTATTTCTGCAGACGAGACTTTCAGCAGCAAAAGTACACTACTGGCCATTAAAATTGCTACACCACGAAGATGATGTGCTAAAGACGCGAAATTTAACCGACAGGAAGAAGGTGCTGTGATATGCAAATTATTAGCTTTTCAGAGCATTCACACAAGTTGGACGCCGGTGGCGACACCTACAACGTGCTGACATGAGGAAAGTTTCCAACCAATTGCCGGCTGGACTGGCCGAGCGGTTCTAGGCGCTACAGTCTGGAACCGCGCTACCGCTACGGCCGCAGGTTCGAATCCTGCTTCGGGCATGGATGTGTGTGATGTCCTTAGGTTAGTTTAAGTAGTTCTGAGTTCTATGGGACTGATGACCTCAGAAGTTAAGTCCCATAGTGCTCAGAGCCATTTGAACCATCCAACCGGTTTCTCATACAAAAACAGCAGTTGACCGACGTTGCCTGGTGAAACGTTGTTGTGATGCCTCGTGTAAGGAGGAGAAATGCGTACCATCGCGTTTCCGACTTTGATAAAGGTCGAATTGTAGCCTATCGCGATTGCGGTTTATCGTATCGAGACACTGCTGCTCGCGTTGGTCCAGATCCAATGACTGTTAGCAGAATACGGAATCGGTGTATTCCGGAGGGTAATACGGAACGCCGTGCTGGATCCCAACGGCCTCGTATCACTAGCAGTCGAGATGACAGGCATCTTATCCGCATGGCTGTAACGGATCGTGCAGCCACGTCTCGATCCCTAAGTCAACAGACGGGGACGTTTGCACGACAACAACCAGTTCGACGACGTTTGCAGCAGCATGGACTATCAGCTCGGAGACCGTGATTGCGATTACCCTTGACGCTGCATCACAGACAGGAGCGGCTACGATGGTGTACTCAACGACGAACCTGGGTGCAAGAATGGGAAAACGTCATTTTTTCGGGTGAATCCAGGTTCTGTTTACAGCATCATGATGGTCGCATCCGTGTTTGGTGACATCGCAGTGAACGCACATTGGAAGCGTGTATTCGTCATCGCCATACTGGCCTATCATCCGGCGTGATGGTATGGGGTGCCATTGGTTACACGTCTCGGTCACCTCTTGTTCGTATTGACGGCACTTTGAACAGTGGACGTTACATTTCAGATGTGTTACGACCCGTGGCTCTACCCTTCATTCGATCCCTGCGAAACCCTACATTTCAGCAGGATAATGCACGACCGCATGTTGCAGGTCCTGTACGGGCCTTTCTGGATACAGAAAATGTTGGACTGCTGCCCTGGCCAGCACATTCTCCAGATCTCTCACCAACTGAAAACGTCTGGTCAATAGTGACCGAGCAACTGTCTCGTCACAATACCCTAGTGATCACTCTTGATGAACTGTGGTATCGTGTTGAAGCTGCATTGCAGCTGTACTTGTACACGCCATCCAAGCTCTGTTTGAATCAATGCCCAGGCATATCAAGGTCGTTATTACGGCTAGAGGTGGTTGTTCTGGGTACTGATTTCTCAGGATCTGTGCACTCAAATTGCGAGAAAATGCAATCACATGTCAGTTCTAGTATAATATATTTGTCCAATGAATACCCGTTTATCATCTGCATTTCGTCTTGGTGTAGGAATTTACATTGGCCATTAGTGTATTTTGTACAGATCGCCATATTGCACTTACAGTTAAACCCTCAAATACGGGAGGACTGCTCTGCTACTGTCGAGGAAAGCTTGAATATTTCAGCATGAGGCCGATCTCCAACCTGGCTACTTCACCACAAACCCTATGGATGTAGCAAACACACAATTCATACCCTGCGCCATACAAAATCACCACTTATTCATCCTGCATATAGGTGTCAACCACCATACAGATGTACATATACCAGGCAAACACACAGCATAAACACGCTCACTGTATATGCTCCTCACAGCATTAGAGATTTCCCGTGCTTTCATGCGGTCACCGTCCGCAGCCGACGGTCACATGCGTAAGCACAATCACTGTATGCACTGCTCTCCTCACTGCACCAGATATTTCCCATTAAGTCGTGCAGTCACCCACCGCAGCCGATGGTCACATGTCATATGCCCCAGCACACTCATTGGCCCGAACCTCAGTGAACATAGGCCACTCTGCAAACTGATGTACACAGACTGGGTCACTTCCCCTCGCTCGACACAAGGGTGGTACCGTTTCTGACCCCTACCTGCTTGCTTGCTTACTGTCTGCACCCATATCCAGTCTCTGGGATTACAAAAACATATGTATTTTCACATGGGTCACCAGAATATTATACTATTTACGTGGTTCTTCCCGATATTGAGCACATAGCAGTATCGCTTGCATAGCAGTATTAGTTGCACAATATAATTCTGAAGGTATAGTCTGGAAATTTTTTCTGTAAAATCCCGAAACTTCAGCGAGGTGAAGCGAAGTGTAACGAGCTGTAAACCACAGAGAAAAGGAAATTTATCTCATCTGCATAGACCTTTAAGTGAAAACTCGATAAGAATAGAGGAAACTGATAATTCCACTTGCGAATGCTTATGTCGGCGATAAAACAGATTCAAAGACATCCTCATAATTTACAAAGTCCGGTCAGTCATCTTGTTGGTTGAAACGGACTTTTCTGTGTACCCTCTAGCGATAACTAGCCTTTAGAAGGCACGGCTTTCTCTTTTTGTAATTATTGTCGTCACTCACGGTGTTTTGCGGAAATATACCGCATTCTCAAAAGTACTTCTACTGTCGTGCTCATCATTTAGAGTTCTTAAGATAGTACCTGCAGATTTTATTTAATTGCAATCATTCACTTATAAATTTCTACGCTACATTCGCAAATGCCGAGTGATAGCAACCTTCGACCATTTGATTCATGTGTATATTCATATTGTATACTTTTAAACTCAGCAGGATTTGGCCTTTAAAGCGGCACATACATATCCCAGCCCATAGACAACGAAACCAGCCAAAACTTTGAATATTTCAGCACTGAGACAGGTGGTACGTAGTTGAGGGCCACCATACCACACCATTCATTTTATTTCTTAATATGATAGTATATTAACTTAAATATTAGGAAGCTTTTTCTGAGGGTATTTATCTTGAATGAACCACTGAACAGAAGTGAAATGTGGGAGAAAACAGTTTATACAATAACAGAATAGAATGTTTTTGAAATGTGGTACTACAGAAGAATGTTAACGATCAGATGGATGGATTAGCTAACTAATGAGAGGACAGTAGAATTTATGGCACAACTTCACTAAAAATCGGATCAGCTCGTAGGACACATCTTGATCCATGAAGAATTTGTCAGTTTGGTAATGGAACTTGCAACTACAGTGGATTAATTAATCGTACTTTGGGATCAAATTGCGGCTACCTAAGAATCACAGTGCAAGTACAGGAACTTACGTTGGTATACAAGTTGCAATAAACCAGGGTTTCTGTCATGCACTGGTAGCATTAAGCCCTCAGAGAAGCACGGATCCTTCATGAGGTTTATTAATTTAACGGAGACAATCTGTGAATTTGTTCATGAACGGATTAATAAAATAAAGAGATATAAAAGGAATTATCGCTAGCGGTAATGATGTAGCCTAACCACAGCATTGAAGTTTACTATCAATTTATTCAAATCAATCGCCGGCCGCGGTGGTCTCGCGGTTCTAGGCGCTCAGTCCGGAACCGCGGGACTGCTACGGTCGCAGGTTCGAATCCTGCCTCGGGCATGGATGTTTGTGATGTCCTTAGGTTAGTTAGGTTTAAGTAGTTCTAAGTTCTAGGGGACTGATGACCACAGATGTTAAGTCCCATAGTGCTCAGAGCCATTTGAACCATTATTCAGGTCAATCACGAAGTTACTTCGAATGATGGTCTTATTCAGAGAATAAAACACGTGAAAGCAATGAGAAAACAATTGACAAACGTAACACAGCAAACAGAGTGTTTGCAGGCAACAACGAATGCAAGTCAAAGACGTTATGCAGTACACGAAATCACCCATAGTGCATTAAATTCCTGAAGTTCATAACGTTCATACAGGATTACATAATAACGAGTCACTAACAGAAAACATCTGAACAGTAACTGCTACCATAGGTAAGTTCTGAAATGTAATACTGAAAACTCATGCGGCTCACAGGCCAAGCAGACCTTACCAAAGCACCATGCCCACGAAGACACGACCACTAAAATATCACGAAACACCACCTACTTAAAAACTTTGTGACATGACAAAGAACTAAAAGTCAAGTGAGCAGCTTACCACTAGACCATTCTTACGACAATATTATACAACCTTTATGTATTTCAGACACACATTACGTACACTTCTATGTAAATTACAATCTGATATTGCATTATTACATGATAAACATCGCAGACTGACTAACTTACGAGTTTCGTATTTCATAAAGTGAATGACAAAAATACTAGCCAAGTTCATGTCTATTCTGCTTACCACTGTACTACTATGCTAGTCAAATAGTCATCTAACAAACTATAACATACTAAATTCTCATTAAAGTAACATAAATTGGGGTAACAGGACAAATCATTTATGTTGTTTCTAGTTTACAGTGTGTCTGTGACGAACCCATTATTTCGGCACTATTTTCTGAGATATTTAACATTTTATTCATAACAATTTGTGTTTCCTTTAAACAATGCTATATACATACTGCCTACAGGAAAATTAAAGAGACCTTTGGAGAGAACAGAACCACTTGTATGAATATCAAGAGCTCAGATGGCAACCCAGTTCTAAGCAAAGAAGGGAAGGCAGAAAGGTGGAAGGATTATATAGAGGGTTTATACAAGGACGATGTACTTGAGGACAATATTATGGAAATGGAAGAGGATGTAGATGAAGATGAAATGGGAGATAAGATACTGTGTGAAGAGTTTGACAGAGCACTGAAAGACCTGAGTCGAAACAAGGCCCCGGGAGTAGACAACATTCCATTAGAACTTCTGATGGCCTTGGGAGAACCAGTCATGACAAAACTCTACCATCTGGTGAGCAAGATGTATGAGACAGGCGAAATACCCACAGACTTCAAGAAGAATATAATAATTCCAATCCCAAAGAAAGCAGGTGTTGACAGATGTGAAAATTACCGAACTATCAGTTTAATAAGTCACAGTTGCAAAATACTAACGCGAATTCTTTACAGACGAATGGAAAAACTGGTAGAAGCGGACCTCGGGGAAGATCAATTTGGATTCCGTAGAAATGTTGGAACACGCGAGGCATTACTAACCTTACGACTTATCTTAGAAGAAAGATTAAGAAAAGGCAAACCTACGTTTCTAGCATTTGTAGACTTAGAGAAAGCTTTTGACAATGTTAACTGGAATACTCTCTTTCAAATTCTGAGGGTGGCAGGGGTCGAATACAGGGAGCGAAAGGCTATTTACAATTTGTACAGAAACCAGATGGCAGTTATAAGAGTCGAGGGGCGTGAAAGGGAAGCAGTGGTTGGGAAAGGAGTGAGGCAGGGTTGTAGCCTCTCCCCGATGTTATTCAATCTGTATATAGAGCAAGCAGTAAAGGAAACAAAAGAAAAATTCGGAGTTGGTATTAAAATCCATGGAGAAGAAATAAAAACTTTGAGGTTCGCCGATGACATTGTAATTCTGTCAGAGACAGCAAAGGACTTGGAAGAGCAGTTGAACGGAATGGACAGTGTCTTGAAGGGAGGATATAAGATGAACATCAACAAAAGCAAAACGAGGATAATGGAATGTAGTCGAATTAAGTCGGGTGATGCTGAGGGGATTAGATTAGGAAATGAGACACTTAAAGTAGTAAAGGAGTTTTGCTATTTGGGGAGCGAAATAACTGATGATGGTCGAAGTAGAGAGGATATAAAATGTAGACTGGCAATGGCAAGGAAAGCGTTTCTGAAGAAGAGAAATTTGTTAACATCGAGTATAGATTTAAGTGTCAGGAAGTCGTTTCTGAAAGTATTTGTATGGAGTGTAGCCATGTATGGAAGTGAAACATGGACGATAACTAGTTTGGACAAGAAGAGAATAGAAGCTTTCGAAATGTGGTGCTACAGAAGAATGCTGAAGATAAGGTGGGTAGATCACGTAACTAATGAGGAGGTATTGAATAGGATTGGGGAGAAGAGAAGTTTGTGGCACAACTTGACTAGAAGAAGGGATCGGTTGGTAGGACATGTTTTGAGTCATCAAGGGATCACAAATTTAGCGTTGGAGGGCAGCGTGGAGGGTAAAAATCGTAGAGGGAGACCAAGAGATGAATACACTAAGCAGATTCAGAAGGATGTAGGTTGCAGTAGGTACTGGGAGATGAAGAAGCTTGCACAGGATAGAGTAGCATGGAGAGCTGCATCAAACCAGTCTCAGGACTGAAGACAACAACAACAACAACAATTACATTGTCATAAAATAGGTGCCATCATTACCTATACAACTCTGTCATATACGTAAATAACGGGACTGCATCACTTGTTATTTCATAAACAATTTTACATACAAATGTCAATAACTTTGTTAATATGCTTCAGTAATACGGTAATAATTTTAGTGAGTTTTTCCCTTTACTGCGATTTCAATGCTGTAATCAGGTGTTCTGTAGCACCTCAGGAGTTTGTTTTGACGTTTTTAGTGGATATTTGAAGCACAGTCAAAACCATTCCATACTTCTTAACGCCGATAAGCATAAGGGGGGGTGGGGGGGATCAGAGTTTACCCAACCACGACGGGAGTTGCAAAGAGCGACTGCACAGCGAGCGGTCTGACAGACCGCTTTCACAGCTCCTTGCGGCAACTAAGAACGCTTCTCTGCTATTGCTTACCTACCTTAGCCACTTCATGGCGCCCTTTTAAGTGGCGCAAGTACCGTGGGACCACAGACCAAGCAGTTTCGCTCTGTAGATTTCCCGACCTGAGCCTCGCCCACTACTTACTTACGCCAGCCTTCACCAGCAGCGGATGCGTTGTCACCCTAAGTTAGACAGGACGCTCGCTGACAACTTTCATTCGCATATAATTCAGTATGCCCATGCTACTTGAGTTCTATACACTGTGAGTGACGACAATAATTACAAAAAGAGGAAGCCGTGGCCTGTCAAGGCTATCGTCGCAACACTACAGGGTACACAGAAAATTTGATAAGCTTAGGCACTGGCTATGCATCAATCCCGAATGGATTAAGTGCTGAGGGGGTGCTACATTTGAAAATTAGAATCATGGCAAGACGGTAACATTCTTGCCCATGTTAACGAAGCAGACGTGCAGATTGCGTAACGAATGCATACCTGCAGGAGAAAAAGAACAGGGTCCACGAGGAAAAAACAGTGCCTATTTTTCAAATTTTTAAAGAGGAATTTCGATATCTAGAAGATATAGATGGCGAATATTGTGTGAAACAAGAGAGAAACCTATTGGGACGACCCAGAGCCCTGACTTGTACAGAGATTCAAACGACCAATGAACTCATTAAATTAACTGAAGCTAATACCTCTTTTTAAGGCTAAGGTTGGCATAGGAACTAAACTCAATAAATAAAAAGAAATAAACGAGCATATACTTTCTAAAAATAAGTTCAAGGAGGAAGCAGTAAATGTTTTAGTGTAAATTAAAAGATTCTATTGGCCCGACTCTTTGGAACAAAAGGTAAAGATGCATAGATCTTGACAAAGGATTAAGACAAAAATGTAAGAATATGTTTAAAATCTCCGGATTTCTTAAACAGTGAGAAATTGTAGTTCATAAAAAAAGTTTATTTACAGCAGTAATGTTACCCAAAGAAAAAGAGGTAAAAACTAAAAATTAGAGGTAAAAAATTAAACATGCCTATGTACAATCCTAAGCCTGGACAAAAGGTGAAGGTATCTTCTCATTACAAAACCGTCGGCGGAACTTCCTCCACTACTGTAACTTCCTTTGAAGTCCAGAAAACCCACGGCTAAAACATTTGTGGTCCGAAACACCATTTTTATGTCACGGGTGCTAAAGGGCACGGTCGGAAAGTACACAGCACGCACTTGACACTCAGAGAAACCGCTCGTCTTAGAAAACTTTGCATAGCAGACATCTCTCGCCTAATCTTACAAACTGTGGGGCACGTAAGTAGTAGAGCCAGACCAAGGGTTGATTACAGTATGTAGGTTACTAGTCGATGTAGGTTGCGGTAGTTACGCAGAGATTAAGACGATTGCACGGGATAGACTAGGGTTGAAAACTGCATCAAACTAAACTTCGGACTGAAGACCACATTTTTTGCAGCGTTTCCCACCAGAGGCAGTTTAACAATTTTGTGACTAGACAGATACTTAGACGACTCACACAGACAATAATTCTAGTTTTGTCTGTATCTTCTGTTAATCCAACTTCGTAAATATCCCAGAATAACGACACTTTGGTAAGCGATCTCTCTTCCGGATGAATCACATTTCCTCGTTATGTGCCTTCCCCTAAACTTGAACATTCTTTAAACCGCAGAAAGAATAAAATAAAATAAAATAAGATTCGAGATTTCAAGGCCGTGGTGAAGACAACCAACATTCTTTCTTCTGTGTCGTGGCCCACGTAGTCACATCAAGTAATGCATCCCCAGGTATCAAGATGTTGTTGTTGTTGTGGTCTTCAGTCCTGAGACTGGTTCGATGCAGCTCTCCATGCTACTCTATCCTGTGCAAGCTTCTTCATCTCCCAGTACCTACTGCAACCTACATCCTTCTGAATCTGCTTAGTGTATTCATCTCTTGGTCTCCCCCTACGATTTTTACCCTCCACGCTGCCCTCAAATACTCAATTGGTGATCCCTTGATGTCTCAGAACATGTCCTACCAACCGATCCCTTCTTCTGGTCAAGTTGTGCCACAAACTCCTCTTCTCCCCAATCCTATTCAGTACCTCCTCATTAGTTATGTGATCTACCCATCTAATCTTCAGCATTCTTCTGTAGCACCACATTTCGAAAGCTTCTATTCTCTTCTTGTCCAAACTATTTACCGTCCATGTTTCACTTCCATACATGGCTACACTCCATACAAATACTTTCAGAAATGACTTCCTGACACTTAAATCTATATTCGATGTTAACAAATTTCTCTTCTTCAGAAACGCTTTCCTTGCCATTGCCAGTCTACATTTTATATCCTCTCTACTTCTACCATCATCCGTTATTTTGCTCCCCAAATAGCAAAACTCCTTTACTACTTTAAGTGTCTCATTTCCTAATCTAATACCCTCAACATCACCCGACTTAATTCGACTACATTCCATTATCCTCGTTTTGCTTTTGTTGATGTTCATCTTATATCCTCCCTTCAAGACACCATCCATTCCGTTCAGCTGCTCTTCCAAGTCCTTTGCTGTCTCTGACAGAATTACAATGTCATCGGCGAACCTCAAGGTTTTTATTTCTTCTCCCTGGATTTTAATACCTATTCCGAATTTTTCTTTTGTTTCCTTTACTGCTTGCTCAATATACAGATTGAATAACATCGGGGAGAGGCTACAACCCTGTCTTACTCCCTTCCCAACCACTGCTTCCCTTTCATGTCCCTCGACTCTTATAACTGCCATCTGGTTTCTGTACAAATTGTAAATAGCCTTTCGCTCCCTGTATTTTACCCCTGCCACCTTTAGAATTTGAAAGAGAGTATTCCAGTCAACATTGTCAAAAGCTTTTTTTAAATCTACAAATGCTAGAAACGTAGGTTTGCCTTTCCTTAATCTTTCTTCTAAGATAAGTCGTAAGGTCAGTATTGCCTCACGTGTTCCAGTATTTCTACGGAATCCAAACTGATCTTCCCCGAGGTCGGCTTCTACTAGTTTTTCCATTCGTCTGTAAAGAATTCGTGTTAGTATTTTGCAGCTGTGGCTTATTAAACTGATTGTTCGGTAATTCTCACATCTGTCAACACCTGCTTTCTTTGGGATTGGAATTATTATATTCTTTTTGAAGTCTGAGGGTATTTCGCCTGTTTCATACATCTTGCTCACCAGATGGTAGAGTTTTGTCAGGACTGGCTCTCCCAAGGCCGTCAGTAGTTCCAATGGAATGTTGTCTACTCCGGGGGCCTTGTTTCGACTCAGGTCTTTCAGTGCTCTGTCAAACTCTTCACGCAGTATCGTATCTCCCATTTCATCTTCATCTACATCCTCTTCCATTTCCATAATATTGTCCTCAAGTGCATCGCCCTTGTATAGACCCTCTATATACTCCTTCCACCTTTCTGCTTTCCCTTCTTTGCTTAGAACTGGGTTTCCATCTGAGCTCTTGATGTTCATACAAGTGGTTCTCTTTTCTCCAAAGGTCTCTTTAATTTTCCTGTAGGCAGTATCTATCTTACCCCTCGTGAGATAAGCCTCTACATCCTTACATTTGTCCTCTAGCCATCCCTGCTTAGCCATTTTGCACTTCCTGTCGATCTCATTTTTGAGACGTTGGTATTCTTTTTTGCCTGGTTCATTTACTGCATTTTTATATTTTCTCCTTTCATCAATTAAATTCAATATTTCTTCTGTTACCCAAGGATTTCTACTAGCCCTCGTCTTTTTACCTACTTGATCCTCTGCTGCCTTCACTACTTCATCCCTCAAAGCTACCCATTCTTCTTCTACTGTATTTCTTTCCCCCATTCCTGTCAATTGTTCCCTTATGCTCTCCCTGAAACTCTGTACAACCTCTGGTTCTTTCAGTTTATCCAGGTCCCATCTCCTTAAATTCCCACCTTTTTGCAGTTTCTTCAGTTTTAATCTACAGGTCATAACCAATAGATTGTGGTCAGAGTCCACATCTGCCCCTGGAAATGTCTTACAATTTAAAACCTGGTTCCTAAATCTCTGTCTTACCATTATATAATCTATCTGATACCTTTTAGTATCTCCAGGGTTCTTCCATGTATACAACCTTCTATCATGATTCTTAAACCAAGTGTTAGCTATGATTAAGTTGTGCTCTGTGCAAAATTCTACCAGGCGGCTTCCTCTTTCATTTCTTAGCCCCAATCCATATTCACCTACTACGTTTCCTTCTCTCCCTTTTCCTACACTCGAATTCCAGTCACCCATGACTATTAAATTTTCGTCTCCCTTCACTATCTGAATAATTTCTTTTATTTCATCATACATTTCTTCAATTTCTTCGTCATCTGCAGAGGTAGTTGGCATATAAACTTGTACTACTGTAGTAGGTGTGGGCTTCGTATCTATCTTGGCCACAATAATGCGTTCACTAAGCTGTTTGTAGTAGGTTACCCGCATTCCTATTTTCCTATTCATTATTAAACCTACTCCTGCATTACCCCTATTTGACTTTGTGTTCATAACCCTGTAGTCACCTGACCAGAAGTCTTGTTCCTCCTGCCACCGAACTTCACTAATTCCCACTATATCTAACTTTAACCTATCCATTTCCCTTTTCAAATTTTCTAACCTACCTGCCCGATTAAGGGACCTGACATTCCACGCTCCGATCCGTAGAACGCCAGTTTTCTTTCTCCTGATAATGACATCCTCTTGAGTAGTCCCCGCCTGGAGATCCGAATGGGGGACTATTTTACCTCCGGAATATTTTACCCAAGAGGACGCCATCATCATTTAATCATACAGTAAAGCTGCATGCCCTCGGGAAAAATTACGGCCGTAGTTTCCCCTTGCTTTCAGCCGTTCGCAGTACCAGCACAGGAAGGCCGTTTTGGTTATTGTTACAAGGCCAGATCAGTCAATAATCCAGACTGTTGCCCTTGCAACTACTGAAAAGGCTGCTGCCCCTCTTCAGGAACCACACGTTTGTCTGGCCTCCCTACAGATACCCCTCCGTTGTGGTTGTACCTACGGTACGGCTATCTGTATCGCTGAGGCACGCAAGCCTCCCCACCAACGGCAAGGTCCATGGTTCATGGGGGGGATAAACAAGTGAATTTGATTTACGCTCAAACGAAATACATCAAAAACCATTCGGACCTCAATTCACACTACTTAGTTCCTATTCAAGCTTAGCCACTGACGGTGCACTAGGCCACTTGGGTGCGGCCGCGTGGGTGAGGAGCTGTGGGGTTTGAGGACGGTCTAGTAGGGAGGTCCCGGTGCGGCGGAAGCTCGTAGCCTATCGGAGGTGGCGTGGCTGCTGCAGGGTGTTGGCGCCGTGGGAAGGGCAGCGACCGCGGTGGGCGTGATCAGGGTGCGACGGCGAGGCCCACGAGAAAGACAGGCCGCGCGCTCACGTCACCGCACGTAGCACTGCAGGTCTTTTGAGTGTCAGCAGCCGTTCCACCTGAGAGCTAATAGCTATTTCACAAGAGCCGCATTCTCAAATGTGCGTTTAAATGCGTGGAAGCTCCCGATAGTGCAGAACAGAGTTTAGATCTTTAGTGGCTACCTTTTCACTGACAAGTTGATTTCTCCTGGGCTTTGCATGAAACTGAGCGTTCGTAAAGTATGGCGGACAAGGCGACTAGTATGACGTTACAGCTTCGTTGCAGAGTCCGTATTTCTCAGGGGTCGAGTTGTGGCTGTGAGTTGCGCACTGACGGGTCGCTTGGGTCCTTTATCCCCGTTCGGCGGAAGAATATTTCCCCATAACAGGCGGACACGTGCTCGGCGGAAGAGAATAGGTGCCCGCTATTGCAGCGCTAACTGCGGCGCCTCTAGAGACGAAGCTGGCGCCACGTTTTACCGTGGTGGCTACGAGAGATATGGTTGACAACGAACGCCGTGTGCTTATTTTTGTCGTCGTACTGCTCACCCTGCATCTCCTTGGTGTCGCCAGCGGCCTGGAGAGGCGGCAGCCCGCAATACAAAACCGTGTTGTGTACCGACAGTATCGTATTAACATTTATATTGCCTTTGCACCAAATGTCTTCTATATTTCGCAATGATTTAATTCTGTGGCGCCTCTGCTATCATTATGGCATTTGTGAAAACTCATAGAGAAAATAACGTTACCTGCCACAGCCAAGAAACACCTGTAGAGTCAGATTTCACCACCAAGTCCCCGCAGAACGGTTACGTGCACATATTCGGTAGAATGTCTAAGAATGGCCAAACGATATTTACAGCAAGTATCTTCATTCAGTACGTCGTTAGAGGTTAGTTCTGAACAAGAACACTTTCTTTAGTACATAATACACAGTCTTTCACATACCAGTTCACTGATTGCCGTCTTTGGATGTGAAGTGTGCAGAATCACGTTTCCTCCGAGAACAAAATCTAAAGATGCTAACAACGTCCGTATTCTACAAGAAATACAAGACTCCCAGTCATAACGTCAGTGATGCCATTAATTCTGCATCTACATCTACAGAATATCATACAGGTTACCTAACAGTGTGTGGCGGAGGGTAATTCCGATATCTATAATTAATTCCCCCCCTTCCCTGTTCCACTCACGAATGGGGCGTGGGAAGAGTGATTGTGAGTAAGCCTCCTTATCAACTCTAATTTCTCGAATTTTCTCGTCGCGGTCTTTTCGGCAAGTGTATGTGGGAGAAAGTAATATGTTGTCAGACACTTTCCGGAAAGTGCTCTCCCAAAAATTTCAATAGTAAGTCTGTCCGTGATGCACCGGAGGTTGCTGAGTATGTCTGTAACGCTCTCGCGCCGACTAAACCATCCCAAGAGGAAACGCGCCGCTCTTCCTTGGATCTTCTCTACCTCTTCTAACAGTGCTACCCGGCAATAATCCCAGATTCATGAACAGTACTCAAGAATCGGGCCCTTGTAAGTCACTTCCTTCGTTGATGAGTTACATTTCTTTAAGATTCTTCCCATGAATCTCAGACTAGTATCTGCTTTCCGTACTATTTATTTTAAGTGCTCAGGCCACTTAAGCTGAGTCTGCAAGTTACTCCTAGATATCTTACAGCAGGACATAATGCTGATAATAATTGTGGTTTATAAACATTACTCTTATGTAAATTACAAAAAACATGTAATTTTCCAATATTACACACACGGTATATACAATTGACCAAAATAATTTCTGTAATAGGAAACTTATATTGATTTGGTCGTGACCATTTTACATAACATATATCTGGTATTATAGACAAATATCGCATAAAATGGTCATATCTTCTAAATTCTTTTAATTTCCAGTCAAAAGACCACTGAAAATTATTATCATTGGGATATATAAGTTGTTTTTTCAATAACTTGACGAATGCGTGAATTAAAAACACATTTAGGCCACGTTAATTCAAAAGAATATACATCAGGTCGAGATGTAGTTCTATAGTTCAGTGGATTTATACTTCGTATATCATTTGTACATTTGAAAGAAATATGTTTCAAAAGTTCTTTTATTTGTGAATCAGTGATAGTTCTATTTGATTCTCCATCTGAGTGTGTAATAATATCATCAGATTCGTCTGAATCCCATTCTAACATTGCCCTTGCGTCTGATATAGATGGAAGAGAATCACTCGAATTGGTGTCCAAAGTTTCTACAGCTTCAAAGGATGGATTGTGTGACATTTCTAGAAATAAAATTAATAAATAAGTTAAGTATAGTAATAAATACCTGTTAGTGCTGTTACATAACATAAAGACTACTTGCCAGAAGAGATGGAGATCAGATTACTCCGTGATAGTAGTACTGAACATCTGCCGTCTACTGCAGTCCTTTTATACCTACATCTGTTTGGATAGCCTAAATGTGTTTTTAATTCACGCATTCGTCAAGTTATTGAAAAAACAACTTATGATATATATATCCCATGGATAATAATTTTCAGTGGTCTTTTGACAGGAAATTAAAAGAATTTAGAAGATATGATCATTTTATGCGATATTTGTCTATAATACCAGATATATGTTGTGTAAAATGGTCACGACCAAATCAATATAAGTTTCCAATTACAGAAATTATTTTGTTAAATTGTATATACCATGTGTGTAATATTGGAAAATTACATGTTTTTTGTAATTTACATAAGAGTAATGTTTATAAACCACAATTATTATCAGCATTATGTCCTGAATGTTATATTAATGAAATTGTTAATAAGAAAGATAATGAAGCACTTAAAGAATTAACTAATGTACATGCATATGTTGGCAGCAGACCTTATATCTACGCAACTTATTCTCCAAGTCAAGATCATTATGCGTTTGAGACAATGGAAATTAGGTGTAAAGATATTACAAATATGTTTGAAACAATATTGCATATGAGCTCAATTCTGTTTTGCAATGTATGTTTAAAAGCGACATTTGGAGAAAGAATACATACAAAATTTGTTGATAAATATATTTATCATGATCTGTCACAAATACAGACTAAAGTGTAATTTTAAAATGTGTTAGGTTACTGAAAACAGGAAAAGAAGACATTTATTATTTTCGTCCAAATCAAAAAGACATTAACCAATTATTTGGATCTAAAATCATGTCTAATAATAAAATTAGTGCTACTGTTTCCTCTTCAGACATTAATGACCAAGTACCTCCTAAAACCCCAGGTAAAGATTTAGAAGTTATTGAAGCAGAGGAAGAAGAAGAAGGTACCAATACAAATTCAGCACCTAAGAGAAGGGGTAGAAAAAGGAAACTTGAAAGCACTGACAATACTGATTCAGTACCATATTTAGAAATTATAACTTTACTAATTAAAATTGTTAAATTATATCAATCACAACAAGAATGTATAGATTCCTTGTATGGTTATATAACCACTTTATCAAAAAATATACGAGTATCACTATTCAAAATAGTGAACTGCATACAAGACAAGCGGAACTGTTCCAAAAACCAGAACATTTCGATAATTTCTGCAATATGTTCAAATTCGAAAGCAATTGGTCACAAAACGTCTTCAGGCAAAACCAAAATAAAAAAATTATAAAATCATTACAAATTTTTATAGAAAATTCACACAAAACACAAAACATGGAAAATTCGTCTTTCTCTTCCTCGAAAAAGCAGGAAGTAATAGAGAACACATCCACTTCATTCACAACTGTAAACGACGTAACGGATCATGCAGATGTATCTTCCACAACAGCATCACTTCTATCTTTGGGAGGGCCGAATTTACTAGGGTCATTGGACCTTATGACTTCGACGGAAAAATCAATCTCCTCAAGTATTTCATTGAGAAATCAAGACGGATATGTTTCTTCGTCATGGTTGGACAAACCGGAAAATGTATTTATGATTTGTCAATTTTACAATGGGCAGAAAATCAAAACATTACCCCGCAATGTTTGGTACAAAGCCAAATTAAGGGAAATTCAAATGTATGTGAATTTGGAGAATCCCAATTCGAAAGTGACTCAAACAGCCCGGAATTTGATAACCAGTACACAAATTTATCTGTACAATTTAAATCCAGACCAAATTACAAAAAAAGTACACATTTTCAGAACTAGTTAATATTGTAGAAAATCATGTTACTGTTCCAGTTAACAAAATACAAAATACATTATTTTGGAGAAATAATATTTCTTTATGTACTTTAAATGATAAGATTTTTTCAAATGTTGTAAAACATATTCAAATTATGCTAAGTGATTTTTCCTTATGGAAATTGTATAATTATCTTTTGAATGCAAAGGAAGTGTAGTTTCAAGCATATGCACAACAATTTGATTCATATTATTTCAATGAAAAACAATCTTTAGATATAATTAAACATTTGTTAGAATATCAATTTGGTGGTGACTGGGATGTTATTTATGATTTTATCTGTACATTGTACAATGTATTAAACAAAACAAATGGAAAAAGAAATTGTATTCAGTTAATAGGTCCACCAAATAGTTTTAAATCTACATTTGCTCGTATAATAGCAAGTGCTATGATAAATACAGGATGGTGTAATAAAAATAATAAACATTTTACGTTTGGGTTGATTGAATGTGCTAATAAACGATTAATATGTATGGATGATCCCAATTTTGATCCAGGATTATTTGAACAATTAAAATGTATTTTTAGTGGTGATCCTACTAATATTCAAATAAAGTTTGAAGGAGATTTTACTCTTGATAAAACTCCTGTATTTGTATGTTCTAATATTGAATATTTCAAAGGGGATGTATGGGAACAAAGGATTTGTAAATATTATTGGACTACATGGGATATAAAATTAGAAAAACAATTAAATCCATTTTCTTTGTACAATTTGTTTATTGAATATAAACTGTTACAAAAATAATACATAGTCTTTTATCGTAAATACTCAACATCCTTTTCACCTAAAATAGGTGATCTACTACGATCACGATTCCTACCTTTTTTTCTTTATTTTTTGGTACATTTAAATTACTAGAAACACGTGCAGAAGACCCAGGTAATATATCAGTACTATATATTGCATTAGAATCAAAACAAACACCTCTAAAATCATCTACAAATGATTTAGTAGAAGAAGTCATCCACATTTCGTCAGTATGACTTAATGTACGTGTTTGAGAATTATATGTTTCATAGTTAGTGCCTATAGTAATTCTAGTTGTCATCTGAATTACCATTTTAGCATTTACAAATGAATTTCCTTCTGTAGGAGTATTATTTGGTACCGGATTAATACCTAAACTGAAACTAGGTATTTGAGGTGCTTGATGAATTTCATTTAACTTACCTATTTCCTGACCTTTTTCAATACACTGGTCATACACAAATAATGTTATATTATTAGATATTGGTTTTAATTTTTCGTTTTCTTCTTGCATTGCAAAACCAGATGGACTTACATTTTTCATTACAGTTGAAAAAGCAGGTCTATTCATTGAACCTAACAATATGTATCATCTGCTAAACCAATACCATGAGCACGCCGTGCTGTTTTAATTATACCTGTTTGTGGCTTGTAATTCCATGAAAAAATTTCTAAATTATCAACTGCCCGACTTGCTGTACCTTGTGAATATATTTTATTTAATAATACTGGTCCTCTTACTTCATTCTGTATACTCCAAACACATTGGAGAAGACTGAGAGTTTCTCAGTCTCAAGACTCATGAAAAAACAACCTTAACAGGAACCTCAAGAGAGGCAGTTTCTTTTATTGTTCACGTGACAGGAGCGTGCCTACGGCCTCACTTGGGATACTAACATGGCGAGAGTAAGTCCGGCAAATTCTGTGAAGCCTACTGTCAAAGAAAAGGCCAACGGTTTTCGGCGTGGTACAACAGCCTACTCGTAGACGGACGGTGTTCGAGACTACATGTGTTGCGCAGCTGTCTGCGTGAAGGAAAGGCCGCTGCGTCCAACACCGGGTTCGTGCGTAATTTGGGTCACTGTGGCCGCAACGAACAGTGTTCCAGTTTGCAAGTGAAATCCCCGCGCCTAGCAAAACCATCACGTAACTGTTCTTTTTCTTCTCATGTTCATTGCCTTTCTGTGCATTTTTAGGGTCCTGTACCTCAGTAAGTAGAAACGGAGCCCTTACAGGATTACTTTATTGTCCATCTGTGTGTCTGGCTGTTTATCTGACCGTTAAGACCTCTTTTTCTCAGGCTGAAATTTGTCAAACGCTAAGTCCAGAGCCCCTTGACAGTGTGAAATATTCAAACTTCTAAGTCAACGCAATCAAAAGATACACTACTGGCCATTAAAATTGCTACACCAAGAAGAAATGCAGGTGATAAACGGGTATTCATTGGACAAATATATTATACTAGAACTGACATGTGATTACATTTTCACGCAATTTGGGTCCATAGATAATGATACATCACTACCCAGAACAACCACCTCTCGATGTAATAACGGCCTTGTTACGCCTGGGCATTGAGTCAAACAGAGTTGGGCGCCGTGTACAGGTACAGCTGCCTATGCATCTTCACCACAGTTCATCAAGAGTAGTGACTGGCGTATTGCGACGAGCCAGTTGCTCGGCCACCATTGACCAGACGTTTTCAATTGGTGAGAGATCTGGAGAATGTGCTGGCCAGGGCAGCAGTCGAACATTTTCTGTATCCAGAAAGGCCCGTACAAGACTTGCAAAATGCGGCCGTGCATTAACCTACTGAAATGTAGGTTTTCTCATGGATCGAATGAAGGGTAGAGCCGGCCGAAGTGGCCGTGCGGTTAAAGGCGCTGCAGTCTGGAACCGCAAGACCGCTACGGTCGCAGGTTCGAATCCTGCCTCGGGCATGGATGTTTGTGATGTCATTAGGTTAGGTAGGTTTAACTAGTTCTAAGTTCTAGGGGACTAATGACCTCAGCAGTTGAGTCCCATAGTGCTCAGAGCCATTTGAACCATTTCTTTGAAGGGTAGAGCCACGGGTCGTAACACAACTGAAATGTACCGTCCACTGTTCAAAGTGCCGTCAATGCGAACAAGAGGTGACCGAGACGTGTAACCAATGGCACCCCATACCATCACGCCGGGTGATACGCCAGTATGGCGATGACGAATACACGCTACCAATCTGCGTTCACCGCGATGTCGGCTAACAAGGATGCGACCATCATGATGCTGTAAACAGAACCTGGATTTATCGAGAAAATGATGTTTTGCCATTGGTGCACCCAGGTTGGTCGTTGAGTACACCATCGTAGGTGGTCTCGCTGTCATGTATCGTCAAGGGTAACCGCAGCCATGGTCTCCGAGCTGATAGTCCATGCTGCTGCAAACGTCGTCGAACTGGTTGTTGTCGTGCAAACGTCCCCGTCTGTTGACTTAGGGATCGAGACGTGGCTGCACGATCCGTTACAGCCAAGCGGATAAGATGCCTGTCATCTCGACTGCTAGTGATACGAGGCCGTTGGGATCCAGCACGGCGTTCCGTATTACCCTCCTGAACCAACCGATTCCATATTCTGTTAATAGTCATTGGATCTCGACCAACGCGAGCAGCAATGTCGCGATACGAAAAACCGCAATCGCGATAGGCTACAATCCGACCTTTATCAAAGTGGGAAACGTGATGGTACGCATTTCTCCTCCTTTCACGAGGCATCACAACAACGTTTCACCCGGCATGAGAAATCGGTTGGAAACTTTCCTCATGTCAGCACGTTGTAGGTGTCGCCACAGGCGCCAACCTTGTGTGAAAGCTCTGAAAAGCTAATCATTTGCATATCACAGCATCTTCTTCCTGTCGGTTAAATTTCGCATTTGTAGCACGTCATCTTCGTGGTGTAGCAATTTTAATGGCCAGTAGTGTAGGTCACTTACGTCACATACCTCGAAACTCGAAAACTCACTCAACAAAAGCAATGTGGTTTTTCCTGTTGAACTTTAATCATGAGAAATTTGACAAGAAACATAGATTCGCAGTACAATTATTAATCTGCAGTTATATCACACGAAAAAATATTTTTTGCCATATGTTGCAAGTGTGTCTGTTAATATCTCTTTTTCTCAGAAACGGGTTTAGGTATCAAGTCGAAATTTGCACCAAATGTTGAGGTGTAAGGTCCCCTTACAGTGCGAAAAATGTAAGCTTCTAAGGTAATGAAACCAAAAGATACGGCCATATATATCACACATTTTGATATTCGTAAACTCACTCAACAAAACATATAGGTTCACTATTTACATTCATCTAGCGGTCTAGCGCTAAAGCAAGTGCCTGGAAACCGATAGGTCCCGGGAATGAACCTGGGCTTTACCCAGCCTTCACCTCTTAGTGATATGCAGAGTCGCCACGTTAAACTGTAGGTCACGTTCCGCGAGTTAGATAACTGGAGTAGGTCAGGGATACGCAAGTTGCGGAAGTGACGTCAACAGAACGACCTGCAGCAGGCGATTGGGCTACACGAAACTATTATTATTGTCTGTATACATAATTATGTATGGACGGAACCCTCAGACCGCGAGTCCAACTCGTACTTGACTGATTTTTTATTATTACAACTTGTGAATTGAAATGCATTAAAATATATCAGGGTTTCTTTGTTTATCAATTCTTTTTCTTGACCAGCCCAAATAAAAGATTGTATGTTGCTGTCCCCACTCATAATGCATCTCTGGATTCGATTCACAGCCCTTGCTGTTCACCCTGCAAGTAGGTACAAACTAATGCCCTGCGATCCACAGCATATTTGTTTCGAGTAATGTGTGCGGTTGCTCTTTCCAGGCACTGTTGCTAGGACGACGCTATTTTTTTTTTGTAGTCATTGCAGCCACCCATACAGGTGCATCACTAATTTATTGATCTCAGGAGGAGACCGACAGACGGGTACACCTACAACTCTAACCAAAAAGTTTTTTTTCTCTTTTTGGGGGAAATGTTCTACCGACGGAGCAATCCAGGAACGTATAGCTCAGTTGGCATAGCACTTACCCGCGGAAGGCAAAGATTCCAGGATGGAGTCCCGGTCCAGCGTAAAAATGCCAGGAAGTGTGAACCAATGTGTTCATTTCCTCTTTCTCGATGACTAACTGTTGTCCTATCTTCTATATCTTTATGGCAAGTGGACAACGAACGTGTTCACAGGACCGCGGGTGTACTGTTGTGGTTTGACAGACAAAGGGAGGGCACGCCGTCGAACCTCCGCTGGGCCACTATACTGTCGGATCAATCGCTTATAAATTGGAAGAGTGAGCGTATCGTAGCAATCATCACACCTGCAGCATCGTAGCTCTGTTGGATCTTATCATCAATGAGTCCATTCAGCTGGCTATGGCAGCCCTGAAGAACCGCGTGAACTCCCTGCCTTACCGAGTTGGTTGGTTGGTTGGTTGGTTTTGGGGAAGGAGACCAGACAGCGTGGTCATCGGTCTCATCGGATTAGGGAAGGATGGGGAAGGAAGTCGGCCGTGCCCTTTCAGAGGAACCATCCCGGCATTTGCCTGGAGTGATTTAGGGAAATCACGGAAAACCTAAATCAGGATTGCCGGACGCGGGATTGAACCGTCGTCCTCCCGAATGCGAGTCCAGTGTCTAACCACTGCGCCACCTCGCTCGGTTAACCGAGTTGAGACCGTTAGCAGGGTTAGAGGTAGTTCTCTCCTAGGAGTGACTAATTTTTTTGTCCCATGTGCTTACTGACACTAATCGATTTGTCTGCAGATGGTGATGAAGCTAACAATTTGTCACAGAGATTACACAGAGCATTTATCTGTACACCTGAATCTAAAATTATACTAGTCATAATCTAAATATACGGTTTAAATTGATTATGTCATTAGACTTTCTAACAATGCTGCTCCTTATGCCCATTGAAAAGTCATTGTTACGAAATTTGATGATACCTGTGAGGGATAGCAAAATGAAAACCGAACACACACCGGAATGGTATCACGAAATGGTTTCACTCAAAAGCAATCAACCACCCACGTTAAGACGTTTACCCCCTGGGAGACGAGACGCTCAATTCCCGTTTCGTACCGACCGAGGTGGAGCAGTGGCTAGCCCCTGGACTCGCATTCGGGAGGACGACGGTTCAAATCCGTGTTCGGCCATTCTGGATTAGGTTTTCTGTGATTTCCCTAAATATGTTCGAGCAAATTCAGGGATGGTTCCTTTGAAAGGACACTGCCGACTTCCTTCCCCAATTCAGCAAGCCAACCAATCCTGTTTCGTAGAACGCAGACGGCAGCTGGCGGATCCACCCACTCTTGCATTTCCTCGTCCGACGCATGTCTTTATTTGGGTCGCTAAAGATGTAAAAATCACACGGTGAAAGATCACGGCTGTTCAGAGAATGCTGCACTGTTTCCCAACCAAATTTCCGAAGCGTAGCCTTCGTACGATTTGCTGTGTGGGGGCGGGAGTTATCGTCCAACAACAGGAGGATTCAAAGTTCAAAACCATCGTACAATATGCATTAGATCAGTATGCGCCAAGCAAGATCGTAATAGATGGAAAAGAGCTACCGTGGTACAACAACCGAGTTAGAAAACTGCTACGGAAGCAAAGGGAACTTGACAGCAAACATAAGCACAGCCAAAGCCTTGCAGACAAACAAAAATTACACGAAGCGAAATGTGGTGTCAGGAGGGCTATGCGAGAGGCGTTCAATGAATTCGAAAGTAAAGTTCTATGTACTGACTCAGCAGAAAATCCTAAGAAATTTTGGTCTTACGTCAAAGCGGTAGGTGGATCAAAACAAAATGTCCAGACACTCTGTGACCAAAATGGTACTGAAACAGAGGATGACAGAATAAAGGCCTTAATACCAAATGTCTTTTTCCAAAGCTGTTTCACAGAGGAAGACTGCACTCTAGTTCCTTCTCTAGATTGTAGCACAGATGACAAAATGGTAGATATCGAAATAGATGACAGAAGGATAGAAAATCAATTAAAATCGCTCAGAAGAGAAAAGGCCGCTGGACCTGATGGGATATCAGTTCCATTTTACACAGAGTACGCGAAGGAACTTGCCCCCCTTCTTGCAGCTGTGTACCGTAGGTCTCTAGAAGAGCGTAGCGTTCCAAAGGATTGAAAAAGGGCACAGGTGATCCCCGTTTTGAAGAAGGGACGTCGAACAGATGTGCAGAACTATAGACCTATATCTCTAACGTCGATCAGTTGTAGAATTTTGGAACACGTATTATGTTCGAGTATAATGACTTTTCTGGAGACTAGAAATCCACTCTGTAGGAAGCAGCATGGGTTTCGAAAAAGACGGTCGTGTGAAACCCAGCTCGCGCAAATCGTCCACGAGCCTCAGAGGGCCATAGACACGGATTCCCAGGTAGATGCCGTGTTTCTTGACTTCCGCAAGGCGTTTGATACAGTTCCCCACAGTAAAAGAGCATATGGACTATCAGACCAATTGTGTGATTGGATTGAAGAGTTCCTAGATAACAGAACGCAGCATGTCATTCTCAATGGAGAGAAGTCTTCCGAAGTAAGAGTGATTTCGGGTGTGCCGCAGGGGAGTGTCATGGGACCGTTGCTGTTCACAATATACATAAATGACCTGGTGGATGACATCGGAAGTTCACTGAGGCTTTTTGCAGATGATGCTGTGGTGTATAGAGAGGTTGTAACAATGGAAAATTGTACTGAAATGCAGGAGGATCTGCAGCGAATTGACGCATGGTGCAGGGAATGGCAATTGAATCGCAATGTAGACAAGTGTAATGTGCTGCGAATACATAGAAAGATAGATCCCTTATCATTTAGCTACAAAATAGCAGGTCAGCAACTGGAAGCAGTTAATTGCATAAATTATCTGGGAGTACGCATTAGGAGTGATTTAAAATGAAGTGACCGTATAAAATTAATCGTCGGTAAAGCAGATACCAGACTGAGATTCGTTGGAAGAATCCTAAGGAAATGCAGTCCGAAAACAAATGAAGTAGTTTACAGTACACTTGCTCGCCCACTGCTTGAATACTGCTCACTGGGGTGGGATCCATACCAAATAGGGGTGATAGAAGAGAAGATCCAAAGGAGAGCAACTCGCTTCGTTACAGGATCACTTAGTAATCGTGAAAGCGTTACGGAGATGACAGATAGACTCCAGTGGAAGACTCTGCAAGAGAGACGCTCAGTAGCTCGGTACGGGCTTTTGTTTAAGTTTCGAGAACATACCTTCACCGAGGAGTCAAGCAGTGTATTGCTCCCTCCTACGTATATCTCGCGAAGAGGCCGTGAGGATAAAATCAGAGAGATTAGAGCCCACACAGAAGCATACCGACAATCCTTCTTTCCACGAACAATACGAGACTGGAATAGAAGGGAGAACCGATGGAGGTACTCAGGGTACCCTCCGCCACACACCGTCAGGTGGCTTGCGGAGTATAGATGTAGATGATTCCGTCCGGCAGCATTCCCACAGCCCGAGGGTAAACGGGAAAGCCAGCAGTGGAAACATCCCAAACTCCCCCGCCAAAGAAACATAAAGCTGTTTACACAAGTTCCGGTAAGATCATCATGATCTTTTTCTTCGACTGCAGGAGCCCTTTGCTCGTCGGTCTCCTCGAGCGCAGAACCACAATCAATGTGCAGTGCTAAGAAGACAGTTTACAGAAACTGCGAAGCGTCATAAAGTCAAATCGTCCATCCTGATGCTCGATAACGTCCGCACCCACACTGCCAAAGGGGCGAAGGCTACGCTTCAGCGATTTACTTGGGAAACACTGCAGCGTCCTCCGTACAGCCCGGATCTTTCCACATCTTTGGAGATCTGAAGTACATGAGTGGACGCCGGTATCTGACGGACGAGAAAGGCTGTGGTTCCGTCAGCGGCCGACCGCTTTCTACGAAACAGGAATTCAGCCTCTCGTCTCCCAATGGGATAAATGTCTTAAAGCGTGTGGTGATTACTTTTGAATGGAACCATTCCTTGGTCCAGTTGTGGCTGATGTTCAGTTTTCATTTCACTGTCCCTTATAACTGCACGTCTTCAGTTAGTCAAATGCGTAGTAATACAGTGGAAGAGCAATGTTAAAAAAAAGTCTAAAATGCATGATGTAATGAGCAAACCTTTGAATACTTATCTTATTTGGTGAATGTATTTGTAGCTCCAAAGCTCTTCTTAGGAGATGCTGTAAAGATCCAGGTTTATCGAACATTAATGAAGATACTTATTCACATTTTCATCTCTCTTTCTTTTATTTCGCAGCCAGGCACGGCGAAACAATGAAATTTATGTATCACATCGCTAAGAACGGTCTTCTTTCGAACACACACATACTCGTATTTCGCACCAAACACAACCCTCAGTCAACAGGTTTGTAAAACATTCCGAATGCATTTTGAATACAAATTACAGTTTACAAAATAAAAAATCATACTTGACGCATATTCTGTCCACTGCAGATATACTCACTCCTAACTGCCTCTAGACAAAGACTGTACGACCCCAGCCCGTGACAACGACTAATTACTTTTGGCCCATATGACGAACAATATACACTCCTGGAAATTGAAAAAATAACACATTGACACCGGTGTGTCAGACCCACCATACTTCCTCCGGACACTGCGAGAGGGCCGTACAAGCAATGATCACACGCACGGCACAGCGGACACACCAGGAACCGCGGTGTTGGCCGTCGAATGGCGCTAGCTGCGCAGCATTTGTGCACCGCCGCCGTCAGTGTCAGCCAGTTTGCCGTGGCATACGGAGCTCCATCGCAGTCTTTAACACTGGTAGCATGCCGCGACAGCGTGGACGTGAACCGTAAGTGCAGTTGACGGACTTTGAGCGAGGGCGTATAGTGGGCATGCGGGAGGCCGGGTGGACGTACCGCCGAATTGCTCAACACGTGGGGCGTGGGGTCTCCACAGTACATCGATGTTGTCGCCAGTGGTCGGCGGAAGGTGCACGTGCTCGTCGACCTGGGACCGGACCGCACCGACGCACGGATGCACGCCAAGACCGTAGGATCCTACGCAGTGCCGTAGGGGACCGCACCGCCACTTCCCAGCAAATTAGGGACACTGTTGCTCCTGGGGTATCGGCGAGGACCATTCGCAACCGTCTCCATGAAGCTGGGCTACGGTCCCGCACACCGTTAGGCCGTCTTCCGCTCACGCCCCAACATCGTGCAGCCCGCCTCCAGTGGTGTCGCGACAGGCGTGAATGGAGGGACGAATGGAGACGTGTCGTCTTCAGCGAAGAGAGTCGCTTCTGCCTTGGTGCCAATGATGGTCGTATGCGTGTTTGGCGCCGTGCAGGTGAGCGCCACAATCAGGACTGCATACGACCGAGGCACACAGGGCCAACACCCGGCATCATGGTGTGGGGAGCGATCTCCTACACTGGCCGTACACCACTGGTGATCGTCGAGGGGACACTGAATAGTGCACGGTACATCCAAACCGTCATCGAACCCATCGTTCTACCATTCCTAGACCGGCAAGGGAACTTGCTGTTCCAACAGGACAATGCACGTCCGCATGTATCCCGTGCCACCCAACGTGCTCTAGAAGGTGTAAGTCAACTACCCTGGCCAGCAAGATCTCCGGATCTGTCCCCCCTTGAGCATGTGTGGGACTGGATGAAGCGTCGTCTCACGCGGTCTGCACGTCCAGCACGAACGCTGGTCCAACTGAGGCGCCAGGTGGAAATGGCATGGCAAGCCGTTCCACAGGACTACATCCAGCATCTCTACGATCGTCTCCATGGAAGAATAGCAGCCTGCATTGCTGCGAAAGGTGGATATACACTGTACTAGTGCCGACATTGTGCATGCTCTGTTGCCTGTGTCTATGTGCCTGTGGTTCTGTCAGTGTGATCATGTGATGTATCTGACCCCAGGAATGTGTCAATAAAGTTTCCCCTTCCTGGGACAATGAATTCACGGTGTTCTTATTTCAATTTCCAGGAGTGTATTACAGCATGAGGATCTACATAGTTCTAGAACTGGAACTGGTGTAAATCACTTTTGTACACAGCTTTTTCCGTACATGGGTGAACAGTTACAAGGAAATCACGGCACTTTAGGTTAGTAAAATTTATAAAAATAAAAATAATTGTATGTTATTACACATAATTTTGAAACAGAGCTTTGTTAATATTGCGATGTATGCCACAGCGCCAAATTAATAAAAATTTCATATTTTCTTTCACATCACTGTGTTTTTATGAAAAATTAATTTACTTTCAAAACATTATAACTGTTCTGGATTTAATAGTTTTTAAAAGATTATGACAAAAATTTCTTAACTGAAATATTCTAAAGAGCGAAATACAAGCGATTTATGGTCAAATAAAACAAATAGAATTTTTAGGTTAAAAAAGTTATTTTAGAATAAAAATAAAACTAATGCTTCAAAGTATTACAGAACAAATTCTAAAAAATTTAAATAAGTATTTCCACACAATACACAAATCTCAGTGGCTCGCCTCTTGTATCTCAGACTTGCAATTTTAGCTAAAACATACCTGAAAAAAGAATGGGTTCGCAAATTGCGTCATACAGGTTTAGTATCGTAAATTACTATTGATCAAAGAGCCCCGTTAATCTGCTTAGTTACAATTTCTAGTAGAATTCGAGAATTGTCAGTAACCCTAGATTCTGGTTTCAGTTAGAAACTTGCAAGTATATTCTTCCCACCTGAAACTGGTCGCCAGTTAATCGCGTACTCCAAGTGACACTATATACTACAATAAGAGAATTTCGCGATTTGCTATGCCCCGCTGTTGCCATTTTAATAGCAAACCGTGCACACACAAGCCACTTGCGTCTGCTTTGCATCAAAACGCCTCTTTTAAAACAAAAAATGAAGTAATGTTTCAAAGTCTTACAGAACATATTCTATAATTGGCTCTCCTCTTGTATCTCAGACTTGGAATTTTAGATAAAACATACCTCAAAAAAGAATGGGTTCGCAGATTTCATCATACAGGTTTAGTATCGTAAACTGTTATTGATCAAAGAGCCCCGTAATTCTGCTTCGTTATAACTTCTAGTAAATTTGAAAATTGACTGTGACGCTAGATTCTGTTATCAGTTAGAAATTTCATAGTGCATTCTTCCCATCTGAAACTGGTCGTTAATAAATCGTGTACTCCAGCTTAGATTGTATACAAGAATAAGCAGAATTTCGCAATTTGCTATGCTTCCCGCTTTGCTTCAAAAGTCGCTTTTGCTTATCACACGGACCTGCATCAAGTACGTAGTCAGGCATCCTCGACAAGTCCGTGGCTGCGCTGTGGACTGCCAGCTAACAGCCTATTCCGGGCAGTCGCTGTGGGGTGAAGCACCGCTTCCTGCGGCTGATGGGTGACGTGGCGCACTTACGTATGCCCGCCACGACGTCCAGCCTCCAGTCCTCTTGCGCCGTGACCTCTGCACGGGCTTCACGTCGCCTCTGGAGTAAGCCGCATCGATCTACTTTGCTTACAGCCAGTGCTACGTCTCCCTTGGGCGCTGTACACCTTAAGAACAACAGAAGCGATTAGCATCTGACTTAATGCGTTCGTTCCGCGCTTTCCTGTGAGCCGATTTTACCAGACGGTTAATAAAGAATCTCGGTTTTATTTTATTATTTTTTTCTACATGTGCATCTACATACAAACTCCGCAAGTCACTGCTGATGATTTCCTCCCCTGTTCCACTCGCAGATGGAGCGAGAGAAAAACGACGGGCAATAAGTTTTCGTACTACGCCACGTTTGTCTCATCTCGCGGTCCTTATGCGAGCTGTATGTTGGTGCCAGTAACATTGTTCTGCAGTCTGTCGCCGAAGCGGGTTTTCTAAACTTTCCATTAGGGTTTCGTGAAAAGAAAGTCTTCGTTACTTCAGGGGTTCCCATTTGAGTTTATGGATCATTTCCGGTAACAAATCCAGCAGCATGCATCTGAATTGTTTCGATGTCTCTTTCTTTAATCTGACCCTTCGCGGATAGCAAATACATCAGCGGTACTCAACAATGGTTAGCGCAGGTGTCCTATACGCTGTCTCCTTCTTCTTCTTCTTCTTCTTCTTCTTGCGTTACGGCCTCTGTAGGACCACGGGTAGCCCCTTCGTGGACTGAATTTTCATCTTCGTCTCCCAGAACCTCTTCGTTCTTTCTCTTCTTCTCTCCCGCTCATCTTCCGAGATCTTCATTCACCAGATCTGGAGAACAAAGAAGTTGCGAGAAGGATGGAAGAATGCAATTGTAGTACGAATACAGAAGAAGAGGGACAAGAGAGATGCAAACAACTACAGAGGAATATCGCTACTAGAGGTCGGATACATGGTGCTGTCAAAACTATTGCTCAAGAGAGTAGAAGAACAGGTAGAAGGTACAGTTGGCGACTACCACGCGGGATTCAGGAAGGGAAGAGGTTGTATAGAACAGATATTTATCCTGAAGCAACTGATAGAACATAGGGCCTTAAAAAACAAACAGGCAGTAATAACCTTCGTGGACTTCACAAATGCATATGACTCCATCGACAGACAGATTCTTGTTAGGATCCTGAAGAACAGAGGACTTGATGGAACTACACAAGAACTCATAAAAGAAATTCTGACAGACACAAAAGCAAGGGAGAGATTCAGAGGAGCACCGTCAGAAGAATTTGAGATCAAGACTGGTGTTAAACAGGACGATGGATTGTCACCATTGTTGTTCAATATAGCACTGGACGAAGTGATCAGGCAGTGGAGAGCAATAAACGAGGAAATGGGAATACCGAAGACCCATATGGGGGACAGAAAGGACAACAGGGCTCAAGTGGACTGCCTAACCTTTGCAGACGACATAGTAATAGTAAGTGAGACGGAAGAAGACGCAAAGACACAACTCGACAACTTAAGTAAGGTAGCCAGAAAGGTGGGACTGAGGATCGCCTATAACAAGACAAAGACATTAAATACCACTGCAGACTGCGAAACACAGGAAGGCACTGTGCAAATGGTGTACAAATTTAAATACCTGGGAGAATTTATAGCAGGAAGGAACAGGAGCAAGGAGGGAATAACAGAGAGGATAAAGAAGATGAGATCAGCCTTCTGAATGACGAGAGAGATATACAATAAAAAGAATATATCTACAGAGGCAAAGCTAAGCCACTACAAGGCAAAGGTGAGGAATGCAGTATTATATGCTGCTGAGACGATGACACTAGGAAGAAATGGGGCAGAACAACTAGAGAAAGAAGAGAGAAATATATACGCTGTCTCCTTTATACATGAGTTACACCTTCCCAACAAACCGAGGTCTACGATACACCTATTCCACTACCCTTTACGTATATAGCCTGATGTGGCGATTGAAACTTTGTACCAAAGTCGGGAATCGAACCCGGATCTCCTGCTTACTAGACAGGTGCATTAGCCACTAAGCCACCTTGGTACAGCAGCTCAGACAACTGCACGGATTACTCCGACACGCGTCCCTCCTCGATCGAAATTCTCACTGCCGCCCCAGCCTACTTTAAATTCCCCTTTACACACGAACGGAATTGCCAAGGCTCTCCAAGTTTCGGAATAGCACCTCAGCATGGAACAAAAAAATGGGGATCCATCCTGAATCCCAGGCGAAGATACTTATGCAAACGAAATGACACAACTTCAGAGACTTTACTGATCTCATATAGATATGATTTTTATGTATATTATGATTTTATGTGTACAGACTACTACCGCCTTCATATGCTCGTTCTGTTTCATACTGGTTTGCAATGTCACTCCTCGTTAATTTATATATGTGTGTTAAGTATCACACCACTAATACTTTATTCGAACTTTAGTGCTTGGTTTCTCCTACTCATTTGCATTAACTTTATTTTTCTGTATTTAGAACAAACTGCCATTGACCAGCCAAATAGAAATTCTGTCTAGGCCATCCTCTGTCCTTTTGCAATCACTCAACGACGATGCTTTCCCGTGTACTAAATCATCATCAGCAAACGGCCGCAGACTGCTGCTTCCCCTATTCGTCAGATCATCTATGCATGTAGGGAACAAAACCGGTCCTATCACACTTCCCTGGGGTTCTCCTGACAATACCTTTGCCTCTGATAAACATTTGCCGATCATGAGAACAAACTGGCTTCTATTACTTAAAAAGTCTTCGAGGCACTCACTTACTGGAGAACCTAATCCATATGATCGGATATTTGTTAATAGTCTGCAGTGGGGCACTATATCAAAGCTTTCCGCAAATCTAGGAATATGAAAGCTGCCTGTTGCTCTTCGCCCGCTGTTCGCAGGACATTATGCAAGGAAAGGACAAACTGAGTTCCGCACGAGCCTTGCTTTCTAAATCCGTGTTGATTTACGGATAGAGGCTTTTTTCTCAAGGAAATCAGCCATAGTTCAAAGAGGTACGTGTCACGTGCGACCATCAAGTGAGTATCGACAACGATTAAAGTGTATTCTGAATGGCTAACTCTTTTGTGATTGATTTAAAGCGGCCCAACAGACTTCGTGCCATGAGTCATCTCCTTACCTCTGAGTACCACTTTCACCTAATGTCCTCAGTTAGGTTGTTGGCTACATTCCAGACACTGTCCTCCTCTACAGTTTTTACCGTCTACCAGATAAGCTATTTTCTGTGTCAGTAAATGTACTATCATCCTGTCTTCATCTAATCAGCATTCTCACATTTTTCCTTTCTCGCTATCTATGCAGAGATCCTCTTCGTTTCTAATATCAGTCCACCTAATTTTCAGCATCTCTCTGTAACCCCACATCTCAAATGCTTGGATTCTCTTTTTACCGCTTTTTCCAGCCCATGATTCAGTTCCATATAAGGTTCAGAGGTGCATCTTCGAAATGATCTTCCTCAAATTGAGAGCTATGTGTGATACTAGCAGACATCTTTTAGCGAAGAACTTCCACTTTGCCTGTGCTAATCTGCCTTGTCCATCGAGTGTTATTTTGTTTCCAAAATAGCAGGATTTTTTCACTTCGTCTACAACATGACCCAATTTTTACATTAAGTTTATCGCTAGTAACATATCTCATTATCTTTTTTCTTCCAATCAATATTCCATGCTTTCTGTTCAGTTCATTCAGTGCAACCCAACAGCAATCTTATCACTGATATTGCTGTGTCATCTGGAAAATACGGGACGCAGTCAACAAAGAAAAGCTCTGAGCTGCATACGACTCAGGCACAGCGTAGTTAGATTTAATTTCCGAGAGAGGACTCACACGGCTTGGATTATTTTATGCATCCGACTTACGTCACACAGATATTACTCAACTAGACATCTATCCGCCAAAAGCGAATATAAGCAGACACACAACTGGCAGCAGTTGGCTAGTCAGTACCTCAACCTAGGGTAGTGTCTCAGCAAGTGTCTGAGGACAAATCTACAGAGCCAAACTAGACATTGTTCAAGCAGCGTTAGTGATCGTTCACTGGGACTATCCAAGGGTTTAAAGGCAGAGGAGTATAAGTGACCATTGATCTACAATGCCACGCAGAATCCTCATACTCCAGTTAAGTATTGTAACTGCTTTCAGTAAAACGTTGTAAATTGTTGCCAATCCGTGTTGCCATCTATTTTTGCCATAGCTGTTGCCTGGCACTATCTGGATCTGTGACGAAGCTGTGCAGCTACTGCATGCAAGCAGGACACCGCATAACAGCAAATACTTTCGGTGACAATGGGTTTTCTTGCTGCCACTTTTATAAGTTCCCGCAAACTATATTGGGCGTATACCACGAATAGTCTTTCACCATGAATTTTATCCCTCTTCTGAAAATTTATTTTGTTTTCGCCACTGCTTCTTCAATGTATGAACAGTAGCGGCGAAGACTACATCCTGTGTTACTCCACTTTTAGTCCGAGGACTTCGTTCTCCATCTTCCATTCTCATTGTTCCCTCTTGTTTCTTGTGCATATCGAACCATGACGAGAAAAGTGACACAAGTCGAAAAATTTTTAGCTTGTCACTGAAAACTATGTGTGAAGTGACCCAAGTGTGGGGCGGCGGGTTGATTTTCGTGTTAATAATAATAATGATAAGTCAATGGAGGAAATTGGAATTGCTGTAAATATTGTTCGCCGTCTTTTACGAGAGCCTGACAACTATTTCTGTTGTCAGCCAGAAAGCGATGGAGAACACACTGACCATAGTTCCCAGTCTGCAAGCCCAGATTCTTGTCCGGCCCACTGAAAGAATTGTTTCTATTCTCTATTTGCTCAGCGGGATCAGGACTATGATTATAAATGAAGGTTTTGAGTTCTAATTGATACATATATTTGGCAAAGTTTCACACGCGCAACATTGATATATACAGTGTTTTCATACTGACAGTAAATTTCTCTGTCCTGAACAGCACTATGAGCAGTTCACGGGCGACCTCTACGGTAAGTTCCTACTAAACTGTCTTTCGCCCTGACTACTGATAATAAAAATAAATGCTCGTCACAAAAGTGGAAAATAATTGTCACCACTTGCCACGTCGATTTGTTAACATTACGGACGGCACATAACAGTTACTTTTGAAAATGTAAGCGATTCAGGACGGTGTACAATCCTCGTGAGTTCAGTTTCTATTATTACTGAAAATAAGCGTTCTGTAGAAGCCTGCCTCTGACGTCATCTCAGGTAGCGCGCACTCCGGCGTTTGACTAACGCGTATCCTACGGTGGCTGGGTGCGAAGTGAAGCCTAGTCTTGCCTCTCGCGCGTATTTATGTATATGGCGCAGCGGGCGGCCAAGGGAACACCTGCTGTCATCTGCCGTATGCACATGGTAGCAGTCTCTAAACGGCCACTTGCTGAGACACACAATATTTTATAACAATGTTTTGAACCAATTTAGAATCTTTGTAATTTTTGCATGCATGTGAATAAATTGGTGAATATCACAGAAACAGCTTTAGCTCACGTGCATTAAAACTTTACTTTCTAGAATTTTTACAACAGAACTGACAGTAAAACATGATGTCTGAACTAAAACTTTAAGAGACCTTGATTGGTTGTTATTACCATCAAGATCCTGAAGCTTGTTGTGGATGTATTATTTGGTAGGTTTCATCATGTGCGGTAACCAAAACTTTGTAGCATTAATATAAAGACATTTTTGTTCCAAATTTAGTTTTCATTAAATTACTCGAAAACTATTAGAAGTAGCTTAATGGCGTCACCTAGTTATTATTTTTATGTTCTATATCTACATCTACATCCATATTCCGCAATCCACCATACGGTGCGTGGTGGAGGGTACCTCGTACCACAGCTAGCATCTTCTCTTCCTGTTCCACACCCAAACAGAACGAGGGAAAAATGACTGCCTATATGCCTCTGTACGAGCCCTAATCTCTCTTATCTTATCTTTGTGGTGTTTCGGCGAAATGTAAGTTTGCGGTACTAAAATTGTACTGCAGTCAACCTCAAATGCTGGTTCTCTAAATTTCCTCAGCAGCGATTCACGAAAAGAACGCCTCATTTCCTCTAGAGACTCCCACCCGAGTTCCTGAAGCATTTCCGTAACACTCGCGTCATGATCAAACCTACCAGTAACAAATCTAGCAGCCCGCCTCTCAATTGCTTCTATGTCCTCCCTCAGTCCGACCTGATAGGGATCCCAAACGCTCGAGCAACACTCAAGAATAGGTCGTTTTGGTGTTTTATAAGCGATCTCCTTTGCAGATGAACCACATCTTCCCAAAATTGTACCAATGAACCGATGACGACTATCCGCCTTCCCCACAACTGCCATTACATGCTTGTCCCACTTCATATCGCTCTGCAATGTTACGCCCAAATATTTAATCGACGTGACTGTGTCAAGCGCCACACTACTAATGTTCAAACATTACAGGATTCTTTTTCCTATTCATCTGCAGTAATTTACATTTATCTATATTTAGAGTTAGCTGCCATTCTTTACACCAATCACAAATCCTGTCCAAGTCATCTTGTATCCTACTACAGTCACTCAACGACGACACCTTTCCGTACAGCACAGCATCATCAGCAAACAGCCGCACATTGCTATCCACCCTATCCAAATGATCATTTATGTAGATAGAAAACAACAGCGGACCTACCACACTTCCCTGGGGCACTCCAGATGATACCCTCACCTCCAATGAACACTCACCGAGGACAACGTACTGGGTTCTATTACTTAAGAAGTCTAAGTATGTTGAACTGAAGCGTCATACCAAATTTCACATTTCTAAGTGTAATATTTAGCGCCTTCAATTTTTATGAAAATCGTGGATTCTGACCAAAATATTTCTTTAATCACGTTGAGACTTTTACCAGTTAATTTTGACATACATCTGCACATTATGACCAATTTCTGGCTTCCCAGCTTTATTATTTAGCGTCACTTATTTTTTTCTTTAACTGATGTATTTAAGTAAAATATTGACCTAAGGAATCTGATACATGACAGTTTAAACATTATTACACTAAAGCATATGTTGACAAAGTTTGAAAAAGCAACTTTAACTTTTAATTCTATTCTTAAATTATGGTGCAATACTTGTGCGCTACGCACAGACGCGTTGTGGTGACGTGGCGTTACTAGCAGTGAACTGGGGTGAGTCCCGGCACACTCGCTCGCATCTGTATCTCTCAAACGACACTGCGCTTGTTTCGCCACAAGAGGTGCACGAGAAATGTAGTGCAATTTACAGCCAATGATACTTACTCGAAATTTAAAGGAAGCTTATACTACTTCAATGTACGTTTTGTGGAATTAATTCTTGAAGTCGAGTTTTCTCAAGTAGTGCAATTTTGAGTTGTGTCACTGTTGTTACCGGCGTACGGTACTGTGCTTTACCCGTCTTTCCCTATAACTTTTTTTCTGAAAATTTCGAACTGCTTGCGTCATTTTAGATTGTCCGTTGCTTTTTTTAGCTCGGTACATCCCATGAAAGTGTTGATTTTTATTAATTCTTACTTCCATTATCAAGCGCAAAGTAAGAACTTCCTCTCCGACGCCTTTACAGCCAAACTGATCGTCATCTAACAGACATTCAGTATTTTCCGTTCTTCTGTACGTTATTCATATCCGAAATCTGGATGTATGGCCTCTTAAGCTGTGATAGTAGCCTCTTTTGGGACTGTATGTATGATATTCTTCCGATAGTCCGGTGGTATGACTCCAGTTACATAGATCAAGTTGCATTGTCACAATAATTTCAAAAATTTCACAGTACTGTTCTCCGTCTCATTCATATTATTTGACCGCAAGTCTTTAGAGTTCTGTCAAACTCTAACTCTAACACTAGATCCTTTATGTCATTCAAATCGGCATGCGGTTAATCTTCTGTAACGTCAGCAGGCAGCTCCACCCCTTGTGGAGTCTCCCGATGTACTCTATCCACTCATACGATCTCTACTCTGCGTTTTACAGCGGAATTCGTTTGGCGCTTCTCATGTTGAGCCTTTACCTGTAATTACACCGAAAGATATTTTGAGATCGGTATTTTCTAGATCAGGGGTTCCCAATAAAATTTTCTCGTGGTACCAAGTACATAAAAAAGCCAAATTAAGAGTCTTTTCTATACGTTTTCTATTTCTGGTACATAGAAAAAAATTGACATATTCATTTTTGAAAAAATTTCGAGCTTAAAACTTTTTCAATTTAGCCATCATTGTTGTTGTTAAATTTTTGATTTTTGCTCAAAATCTTCAAATCTGGGTGTTTAGTATAACAGACTCCTTAAAAAATAACAATTGAGTTATCATACGAAATATATTTATTATATTTTTTATTCTAATAGCATCTTGCGGACCCCTCTGGCATAGCTCGCGGACCCCTGGGGGTCCGCGGACCGCCTGCTGGGAACCACTGTTCTAGATCATTCCTTCTAACTACCATTACCTTTTTGTCTCTTCACATTTTTCTGGAGTCGCTTTAGCATTTCTGCACTTCTTAATGTGATTTATTGCAGTATTATTTACTTTTGATTAAAATTTTCGGTAGTTCCTTCTTTCATTGAGCAGTTAAGGTATCTCGGCTGTTACTAAAGGATTTGCACAGTTATCTTCCTCGTACCTATATTTGTCCGTTCAGTTACTATGATTACCGCTTTTAGAGCCGCCCATTGCCCCTTAACTGAGTTATGGTTCCCATTATCACAATAACTACAGCATTTGAGAAGTCGAAACACACACAATCACACCTAAGTACTTCAGTACCCCTCTTCTTCACATATTGATCCTTTCTGGCGATTCTGTTAAACTCCAGGTTAGCCTTCTTCATTACTAAATTGTTATCTTAATCTTCACATCTTCCTGGATTCGCTTTATTCCAACACCTGATTTCTGAATCTACGATTTTTGTGATGTAATACAACTCGTTTCTTCTTTTGTCGCCAAGCTTTTTCCAACTATACCTACGTTCCTTGTGATTACTGAACAGTTGATTTGCTAATACTAGCTGAAAAGCATTACAGATCTTCCGTTTCTATTACCGTGCCCGCATACTCTTGTAACTCTATCTTCTAACGTCTCCTACGATAGCAGTCCAATCTCCCATGATTATTACATCTACAATTTCATCTCATTTTATAAACTGTATTACCCCATAACTGCCCTCATATATTTTCTATATCTCTTTATCGTCTGCTAGTGACGTCTGTGAGTATACCTGTTGTTGACATTGGATTCCTGTCGAATCTGACGAGAATAATTGTATTGGCAATGATTCTATCGGTAAATCTTTTTTGTAACTCAGTCTTTGTCCTACTCATAACATATTCCCCTCCTCTTACAAAATGTTTTGTTGGTCTTGATTTTACCACTTAATCGTCTGACCAAAAATCATCATCTTCTTTCCATTTAATTTCACTGATTCTTACTGTAGCTATAGTACCCTGTTTACTAACTCGATCCGGTTCCGTAGGAAGATGGATGCATCACCGCACGTTGTGGAATTCTAAGACATATTCTGAGCTCAAACCAGATGACGTATCTCGAACAGAATAACCATCTCCATGCGAAGCAGCATATATTCCGCAACTATTGGTCAAGTGAAGCGCAACTTGAGCATTTCTCAAACGAAATCCTGAAAATCATGGATCAAGGCAGTCTGGTGGATGCAATATTTGTGTTCCGAAAAGAGTTTTACTCAATTCCACATCAGTGTTTGGTAACGCAACTACCGTCATATGGGGCATGAAATAAACACTGCGACTGGATTGAGAAAGTCTTGATAGGGATGAGGCAGTATGTTTTGTTGGATGTAGACCCATCGGCAGATGCAGATGTAACTTCTGGATTGCACCACCTAAGGGTGACGGGATCCTAGCTGTTTAGTGCTCCAACAGACGATATTAATAGAAACCTCAGCATTTTTCTAGATAATGCAGCCATTCTTAATGAGCTGCTACACGAAAAAAAGGCTGCAGAAGTACTCAGAGACATCTCGACAGCATTTCAATGTAGCGTAAATTTTGGGAAGTTGTTTTAAGGGGCTCCGGAACGCCCAATACTTGCAATGTTAAAATAACGCTTATAAATTACATCTTTCCTCACAAAGTATTTGAGGTAGGAAGTTGAACTTTTTACAGATTATTTATTGGAATATGGGCTACAACTTAACACAGGGATTTTACAAAATTTTAGTTCAGTTATTAAAGATGATTTTTTTTCAATTGTAATGAAAATACACAACATTTTTTTGCAATTTTTTATTTATATATTCAAAAATATACAGTTTTTTGGAAAAAGGCTGTGTTAAATTATGCAGAAGGTACTGTGTAACATTTACTGAAAGTTTGAAACAAATATGTTTGGAAGATCCTTAGAAAACATGTAATTAGTATGAGAAAATAAAAGTTTTGGGAATCGAGCGACAAATATTGGATTAACTTTTTAGTGCATTCCAGGTCCATAGGATGGATTATCTTCATCCTCTGCAAACTCCTCCTCCAGATTCCTCTTGTTCCTCCTCCTGTTTACTCTTGCTTGTATTTCTAGACTCTTTACAGCCCTGTCTGCAGCCCGAAGGCGTTCCTCGTCTAAAGCAAGCATCGCTCGTACCATGTTAGAACCTATCTTCATTCCCATATTTCTAAATACCTTTGGCTTTCCAACATTTCTCCTTTTCTTAAAAGCCTTCAGAGGATTTCTAATAACTTTACTTTTACTCATTATTATACTTCAACAAAACAGAGACTCAAGAAACAGAATTAATTACGAATATTTTCGAGATAACGACAGAGTAAATAAACATGAAACAATCGACAATCACACCAGCGATATATATTGAACCATCACAGGTTAGCCACAACACATACTTTATCTCACATCACTAAAATGTACCTGATGAACACGGACGTTAATAATAACACCATTTGACAGCAGTTTAAGAGCGCCACAGTGGGTCACTCCCATGTAGAACACATTTCAAAAAAAATTTTAAAATAATTGTAGTCTTCGGAATTGAATAAATTATATATCTATTAAAAGGTAATAGTCTGAAGATTCAGAAAACGCAAAAAAGTAAAAATTGAACTTTTCATGATTTTGAGCCTTTCCGGAGCCCCTTAATGTTCAGAAGCGTAAGACTGTACAATACGCCAAATTAAAATAAAACTTGTATCCCGTGACCTCAGAATGATTGAGTCATAAATGGGATCAATCGAGTCAGCCAAAGATCTGAGTATAATGAAATGAAATGATCGTATGGCATTGCCGGCCGGGAGGTCCCATGCGGGGAAGTTCGGCCGCCGAGTGCGAGTCTCATTGCAGTCGACGCCACATTGGGAGACTCGCGTGCCGGCGATGAGGATGAACTGATGACGAGGACAACACAACACCCAGTCCACGAACGGAGAAAATCTCCAACCAGGCTGGGAATAGAACCCGGGCTGCTGCACGGTAGGCAAGCACGTAACCACTCAGCTAAACAGGCGGACATGAAACGTAAAGTAGGTGGCAGGCATTAGTTCGCTGCTAGTGTACGGGAAGACGTAGATGGCGTGTGGGATCCATACCAGACAGGACGTAGAAGATCAACTACAAAGGGGGCCGCGTAGAAGACCGACTACAAATGTGGACGTCGGGGACATGCAAGACCCGGGGGAGTTTAGCACAGCAAGATATTGTCCTAGGAACAAGATTGTAAAACGAGAATTCACGTTATTTATTGTAAAACGTTTTTTTTTTTTTTGCTAGAGGCACAAACCACTCTTCTCCAAATCGTGATGCAGATTGATCCCTGTCTTTCCTTTAGAGATCTATTTCAAAATTATATTTTTTTTTCTTCTATAGGCTTTCCTATCTTCTATGTACCGTAGGCTGGGGGTCTAGGCTTAACAGGTTTCCCAAGGTTTTCCTGCTTAAGAAAGTTCCCGAATGGGTAGACCCTGACAACAGTTCATGAAAGATCATCTTCCTTGGTTGTGCACAGCAAACATAACACCTAGATGCACGTAAAAGCAATACAGCCGCGGTACCTGTCTCTTCATTTCTTCTGTCTTCAACATTTCTTTTCTTCGTCTGTCTCAAACATAATATTCTTTTTCAGTCGGAGGACTGACAATCATCACTTCCGGGTTATCCACGCTAATAGATAGCTCGCGAAGTGTGTTCGGTGAATCAAAATTGAGCTCACAAACTTCGCTCGCTGCGAGGGGAATTGTAATCTCCCCACGAAAAAATTACCCTCTACCACGCAATAATTAATAATGGTCAATCAAATCATCAACAATTATTTACTTATGAAAAGTATCTGATCAGATTTTTTAGTAATATATGCGCCGACAGCTCGTCGACGCCAAGGTATTTTTCTAGTAAGTTTATTCTTTGGAATCACAGAGGGACAGAAATGTATGCTCCATGGTTATTATAGAGGGATAAGGAATCAGCTTCGGAAGTATCGGTTGGAAGATTGTCGGATTGCTAAAAGAGATTTTTTTACTCTTCTTCGCGCTAAAGCGAGCTAGGAACGTTTGTGCCGCTAGCGTGATAGATAAAGAGAAAGACAAAGCCTGTAAAGGCAAATTATATGAGACTTGAAATCCACAGAAAACGGAACATGTACAGAAATGGATTCAATATACAATTTTCCTCAGAAATAAGGTTTGTGACCATTTTATTCTAGAGTGAATGACGAATGAGTTCTCTGTCTGAATCATTGATGATTGTCTGGGCCCTGTAATTAATTGGGAAGTTTCAGCTGTGACGAAGAGAGCCTGCAATCTCTGAGTTTTTTATAAATCGTCCAAAAAGGCTTTGTCCACATCTGAAATTTTAGGTCGTAAACTGAACGAATTGTTCAAACGATCGATTTTCCCAACTGAATGCAGCACTTAATAATAATAACAAATGTAAAGATCTTTTCTAGCAAGCCAGCCGCTGAATATTAAGACGAAGGGCTCCACCAGAGATTCTACTAGGCTGATTTCACGTAAATAATATATTTAAACTGTACATAGATAAAGGACAGAGAGAGAGCGAATGAAATTCTAAAAAATACTCAGAATCCTCCATTAGCATAATTGTTTGTCTGTCTTTTCACGGATCAGCCTACATATAAATAACGAAGCCCTGACTTTATTGTACCGATTTATGTGTGAGAGTGAAGGAGTAATAAAGGCGACAGATACACCTCTGTACAGACAAAACATTACACCAAGTTAGCGGCAAGCTGCATTCACATACTTACATCATTTAAAGTAGAGAGAAACTATTATAAGGACTAACAAGCGATATTGAACTCATAGAAAGAACGGCAGTAAGAATGGTCACAGCATCATGGTGAGCTTGGCTGTAATGCTGAAACGTCTGAATCGACATTTGAAGACAGACGACAACTACCCCTCAAAAGCCCACTTACAGTTTTTCAAGAATCAGTATTAAGTGGAGAATCTGTATACCGGAGCACCTACATATCGCTTCTGTAGAGACCGTGAAGATAAGATTAGATTAATTACAGAACTCACAGAGGCGTTTGAACGGTTATTCTGCTAGCGTTCCATAAGCGAACTGAACAGGTGGTAAGGTTGCAGGTAGTCTGTGCTATACACTTCGCAGTGGTTTGCTGAGTATAGAAATACAGGGTGTTACAAAGAAACACCCACAAACCTTAGGGACAGGTTCCTTACACCAAAGCCGGCCGGGGTGGCCGAGCGGTGCTAGGCGCTACAGTCCGGGACCGCGCGACCGCTACGGTCGCAGGTTCCAATCCTGCTTCGGACATGGATGTGTATGATGTCCTTAGGTTAGTTAGGTTTAAGTAGTTCTAAGTTCTAGGGGACTGATGACCTCAGAAGTTAAGTCCCATAGTACTCAGAGCCATTTGAACCTTACACCAAAGATGTCTAGTAAACAAGGAAGCTAAAGCGCATACGGTAAGACATACAAGCATAATAGCGAAGATGAAAAAGTGTTCATAGCTCTTAAAGTGTGCATTCTAGATTCCATGTTTGGTAAGCATTTCTTTCTTAGTTTGGTCAATACTCCCTCCTCCCAAAATATGGAAATCAAAGACCTTGCAGTTGAAAAGATTTGTTTCACAGCATCGAAGATGAACAAGTGCTCATACCTCTTACGGTAAGCATTTCACAGCGCCGTGTTTACTAAACCTTTTTACTTTTGTCAGTCAGATGTGGTAGTTAAAAATAGCGAAATGAAAGCCGAAGTTTTAAATTTCATGTCCAAGAAATCGTTCGCACACGAGAATCGTACAAACATGCTGTCATTTGACCATCAGACAGACTCCCGTATGGGAGACGTAGTAATGAGCATGCCTGGCGTAGAGAAACATCCGAAAGATTTGAAAGAAAATAAATCACCAGATCCCCATGGTATCCCAGTTCTGTTTTACAAAGAGTACTCTTCGGCATTAGCCCCTTACCTAGCTTGCATTTATCGCGAATCTCTCGCCCAGCGTAAAGTTCCAAGCGACTGGAAAGAGGCGCAGGTGGCTCCAGTGTATACGAAGGGTAGAAGAACGTACCCGAAAAATTGCAGACCAACATCCGTAACTTCGGTTTGCCACAGAATCCTTGAACAACTCTCAGTTCGAATATACCAAACTTTCTGAGCCTGAGAAGCTTATGTCTACGACTCAGCATCGTTTTAGAAAGCATCGCTCGTGCGAAATTCAGCTTTCCCTTTTCTCATGCGATATACTGCGAACTACGGATGAAGGGCAGCAGGCAGATTCCACCTTTCTAATTTTCCGGAAGGCGTTTGACACAGTACCTCATAGCAGGCTGTTAACGAAGGTACGAGCGTATGTAATAAGTTCACAGATATGTGAGTAGCTCGATCTCTTGAGCAAGGCCTCCACGGCGTGTGTTCATCAGAGACAAGGGTATCGTCAGGACTGCCCCAGGGAAGTGTGATAGGACCGCTGTTGTTCTCTCCATACATAAATGATTTGGTGGACAGGGTGGGCAGTAATCTACAGTTGTTTGCTGATGATGCCGTGGTGTACGGTAAATGTCGAGTGACTAGGGCCTCCAGTCCGGTAGACCGTTCGCCGGGTGTACGTCTTTCGAGTTGACGCCACTTCGGCGACGTGCGTGTCGATGGGGATCAAATGATGATGATTAGGACAACACGACACCCAGTCCCTGAGCGGAGAAAATCTCCGACCCAGCCGGGAATCGAACTGGGGCCCTTAGGATTGACATTCTGTCGCGCTGACCACTCAGCTACTGGGGGCGGACATGGCGTACGGTAAGGTGCCGAAGTTGACTGAGTGTAGGAAGATACAAGACGACTTAGACAAAATTTCTAATTGGTGTGATGAATGGATGCTAGCTCTAAATGTGGAGAAATTTAAGTAAGAGAGGATGAATACGCAGAACAAACCTCAAACGTTCTGATACAGTAATACTGTCAACTAGTTTAAACATCCGGGCATAATGTAGCAAAGCGATACGAAATGGAATGAGCACGTGAGTACTGTGGAATGGAGGGTTTATTGGGAGAATTGTAGGAAAGAGTGGTTTACCTGTAAAGGAGACCGCATGTAGGACGCTGGTGGGACTTACTCTTTAGTACCGCTCGAATGTTTGGGACACGTACCAAGTCGAACTGAAAGAAGACATCGAAACAGTTCAGAGACGAGCAGCTAGATTTGTTACCGGTAGGACCGAACAGCACATACGTGTTATGCAGATGCTTCGAGTACTCAAATAGGAATCTCTGGAGGGAAGGAGGCGTTCTTTTCGAGAAACGCTATTGAGAAAATTTGGAGGACCCACATTTGAAGCTGACACCCGAACGATTCTACTGCCGCCAATATACGTTGAGAGTAAGGACCACGAGAATTAGGGCTCATATGGAGGCATGTAGACAGTCGTTATCCCCTCGCTCTATTTTCGAGTAAAACAGGAAAGAAAATGACTAATAGTGGTGTAGGGTACCCTCCGCCACGCACGGTAAGGTGGCTTGCGGAAGATCTATGTAGATGCGGATAAGGTACCTGTCCCTAAAATTCGTCGGTGTTGTTTTCGGATATCCTGCATACATGTAGATACAGGTATAGATATAGATATACACTACTGGCCACTAAAATTGTTACACCACGAAGATGACGTGCAACAGACGCGAAATTTAATTGACAGGAAGAAGATGCTGTGATATGCAAATGATTAGCTTTTCGGAGCATTCACACAAGGTTGACGCCGGTGGCGACACCTGCAACGTGCTGACATGAGGAAAGTTTCCAACCGATTTCTCACACACAAACAGCAGTTGACCGGTGTTGCCTGGTGAAACATTGTTGTGATGCCTCGTGTAAGGAGGAGAAATGCGTACCATCACGTTTCCGACTATGATAAAGGTATGATTGTAGCCTATCGCGATTGCGGTCCATCGTATAGCGACATTACTGCTCGCGTTGGTCGAGATCCAATGACTGTTAGCAGAATATGGAATCGGTGGGTTCAGGATGGTAATACGGAACGCCGTGCTGGATCCCAACGGCCTCGTATCACTAGCAGTCGAAATGACAGGCATCTTATCCGCATGGCTGTAACGGATCGTGCAGCCACGTCTCGATCCCCGAGTCAACAGATGGGGACGTTTGCAAGACACCAACCATCTGCAAGAACAGTTCGACGACGTTTCCAGCAGCATGGACTATCAGGTCGGAGACCATGGCTGCGGTTACCCTTGACGTTGCATCACAGACAGGAGAGCCTGCGATGGTGTAATCAACGACGAATCTGGGTGCACGAATGGCAAAACGTCATTTTTTCGGATGAATCCAGGTTCTGTTTACAGCATCATGATGGTCGCATTCGTGTTTGGCGACATCGCGGTGGACGCACATTGGAAGCGTGTATTCGTCATCGCCAAACTGGCGTATCACCCGGCGTGGTAATGGCCGCTATCGACAGGGGATCTCAAGTTGATTCCGTACTTCTAGATTTCCGGAGAGCTTTTGACACCGTTCCTCACAAGCGACTTCTAATCAAGCTGCGGGGCTATGGGGTATCGTCTCAGTTGTGCGAGTGGATTCCTGATTTCCTGTCAGGGAGTTTGCAGTTCGTAGTAATAGACGGCAAATCATCGAGTAAAATTGAAGTGATATCAGGTGTTCCCCAGGGAAGCGTACTGGGACCTCTGCTGTTCCTGATCTATATAAATGACCTGGGTGACAATCTGAGCAGTTCTCTTAGGTTGTTCGCATATGATGCTGTAATTTACCGTCTAGTAAGGTCATCCGAAGACCAATATCAATTGCAAAGCGATTTAGAAAAGATTGCTGTATGGTGTGGCAGGTGGCAGTTGACGCTAAATAACGAAAAGTGTGAGGTGATCCACATGAGTTCCAAAAGAAATCCGTTGGAATTCGATTACCCGATAAATAGTACAATTCTCAAGGCTGTCAATTCAACTAAGTATATGGGTGTTAAAATTACGAACAACTTCAGTTGAAACGACTACATAGATAATATTGTGGGGAAGGCGAGCCAAAGCTTGCGTTTCATTGGCAGGACACTTAGAAGATGCAACAAGTCCACTAAAGAGACAGCTTACACTACACTCGTTCGTCCTCTGTTAGAATATTGCTGCTCCGTGTAGGATCCTTACCAGGTGGGATTGACGGACGACATCGAAAGGGTGCAAAAAAGGGCAGCTCGTTTTGTATTATCACGTAATAGGGGAGAGAGTGTGGCAAAAATGATACGCGAGTTGGGATGGAAGTCATTAAAGCAAAGACGTTTTTCGCGCGGCGAGATCTATTTACGAAATTTCAGTCACCAACTTTCTCTTCCGAATGCGAAAATATTTTGTTGAGCCCAACCTACATAGGTAGGAATGATCATCAAAATAAAATAAGAGAAATCAGAGCTCGAACAGAAAGGTTTAGGTGTTCGTTTTTCCCGCGCGCTGTTCGGGAGTGGAATGGTAGAGAGATAGTATGATTGTGGTTCGATGAACCCTCTGCCAAGCACTTAAATGTGAATTGCAGAGTAATCTTATTCGCATTGACGGCACTTTTAACAGTGGACGTTACATTTCAGATGTGTTACGACCCGTGGCTCTACCCTCCATTCGATCCCTGCGAAACCCTACATTTCAGCAGGATAATGCACGACCGCATGTTGCAGGTCCTGTACGGGCCTTTCTGGATACAGAAAATGTTCGACTGCTGCCCTGGCCAGTACATTCTCCAGATCTCTCACCAATTGAAAACGTCTGGTCAATGGTGGCCAAGCAACTGGATCCGCACAATACGCCTGTCACTGCTCTTGATGAAATGTGGTATCGTGTTGAAGCTGCATAGGCAGCTGTACCTGTACACGCCATCCGAGCTCTGTTTAACTCAATGCCCAGGCGTATCAAGCCGTTATTACGGCCAGAGGTGGTTGTTATGGGTACTGATTTCTCAGGATCTATTCACCCAAATTGCGTGAAAATTTAATCACATGTCAGTGCTAGTATAATATATTTGTCCAATGAATACCCATTTATTATCTGCATTTCTTCTTGGTGTAGTAGTTTTAATGGCCAGTAGTGTAGATATGGTGTTGTATGTCCAGATCATAGAAAATATATTGCTTACACAGTGAAATACAAAACATTTGATTACACTTAGCCGACTGTTCTGTTGTTAGCTGGAGAAAGGCTCCGCATGCATTCGGCTCGCCTACATGTTTTGCGGGAAGGCTTGTCCAGCACGCGTCTGCTCGTGGGAGGCCTGTAATTGAGAGCAGACGCGGTTCAGCCATATCGCGATCTGCCTGCTGGCTCTGTAACGAAGCCGCCAGGGGCCGCGTGCCGCCCTAGAAGGCAGCGGGCCAGCCGCCTCCGTCTGAATCAACAGCACAGTTCACTTTTTTCGCGCAGACTTGTCTTCGTGGTGCCGTGCGGTTAAAGGCGCTGCAGTCTGGAACCGCAAGACCGCTACGGTCGCAGGTTCGAATCCTACCTCGGGCATGGATGTTTGTGATGTCCTTAGGTTAGTTAGGTTTAACTAGTTCTAGGGGACTAATGACCTCAGCAGTTGAGTCCCATAGTGCTCAGAGCCATTTGAACCATTTTGTCTTCGTGGTGTTCTGGTAAAGAGCGTGCCTGGAAACCGAGAGGTCCTGGAATCGAATCCCTATCGGGCCACAAGGATCATTTTCATCCTGTCTTTAATTTAGCCTTCACCGCTCAATGACGTGAAGATTTTCTAGAAAAAACAAGTGGCTCGTATGCCACATTAAACTGTTGGACTTCTTTCACTAGTTGAATAACTGTGGTAGGTTAGAGACACGCAACTAGCTGAATTTGTGTCAAACTGAAAGACATGCACCAGGCCGTTGAGTCACCCGAAATTATTGTTATTATTTTGCCCGTTGTCGATACATGCAGATAAGTCCAGCCAAATTGTTCATCTCATCAATGCACCCAGTTACCCGCAGATCCAGTCATTTTAGGCATTTCATATAATGATGTTATGGTTTCGTGTGCTTTAGTGCCATAAGTTATGTATGTAACACTGTTATTGCGAGGTTGAGTGAGAGTGTTGTTGTGGCCTTCACACCGGAGACTGTGTGTGCTGAACAAGCCTCTTCCTCTCTGAATAACAACTGCAACCAACAACACCTCTCTACATGTCATGCCTTCGTCTGCCAACAGCTTCTTACAGCTACAAACGTCGATCACAGGCTCATTTACACACTGGTGAGCTAACATATTATGACCAACACACACTGGAAGACTTTCTAGGCGCGCAGTCCGGAACCCCGTGACTGCTACGGTCGCAGGTTCGAATCCTGCCTCGGGCCTGGATGTGTGTGATGTCCTTAGGTTAGTTAGGTTTAAGTAGTTCTAAGTTCTAGGGGACTGATGACCACAGATGTTAAGTCCCATAGTGCTCAGAGCCATTTGAACCATTTTGAACCACTGGAAGACTGAATGCTACCTGGCGCCGTTGCGGGCATGTGACTTGGTAAGGAAAGTGTATAACCGGGAAATCCGATGATATAAGCGACTTTGACAAAGGGCAGACTGTTACGGCCTGTGTTGTTGGGAACGAGAATCTCTGAAACGGTGAACCTGTTCGGCTGTTGATGTGTTATTGTCGTGAGCATCTGAGAAAATGGCTGAAGGACCGTGAAACAACGAGTAGCCTTCAAAGTGTTGGACGTCCACGACTCTTGGAGGTCTGAGGGTTGCCCTCACTACAAAGTAGGACGGGCGGCTATTGTGGAAGATCTGACGGCAGAATGGAATGATTCTGAGCACACCATTTAGTGGACATTGTTGAACTTAGGGCTCTGCAGCAGACGTACCACATGTTTTCCCCTCCTGACTTAACGACATCGTCAGTTACGATTCGGACCAGTGAGATAGGATCGTGGATCATTCGAATCGGGTCCCCTGTTTGAATGAATCGCTTTTCTTGTTACACCAGTTACAGCGTCGTACAGGCAAACGACTGCTCGAAACGCTGATCACACCATGGACGTATCCCAATGGAAGCAATACTGTGCTATGGGGGACATTCACCTGGGCTTCCGCGATGCCCGTAGTAGTAATCGTACGTACCGTGACAGCTGTGAGCTACGTGGACATTATTAGGCCCACATAAATCGCTTCATGCTTGATGTCTTCCCCGACGCCTATGAAGTCTTCCAGCAGGCTAACAGTCCTTCTTACAAGGCCAGAATCGAGCTACAATGGCTTAAGGGGCTCCGGAAAGGCTCAAAATCATGAAAAGTTCAATTTTTACTTTTTTGCGTTTTCTGAATCTGCAGTCTATTACCTTTTAATAGATATATAATTTATTCAATTCCGAAGACTACAACTATTTTTAAAAATTTTTTGAAATGTGTTCTACATGGGCGTGACCCACTGTGGCGCTGTTAAACTGCTGTCAAATGGTGTTATTATTAACGTCCGTGTTCATCAGGTACATTTTAGTGATGTGAGATAAAGTATGTGTTGTGGCTAACCTGTGATGGTTCAATATATATCGCTGGTGTGATTGTCGATTGTTTCATGTTTATTTACTCTGTCGTTATCTCGAAAATATTCGTAATTAATTCTGTTTCTTGAGTCTCTGTTTTGTTGAAGTATAATAATGAGTAAAAGTAAAGTTATTAGAAATCCTCTGAAGGCTTTTAAGAAAAGGAGAAATGTTGGAAAGCCAAAGGTATTTAGAAATATGGGAATGAAGATAGGTTCTAACATGGTACGAGCGATGCTTGCTTTAGACAAGGAACGCCTTCGGGCTGCAGACAGGGCTGTAAAGAGTCTAGAAATACAAGCAAGAGTAAACAGGAGGAGGAACAAGAGGAAGCTGGAGGAGGAGTTTGCAGAGGATAAAGATAATCCATCCTATGGACCTGGAATGCACTAGAAAGTTAACCCAATCTTTGTCGCTCGATTCCCAAAACTTTTATTTTCTCATACTAATTACATGTTTTCTAAGGATCTTCCAAACATATTTGTTTCAAACTTTCAGTAAATGTTACACAGTACCTTCTGCATAATTTAACACAGCCTTTTTCCAAAAAACTGTATATTTTTGAATATATAAATAAAAAATTGCAAAAAAATGTTGTGAATTTTCATTACAATTGAAAAAAAATCATCTTTAATAACTGAACTAAAATTTTGCAAAATCCCTGTGTTAAGCTGTAGTCCATATTCCAATAAATAATCTGTAAAAAGTTCAACTTCCTACCTCAAATACTTTGTGAGGAAAGATGTAATTTATAAGCGTTATTTTAACATTGCAAGTATAGGGCGTTCCGGAGCCCCTTAAGCAACATAACAGTGAAGTGACACTGCCATATCGTCGATCAAATTCGCTTGATCTGAACCCGATGGAACACATCTGGGGCATCGGTGGACGCCAGTCCCGCGCCCACTAATCTCCGGCCCCTAATTAACGTGAATTTCGTGGCCTGTGCCTAGACACGTGCGTAAACCTATCAAGTACCTGTCTAATCCGTGCCACGTAGAACTACTGCTGTATTACCTTCAAAACATAGACTAAAACGCTATTAAGCAGATGGTCGTAATGTTTGGGCTCATCAGCGAACATTTCGTGAAAGCAGGGGCCTTATCATAGCAAGGGGCTAAAACTCGTCACGTCTCCAGCATTCGACGAACAACAACTACCTCACGGATCTGTCTAAATGGAGAGAACCTCAGGGAGATCAGCCTTCGATAGTTGGTACGGGTTTGGAGAGCATGGGTTTCATCAGTTAGGGTCTTATGGAAGCTGTCAGTCCTCGATAAGCTTTGGGCACACTTCAGCATCCACAGGGGGTGGGAAACTTGGTTTTTAAAAAAAATGCTTTCAAGGTATGCTGTGCGCACCCATTCCCCTCCCAGTAAGTGAACTCGTGAGGATAACCGTCCTAAGTATTCTGCTACAAAAATAAGGAACAAAAGGAACAATTATGCCAGGAGAAAGTCGAGTCGTATTTTCCTGATTGTTAAAAAGGAGTGAGTTTCTTTGATTCGGAATCCCCACTCTGCATTCTAAAAGATCTAGGTGATATTATATGCGATCTAAAACCAATTAAGAGACTGCCAAACTGACACTTCTGGACAAGTAATGAACTATTTAAATCTAAGAAATTTGGAAAATATCCCATTATTGCTGGATAAGAAACTAACTTACAGTCGTAGGGATGGTTTCATGCGAATAAGTAATAAAAGAATATCTGGTATTACATAAAGAATGGCCAGATGAAGCAGTTACAAACGTGCAGAACATGAAGAGCATGAATAAAAGCAATGAGAAACCACGTACATTCATTTTAACTTACTATTCGCCAATCTTACCGAGTGACATTATTGTTGATGCTGTCGTTGTTAAGAAGGCTGGATTCATGCAGTGACATTGTTGTTACTGTTGTTGTTGTTAAGAAGACTGGATTCATGCAGTCCCAGTCGCATTAAGACTGGTTTATTAGGCTTAAGTATCCGTTTATGTGTAACAACTCCGTTGCTGTACTAAAGCGCCAAAGAATTGGTCACGCTACAATTGCATGTAACGCTTGTGCTACATCTGGAAATTGTGGCCAAACAGCTTATGAACCAGATGTTGGAAGAACAGCTCCACCAGTTTGTCGTTAACTGCTCCAACAGACATCCAGTTTGGTCAGTGTCCCACCTATAGAGGGTAGAAAAAATATAGGAGATCAGTCTTACAAAAAGTGAGCCACATGCTGGTGCAAATAAATTTTTTAAATCCATGCAGCCTTCACCGTTCTTTTCAGTTAGTGTGTCAGCAGGACACAAGCAGTAAATTCCGCTACCAACACTTATTCATAATGCTGTACATATCAAATCACACGCTCAAAAAAAGCCAACGCCTGGCAGAAAACGAGTTCTGAACACTTTAGCAACTGACAATGTGTCGGCAATATCCCTAAAATCGAAGATCTCACAAGCAACGTCTGATCCACAATGTAATAGATTTTCCCAATTTGTTGTTGTTGATGTCTTCAGTCCTGAGACTGGTTTGATGCAGCTCTCCATGCTACTCTATCCTGTGCAAGCTTCTTCATCTCCCAGTATTTACTGCAACCTACATCATTCTGAATCTGTTTAGTGTATTGATCTCTTGGTCTCCCTCTACGATTTTTACCCTCCACGCTGCCCTCCAGTACTAAATTGGTGATCCCTTGATGCGAATATGCCCTACCAACCGATCCCTTCTTCTAGTCAAGTTGTGCCACAAGCTCTTCTTCTCCCCAATTCTATTCAATACCTCCTCATTAGTTATGTGATCTACCCATCTAATCTTCAGCATTCTTCTGTAGCACCACATTACGAAAGCTTCTATTCTCTTCTTGTCCAAACTATTTATCGTCCATGTTTCGCTTCCATACACGGCTACACTCCATACAAATACTTTCAGAAACGACTTCCTGACACTTAAATCTATACTCGATGTTAACAAATTTCTCTTCTTCAGAAACGCTTTCCTTGCCATTGTCAGTCTACATTTTATATCCTCTCTACTTCGACCATCATCAGTTTTTTTCCTCCCCAAATAGCAAAACTCCTTTACTACTTTAAGTGTCTCATTTCCCAATCTAATCCCCGCAGCATCGCCCGATTTAATTCGACTACAGTCCATTATCCTCGTTTTGCCTTTGTTGATGTTCATCTACATACTCCTTTTAAGACACTGTTCATTACGTTTAGCTGCTCTTCCAGGTCCTTCGCTGTCTCTGACAGAATTACAATGTCATCAGCGAACCTCAAAGTTTTTATTTCTTCTCCATGGATTTTAATTCCTACTCCGAATTTCTCTTTTGTTTCCTTTACTGCTTGCTCAATATACAGATTGAATACTTTTCATGCCCCTCGACTCTTATAACTGCCGTCTGGTTTCTGTACAAATTATAAATAGTCTTTCGCTCCCTGTATTTTACCCCTGCCACCTTCAGAATTTGAAAGAGAGTATTCCAGTCAACATTGTCAAAAGCTTTCTCTAAGTCTGCAATTGCTAGAAACATAGGTTTGCCTTTCCTTAATCTATTTTCTAAGATAAGTCGTAGGGTCAGTATTGCCTCATGTGTTCCAACATTTCTACGGAATCCAAACTGATCTTCCCCGAGGTCGGCTTCTACCAGTTTTTCCATTCGTCTATAAAGAATTCGTGTTAGTATTTTGTAGCCATGGCTTGTTAAACTGATAGTTCTGTAATTTTCACATCTGTCAACACTACTTTCTTTGGGATTGGAATTATTATATTCTTCTTGAAGTCTGAGGGTATTTCTCCTGTCTCATATATCTTGCTCACCAGATGGTAGAGTTTTGTCAGGACTGGCTCTCCCAAGGCCGTCAGTAGTTCCAATGGAATGTTGTCTACTCCCAGGGCCTTGTTCCGACTTAGGTCTTTCAGTGCTCTGTCAAACTATTCACGCAGTATCATATCTCCTATTGCATCTTCATCTACATTCTCTTCCATTTCTATAAAATTAGCCTCAAGAACATCGCCCTTGTATCGACCCTCTATATACTCCTTCCACCTTTCTGCTTTCACTTCCTTGCTTAGAACTGGGTTTCCATCTGAGCTCTTGATATTCATGCAAGTGGTTCTCTTTTCTTCAAAGTTCTCTTTAATTTTCCTGTAGGCAGTATCTATCTTACCCCTAGTGATATGTGCCTCCACATCCTTACATTTGTCCTCTAGCCATCCCTGCTTTTGCACTTCCTGTCTATCTCATTTTTGAGAGGTTTGCATTCCTTTTTGCCTGCTTCATTTACTGCATTTTTCTATTTTCTCCTTTCATCAGTTAAATTCAATATATCTTCTGTTACCCAAGGATTTCTATTAGCCCTCGTCTTTTTACCTACTTGATCCTCTGCTACCTTCACTATTTCGTTTCTCAAAGCTTCTTCTACTGTATTTCTTTCCCCTATTCTTGTCAATCGTTGCCTGATGCTCTCCCTGAAGCTCTCTACAACCTCTGGTTCTTTCAGTTTATCCAGGTCCCATCTCCTCAAATTCCCACCTTTTTGCAATTTCTTCAATCTACTGTTCATAACCAATAGATTGTGGTCAGAGTCCACATCTGCCCCTGGAAATGTCTTACAATTTAAAGCCTGGTTCCTGAATCTCTGTCTTACCATTATATAATCTATCTGATACCTATTAGTATCTCCAGGATTCTTCCAGGTATACAGCCTTCTTTTATGATTCTTGAACCAAGTGTTAGCTATGATTAAGTTATGCTCTGTGCAAAATTCTACAAGGCGCTTCCTCTTTCATTTCTTAGCCCCAATCCATATTCACCTACTATGTTTCCTTCTCTCCCTTTTCCTACTGACGAATTCCAGTCACCCATGACTATTAAATTTTCGTCTCCCTTCACTACCTGAATAATTTCTTTTATCTCGTCATACATTTCATCAATTTCTTCATCATCTGCGGAGCTAGTTGGCATATAAACTTGTACTACTGTGGTAGACGTGGGCTTCGTATCTATCTTGGCCACAATAATGCGTTCACTATGCTGCTTGTACGAGCTTACACGCATTCCTATTTTCCTATTCATTGTTAAACCTACTCCTGCATTACCCCTATTTGATTTTGTATTTACAAGCCTGTTCACCTGACCAGAAGTCTTGTTTCTCCTGCCACCGAACTTCACTAATTCCCACTATATTTAACTTTAACCTATCCATTTCCCTTTTCAAATTTTCTGACCTACCTGCCCGATTAAGGGATGTGACATTCCACCCTCCGATCGGGTAGAACGCCAGTTTTCTATCTCCTGATAACGACGTCCTCCTGAGTAGTCCCTGCCCGGAGATCCGAAGGGGGGACTATTTTACATCCGGAACATTTTACCCAAGAGCACGCCATCATCATTTGATCATACAGTAAAGCTGCATGCCCTCGGGAAAAATTACGGCAGTAGTTCCCCTGGCTTTCAGCCGTTCGCAGTACCAGCACTGCATGGCCGTTTTGGTTAGTGTTACAAGGCCAGATCAGTCAATCATCCAGACTGTTGCCCCTGCAACTACTGAAAAGGCTGCTGCCCATCTTCATGAACCACATGTTTGTCTGGCCTCTCAACAGATACCCCTCCTTTGTGGTTGTACCTACGGTACGGCCATCTGTATCACTGAGGCACGCAAGCCTCCACACCAACAGCAAGGTCCTTGGTTCATGGGGGGGCTTTGCTCCACAGCTGTCGCATATTCTGGCAAGTGGGAGGTGGTAGACGACCTCCACTCCAGCGACCACTTCCCAGTTTGTGTCCACCAGCGAGCAGAACCAGACAGAAATCCATCCAGATCGATGCTGAGTAAGAAAAATTGATCTCTCTACAGTCAGTGACCAGAAACTGAGCACCGATACAGCGTCCAGCATTGTAATGTGATCCCCTCTGCCACTGACGAATCTGTACCAAAATATTCCGGCCATCATAGCAAGCAGCCTGTCCGTTGGTGGAACCAACACAGTCGTTCTGAACTAAGGGACAGGCACGTAGCAGTGTAAAGATTCCAGCGTAGAGGACATTGAAGCCTTTCAGTCAGTGAGAGCGGAACCCCGAAGGATATTTATGGAGAGCAAGAGGCAATCGCGCTGGAAGTGTCGCCGCTCCTTCTTCAAAGCAGGTAGCAGGTCGTGTTCCAAAAATGGACAGCTTAGAGAAAAAAACGGTTACACTTTCTGTAGGACGCGCCCTTCATTTTGCAGGACAGTGCTCGGGCACATATGGCGCTGGTTCTGACTGATTTGTTCGCTCGAAAGGGCTGGGAAGTGCTGTACTGCCCACCACACTCCCCGGACTTAAGCCTTTGTGGCTTCAACTTGATTCCTAAGATGAAGCAAGCATATCATGGCATTCGCTTCAGAACTGTTACAGAGATTTGCCTCACAATAGGCTGCTCCAATAGAACTATCAACACATCTGGCGTTGCTAAGTGTATTTCATGACTTCATTGCTAGCAGCGGATCATATACAATGTTCGTGACTGCTTTGAAGGGCAGTAAAACTCTGAAGCAAGCATCTATTTTGTATAAACTACAGATAAATAGCTTCCACTGTTAAAACCCCAACCTTCTTATTTTTGCTTGTGTGCAGTTATATCGGCCGTTAGACATCAGAACTTTCCATCTGTTTCGTAGAATTTATGAGCTATAATTCCAAATATATATTGTGTCGTGTTCTTTCATTTTCTTATTAACATACTTTTTGTAATTTGTTTTTCTTTTCATTTTGAGGGAAGAATGCTCTATTTTATGACTTGTTCAGGTCCTTTACTACGTTTTCAGGGTGCTTTCGCTGCATCCGCGCAACTTTGGAACGACTTGACAGAAATCTCACACGAGCGACAAGACAACTCGTTATACGAACAAAACAGCATACGGGTGTGAGTGTGTCTAAAAAGAAAAAAAAGACAGAAAAAAAGAAAAAAACACGATGAACCACGTAAAAATTATCGAAATGGGACGGAAGATGTGACGTACATGTACAGACGAGCAAATGACTGCTGTTTCAAAAATAAAGAATGATTTGTTCAAGAGGAAGAGTGTAACGAATTTATTAAGTCGAGCCGGTCGGGATTGCCGAGCGGCTCTAGGCGCTACAGTCTGGAACCGCGCGACCGCTACTGTCGCAGGTTCGAATCCTGCCTCGGGCATGGATGTGTGTGATGTCCTTAGGTTAGTTAGGTTTAAGTAGTTCTAAGTTCTAGGGGACTGATAGCCTCAGAAGTTAAGTTCCATAATGCTCAGAGCCATTTTTTTTAGTAAGTCAATAACATGTTGGTCCACCTCTGGCCCTTAATGAAGCCGTTATTCGGCTCGGAATCAATTAACAGAGTTGTGGGATTTTCTCATGACGGATATCGTGCCAAATTCTGTCCAACTGCAGCCTTAGATCGTAAAATCCCAAACTAGCTGGAGGTCCCTTCCCATAATGCTCCAAACATTCTCAAATCCGGACAGATCTGGCGAGCTTGTAATAATTTGTATGTGGGTCCATGTACGCCTCATCTTTCGTCACATTTGGATAATTTCTTCGAGTTATGTCGTTTTAGACTGTATAACTATGTAGAGGTAGGTCTGAAGTAAATGTATTGCCGAAGCCGGGATAGTTTTTGATTTGGCAATGTGTAACGAAGTTTTCATCGAGTACTATGTTTCTAAGAACAAAGTTACTACTGTTCGTTTGTATCGTCGCCGCTAGATTACGATGTCCACGGTTTCTGCCAGTGATACATATTCGTCAACCAATGGCAAGGATGCAAGACCCAGTTTCTTGTAAATTTTTCCTGTTTTCGATGACGACTTTTCCAAAACTTTCCTCTGGATTTTCGTTTGGCTCTCTGTGAACTACATTCTGCTTCGGCACACATTAGATGTGTGTCTCCAAGCTCATGCAACGACTACCTGTCGTGAACTCTGAATAGTGCTAAACGCCATCATGGACGCATCACAGACGATTGTGTATCGTTTTTAAAGGTAGTCTCATCAACACCGATATGACAGATGTTTGTTACGAAACGTAGCACATTACTCATTCAAGACGTCCTCTCGCCTGAAATATTCATTGCCGGACATTGATTCATGTCGCAAGATCCTCACTTCACCAGTCTCTAGCGCTTTTATAGCTCTGACGCTGGAAGTATAGAATAACCTGTGTTATGCCAAACATGTAATCCAGCATTAATTACATCTTCCCACGAAGCATCTAACCTTTTTACGATGGATCTATATGACATCTCATTTTATGTGGGTGATGTCAGCTCCAAAACTTATTCACCAATTTTACTGTCAATGGGATTATTTCCTCTATTTGCACTCTTCACCTGAAAGTAACTCTCGTAGTCTTCTTTTGAAATATTGTCATATGTAACGTGCATGTCATTTCCCTCTAGATTCGTAGTAATTTCGTGCCGGATTGTTTACAAAAACCTTTCTGATGTGATAAGTCTGCACCCTTTTCGTCTAATCCAACTTACGTCGTTATGATAGCCGGAATATTTTGGTACAGATTCGTCAGTGGCAGAGGGGATCACATTACAATGCTGGATGCTGTATCGGTGCTCAGTTTCTGGTCACTGACTGTAGAGAGTTCAATTTTTCTTGCTCAGCATCGATCTGGATGGATTTCTTTCTGGTTCCGCTCACTGGTGGACACAAACTGGGAAGTGGTCGCTGGAGTGGAGGTCGTCTACCACCTCCCACTTGCCAGAATATGCGACAGCTGTGGAGCAAAGGCCCCCCCTCATGAACCATGGACCTTGCTGTTGGTGGGGAGGCTTTCGTGCCTCAGCGATACAGATGGCCGTACCGTAGGTGCAACCACAACGGAGGGGTATGTGTTGAGAGGCCAGGCAAACGTGTGGTTCATGAAGAGGGCAGCAGCCTTTCCAGTAGTTGCAGGGGCAACAAAAAAAAATGGTTCAAATGGCTCTGAGCACTATGGGACTCAACTGCTGTGGTCATAAGTCCCCTAGAACTTAGAACTACTTAAACCTAACCAACCTAAGGACAGCACACAACACCCAGCCATCACGAGGCAGAGAAAATCCCTGACCCCGCCGGGAAGCGAACCCGGGAACCCGGGCGTGGGAAGCGAGAACGCTACCGCACGACCACGAGATGCGGGCCAGGGGCAACAGTCTGGATGATTGACTGATCTGGCTTTGTAACATTAACCAAAACGGCCATGCTGTGCTGGTACTGCGAACGGCTGAAAGCCAGGGGAACTACTGCCGTAATTTTTCCCGAGGGCATGCAGCTTTACTGTATGGTTAAATGCTACGTGAAGCTCCACCTGGTTAGAGATACATATGCTCAGGTCTGGTGCTTTTCCTTTGTCCTTATTCCAGCTTTGATTTCGAAGTTTTGACTGTGACACCACGGAGGCAGAGACAGAGATAAAGAAAAAAAAAAAAAAAAGATACAGAGTGAGAGAGGGCAGTGACATCTGTATAACTAACAGATACTAAACACGAAATGTAAAGTTTGTTTTGTATAGTAGTGAAGATGACATTCTATAACAGTATCGCTTCATCACTGTTGTTTCTTCATTTCTTCAATTAGTTTTGTCATGTAAATGTGGTACTCGTTTTTACATAGAATACGGAGCTTTCAAAGATCACTAAAATCAATTACTTTTATAAACCAAGAAAGACGTATGGAAATGGAGCGCATATAAGTGTTAGTCACAAAGAGTTACCTGGAAGATTTGTTAACCAGTGAGCCATGCCTAAGGTATCAAAGTTCCAATTATATCTCACAGCTATCATCATTTGTAAAGAACCTCGTTTCTTATGTCATCTCTGGAATTCCTTCAGACGTTATTGATTTTACGTATGCCAGTGATATTCAGCGATTATAGGAAACATGGACATGGGCATCGTATACAACTGGGAAAATTAGATTTTTATATTCAATATTGTTCTTTAATCATTAAATTTTATTTTCTAGAAATCGATACATAAATATACAATAAATTATAGCCAATTGGATCACCAAATCAGACATAAATTCATTTCTCAAAAACTAAATGTTTTTTGTAACAAACGCCTTAATACCTTCTGGTTTCTCTCTGCCATTAGGAATTACGTCCTTCACGTATTTTCAGAATGTAACATGAAATCAAAACTATCAAAACTGACAGGAACGTGTAATAAGAAGTCAATAGTTCTTAAAAATAGTTCTTTTGCAAAAGTCAATTGTCATTATAGTAGAAGAATATAAACAGAGTTTATTAATAGTTAGAACCATCAGTATCAACATTTTAGGCGTCTGTAAAGATACGTACAAAACCAGTGGACAGATATAACATAAAGAAAAGTTCATTTGTATATCAGCAAAAGCTAGTCTTCATGAGACAGGGTGAAAGGTTTATCTTAAGTAGTAATAACATTTTGTCGTTACATCTGACTGTTCTGAAAATATACAGTTGTACCTCTCGTATATTCCCCATTTGTTTTATTAAGTCGCGACCTGACGATGCAACATAAAAGTTCACCGAAAGGCCTCGAATCTGAAAGACTTCTCTTCCTTACCTTTGACTTATGCATATGCATTTCCCTCTTAGCGTCCTCTGTAAAAATAAAATTCTACGTTGTCAAGAATTAAGGTGATTTTATCGTGTAACACACTATTTTCTGAGCTATACTAGGACAATATATACTTCAGTGTTTTCCTCCTGTGCTCAGGTTTTGTGCAGTTGCTTCTGTTTCATCGACTACTACATAGGACACACAAAATAGGTAGGATGTGTTGTAATTAGTAACAACAGCTCTCTTTCTCTAGAGAGAATTCTTGGATCATATGCTACTCTGATAAAATTGTGTAATCATGAACATGTGGCATCTCCTGGACTGTCGGGAAACAGGTAGTGACAAACACATGCAGTCTACGAAGAGTAGGAAGACGTCACGTATTAGGAATGTGGCCAGCTTAAAGTGTACCATCTCGACTAAGAAACTGCTTAACAACCACTTCTTGTGAAACGAGAGAAGATACAGAGAATTCTTGTGTTGTTAGCTATTGCGCAGTGAAGTTGATTATGAGCGAACGTTGTTGTTCATGTCGAAAGTAGTAATTGCGTTCTGTCACAACAATGAATTAGATTTTGTGTTGGACCCGACAATACTAGTAGCAGTTCTCCTTCCCATTTGCGTTTCTGTCTGATTGCTGGAAGGTAATCGGTATTCTACAGACGGCATAGGCTAACCCACCGTGGACATTACTTATGGTCAACTCGAATGGCTGTGATTGCTTCGAAAACATAAAACCAACACTGGCGATCGAAGTTGTGCTCCTATATCTGTACCGTTGTAACTTCCAGAAACAATTTGGTTGTACAAAGAAGTGCAGAAACGTGCCAAACTTTCCACAAACACACCTCATTTAAATTCAGTAACTTCTAAGTAGGTGGGAAAACAACCTGTGAGAGGAAGCCTATATATTAGTATTTGATTTGACATGAAGATCCTAAGATTCAATCGAAACAGTTACTTTTCATTACTCTGTCATTCGTTTTCATTGCAATTTTTGATGTCGTTCCTATGTGAAAAATCATTTGCATACTTGAATATGTAGATACAATTTACAGTTTGTGCCAGACTGTATATAAGTTTAAAGCACCATTACCACTCTCGCTATTTGTTCGGGAGCTTATATTGTTTCTACGACCTAGTTATCATATACAGATTTTCGAATTTTCGACGTTTCTGAATGTAAATATCTTCAAAATGTTTACAATTTCGTGCCTTTTTCGATTACTTTTCTTCTTTTGGAAATATAGTAGCTAGAAAACGCAACCACACTAATTCTCTTATCTGCGTAAAATGAGATGTTTGTTATTTTCGGGTAGTTAGGAAAATTCTGTCATATTTATGTAGTAAGCTGAGCCGTCGATTAGATAAATGTACGCGAAATCCTTCGTAATGGGTAGAGCGTACAAATGGACATGTGATCAGATATCTGCCTTTGTTAATTTGGGAATACAGAAACCAGCAAAGACAAATAACTGCAGTGAGACGAAAAAGAATAGATTAACAGAAGAGATTAAAGATGATGATGAATTTAAATGGTTGGCAGAGATAAAATGACTAGCACATTACAATAAGAACTGGAGAACGGTTTCGGACTAATTGAAGAAATAGTGGCCCAAAGGGTGGAAAACAGTTTTTCCAAGTAAGAAAATATACAAATAGCACTTCATCTAACTGCAGTTGAAAAGCAACGGTTGAGACCTCTCTCGTCTTCCATAAAACCTCTACAGAACGAAATACGTGCAAAAAGAAAAGTTACCCCAAAGATAAGACATGGCAGTGCAACTAATTACGAAACTCAATAATAACGTGGTGCTGATCTTACACGCGTAAGAAAACTGCGTTGTCATTGTATCTAGGAAAGACAATTGACGCGTGAAAGTTCCAGCAAGAAACATGGTACTACACAGAATCTATCGCAATGGGGAGTTCTGTTTCATAGTGGCCGATGTTAATTTAACTTAGGTTCAGATCCAATTGTTATGTACTTAAATAGACATCAGTACACTTGTAAATAAAACTAAGAGCGCATCAGCTATCACTAACAAATTCGCATGGTCAAAAGAGCCACTGAGCTGTAAATCTAACAACGCTGTTGGAGACAGATTTCGATAGGTCACAATTCGACATGCTGCATGTACAGGTGTGAATTTTGGATACGGTAAACTCAGACATGCGGAGAACGACTTAGGATAATATTTTGTGCGTCTCATTAATTCCGTCGAATTCCGTGTCTGTTTTAATCGAGAGCCATATTGAAATAAACCAGTTACGGTAAGTATTTCATAAAAATAGTCTTTGCTTAGATCACAAACTGGTTCAGAAAGCTGTGTTTCTATTCAAGTGTCTACTGAAGAAACATGCTGACTGTTTCTGTTGTACGATCTAATGTTCAAATTTGCTTCTTTGGTTGCAGGAAATGTGGCATATTTTCGCGTTGGTTCTAAGAACAGCATACAATCTCTATACGCTGAAGCTCACTCGCACGCAAATGCAAACGCACGCACGCACACACACACACACACACACACACACACACACACACACACACACACACACAAGATATGTCTTAGAAAAATTGTGATTCTTAACTGTTGCCCTGATTTTTGTTCTATCCTGAATTATTTCTGTTTTTAAGGCAGTTTATTTTAGGCTTTCATGAATTTCTGTTACTCAGTTGTTTCGTATCTTTATCGATTAAGTTCAGATTTTGTAATTTGTAATTGCTATTTCCTGGTCGTATCTGTGATTTTCTTTCGTAATTTTAGAGAGACGAAGAAGAGGATAGTGTTTGTAGCGACATATTTAATTTCATTGAACCGACAATCGTGTTTAGTATACTAACATTAATTATTGTACGTGTTGTTGTGAGACCGGATCCAAACGTGGGCCTCTGCCGCCATAAGATGTGCCGGATGGGTTCCGATGGATCTGACAACTCCTCCGTTGCACTCCGCTCACCATCAGCACAATCCACTGTGGCTCTTGAGTCAGTTTTGCCAGAAGCCATGTGGCTTGCACGAAAATGATATCGCTGACTATAATCGCGGCAGTACCGCTGTTGGTTTTGGGTCCGGCGCTTTTCGTGGCATTATCTTTGTAATTTTCTTTCCCCACACAATGTTACCATTTTGGGACTGTATATAATCCACGTTCGATAGATCACGCGATGCACAACAAAAGGCATTTTCAGGGTTTTGCTTTAACTACTCCTTGTGCCCACATTGCTTTTATTCTCTCAGAATGGGCTCTTTTCCGCTCGTCGGACCAAACTGTTACACTCTTCTTCGGTTTTTCTGCTAAGCCAACTGCCCAGTTGTGAATTTTCTGTCTAAAATGTTTTCTGTGTAGTATATCAAGTTACGTCATTTCTGCTTCCTTCAGATCTTCTTTTAGTACGTCAAACCATTTTATTATTTCAATTTCAGCTTCACTGCGGGTTTCACAGCGTTCTCTCCAGTCCTTTAATATGCCCCTAGAACTTGGTTTTTTTTCGTACTCGAATAAATATTTTTTAATGTCTTTATTTACTCTTTGTTTGCGTGTTTCTTCAACTTCCTCTTCTTCTTCTTCTTCTTCTTCATCTTCTTCTAATTCTTCTTCTTCTTCCTCTTGTTCTAATTCTTCTTCTTCTTCTAATTCTTCTTCTTCTTCTTCTTCTTCTTTAGCCCTACAGCCCTTGATGGGTCTCGGCTTCCAGTCCTTTAATATGCCCCTAGAACTTGTTTTTTTTTTTTCGTACTCGAATAAATATTTTTTAATGTCTTTATTTACTCTTTGTTTGCGTGTTTCTTCAACTTCCTCTTCTTCTAATTCTTCTTACTCATCTTCTAATTCTTCTTCTTCTTCTTCTTCTTCTAATTCTTCTTCTTCTTCTTTAGCCCTACAGCCCTTGATGGGTCTCGGCTTCCAGTCCTTTAATATGCCCCTAGAACTTGGTTTTTTTTTTTCGTACTCGAATAAATATTTTTTAATGTCTTTATTTACTCTTTGTTTGCGTGTTTCTTCAACTTCCTCTTCTTCTAATTCTTCTTACTCATCTTCTAATTCTTCTTCTTCTTCTTCTTCTTCTAATTCTTCTTTTTCTTCTTTAGCCCTACAGCCCTTGATGGGTCTCGGCTTCCAGTCCTTTAATATGCCCCTAGAACTTGTTTTTTTTCGTACTCAAATAAATATTTTTTAATGTCTTTATTTACTCTTTGTTTGCGTGTTTCTTCAACTTCCTCTTCTTCTTCTTTCTTCCCCATCCTCTAATTCTTCTTCTTCTTCTTCTTCTTCTTCTTCTAATTCTTCTTCTTCTTCTTTAGCCCTACAGCCCTTGATGGGTCTCGGCTTCCAGTCCTTTAATATGCCCCTAGAACTTGGTTATTTTCGTACTCGAATAAATATTTTTTAATGCCTTTATTTACTCATTGTTTGCGTGTTTCTTCAACTTCCTCTTCTTCTTCTAATTCTTCTTCCTCATCTTCTAATTTTTCTTCTTCTTCTTCTTCTTCTAATTCTTCTTCTTCTTCTTTAGCCCTACAGCCCTTGATGGGTCTCGGCTTCCAGTCCTTTAATATGCCCCTAGAACTTGTTTTTTTTTCGTACTCGAATAAATATTTTTTAATGTCTTTATTTACTCTTTGTTTGCGTGTTTCTTCAACTTCCTCTTCTTCTTCTAATTCTTCTTCCTCATCTTCTAATTCTTCTTCTTCTTCTTCTTCTTCTTCTTCTTCTTCTTCTTCTAATTCTTCTTCTTCTTCTTCTTTAGCCCTACAGCCCTTGATGGGTCTCGGCTTCCAGTCCTTTAATATGCCCCTAGAACTTGGTTTTTTTCGTACTCGAATAAATATTTTTTAATGTCTTTATTTACTCTTTGTTTGCGTGTTTCTTCAACTTCCTCTTCTTCTTCTTCTTCTTCTTCTTCTTCTTCTTCTTCTTCTTCTAATTCTTCTTCTTCTTCCTCTTGTTCTAATTCTTCTTCTTCTTCTTCTAATTCTTCTTCTTCTTCTTCATCTTTAGCCCTACAGCCCTTCTTCAACTTCCTCTTCTTCTTCTTCTTCTAATTCTTCTTCTTCTTCCTCTTGTTCTAATTCTTCTTCTTCTTCTTCTTCTTCTAATTCTTCTTCTTCTTCTTCTTTTTTAGCCCTACAGCCCTTGATGGGTCTCGGCTTCCAGTCCTTTAATATGCCCCTAGAACTTGTTTTTTTTTTTCGTACTCGAATAAATATTTTTTAATGTCTTTATTTACTCTTTGTTTGCGTGTTTCTTCAACTTCCTCTTCTTCTTCTAATTCTTCTTCCTCATCTTCTAATTCTTCTTCTTCTTCTTCTTCTTCTAATTCTTCTTCTTCTTCTTTAGCCCTACAGCCCTTGATGGGTCTCGGCTTCCTTTAATATGCCCCTAGAACTTGGTTTTTTTTCGTACTCGAATAAATATTTTTTAATGTCTTTATTTACTCTTTGTTTGCGTGTTTCTTCAACTTCCTCTTCTTCTTCTAATTCTTCTTCTTCTTCCTCTTGTTCTAATTCTTCTTCTTCTTCTTCTTCTTCTAATTCTTCTTCTTCTTCTTTAGCCCTACAGCCCTTGATGGGTCTCGGCTTCCAGTCCTTTAATATGCCCCTAGAACTTGTTTTTTTTCGTACTCAAATTAATATTTTTTAATGTCTTTATTTACTCTTTGTTTGCGTGTTTCTTCAACTTCCTCTTCTTCTTCTAATCTTCTTCCTCATCTTCTAATTCTTCTTCTTCTTCTTCTTCTTCTTCTTCTAATTCTTCTTCTTCTTCTTTAGCCCTACAGCCCTTGATGGGTCTCGGCTTCCAGTCCTTTAATATGCCCCTATAACTTGTTTTTTTTTCGTACTCGAATAAATATTTTTAACGTCTTTATTTACTCTTTGTTTGCGTGTTTCTTCAACTTCCTCTTCTTCTTCTTCTTCTTCTAATTCTTCTTCTTCTTCCTCTTCTTCTAATTCTTCTTCCTCTTCTTCTAATTCTTCTTCTTCTTCTTCTTCTTCTAATTCTTCTTCTTCTTCTTTAGCCCTACAGCCCTTGATGGGTCTCGGCTTCCGCAACAGTCTTCCTCGATACAGGTTTTCTGCTTTTCTCTTCCATCCTCGAATTTCCACCTTACTGAGGTCAGCCAACACGCTGTCCAGCCATCTAGCTCTTGGTTGGTCCTTCCTTCTTCTGGAATACAATCTGCCTTTCATTATTCATTTCGGCATTCTCTCATCTGTCATCCTCTCCATATGTCATAATCAGGTTATTCTTTGAGTTTTATCAATTTTCACTATATCTTTCTGTTGTATAAGCTCTCATACTTCGTGATTGCAGGGTATTCTCCAACCCTCTGCCTCTCTCACGGGCCCAAAAATCTCTCGCAGGATTTTCCTTTCACATGCCCGTAGGTTGTTCATATCTGCTTCTATCATCGTCTACATTTCTGATCCATATATAACAACTGGTCGCATAAAGGAATAGTATATTCGTAACTCGGCTGGAAGTTAAGAAATCCTCGAATATCTGTAAGTTTGCATAATAGGCTGTCTCTTTATATCCTTTCTCTAATGCGTTGTCTCATATTGCTGGTTAAGAGGACACCTAAATAATGGAAGCAGCTGGCAGCTTTAAAACAACCATTAAAGGCCTTCAGACCATGTGGTGTTCTTCTTGCCTTAGAATTGGACATTACCGTGTATTTGGTCTTGTTTTCGTTTACCGTAAAATCAATTTTTGCTCCTTCTGCTTCCACTATTCCGTACAATTCTTTAAGGGTTTTTATATCTATTGTCACAATAGCACATCTCTGAAACAATTTCATCACTATTGCTCTCTCTTGTATATTTTTTGTATCAGACTACGTGGCGCTAAGTTGAAAAGGACTGCAGATACACCATCATCCTATTTCAATCCATTCTTAAAGTTCTTGGTCATTTTCTTGTTCACTTTTACTTTTGTCTTGTGCCCATTGTTAACTCAACTAACTTCCTTAACTTAACACAAATGCCCAATTTAGTACAATTTTGAACTGTTAATACTGTCAAAAACTTGTGTAAAATGTGTTCTTTCTTCGGTGTCATGGGCTCCTAATATTTTCCTGATTACTTTTCGTCCTCTCTTTTTTCGTGTCCCTCTTTGTGTTTCATCCCCATATAAACAATCTGGTATGATGTGAGCCTCAGCTTGATGTACTTCGAAAAACTTCTTTTTTTTTTTAAGTCTGAAAGCTGTTTCCATTTTGTGACAAAGAATTTCATTTCCATTCTTTCTCAGACCGATTTCCTGGATAGTTTCGTCTAAGTATTTGAGCAGAGACACTCTCTCTTTTTTCTTATATTTGATACACAGAATTTTGGATCGCAGGTAGTTGCTAGATATATCTTTTGTTTTTTCAAATGGTGTTTGGACCCCTACTCTATCTGCTGTTTCTTTAAGAATTTGTATTGGTTTTTGAGTTATTTCAGACACAGAATCGCCAGACCTTCAGCAAAAGCTAAGCAGTCTGTCCTATTACTGGTTCTTCATTATTTGATTGGTTCGTCAATTTGAAGCTGTACTTTCAGTTATCTCCGCTCTTGGACTACTGTTTCTAAGACATAGTTGAAAAGTAATGGGGAGAGCCCATGACCCTGCCTCACTCCAATTTTAACTTCATGATGTTCCGAAATTTCTGCTCTGTATTTCACCTTAGATTTTTGTGCTGTTTAGTGTTTCACTAATAACTGCAGTGGTTTTGGGTTCCAGAACTTGTTACTTCAGAATCTGGAGGAGAGACTTACAGTCCATTGAGTTATCTTTGAAATCTACGAAGATACAGACTACTTTCTTACTGCAAATTTTTTAGTAACCTCAGAAATAGTTTCATAACTAAAATTTGTTCTGGGCAAGATCCATGTGGTGTGGAACCTGGTTGATATTCCCCAATTTTGCATTCACTTTGTTCTTGTGTACGCTCTAGGAGATATGTGTTGTGACAAATACATACCTCTTAAAAACAATACTTCGTTCTCCCTGTAACACATGATTCCGTATACAGTGAAGCGTCGAATCGATAAATTATAAAATCGTGTGTTTTATCTTGCGACTTTGACGCCCAGTCGAAAGTCACAGCCAGTAGTACAGACACAAACTTCCAGTTTGTTCTCTAAAACTAGGTCATTTTCCGATCGCATTTCGCAGGATTACTCAAGTTTGATGTTACTTCGACAGAAGCTTTCGCTCACTTTGGGGTGGTTTCATTCTCAAAGCAAAGCACTGCGCGGTCAAATGGCAATTATTTGCTGCTGTTACATCCAACGTGTGTTTTTTCCAAAATTTGTGTAATCAAAAGAAGATACAGGATTCTAACATCAAACCGCTAACGACTACATCGTAGTAGAATGCACGCATTCTTAGCAGATCACTGGGGAGAAGTTTTGGTCTACCAGTAAATAACACCGTCAGCTTGAAGCAACAGTTCGAGAAGTTATCTATCCGACATATGCAGCCGAAATTTACAGCACTCCTGAAGATGAATAGTAGAAAAGATGGCGAAATTTTGCTTCGAGCTGTCGGTGTTATTCGACTGATAACGAGAGATAATTTCGTCAGCAATACGCCATATAAGAAACCCGAATTTTTGTGTATTAATAGGGAAGAAATCTTAGGAAAAGAGTTACTGTTGACGGTGTTTTCCCGAAACGTTACAGGTATTTTGTGCGTTGCAGTTGGTCACGTCCGGTTGTAGCCGGCCTGTCGAGTGAGGAGAAGTTGCGAGAGTGGTGGAGTTTTAAGCTGGCCGCTGAGGGGTCGAGGTGTTGGGCGGTGGGAGGCAGAGACGGGCACGGGGACGGGTCAGATGCCAGCTAGAAGTGCGGCAGCGGCCGCAGCTCGAACTTCCAGACCCGTGGCGGGGACAGCTCGCTGAGGTAGAGGGCGCTGCCGTTGGGGCACGCCGCCAGCGCGTGCGGCGTCTCTAGGCCCTGCAAGCACAGAGAGAAAAAAATACAAGGAAACTGTATCGTCATCCAACGAGTGGAGAGTCGAGGAAACTTAAGAATTCATGAGACATTGACGAAAGGGAAACTGCCGCTACACTGCAGAATGGTTACATATAAGGTGAACATTAATACACTACTGGCCATTAAAACTGGTACACCAAGAAGAAATTCAGATGATAAACGGGTATTCATTGCACAAATATATTATACTAGAACTGACATGTGATTACATTTTCACGCAATTTGGGTGCATAGATCCTGAGAAATCAGTACCCAGAACCACATCTGGCCGTAATAATGGCCTTGATAGGCCTGGGCATTGAGTCAAACAGAGCTTGGATGGCGTATACAGATACAGCTGCCCATGCAGCTTCAACACGATACCACAGTTCATCAAGAGTAGTGACTGGCGTATTGTGACGAGCTAGTTGCTCGGCCACCATTGACCAGACGTTTCCAAATGGTAAGAGATCTGGAGAATGTGCCGGACAGGGTAGCAGTCGAACATTTTCTGTATCCAGAAAGGCCCGTACAGGACCTGCAACATGCGGTCGTGCATTATCCTGCTGAAATGTAGGGTTTCGCAGGGATCGAATGAAGGGTAGAGCCACGGGTCGTAACACATCTGAAATGTAACGTCCACTGTTCAAAGTGCCGTCAGTGCGAACGAGAGGTGACCGAGACGTGTAACCAAAGGCACCCCATACCATCACGCCAGGTGATACGCCAGTATGGCGATGACGAATACACGCTTCCAATGTGCGTTCACCGCGCTGTCGCCAAACACGGATGCGAGCATCATGATGCTGTAAACAGAACCTGGATTCATCCGAAAAAATGACGTTTTGCCATTCGTGCACCCAGCTTCGCCGTTGAGTACACCATCGCAGGCGCTCCTGCCTGTGATGCAGCGTCAAGGATAACCGCAGTCATGGTCTCCTAGCTGACAGACCATGCTGCTGCAAACGTCGTCGAACTGTTCGTGCAGACGGTTGTTGCCTTGCAAACGTCCCCATCTGTTGACTCAGGGATCGAGACGTGGCTGCACGATCCGTTACAGCCATGCGGATAAGATGCCTGTCATTTCGACCGCTAGTGATACGAGGCCGTTGGGATCCAGCACGGCGTTCCGTATTATCCTCTTGAACCCACCGATTCCATATTCTGCTAACAGTCACTGGATATCGACCAACGCGAGCTGCAATGTCGCTATACGATAAACCGCAATCGCGATAGGCTACAATCCGACATTTATCAAAGTCGGAAACGTGATGGTACGCATTTATCCTCCTTACACGAGGCATCACAACAACGTTTCACCAGGCAACGCCGGTCAACCGCTGTTTGTGTATGAAAAATCGATTGGAAGCTTTCCTCGTGTCAGCACGTTGTAGGTGTCGCCACCGGCGCCAACCTTGTGTGAATGCTCTGAAAAGCTAATCATTTGCATATCATAGCATATTCTTCCTGTCGGTTAAATTTCGCGTCTGTAGCACGTCATCTTCGTGGTGTAGCAATTTTAATGGCCGGTAGTGTAGTACTCTCACAGACACCATCCACGTCACACAACATTTCAAGCCGCTTCCGTGAAAGAGCCATGGTTACACAAACGCTCGAAAAGGACTCGAGAGGTTGTGGTTTTTGTCTGCGAGGGTACTTGTTTTGGTACAGCCGTACTGTCACTCGACCGTTCCCATCTGTTTGGCCGTACACGGACACCAGCTCGGCTTGTTCCCGACACGAGTAACAGACCATTCTCCTCCTTACAGCACGCTGCGTCAATCACACAGCCTGCAATAAAGGGACACACTGCACGTGGTCAGAGGATCTCTCGTCAGCACCATCTACTGTGGCAACGTTCCATTTCCGGACCCGTTCATAGGACCTTCTTTCCCTCCATTTCCAGTTCGTAGTTCGTCCTTGCAGTCTTTTGTTTTATTAATGTTCACCCTGTATATTTCTGTGTTGATCATATGAACAGTTTCGGAGGTGAACCGTCGTCTGCAACAAACTTTATGTTAGCTAGCTGAGCACCCAGCGTTGCCCACCAGGTATGTCTTTCTGGTACCGCGCGCCGCAGAATTTGAATCCCCGCCAGACGTCATGGACGCCGAAGACCCATAGAGGTCTCTGCACCGTAAGCTGTGTCGGCGCGCACCACCTGGCCACATTTAGAGTGAGGGCGCCACCGTGGAACACGTGGTTGCAGCGGCCAATAGCGGCGTCCCCGATCGAGTACTTAAGCGCCTGCCTGTCGCTCAGCTTGCGTTACGCCATTTTACACTTTAAATCACCATTTTATCGCCTGTTTTTCCTTGTTTCTTTCTTCTTCCTTTTTTAAACAAAAGTCTGTAGGCTGTAGAGCAGCGTAGTAAGCTGCTGCCAGCCCGCCCCCTTCGGGGGGAATTGAAAATCAATAAAGAAGAAAAAAAGAAAAGAAGCTCAGCCTGCCAGTCTAACCTTGTGTACGACATATCGCCTGGCATTAGACAGCGTATTTACTTTCGTGTTTTCTTTACGAGTGGACGTGGTTGTCTTGTTTGGTTTTCTTGACTCTGTTGTTCAGTTCTTGTTGTCGTCGTAAGGTCCTTCGTTGGTCCTGTCCGTCCTCTCCCGTTGTATTGTTGTTCGCTGACCGCTCCGCGGGTCCCGCCGCGTTTCCGTCACTGGAACTGCAACCCCGCGACTGTTCCGGTCGCCGTTACAACAGTCTTAATTCCAAATTCTATTTTCCCTATTTCTCCTTGCCCCCCTCTCTGTTCATCTCCTCCTCGCCCCTCTAAAATCCATTCCCTCCTTCCCCCTCACCCCTCTTTTGTCCATCTCCTAACCTCTTCCTCTGTCGATCTACTACTCTGGTCTCTCACTACCCACATCCTCCTCCCCTCTCTCTGACCATCTTCTCTGTCGTTTCTCTATCTCCTCCTTCCCCTTGTCTCTGTCAATCTGCTCTTCTCCCTTTCTCCGTCCATTTCCGTCCCCCTGTCTCTATCTCCTCCTTCCCTCTATCTGTGTCCATATCCTCCTTCTCTCTCGCTGTTTGTCCATCTCTTCCTCCCTGCTTGTCTCTCCACTTAGTACCCCCACCCCAATAGGAAGTTGGCGCTTCTTACAACCATAGTGTTACTTTCCTTACTGCAAGTAATGTATGTATCAAAACTGGTTGTAATCTATCCACGGGCTTAGGATCAGCTTTTCATGCGCCGCCTCGCCCGTCACATGTATTTTACATATATTATCATATTTTACACATATTTGTACACTTATTCCTCCTGTATCTCCAGCGAATTTCGACCGACAGTTTCACTTCACTTATCTGAATGCTTATGACATAATATTCCTGAACTATGTCCAGTACAATGATATAATTTTGCAAGCACATTCAGCGGTATGTGTCTGAATACTGCCTACAATAGTTTTGCGAATAGAGTTAGTGGCAAAGAAGCAATAAAATAAAACTTCACGCATGACGCATTAGTTTTTCACGCATCTCTGTGTTTAAGGCGTCATTTTTCCTGAACTATGTGTCGTACAATGATATAATTTTTCACTTACTTTCAGTGCTATATGTGAATACTGTCTGAAAAATGTGCTGCGAATAGAATCAATAGTGAAGAAGTAATAGATGAAAACCTTGTGCCTGATGTGCAATATTACTGCATGAACTTTGAAAATGTCGTTAGCGACAAACATTTTACCTTTCTTCATTTTGTAGGGGGTGTCAACGAGATAAATTTTCGTAGAGGTTTGAAGATATATGTAAAGTTGCTACGCGCTAAGTGTTCTCATTCTCAAGTAATGGATGAATATAGTCCAGCTATTTGCATGCGGAGCGCTACGTTCATTTTCCACCCCGCCCCCTCTTCTTTGAAAGGTAGATGATTCTAACGCTTAACAGCGCTTCCGTCTATGTAGCAAGTGATTTGTGTGCTAACTTTGGTTGAAATCAATCCAACGGTTTATAAGGAAATGTTGAACATCCATGCATACATACATTTTTATAATATTTATCGATATTATTTACAGAACATGCATTTCTCCGAACTACACCAAACCAGCGACCTGAGGTTCCTAAGAAGGCCCGCTGCGTCGCTCAGAGGTTTGCCGTGTTGCCTGCCGCAAGGCGCGAGAGGAGAAACCAACAGCGCTTCGCGTAACGGAGCGAAGAAACACCAAGAGATGTGGAAACAGTGAGTTCAGCTCCTTATTTTCAAAATCTCGATGCTAGTTTTCATCGAATTTTGAAGGTCACAGACGTCGATCTACAAGTTATTCACTTCATTAAAGTACGAGGGTAAGTCAATTACTATCCGCAATTTAGTTACATTTTTGTTTATTTTGGTAGTACTGTCGTGTGACGTTGATGACGCATGCTTTGTTTATTTGTTGTTATATCTTTGAAATTTTAAAGCTGCTAGGTTAGTTTCGTTATCGCTGCCGTGCTGTTAATCATGGCTGCCCCGTTGTCTATTCGCACCAAAGAAGAGCAACGTTCAGTGATCTGTTTTTTGTGGTAGGAAGGCGTATCAGGGGCCGAAATTCATCGAAGACTTTCGGTACATACGGGAACAGTGTTTTGCCACAACGGAGTGTCTAGGAGTGGATTGAAAAATTCCGAAATGGTCGCACAAGTGTTACGCACGATGAAGGAGCCGGACGACTGTTTACGCCACAAATGAAGAGACGATTGAGCGTTCACGTGAAATGATTCTCTTGGACAGACGATTGACGAAGTGGCACAGCGTCTGCAAATTAGTCACGGTTCTGCCTACGAAATCATCCACAACAGACTTGGGTTTCATAAGGTCTGTGCAAGATGAGTCCCAAAACAACTCACACAGTTACCTAAACAAACGCGCTTGGACATTTGCAAAAAAACATTTGGATCGCTGTGGTAACGAAGGGGACAACTTCGTAGAAAGTATCACTGGTGACGAAACATGGATGCATCATTACGAGACGGAGAGTAAACGGCAGAGTATGGACTGGAAACACCCAAATTCGCCGTGCAAAAATATGTTCAAGACCCAACCATCTGCAGGAAAACTGATGTTTACGGTTTTTTGGGACGCACAAGGTCCAGTACTGGAACATTATGGGGAAAGTGTACGTTACAGTGAGGTGCTTACTGCCAGTCTAAAGCCTGCGATTCGAAGCAAATACCGAGGATTGCTGTCAAAAGGTGTTCTGTTGTTGCACGCCAATGCCCGTCCGCATCGTGCTGCCCACACTGCTGAAACGCTCGAGAAACCCAAATTTGAATTACTGGATCATCCTCCATACAGTCCCGATCTTGCCCCTTCTGACTATCACTTGTTTGGTCTACTCAAACAGGCATTAAGGGGCCGTCGATCTGCCTGGGACGAAGCAGTGAAAGAAGCGGTGCATTCCTGGCTCGCGGCTCGACCGAGAACCCTCTTTTATGAGGGCATCAGGAAGCTTGTACAACGATGGACCAAGTGCGTTGGAACGCAAGGAGACTATGTCGAAAAATGATGTTCTTTTAAGTTTCCCATTTGATTACAATAAAATTTTATAGCTACTTTGCGGATAATAATTGAATTACCCTCATATAAACATATACCTGAAACGGTCAGATAGTACAGAATTATTCAAAATTATCTAGACTATAAAAGACGTTTGTACTGAGGTAAAGTATTATATGATTATATGTACGGGAACGCCACCCCAAGAAGTTGTTTCTTCCAGTGATCTCCAGTAACATGGCTGCCAAACATTTTGCTTGATGGAGTGCTGCAAGATCGAATCCGCAAACGCAGTGCATCGAAAATTCAGGACCACATATAACAATTCTTCACCTCCCAGACAATCCATTTCCGAATGGCTTCAAAATTTTAAACAGAGAGGATGTCCTTGTAAAGGTAAAAGCTGTGGACAGCCATCAGCATCTGAGGAACAGGTTGAAACGATCAAGAAAACCTTCCTCAGAGGTCCAAACAAATCAATGTCTCGTGCCAGTCCCGAACTAGGAATTCCATAAGCAGCTGGTTGAAGAGTGCTGCGAAAACGTCTGCAAGTTAAACTGTATGGTATTCAGTTTCCCCAAGTCATTACAAACTGCGTGAAAAAGTTTGAGGAAGCCGTTTTACATTGATATGTTGTGGTTAATGGAAAAAGATGATTTCACAGGCATGTTGATGTTCAGCGATGAATCTACATTTCACCTGAACGGCGAAGTAAACCGACTCAACGTCAGAATATGAGGAGCAGAGACTCTCGACATTGTCGGCGAACATTGTAAGGTGTATGCTTCGCCGGCGATGGGCGAGGCATGACAGAATCTCTGACCAGAGAGTAGTTTATTGTTAGTTGTTGCTTGTCGCGTGTCTGCGCTTGACTGCGCGAGTCGACAGTAGCGAGTCGGAGTCTGTAGTAGTCAGTCGACAGTAGTAGTCGGTCGGCTCTAGTAGCGAGTGGACAGTAGCAGTCTGCGGCAGTCGGCATGCGTCGGCGGTGTGCTCTGCTCGCGACTCTGGTCAGGGTTCTGGACGATGAGTACTGTTGTACAATAATGTATGTTAATTGTAATTAATTTGTTAAAAAAATGCCCCAATAATAATTTTTTTATAAAGTAACTCTTTTAAAGAAAAACATTCATTTCAATTCAAAGAACATTTTCAATGGATCATCACTCCTTTCAATAATTCAAAATATATATATATACGCCAGCATTGCACGAAGCTGTGTCGAAGAATGTATAACTAAGAGCAGATATAAGTGCAGTTTTATTGAGGTAAGAAGTTTTGCTTGTTTTATTCAGAATACAGGGCCGAAGGTCAGCGCTGCTGTCCTTATAAAATTTATCAGACATTATTATTTCTGTTTGGAGGTTACATTCCATACATGGTTCATTATTTAATCAATATTATTGTGTGGGTTTATGGCACATTTCCATTTAACAATATTCTGTGTGGAGGTTACACTTTGGCTCCCATTTCCATTTTTTTATATTTAACATAAATTTTGCGGGGAGGTTACACTTGGCTCCATTTCATTTAATTATTTAAACTTTTCTCTTGGGAGGTTACAACATGTACGTGGATTCCCAAAGGATAATGTGTTTGCGCTTTATCAAGGCAAAAAGCTTACAGTAAGGACACATCTTATCTGCGGAAGCAACGATCAATGGACATTCTTAGGTGGACATGCTTCAGATGTGGCTCGTGCTGCAAGCGTAGGAGAAAAGCGATATACACTACTGGTCATTCAAATTGCTACACCAAGAAGAAATGCAGATTATAAACAGGTATTCATTGGACAATATATTATACTAGAACCGTCATGTGATTAATTATTCACCCAATTTGGGTGCATAGATCCTGAGAAATCAGTACCCAGAACAACCACCTCTGGCCGTAATAACGGCCTTGATACGCCTGGACATTGAGTCAAACAGAGCTTGGATGACGTGTACAGGTACAGCTGCCCATGCAGCTTCAACACGATACCACAGTTCATCAAGAGTAGTGACTGGCGTATTGTGACGAGCCAGTAACTCGGCCACCATTGTCCAGACGGTTTCAGTTGGTGAGAGATCTGAAGAATGTGCTGGCCAGGGCAGCAGTCGAACATTTTCTGTATCGAGAAAGGCCCGTACAGGACCTGCAACATGCGTTCGTGCATTATCCTGCTGAAATGTAGGGTTTCGCAGGGATCGAATGAAGGGTAGAGCCATGGGGTCGTAACACATCTGAAATGTAACGTCCACTGTTCAAAGTGCCGTCAATGCGAACAAGAGGTGACCGAGACGTGTAACCAATGGCACCCCATACCATCACACCGGGTGATACGCCAGTGTTGCGATGACGAATACACGCTTCCAATGTGTGTTCACCGCGATGTCGCCAAACACGTATGCGAGCATCATGATGCTGTAAACGGAACCTGGATTCTTCCCAAAAATTGACGTTTTGTCATTCGTGCACCCAGGTTCGTCGTTGAATACACCATCGCAGGCGCTCCTGCCTGTGATGCAGCGCCAAGGGTAACCGCAACCACGGTCTCCGAGCTGATATTCCATGCTACTGCAGACGTCGTCGAACTGTTCGGGCAGATGGTTTTTGTCTTGCAAACGTCCCCATATGTTGACTCAGGGATCGAGACGTGGCTGCACGATCCGTTACACTCATGCGGAAAAGATGCCTGTCATCTCGACTGCTAGTGATACGAGGCCGTTGGGATCCAGCACGGCGTTCCGTATTATCCTCTTGAACCCACCGATTCCATATTCTGCTAACAGTCATTGGATCTCGACCACCGCGAGCAGCAATGTCGCGATACGATAGACCGCAATCGCGATAGGCTACAATCCGACCTGACTGACATCGATGTGGACCCACTGGGGCCAACCTGGGCCGAATCGGACTATAGAGTGGATGTGTGGCTTGTGACTGATTCACACACTGAACATATGTGACGATCACACAAGAAACGTCTTGAGAAGCTCTTTCCATTCATATAACCATTAATACCTTATACAATATAAACATTTTTTATGCTCACTTGGGCCTATCTAGCTCACTTTGAATAACTCTATGTTTCGAAGCAGAAACAAGTAGTACAACCAGCACGCGACCAGACACTTGGCACTAAATCTGTTATGATATTATTATAAACTGCGATATGTCGTGATAAAGGGGAATTCACTATTGCGTAAGATAACTGTTCTTTTTTTCTTTAAAAAACACGTGACAAATAAAATTTACTCATACACATGATATATCCAATAATGAAGAGTAAGCTCCAACCTCGAAAAATATCTTACCGGCAAATATGAAGGTAGCTATTGATAAGATACAAGAATGAAAGAAAACGATTACGATAAACTGAGTAAAGTAGTATACGAACGGGCAGTTCCGTTTTGCTTTAGATACAAAACAGTATGCTCGTATCGGGATAGTATCTGTAGGTCTTATATTATTTAATTTTTTTACTATTTATTTTCAGACAAGCTGTGACAGCTTCTTTGGGTGACAGATTTTCTGTCAGCAGCGTTCCTGTAGTTAAACAAACCGTAGCTAAGAATTTTGATAAACGTTCCTGATATGGGACATGATCCTGACATCGACTACTGATTATTAATCAGAGGACTTGCACTGACTCCAGTGAAGTCACTGTCTACACATATTAGGTTTGTCAGGAAGGACGCTGGAAATTATTAACACTATGGCGTTCGTGAAATCACTGAATCTACTGCTTGGAATACATATCCTCGCATCACAAACTAAAAGCTGACGAAGTCTTTACACGGTGTCAATTGCGTCGGAACGAATTGGTCAGGACTAATCCGGAAATTAATCTGCAATCTTTTCAACGTTCTTGCTCCCTCTTTGTTTAACTGTGTCTCTAAATGAGTACTATGTCAATTAATTACTCATTAGCAAAACAAATTGGCTTCGTAAAAGTAATGAATGTTTGGAATGAAACACAAAATTAATACTAAAGCAAACATCTTTAGCAACTATATTACACATCCTACCATTGTATAACTAAATATTCGTCTTCGGAATGAGAGTTCTCCAAAATCAAGTTTTTGTAAATTTTGTTAGATACTGTTCTGCAATGATATTTATTTTGTATTCTATTGTGAATTATCTTTCAGCTTTCTAGGTCATCATCTGACAACATACGACTGAACAGTCAGTTCACATAACATCAGTGAAACCTTCTAGTTGTACAAAGGCTCATTTCCGAAGATACGTGATGATTGTTCTTCCACACGAAAAACACAAACTGCAAAGTTTCAGTTTGGCGTGATTACAAAGCAAGAAGTACTATGTAATGACTTACTGAATTTTTTAGACTCTAAAGATATAAGTCTCCAAACCCATTGATTTACTGACCTATAAATACTGTAATGTATAAGTATTAGTTAAAGTCTCTAAAAGATACACAACCTGATAAACTGTCATAAACTTATTGAAATACAAACAAAAGCGGTATATATAAATAAGCCTTATTTTACATTGTACTCATTCAGCTTCTTAGATCTTACCGTTGATATTAGCATACATAGCATTTCTCTAAGACATAAAGAGAAGTAACTTCCACAAACATACCTATCAGTTCCCAGCATCCTGTAACACAAAAAGATAAAGACTCCGCTCCAAGGTGCACTGCCTTCTGTCTATTCCACAAACATCATATTTTCAAAAAGAAACTAAAACTAGTTAAACATTTTGCACACAGTAATTTTTAGAGTCCTACATTAATTGACAATATACACCAGCTACCTACACTGGGAATACTGTTGTCTACATTCCTTTTAATTCCACCTTTAGGGCAGAGAGGAATTGTTATGATTTCCTGCAATTGTGTGTAAGCTAATCAAGTAGTGCTATAGCTACTAGACAGAATGAACATCAGGGAATTTATAGACAAAAAAGAATTATTCCATCTTCATTGAGCATACTCGAACGCCGTTAATGTGATATTGAATTTGCTGTTTCGATAGAACAAATAAAGGCAGAAAACGTTACTGGAAATTCTGGCTATCAATAAACAACAGTCACCGAATTCTGACTTAATCATTCCTAAACTAGCAGCAGCCAGTTAATAATGTTCTCACTGTAAGATAATATGCTTGTTGCAAATTGTGTAACTCTTTCCCAATCCCATCATACTGCCTTCTTAATTCCCTTTGCCCTCCCTGCTTTTTTTTCCTGTACATCACATTCACCAATCTATATACAAACATCAAAAAAGTTTTGCATCACCTCGGTTCCGAGAGTTCCGTAACCTGTATAGAAAATTGGAATAGGGATCAACATAAACATCATTTCTGCCCTTTTTATTGCTCATGAAAACCACACATTGTATGTTGCGAGACCTTCAGAGGTGGTGGTCCAGATTGCTTTACACACTGGTACCTCTAATAACCAGTAGCACATCCTCTTGCGTTGATGCTGGCTTGTATTCGTTGTGGCATGCTATCCACGAGTTCATCAAGGCACTGTGGTCCAGATTGTCCCACTCCTCAACGGCGATTGGGCGTAGATACCTCGGAGTGGTTGGTGGGCCACGTCGTCCATAAACAGCCCTTTTCAATCCATCCCAGGCATGTTCGATAGGGTTCATGTCTGGAGAACATGCTGGCCACTCTAGTCGAGCGATATCGTTATCGTGGAGGAAGTCATTCACAAGATGTGCACGATGGGGGCTCGAATTGTCGTCCGTGAAGACGAATGCCTCGCCAAAATGCTGCCGATATGGTCGCACTATCGGTCGGAGGATGGCATTCAACCGTTACGGTGCCTTCCATGACCACCAGCGGCTTACGTCAGCCCCGCATAATGCCACCCTAAAACAGCAGGCACCCTCCAACTTGCTGCACTCGCTGGACAGTGTGTCTAATGCGTTCAGCCTGACCGGGTTGCCTCCAAACACGTCTCCGACGATTGTCTGGTTGAAGGTGTCTGCGACACTCATCGGTGAAATGAACATGATGCCAATCCTGAACGGTCCATTCGACATGTTGTTGGGCCCATCTGTACCGCGCTGCTTGGTGTCGTTGCTGCAAAGGTGGACCTCGCCATGGAAGTCGGGAGCTAAGTTGTGCATCATGCAGCCTATTGCGCACAGTTTGAGTCGTAACACGATGTCCTGTGTCTGCACGAAAAGCATTATTCAACATGGTGGCGCTGCTGTCAGGGTTCCTCCGAGCCATAATCCGTAGGTAGCAATCATCCACTGCAGTAGTAGCCCATGGGCGGCCTGAGCGAGGCATGTCATCGACAGTTCCCATCTCTCTGTATATCCTCCATATCCGAACAACATCGCTTTGGTAAACTCTGAGACGCTTGGACACTTCCCTTGTTGAGAGCTCTGCCTGGCACAACGTAACAATGCCGACGCGATCGAAGTGCGGTATTGACCGTCTACACATGGCTGAACTTCAGACAGCACGAGCAGTGAACCTCCTTCCTGGTGGAATGACTGCAACTGATCGGCTGTCGGATCCCCTCCGTCTAATAGGCGCTGCTCATGCATGATTGTTTACATATTTGTGCGGGTTTAGTGACATTTCTGAACAATGAAAGGGACTGTGTGGGATATTCAAATGGTTCAAATGGCTCTGAGCACTATGGGACTTAACTCCAACGAAAATCGAATGATTTCAAAGCTGGGCGTCGCCGTTCTGAACTCCACCGCAAACACGTCAAAAGAACGGGAGAAATGTGCGTAAATGGGACAGTGAAACGTCCACTGCGGCGTTGGGAGGAATTGTTCTGAAATTTGGTGCCAATGCGACATCACTAACCCACCTTACAGCTCATAAGAGCTTCTGATCTGTGGCCTTTTTCTTTCGCGTGTGTTGACACTTTGCTGTTTGAGGCGTTGCCAAGCCCGAGGGTGACGCTGCATCATGCCACGCTTTTGTACCGTAACACAGTAACGTTGTAGACACCTTTGAGCCAAATTTCAAACTTGTGAGTTGCAATGAGAGACAATTTCAGGGTTTCGAATAATTATGTTACAGGTAAAAAAATATCATGTCAATGTAACAACGTCAGCTTAAGCAAGAACAAATCGCTTTATTGCCACGTTAACAAATGCATGGAATACTGACTGGCAAAAAGTTACACTACTGGCCATTAAAATTGGTATGCCACGAAGATGACGTGCTACAGACGCGAAAATTAACCGACAGGAAGAAGATGCTGCGATGTGCAAATAATTAGCTTCTCAGAGCATTCATACAAGGTTGGCGCCGGAGGCGACATCTACAACGTGCTGACACGAGGAAAGCTTCCAACCGGTTTCTCAGTAATGCCTCGTGTAAGAAGGAGAAATGCGTACCATCACGTTACCGATTTTGATAAATGTCGGATTGTAGCGTATCCCGATTGCGGTTTATCGTATCGCGACATTGCTGCTCGCGTTGGTCAAGATCCAATGACTGTTAGCAGAATATGGAATCGGTGGCTTCAGGAGGGTAATACGGAACGCCGTGCTGGATCCCAACGGCCTCGTATCACTAGCAGTCGAGATGACAGGCATCTTATCCGCATGGCTGTAACAGATCGTGCAGCCACTTCTCGATCCCTGAGTCAACAGATGGGGACGTTTGCAAGACAACAACCATCTGCACGAACAGCTCGACGACGTTTGCAGCAGCATGGACTATCAGCTCGGAGACCATGACTGCGGTTACCCTTGACGCTGCATCACAGACATGAGCGCCTGCGATGGTGTACTCTACGACGAACCTGGGTGCACGAATGGCAAAACGTCATTTTTTCGGATGAATCCAGGTTCTGTTAACAGCATCATGATGGCCGCATCCGTGTTTGGCGACATTGCGGTGCACGCACATTGGAAGCGTGTATTCGTCATCCCATACTGGCGTATTACCCGGTGTGATGGTATGGGGTGCCATTGGTTGCACGTCTCGGTCACCTCTTGTTCGCATTGACGGCAGTGTGAACAGTGGACGTTACATTTCAGATGTTTTACGACCCGTGGCTCTACCCTTCATGCGATCCCTGCGTAACCCTACATTTCAGGATAATGCACGACCGCATGTTTCAGGTCCTGTACGGGCCTTTCTGGATACAGAAAATGTTCGACTGCTGCCCTGTCCGGCACATTCTCCAGATCCCTCACCAGTTGAAAACGTCTGGTCAATGGTGGGCGAGCAACTAGCTCGTCGTAATACGCCAGTCACTACTCTTGATGAACTGTGGTGTCGTATTGAAGCTGCATGGGCAGCTGTACCTGTACACGCCATCCAAGCTCTGTTTGACTCAATACCCAGGCGGCCAGAGGTGGTTGTTCTGGGTACTGATTACTCTGGATCTATGTGCGCAAACTGCGTGAAAATGTAATCACATGTCAGTTCTAGTATAATATATCCATCCAATGAATACCCGTTTATCATCTGCATTTCTTTTTGGTGTAGGAATTTTATAGGCCAGTAGTGTATTTCAGTTACCGTGTTTGCTGAAAATTAAATGTCACTTAGAATGGCCATTTTACGTCATGTTCCCCTACATCAACGTGGTATTTTTCATTTTGTACCCATGTCAAACTGAAACACCGCATGCAATTTGTTTTCGTGTAGTAGCACTATCGTCACACATGTCTGGAAAATTACAGCTTTTATTTGTACAGTTAGAAGCTTCGATATTTTGTGAACTCTCTTCAGTCGTAAGTTGTCAGATGATGGCAAACCGGAAGGCGGTAAACAATACAAAATATCACTGTGGGACGTTAATATTGTGTGGTTCAGTTTTCTTACGGTTCTCTATCGATGCAACGTTCCAAAACTTTCAGATTACACTTCAGATTTTGCTTGCTACCTGTAAGACATTTCATGTTATCGGTTAAATCATAAAAATAATTGCGGCTACATACCCAACCCCATTCTGATCCACTGCAAAGTTTTTGCCAGTCAGTATTCCATGCATTTGTTAACGTGGCAATAAAGCGATTTGTTCTTGCTTAAGCTGACGTTGTTACATTGACATGATATTTTTTTACCTGTAATCCTTAGACTTTACTGAATAGCTTCAAGAAACCTGATAGGAGGCAGTAGATGGGTAATTGGAATGCGCATCTCTTTCGGTATTGTAATCGGAATAGGGTTTTCTGTGCGCAGTCTGAAACTACGGCTTAGGGGCGGCTCCCAACATTGTTCTTTGACCACGCGGAGAGGAACAGTTACCGTGGGGAAGACTGAGAAGCCACGAGAGACCACCACTATTCCGTACGCTGACGCCGTATCGGGCGGTATTTATTTATTTATTCTTCATAATTACGACCTATTATCTGAAAAGCTAAAATAGGCCATACAAATCACATTGCCTTAGGCAGTAATAAATTACGTATTAATTACTTACTTCTGATACTTCAATAAATATAAAACTAAAAATACGACTACTTCTACTACTAAAAAACTACGTTATACCTTTAACCAATTGCCTGGCTACTACTCTACTACAAATACTACAGAATTTGTTCTCTGTTTGTTCAATTATTTTGGTGTATCTAACTTGTAGATGGTTATCTCTGCTGCTGGATCCGCCCCCAAACAACCCCTGTCAACAGCCACAGTCTGCTTGATTTCTTTTGCGTCAAACAGCACGTCAGCAGCGTTTTCTCTATTGCAAGTAATTGCTCCCATCAGTGTTACTCCTGAAAGTCCACACTTCCATGATCACTTGCACCAACGCAGTGGATTCTTGGGACAGTATTTCGACTTCAGTTACCTTCTCTCCATCTGCAGAGTATGTAGTCTAGCATGGATGACAGGATCATGACTTGTGGTTGCATGCCTCGAGAATTCTTCCTTGACATTTCTGGATACTTTGGTTGCAGTATCGTCCAAGTTGCGCCAGGTCGACTCACTCCTTAGTGCTGCTTTGGGACCCTTAATACCTGCCTCCATTACCCAACCATCGTCGGGGAAGGTGGTGCTGGGTGTGGTTTGGGACTGCCATGGCGTTGTGCTAACAGCCACGCTGATAAGGGACAAAACGTCACGGGAGGACACTGCCCAAACCTCCTTCCGGTGTTACGGGAAGCTGTCAAGACGATGCGTCGTGGGGAGCTCTCTGGGGAGTGAACAATGCCATAGCTCATTCTGCATGAAGGGCAGTCACACTTGATGCTTTTTTTTTTTTTTTTGGGCTATCATATTTTCAATCAACCACGTATTCTCCTGACGTGGTTCCTAGTGACTTCATCCTCTTTACCTTGTTGGAAAAGCCATCCTGTAGCGGACGTGTTCTAAACGGCCAATCTGCAGAATTCTACAATCTATCGTTGGGAAAAGTTGGCGCACTGAAGCGTGAGCCGGCCGGTGTGGTCAGGCGGTTCTAGGCGCTTCAGTCTAGAACCGCGCGACCGATACGGTCGCAGGTTCGAATCTTGCCCCGGGCATGGATTTGTGTGATGTCCTTAGGTTAGTTATGTTTAAGTAGTTATAGGGGACTGATGACCTCAGATGTTAAGTCCCATAGTGCTCAGAGCCATTTGAACCATTTATCACTATTCGATAACAAGCATCCATACACCTTATGTACAGTAATGCAGAACTGACCAATAGATGTCACGAGAGTCAGACCGGACAGTATACGGCCTGGAAAACGTCACCTGCCACCATATTTAGTGAGATACGGAGGAAGTGCTGTTACCGTATGGGAATGTTTACCATGATTAGGGTGTGGTCTTCTTACTCTGCTTAAGAAAATGCTAAATGAGGATTTTACAGCATTCTGTACTGCGTCAAGTAGAGGAATAGTTCGATGGCTATATCAGCACGACAGCGCACCCTGTTGATATGTGAGGCCATGATTTTTGGACAATAACATTCCTGAAACGGACAGGCATCCCTAGGGTCCCGACCCGAACCCAATGGAACACCTCTGGGGTGAGTTAGAACGTCGACTTCACTACGGAACCCAGTGTGTAATATTATTAACTTCTCTGGTTTCCGCTCTTTGGGAAAAATGGATTGTCTTTCCTCCACAGATACTCAGAGCCTCATTAAAAGTGTCCTCAGCAGAGTTCGAGCCGTCATAAAGGCGAAGGGTGGACGTACGTCATATGAATGGAACCTAATAGGTGGCCCGATAGTGCATGTAAAGGAAGACTAGTACTTAATTTCACGGTAACAGCTATATTTTTGGGACAGATAAATAAAACATTGTAACAATCCTTTGCAGTGTGTTGTCTCCACGGTGATTCTGCCAACAGCGCGCTGATTGCTTTGAGAGGCGTGATGCTCACCTCTTCTGCTCCCCAGCGGTCGACGACGGACTCGTTGTCCGTATCCAGGGTGAAGCCCCGGACAGGTATCCTCGGAGAGGTCGGCCCATTCACTGCGTACAGCAGACCACCTACAAACATCACAATGCGGCCGCTAACAACAGCCTAAGGAAAAATAGTTGACACAGAGAGCGCACAGTTCTCCCTTAATCATGAGGACTATGTTAAATGTTAACTGTCTCAGGAAACTACTAGCATTTGATGTTACAATGTAAACGTCAAAAGTATTAGTTTCTTCCTGTTTGCTCCGCAGCTGTGTAGGGGAGTGTGTTGTACGTTGAAAACACTTTTCAGACTATTGTCTCTGTTCCGCTTTGTAATACAAGTTTAACATGATTTCTTATTCTACAAAATTTTGAAAAACACAATTTTGTGTTGACTACATGGCAGCCCCTAATGGCTTGCACTTCTGTTGCATTTTATTTTAATTCTGACTATCTGATGCTGTCAGGTATGACTGCAGCTTTCGTATTTTTTGGTACGTTATGCTGTAACATTTAGTTTTAATTTTGTCCGAAGAAGGTGTCCCTTGTGACACCGAAACCTAGGTTACAATTTAATTGTGTTCGTGACTGAGGGCTGTGTTTTTCAAGATTTTGTATTATACAACAGTCGCTGATTGGCAGCCATGTTAAAAACCTTTTCTTATTCTGTTTTGATATGACAGCATTCGCCTTATGTGTGCTGCATCGTTTTCCGAGATTACAAATACTGAAAGGGTACAGTACCGCCCGACATTGAAAATAGGTACGAAATACTTCGATATTTTTGTCAGAACAACACATTTTTTGTGTAAAAGTAACTCAATTTCAATTAATACAGCGAAGCCGGATACCAGTGTGGGAAAGAATGACAATTTATTTATTTAATTGATCACATGTGCACTCCCTCAAAATAAATCCCTACATCCAGTTTGGTGAGATCTGTGAAATGAATGAATGTATGGTCGTCTGCTAACCACAGATAGTGAATGTGGATATATGATCATCTTTGAGTCGAACCTTTGGTGAGACCAAAGAGATGAAAATTTTACCAGAGCTTTGAGCGCCTGAAATGTGGCTGACCAATAAGGTAGCAAGGTGCTTCTCCCACTTCGACAGAGGTGCGAGAGAACCGGAATACGGCCTTGTTTCAGCACTCTGCCGCTGGACCTTCTGCTGTAAAGACCTGTTTTTTGTTGTGCTCCGTAATGAAAGAGTGGAGGCATGGTATGGATGTGGAATATTTAAGAGTAGCTGGAATTAATAATTTCTCTATCTCAGGAACTTTTGTGGGGAGAATTAAATGTCAGGCAGGTAATATTAAGAGGATTGTAGTAAACCAACGGTCACAATGAAACCACGTGTAGTTGTAAGTTGAGATACTTCCGTGTGCTTAAGTTAAGCTGAATTACTAGCGTGTGTACAATAAGCTGAAATATTTAAGAAATAGCGTGTGTATCATAAGTTGAAATATTTAAGAAATATCATTCCGTGTGACGCTAGATTTAAACCCTGAGAGAGAATCAAGGTGAGTCGGCCGTCTATCCAGCAACGCCACTTGCCTTGCATTGCACAGGAAGACGTGCGTTTATCTCCAGAGTTCACAGTAGGAAAGTAGAATTACAAAGTGGGGCAGTGTCGTGTGAAACTGGGATAAATATTGATTGAAGTGGGAAAGCGGAAAGTGATAATGTTGTAACCATTCTTTGTGTAGTATTTCATATTGTTGTGTTGTGTATGTCATGTAATTTGGGTATGTGTAGTTTGCATGGGGGAGTAGCAAGGTAGTTTCAAAAGATTTGTGGGTTATGCTTGTTCCTTCTGTATCGCTCGATCTGGAGGAAAGTTTCGTGAGGATGATTGTGAGAGTCGAAGAGTGAGATATAATAAAAGATCCACCATCCTATCCAGAAAGTGCACTGTTGCGGTAAATAGATTACGAGACCATAGTATAGAGATTCACTAATGTAAAGCCATGCCCACTGGGCGGAATTTCTCATGTGATATTGTTGTAGGTTAGGAATAAATCAGCTAGTGAAAAGAAAGAGATTGGTGGCCTTTTTCATTAAATTGTATGTTGTCATAATGTCCCGAATTTATATAAAAGCCGTTAAATCAAAGACAAAAAGTAAATGTGGTATTGCCAGTGCGTAGTGTACAGTCAGAGTTCTATAAATCACTGATAGTCAGATGCGTGTTTCCGTTGCGTGTTATTCATACAGGAGGATAATTTGTAACTAAATAGTAAGATACGAGAATTCATGTTACTCGATAAATTAAGGAAGAATCCACTCGCTTGGCAAACCACTCATCTTGCAGGCCTGACTCCTTGATGCCACAGTATGAGAAAGGCAAGTGGGTGCCTCTCATAATTTCGACCCTGCCAGGATTATTTTTTGTTAGGATATTTTGTTGCCAGGATTCCGTTTTTTTTGCCACGATAATTTTGTTACCAGGATATCTTTGTCAGGATATTTTTTTTTCTAGATTATTTTGCTGTTAAGATTTTTTTTGATGGAATATATTGTGATAGCGCTAAGAAGTAAAATTTTTTTTGTTTGCAAATTCTTTCTGGATTGGTGAGGATCTTTTATTATTTTTTTATGTAATTAATTGCTATATCGTCCAAGGCTGGAAGATCGTTGCATAAATTTTTTTGCATAATGTCCGTAGTAACTAGGTCGCAGTCTAAAAGTGTAGTCACCATGGAGAATAGCGATTCTGGCGTGAACGTAGCAATGCAGCAGGAAGTAGCTGTTGACCATGGGTTAATGAGCGAGGAAGACAAACACTCCGAAGGGGCTGCATTGTTCAGTGGACCGCTGCAAGGGGATCCTTTATGCGGCGGGCTTTGTCCACAATCGCGGGCTTTTCCCGACGACGCGGGCTCGGGACTAGGCCAGGTGTGCAGTGAAAGTGCAGCTACCCTTAGCGAAGCTACGGTTTCTCAGGCGAACGAGGAGAGCGCGTCGAAAGTAGCAATACTGCAGTTTTTACAGAGGATGGATAGAGATAATAAGGAAAGATTTGAAGCGATGAATAGAGATATTAACGAAAGATTAGATAGAGATAATAAGGAGAGAGATAGGGAGAATAAGGAAAGATTTGAAGCAACTAAGAAAAAATTGGAAGCAAATACGGAAAAATTGGAGGCAATGGATAAGGGAGATAAAGAGGCAATGAGGAAGCTACACGCAGTTATCGAGGAGCGTCTGCCCGCAGTTAATAATCGGTTAGATGAGGGGGAGAAGAATCTGGGTGCGTTGAAGCAAGTATGTGACGTCGTGAAAGAAAGGGCTAATAATTTGGAGGTACAAGTATTTGCAATAGAGAGTGATACTACTGAGCGAAGGGACGTGGCGCCAGATGAGCGAATCAAAGAGGTAGTGGCCAGAATGAATACGGTTAGTGCAGATGCAGAAAAGATCAGTACAAGAGGCGAGACAGGTTCTGACAGTACGCAACGAGTGGTTTGTGCCGATCAGGAGGAGATACAACCACCATTACAGTTTAAAGAGGCACAATTAGAAATAAGTAGGAAACATAGTGAACTAGCACAGTTGCAATTAGCGTGCAGTAGCGAAGGTGACACACCACCAGGTAGATTGCAGAGGGAGAGTGAGATAAACTCAGAAAGCGAAAATAGGCAGAAAGAGAAAGACGAATTCACAGAGTCAGAAGAACGGTTGTGTCGGATAAAACAGGTGGCAGACCCAACTGGGTATAGTCCAAGGCTGTCTCAATTTCACGATTCATTACCTTCGTCGTGGGGACTGCTCCTCAAAACGAAGTTTGTGTATAACTATTTGAGGGACGAGGCTAGAGCGAAAATGCAGGAAGACCTTAAAGACTGTAGTAGCTATTTAAATGAATTATGGTCGAAAAGTAAGGAGGACCAGGTTACGCAAAGCATATTGATGATGCCAAATCGTAACGAATGTGGTATAAGGGATTCAGTGTCGTGCTATCAGGAAATGTTCAGACGAAACAGGTATTTGGATGTGCCATACGAACCTGGGGAGTTCTTTAGAATCTGTATAAATAAGTTGCCAGTGAGATTGCGCAGAGATATAGTGATAGCAGGCAGAGGCGTAGACGATTCTGCGTCATTTCAGCACTTGGGTAATGAGAGCGATATCGTGAACGGAGACAGGTCAGATAGTGTCGAGGGTAGAAAGTATCAGAATGACAGGAGAGCATGGAATCCAGGCATTTCTTTCTTGTCATAATGGATTGAAGGATAGGAGAAACTAATCCAACATATCAGTCCTTAATATCTTGCTCTTAAAACACATGCAGCTGGCACTGAAAATTGTCTATGTAGCAGACAAACTCAACTAATATGTAGGAATGCAAATACCATACTTCTGATCAGAGAATAAAACGGCAGTAATGGAATCTGTTAGGCTGGTATCTCAGTAAAATTTGCAACTTTTATTTCGAACAGTAAAGTAAAAGAGCGGTTTCTTCAAAGAATCCAGTTGCTAAAATGTTATGTAATAATGCCAATGAGTCCAATTTAATTAGTGTGATTTGACTATTGTAGATACTAAACACGTAATGTAAGAAGTAAACATTGTGATCGAAGTTTTTAAATTAGATGCCATCTGATCTATAGTATGTCATTGTCGTGGTGACAGTTATAATGAAGTGCTGTGTATGGTTGTTCGGAATCTGGTGTTAGTGAGAGAGGCCACTAGCACCTAAGTTTCTAACACTTGGGCTGCCCATTTCTCCCAGCTTGTATATTCTCTGCACACATTTAATTTTCGTGTAAGCACAGATTCCTAACTAGCGAATTCTTTATTGTGTATAGTGGACCATTCAGAGTGAGGCGGATTGTCCATGAAAATGCTGTACTGATTGAGACGATCAAGGGAAAACAATCTCGTGGGCTTCATCACATTTCTAACATCAAATTATGGAAAAGTTAAGGATAGATTTAAGGTAGGCAATTTATGGTAGATAGTCAGTGTATTTATTTGTGGTGTGTAACGTTGTGCAGGGTCAAATCGAACATAAGAATTTTCAGGCGGGATGTCAGGAAGTGTAACGGAATAGACTGGTCGAATGAGTCATGAACAGGAGTCGACAGAGTGGTGTATGTACGTATTTTTTTGTCATATGAATAAGGATCAAGCAGAAACGACGTGATGATTAATGAGTTGTTAAAGATGGTAGATAGAGAAGCGACGTGATAAATAGTAGTGGATAAAGGTGGTATATGAGGAGAAAAGCGACGTGAAGCAGTGTGATTAATAAAGAGAGATTCGACGTGATGAAACAGTGGTAAATAAAGGTGAGTAGAATTGAATAATGTGGAGATGTCTTAGATGTATGTTACAGAGAGGCCTGTGTATGCTGCAATAGAGATTGATGCCAATGGCGAAGGAAGACCAGGAAATGATGGAGTAATGGACGGACGGAGAGCCGAAATACGAATGAAGAGATGAGGACAACTGCACAATGTGAAAGGACGTAAAGGGAGTATGAGACCCAGATGGTGAACGTTGTGGAATACTGACGTAAGATGTGATATAAGTGTAGATCTAATTCTTAGCATAACATTTGCGATTTGGCAAAAATAATATTTTTTGTTGTTGTTGAAGCCTGGTACCAGTATAACTAATCAAAACGGTACCAAGAATGTGTACAGTTATTTTGCAGGTTGATTAATTTGTGTATTTTTTGTTCTTAGATGAAATGTCGCAATTCTAAGTTGGTGTTTAGCAGAATGATTAATGGGTAAAGCGAATGCGGAGGTAAGCCGATGGAGAGAGGTGCCAGAGTGAAAGGACGAATTCGGAGACTGGAAAGCTATCTCCGAAGCAGCTTCATGTGTTATGTGGTTGAAGGGAGCAAAGGTATGGTATGTTGTAGTGAGTGTGGTGGTGTTAAGGTTAGCTGACTTCTAGACCTATGCTGTTAGTGTATTAATGGAATGAATGAGAAGGAAAATGTGATGTCTGGTGAGTGAGAGTCGTAGAGTAGTGTGATCAATGCGCACACTCCTGTAAAGGGGATGCTACCGATCTGTAACTAAAACATTATTATGTATTGTTTGATTGGGCTGAACCTCGATGGCAGGTCAGGATCTGACGTCATGTGGATGGTTCATACATGTCCTAGAAATGTTGTTATATATAATAAAAAGGTGAAATATATAGAAAGATACTAATTTCAGTCTGTCACAAGCACAAAGGTGCATTGTATGTTGTAGATTTAGAGTCATCAGTTTCTTAAATGTTTGTTGTGTTAGGATGTTAAAGTAGTTTACTATTTAATAACATGTGGTAGGTAATTGTGAGCTGTGTGGATTATTCTTATTTTTTGTTAGAACACTTTTAAGGGGTATTAATTTCAGTCTGTCACAAGCACAAAAGTTCATTGTATATTGTAGTTTTAGAATAAAGTTTCTAATATTTTCACTGTGATAGGATGTTAGAGTAGCCTACTATTTGATATTGTAATTATGAGCAGTATAGATTGCTTATTATTCCTTTTGTTTAATTTTACACTTTCATGTTTTGTATGAGGGACGACAGGTACAATGAATAGCACAAGTGTGGGCGGTATATAGGAAAGAGATAAATGTTGATGTTGTATGTGTAGAAAACTAGGGCGTATAATTTTATGTTTTTTAGGACAAAGATTCTTTTATTACCAATGTATCTAATAGATCATACATGTGATCAATGAGTATTTAAATAATGTAAGAATATCCTTTTGTCTGTAATGTTGCGAGATGCACGGAAGGCTCTGACTGATTGGGTGTCGTAACACCCATACCGCTAGCGGGCCGAGCTGACGTTGCCATGGCGACGGACGACAGAGCCGCGGCACTCCCCACTCCACTGCCGGTCGAGGTACACTCCACGCGCCCGCTACAGCAGGTCAACGGCCTGGGGCGACATGCATGTATCACTGGCCATTCATGAGTTCCGCCACCCTTACGACTGGGGAAGGTATCCTGCGGAGGCAACAGCGGGTGGTTTCTTCTGCTCAACGGCGCGCGCAGCGGCGCCACGGCAGAATGGACGACGCGCGGCAGAGCCCGGCGGGCATTTGTTACCAGCAACTATTAACTAGTACTGGACTGTGGAGCCGTGAAACAAGATGACTGCTCGTATGTCTCCATAAGGTGGAAAGTGAGGGACTGGTGTTTCCACGTTGTGAGTGGTGGAAAAGATTTTGTCTTTAGCAGACAGGACAATTGTTTTGTTTTGTCTTGACCACTGAACGGTGGGATCCATAAACCTTTGGGCAGTGACTTGTTAAGTGTGCTTTGTGAATTGCATGTGGGACACTTGGTATACTTAGAGGACAGTTGTCATTTGGTGAACAATTATTGTATGAAGGCAAGAAACTAGAGTGGGTCATTGACATTTGCGTCTGTAGTAGGAGACATTTCTTGAATTGGCGCGAGAATAAGTGCCGTTTGTTGAAACTTACGACTTTTAATTACACCATGAACTGAAAGGACAGAACCGTGGGTAATAGTAGTTGTAGGGCCATTTTTTGGACGAACAGATTCGTGTGGATGGTACTCTGAGAGTGACTATGACATTTGTGTTTAATGAGAGATACAGTTTACTGTTCAGTGCGTGTTCAAAATGCCGAATTGAGTGACTCAAAGACTTTCGTCCGGGTAACCATGGGAGAGCTTTGACACCGAGACAGTGGTTCTAGGAAAACTATCAGCAACTTTTTGACCCCAAGAAAATCACAGAATGAAATGTTTCCGTGTGACTCGCAAGATAGGGAATAATGTATTTGTAATTGTGTAAATGTTTTTTTATATGTTTCATTCCTGAAGGGACAGCAAGTTTAATTGTATTTCGTTATCATTTGTGTTTAGAATAGTTAGTGTTTGTTTTTTGGTTTGTTCTGGGTTATCAAGATCACGTAGCATGTTTATTAGAATATTTGGTACAATGATGCTTTAATTATTAGCCAGTGGCGTAATACTAACGTAGCGGCTCTTGTAGCATTGATCAGTAAGGTTGTCACAGGGGAGAAGAGTTTGCATTGCACAACAAATATCGGAATTAATTGATGCATTTTTATGTCGTGCATAGTAATAATCTTGTTGGTGTTTTGACTGAAGCCACTTATTTTATTATCACAGTGGTGAGATTTCACATTAAATTGTAACGAAGGCTAGTAAAAAAATGCAAGTTCTTGTCGTCTAAATGTGTGACAACAGAGAAATAAGCAGTAGAGTAAGATAAGAGAGCTACTGGTGGATTCAAGCACTTATTGCTAAACCATTTACTGCGTGTATTGATCAAAGTTGATCGACTGACTGGCTCAGCAGCAGGTATTTGTACTGGTGGATGAGGATAAGGTTAAACTCACTGTCGAGTAGTTGTGGCAATTGCTTAGGTGATGATAGTTAATAAGGTATGACATGATGTCTTAGACGAACTATATTATGTAACCAGTATGTAACTTGTATATTTCATTGTTTTTCTTCTCAGTTTTATTTCTCTGTAGGTTTGAGGTATATTTTAGAGTAATGGTATGGAGCTTGACATTCAACGTGTAACTAGTGTACGAATTTTTTTCTTTTGTTGATTTTGTTTTGTAATTAGACATTGCCGTGTAAAGATTATTACAACGCAATTTATGAATGTCAGATTACTTGTTCTGTGTTTGGACGGTGAGCTATTTGAAATTTCATGAGTACAATTAGTATTTTTTTATTTGTTTTAGAATTATTGAAATTTGGATTACTCATAAAAATAACGAAGATCCCAGTAACTAAAGCAAATTTTTATCTCAACATTATTTTTTTATTTGTATGATATAATGTTTTATTTGTCATGTGGACTGTTATAAATTTGTATGTGTACATTACTCCGGATTGTGGAGAGTACAATAATGCAACAACTGTCAATAATTTGGTAAAGTAACAATATTTGGTCGTCTATTTGAGGTCACCAGGGGCTAAGGTCTCCTCCTGGGTATTTTGATGACTTGCTATGTTTGTTCTAATACAGTTTTCTTAAAAAAATGTTCGGAACTACCCTCGCATTGCAAGGATAGTACCGTGCCATTTTTTTCTGCATTGAAAATAGGTACGAAATACTTCGATATTTTTGTCAGAACAACACATTTTTTGTGTAAAAGTAACTCAATTTCAATTAATACAGCGAAGCCGGATACCAGTGTGGGAAAGAATGACAATTTATTTATTTAATTGATCACATGTGCACTCCCTCAAAATAAATCCCTACATCCAGTTTGGTGAGATCTGTGAAATGAATGAATGTATGGTCGTCTGCTAACCACAGATAGTGAATGTGGATATATGATCATCTTTGAGTCGAACCTTTGGTGAGACCAAAGAGATGAAAATTTTACCAGAGCTTTGAGCGCCTGAAATGTGGCTGACCAATAAGGTAGCAAGGTGCTTCTCCCACTTCGACAGAGGTGCGAGAGAACCGGAATACGGCCTTGTTTCAGCACTCTGCCGCTGGACCTTCTGCTGTAAAGACCTGTTTTTTGTTGTGCTCCGTAATGAAAGAGTGGAGGCATGGTATGGATGTGGAATATTTAAGAGTAGCTGGAATTAATAATTTCTCTATCTCAGGAACTTTAGTGAGGAGAATTAAATGTCAGGCAGGTAATATTAAGAGGATTGTAGTAAACCTACGGTGACAATGAAACCACATGTAGTTGTAAGTTGAGATACTTCCGTGTGCTTAAGTTAAGCTGAATTACTAGCGTGTGTACAATAAGCTGAAATATTTAAGAAATAGCGTGTGTATCATAAGTTGAAATATTTAAGAAATATCATTCCGTGTGACGCTAGATTTAAACTCTGAGAGAGAATCAAGGTGAGTCGGCCGTCTATCCAGCAACGCCACTTGCCTTGCATTGCACAGGAAGACGTGCGTTTATCTCCAGAGTTCACAGTAGGAAAGTAGAATTACAAAGTGGGGCAGTGTCGTGTGAAACTGGGATAAATATTGATTGAAGTGGGAAAGCGGAAAGTGATAATGTTGTAACTATTCTTTGTGTAGTATTTCATATTGTTGTGTTGTGTATGTCATGTAATTTGGGTATGTGTAGTTTGCATGGGGGAGTAGCAAGGTAGTTTCAAAAGATTTGTGGGTTATGCTTGTTCCTTCTGTATCGCTCGATCTGGAGGAAAGTTTCGTGAGGATGATTGTGAGAGTCGAAGAGTGAGATATAATAAAAGATCCACCATCCTATCCAGAAAGTGCACTGTTGCGGTAAATAGATTACGAGACCATAGTATAGAGATTCACTAATGTAAAGCCATGCCCACTAGGCGGAATTTCTCATGTGATATTGTTGTAGGTTGTAGAATTTGTGTGTTTAGGAATAAATCAGCTAGTGAAAAGAAAGAGATTGGTGGCCTTTTTCATTAAATTGTATGTTGTCATAATGTCCCGAATTTATATAAAAGCCGTTAAATCAAAGACAAAAAGTAAATGTGGTATTGCCAGTGCGTAGTGTACTGTCAGAGTTCTATAAATCACTGATAGTCAGATGCGTATTTCCGTTGCGTGTTATTCATACAGGAGGATAATTTGTAACTAAATAGTAAGATACGAGAATTCATGTTACTCGATAAATTAAGGAAGAATCCACTCGCTAGGCAAACCACTCATCTTGCAGGCCTGACTGCTTGATGCCACAGTATGAGAAAGGCAAGTGGGTGCCTCTCATAATTTCGACCCTGCCAGGATTATTTTTTGTTAGGATATTTTGTAGCCAGGATTCCGTTTTTTTTGCCACGATAATTTTGTTACCAGGATATCTTTGTCAGGATATTTTTTTTTCTAGATTATTTTGCTGTTAAGATTTTTTTTGATGGAATATATTGTGATAGCGCTAAGAAGTAAAATTTTTTTTGTTTGCAAATTCTTTCTGGATTGGTGAGGATCTTTTATTATTTTTTATGTAATTAATTGCTATATCGTCCAAGGCTGGAAGATCGTTGCATAAATTTTTTTGCATAATGTCCGTAGTAACTAGGTCGCAGTCTAAAAGTGTAGTCACCATGGAGAATAGCGATTCTGGCGTGAACGTAGCAATGCAGCAGGAAGTAGCTGTTGACCATGGGTTAATGAGCGAGGAAGACAAACACTCCGAAGGGGCTGCATTGTTCAGTGGACCGCTGCAAGGGGATCCTTTATGCGGCGGGCTTTGTCCACAATCGCGGGCTTTTCCCGACGACGCGGGCTCGGGACTAGGCCAGGTGTGCAGTGAAAGTGCAGCTACCCTTAGCGAAGCTACGGTTTCTCAGGCGAACGAGGAGAGCGCGTCGAAAGTAGCAATACTGCAGTTTTTACAGAGGATGGATAGAGATAATAAGGAAAGATTTGAAGCGATGAATAGAGATATTAACGAAAGATTAGATAGAGATAATAAGGAGAGAGATAGGGAGAATAAGGAAAGATTTGAAGCAACTAAGAAAAAATTGGAAGCAAATACGGAAAAATTGGAGGCAATGGATAAGGGAGATAAAGAGGCAATGAGGAAGCTACACGCAGTTATCGAGGAGCGTCTGCCCGCAGTTAATAATCGGTTAGATGAGGGGGAGAAGAATCTGGGTGCGTTGAAGCAAGTATGTGACGTCGTGAAAGAAAGGGCTAATAATTTGGAGGTACAAGTATTTGCAATAGAGAGTGATACTACTGAGCGAAGGGACGTGGCGCCAGATGAGCGAATCAAAGAGGTAGTGGCCAGAATGAATACGGTTAGTGCAGATGCAGAAAAGATCAGTACAAGAGGCGAGACAGGTTCTGACAGTACGCAACGAGTGGTTTGTGCCGATCAGGAGGAGATACAACCACCATTACAGTTTAAAGAGGCACAATTAGAAATAAGTAGGAAACATAGTGAACTAGCACAGTTGCAATTAGCGTGCAGTAGCGAAGGTGACACACCACCAGGTAGATTGCAGAGGGAGAGTGAGATAAACTCAGAAAGCGAAAATAGGCAGAAAGAGAAAGACGAATTCACAGAGTCAGAAGAACGGTTGTGTCGGATAAAACAGGTGGCAGACCCAACTGGGTATAGTCCAAGGCTGTCTCAATTTCACGATTCATTACCTTCGTCGTGGGGACTGCTCCTCAAAACGAAGTTTGTGTATAACTATTTGAGGGACGAGGCTAGAGCGAAAATGCAGGAAGACCTTAAAGACTGTAGTAGCTATTTAAATGAATTATGGTCGAAAAGTAAGGAGGACCAGGTTACGCAAAGCATATTGATGATGCCAAATCGTAACGAATGTGGTATAAGGGATTCAGTGTCGTGCTATCAGGAAATGTTCAGACGAAACAGGTATTTGGATGTGCCATACGAACCTGGGGAGTTCTTTAGAATCTGTATAAATAAGTTGCCAGTGAGATTGCGCAGAGATATAGTGATAGCAGGCAGAGGCGTAGACGATTCTGCGTCATTTCAGCACTTGGGTAATGAGAGCGATATCGTGAACGGAGACAGGTCAGATAGTGTCGAGGGTAGAAAGTATCAGAATGACAGGAGAGCATGGAATCCAGGCATTTCTTTCTTGTCATAATGGATTGAAGGATAGGAGAAACTAATCCAACATATCAGTCCTTAATATCTTGCTCTTAAAACACATGCAGCTGGCACTGAAAATTGTCTATGTAGCAGACAAACTCAACTAATATGTAGGAATGCAAATACCATACTTCTGATCAGAGAATAAAACGGCAGTAATGGAATCTGTTAGGCTGGTATCTCAGTAAAATTTGCAACTTTTATTTCGAACAGTACAGTAAAAGAGCGGTTTCTTCAAAGAATCCAGTTGCTAAAATGTTATGTAATAATGCCAATGAGTCCAATTTAATTAGTGTGATTTGACTATTGTAGATACTAAACACGTAATGTAAGAAGTAAACATTGTGATCGAAGTTTTTAAATTAGATGCCATCTGATCTATAGTATGTCATTGTCGTGGTGACAGTTATAATGAAGTGCTGTGTATGGTTGTTCGGAATCTGGTGTTAGTGAGAGAGGCCACTAGCACCTAAGTTTCTAACACTTGGGCTGCCCATTTCTCCCAGCTTGTATATTCTCTGCACACATTTAATTTTCGTGTAAGCACAGATTCCTAACTAGCGAATTCTTTATTGTGTATAGTGGACCATTCAGAGTGAGGCGGATTGTCCATGAAAATGCTGTACTGATTGAGACGATCAAGGGAAAACAATCTCGTGGGCTTCATCACATTTCTAACATCAAATTATGGAAAAGTTAAGGATAGATTTAAGGTAGGCAATTTATGGTAGATAGTCAGTGTATTTATTTGTGGTGTGTAACGTTGTGCAGGGTCAAATCGAACATAAGAATTTTCAGGCGGGATGTCAGGAAGTGTAACGGAATAGACTGGTCGAATGAGTCATGAACAGGAGTCGACAGAGTGGTGTATGTACGTATTTTTTTGTCATATGAATAAGGATCAAGCAGAAACGACGTGATGATTAATGAGTTGTTAAAGATGGTAGATAGAGAAGCGACGTGATAAATAGTAGTGGATAAAGGTGGTATATGAGGAGAAAAGCGACGTGAAGCAGTGTGATTAATAAAGAGAGATTCGACGTGATGAAACAGTGGTAAATAAAGGTGAGTAGAATTGAATAATGTGGAGATGTCTTAGATGTATGTTACAGAGAGGCCTGTGTATGCTGCAATAGAGATTGATGCCAATGGCGAAGGAAGACCAGGAAATGATGGAGTAATGGACGGACGGAGAGCCGAAATACGAATGAAGAGATGAGGACAACTGCACAATGTGAAAGGACGTAAAGGGAGTATGAGACCCAGATGCTGAACGTTGTGGAATACTGACGTAAGATGTGATATAAGTGTAGATCTAATTCTTAGCATAACATTTGCGATTTGGCAAAAATAATATTTTTTGTTGTTGTTGAAGCCTGGTACCAGTATAACTAATCAAAACGGTACCAAGAATGTGTACAGTTATTTTGCAGGTTGATTAATTTGTGTATTTTTTGTTCTTAGATGAAATGTCGCAATTCTAAGTTGGTGTTTAGCAGAATGATTAATGGGTAAAGCGAATGCGGAGGTAAGCCGATGGAGAGAGGTGCCAGAGTGAAAGGACGAATTCGGAGACTGGAAAGCTATCTCCGAAGCAGCTTCATGTGTTATGTGGTTGAAGGGAACAAAGGTATGGTATGTTGTAGTGAGTGTGGTGGTGTTAAGGTTAGCTGACTTCTAGACCTATGCTGTTAGTGTATTAATGGAATGAATGAGAAGGAAAATGTGATGTCTGGTGAGTGAGAGTCGTAGAGTAGTGTGATCAATGCGCACACTCCTGTAAAGGGGATGCTACCGATCTGTAACTAAAACATTATTATGTATTGTTTGATTGGGCTGAACCTCGATGGCAGGTCAGGATCTGACGTCATGTGGATGGTTCATACATGTCCTAGAAATGTTGTTATATATAATAAAAAGGTGAAATATATAGAAAGATACTAATTTCAGTCTGTCACAAGCACAAAGGTGCATTGTATGTTGTAGATTTAGAGTCATCAGTTTCTTAAATGTTTGTTGTGTTAGGATGTTAAAGTAGTTTACTATTTAATAACATGTGGTAGGTAATTGTGAGCTGTGTGGATTATTCTTATTTTTTGTTAGAACACTTTTAAGGGGTATTAATTTCAGTCTGTCACAAGCACAAAAGTTCATTGTATATTGTAGTTTTAGAATAAAGTTTCTAATATTTTCACTGTGATAGGATGTTAGAGTAGCCTACTATTTGATATTGTAATTATGAGCAGTATAGATTGCTTATTATTCCTTTTGTTTAATTTTACACTTTCATGTTTTGTATGAGGGACGACAGGTACAATGAATAGCACAAGTGTGGGCGGTATATAGGAAAGAGATAAATGTTGATGTTGTATGTGTAGAAAACTAGGGCGTATAATTTTATGTTTTTTAGGACAAAGATTCTTTTATTACCAATGTATCTAATAGATCATACATGTGATCAATGAGTATTTAAATAATGTAAGAATATCCTTTTGTCTGTAATGTTGCGAGATGCACGGAAGGCTCTGACTGATTGGGTGTCGTAACACCCATACCGCTAGCGGGCCGAGCTGACGTTGCCATGGCGACGGACGACAGAGCCGCGGCACTCCCCACTCCACTGCTGGTCGAGGTACACTCCACGCGCCCGCTACAGCAGGTCAACGGCCTGGGGCGACATGCATGTATCACTGGCCATTCATGAGTTCCGCCACCCTTACGACTGGGGAAGGTATCCTGCGGAGGCAACAGCGGGTGGTTTCTTCTGCTCAACGGCGCGCGCAGCGGCGCCACGGCAGAATGGACGACGCGCGGCAGAGCCCGGCGGGCATTTGTTACCAGCAACTATTAACTAGTACTGGACTGTGGAGCCGTGAAACAAGATGACTGCTCGTATGTCTCCATAAGGTGGAAAGTGAGGGACTGGTGTTTCCACGTTGTGAGTGGTGGAAAAGATTTTGTCTTTAGCAGACAGGACAATTGTTTTGTTTTGTCTTGACCACTGAACGGTGGGATCCATAAACCTTTGGGCAGTGACTTGTTAAGTGTGCTTTGTGAATTGCATGTGGGACACTTGGTATACTTAGAGGACAGTTGTCATTTGGTGAACAATTATTGTATGAAGGCAAGAAACTAGAGTGGGTCATTGACATTTGCGTCTGTAGTAGGAGACATTTCTTGAATTGGCGCGAGAATAAGTGCCGTTTGTTGAAACTTACGACTTTTAATTACACCATGAACTGAAAGGACAGAACCGTGGGTAATAGTAGTTGTAGGGCCATTTTTTGGACGAACAGATTCGTGTGGATGGTACTCTGAGAGTGACTATGACATTTGTGTTTAATGAGAGATACAGTTTACTGTTCAGTGCGTGTTCAAAATGCCGAATTGAGTGACTCAAAGACTTTCGTCCGGGTAACCATGGGAGAGCTTTGACACCGAGACAGTGGTTCTAGGAAAACTATCAGCAACTTTTTGACCCCAAGAAAATCACAGAATGAAATGTTTCCGTGTGACTCGCAAGATAGGGAATAATGTATTTGTAATTGTGTAAATGTTTTTTTATATGTTTCATTCCTGAAGGGACAGCAAGTTTAATTGTATTTCGTTATCATTTGTGTTTAGAATAGTTAGTGTTTGTTTTTTGGTTTGTTCTGGGTTATCAAGATCACGTAGCATGTTTATTAGAATATTTGGTACAATGATGCTTTAATTATTAGCCAGTGGCGTAATACTAACGTAGCGGCTCTTGTAGCATTGATCAGTAAGGTTGTCACAGGGGAGAAGAGTTTGCATTGCACAACAAATATCGGAATTAATTGATGCATTTTTATGTCGTGCATAGTAATAATCTTGTTGGTGTTTTGACTGAAGCCACTTATTTTATTATCACAGTGGTGAGATTTCACATTAAATTGTAACGAAGGCTAGTAAAAAAATGCAAGTTCTTGTCGTCTAAATGTGTGACAACAGAGAAATAAGCAGTAGAGTAAGATAAGAGAGCTACTGGTGGATTCAAGCACTTATTGCTAAACCATTTACTGCGTGTATTGATCAAAGTTGATCGACTGACTGGCTCAGCAGCAGGTATTTGTACTGGTGGATGAGGATAAGGTTAAACTCACTGTCGAGTAGTTGTGGCAATTGCTTAGGTGATGATAGTTAATAAGGTATGACATGATGTCTTAGACGAACTATATTATGTAACCAGTATGTAACTTGTATATTTCATTGTTTTTCTTCTCAGTTTTATTTCTCTGTAGGTTTGAGGTATATTTTAGAGTAATGGTATGGAGCTTGACATTCAACGTGTAACTAGTGTACGAATTTTTTTCTTTTGTTGATTTTGTTTTGTAATTAGACATTGCCGTGTAAAGATTATTACAACGCAATTTATGAATGTCAGATTACTTGTTCTGTGTTTGGACGGTGAGCTATTTGAAATTTCATGAGTACAATTAGTATTTTTTTATTTGTTTTAGAATTATTGAAATTTGGATTACTCATAAAAATAACGAAGATCCCAGTAACTAAAGCAAATTTTTATCTCAACATTATTTTTTTATTTGTATGATATAATGTTTTATTTGTCATGTGGACTGTTATAAATTTGTATGTGTACATTACTCCGGATTGTGGAGAGTACAATAATGCAACAACTGTCAATAATTTGGTAAAGTAACAATATTTGGTCTTCTATTTGAGGTCACCAGGGGCTAAGGTCTCCTCCTGGGTATTTTGATGACTTGCTATGTTTGTTCTAATACAGTTTTCTTAAAAAAATGTTCGGAACTACCCTCGCATTGCAAGGATAGTACCGTGCCATTTTTTTCTGCATGGGTAGCCGGTGGTGAAAGGGTACAGTACCGCCCGACATTGAAAATAGGTACGAAATACTTCGATATTTTTGTCAGAACAACACATTTTTTGTGTAAAAGTAACTCAATTTCAATTAATACAGCGAAGCCGGATACCAGTGTGGGAAAGAATGACAATTTATTTATTTAATTGATCACATGTGCACTCCCTCAAAATAAATCCCTACATCCAGTTTGGTGAGATCTGTGAAATGAATGAATGTATGGTCGTCTGCTAACCACAGATAGTGAATGTGGATATATGATCATCTTTGAGTCGAACCTTTGGTGAGACCAAAGAGATGAAAATTTTACCAGAGCTTTGAGCGCCTGAAATGTGGCTGACCAATAAGGTAGCAAGGTGCTTCTCCCACTTCGACAGAGGTGCGAGAGAACCGGAATACGGCCTTGTTTCAGCACTCTGCCGCTGGACCTTCTGCTGTAAAGACCTGTTTTTTGTTGTGCTCCGTAATGAAAGAGTGGAGGCATGGTATGGATGTGGAATATTTAAGAGTAGCTGGAATTAATAATTTCTCTATCTCAGGAACTTTTGTGGGGAGAATTAAATGTCAGGCAGGTAATATTAAGGGGATTGTAGTAAACCAACGGTCACAATGAAACCACGTGTAGTTGTATCATAAGTTGAAATATTTAAGAAATATCATTCCGTGTGACGCTAGATTTAAACTCTGAGAGAGAATCAAGGTGAGTCGGCCGTCTATCCAGCAACGCCACTTGGCTTGCATTGCACAGGAAGACGTGCGTTTATCTCCAGAGTTCACAGTAGGAAAGTAGAATTACAAAGTGGGGCAGTGTCGTGTGAAACTGGGATAAATATTGATTGAAGTGGGAAAGCGGAAAGTGATAATGTTGTAACCATTCTTTGTGTAGTATTTCATATTGTTGTGTTGTGTATGTCATGTAATTTGGGTATGTGTAGTTTGCATGGGGGAGTAGCAAGGTAGTTTCAAAAGATTTGTGGGTTATGCTTGTTCCTTCTGTATCGCTCGATCTGGAGGAAAGTTTCGTGAGGATGATTGTGAGAGTCGAAGAGTGAGATATAATAAAAGATCCACCATCCTATCCAGAAAGTGCACTGTTGCGGTAAATAGATTACGAGACCATAGTATAGAGATTCACTAATGTAAAGCCATGCCCACTGGGCGGAATTTCTCATGTGATATTGTTGTAGGTTGTAGAATTTGTGTGTTTAGGAATAAATCAGCTAGTTAAAAGAAAGAGATTGGTGGCCTTTTTCATTAAATTGTATGTTGTCATAATGTCCCGAATTTATATAAAAGCCGTTAAATCAAAGACAAAAAGTAAATGTGGTATTGCCAGTACGTAGTGTACAGTCAGAGTTCTATAAATCACTGATAGTCAGATGCGTGTTTCCGTTGCGTGTTATTCATACAGGAGGATAATTTGTAACTAAATAGTAAGATACGAGAATTCATGTTACTCGATAAATTAAGGAAGAATCCACTCGCTTGGCAAACCACTCATCTTGCAGGCCTGACTGCTTGATGCCACAGTATGAGAAAGGCAAGTGGGTGCCTCTCAATATTACTCCGCAAAAGTAAGGTTTTTCCAAATACGAAAACTGTTGGTAAGTTGATCATGTACACGGAAAAGGATTCCACTCAAAAAGTGTTTCAGTCGAGAAAAACTTGTAAGTGCTGTGTTTAATAGTTTATGTGTTACGTAATACTCTACTTCAAGCCAATAATCAGCAAGCTGGTAGTTGAATGAAACGGTCCCAGCCATTTGCCGGCTGGATCGCTTCATGCGTGAGAATGAAGATGTGTTGCATCAGTAGTCCCATAAGGATACAGAGTTAATAATTATATTTTTCCCGAATTCATGTAGAAATGCTGTGTAATATTGTACGATTCAATTCTTCACCTTTTAGATGTAATAAAACTAATATTTTACCCACGTTTGACAGAACACTTGGTGTTAACGATTTCAGCGACAACGCAAGAAACTGTGTGTATCTCACCGTATTCAGATCATTCATACCGCTCAAGAGATGTTATAAATAACAAAAAAGCTGCCAAGATTGTTCACTTAGATACCGTCCTTTCCTCCATGTTCGCCGGTATTAATAAACAGTACAAGAGTTAGCAGAGGTTGAAAATACCGCTTCAGTTGTAAATTACCGGTCGTGTGAAAATAAATGCGCAGTTGCGGATGTTCTGCCAACAGGATTGTTTGTAGAAGAAGAGTTGTAAATGACGACCCTTGCCTAGGATTCCGTTAATCGTAGGATCAGCGGCCAGGTACAACAGAATGTCTAATTAATGAATATATTCCAGATCTCTTTGTCCGACAGTTCCATTTGCGTCCAGTGGCGTTACAGGAACATCGCTGATTGAGCTGCGTTGTCTTGAAGAGTTTATTTGTCTTGTATTTTGGGGGAAATTGTGGAAGTGTTATCATATTTCGTGTTTTCTGGGGGAATCTTATATCGCTTGTGATCATTTGTTAGTGACCTGGGAACTTTAATATTTTTTTAATATTTTTGTGAGTCACAGAAATTACTTTAGCAGTTAATAAATATTAGGTATTGTTTCGGGTTTTAAAAATTTTCTCAACTAATTTTATTGTGTCGTTTTTTAGGGTGAATCCGTGTACTATAAGATCTGGAAATGGCTTCGCATACTTGCTCCCAAAAGGGGCTCTAGCAAGGGTAAATTAGATGTTAGAGAAGAGCCAGAGGCAATAGAAACGCCAGAGAACGATTCTGATTTCGTAGAGTGTAACAGTCACATTTTCTAAAGTGAATACAGAACAGGGAACAGCTCATTCTAATTACAAGCACGAAATGTTGTTTGAAACTCTAGAGCGAGATTTCACCAGCGCTTGTGCATGTTAAACCGTTCCCAAGCAGCTCCCCTTGCCGATGACAAAAATACAAATAACATTTCTCAGATTCGCAGCAGGATTGTCGTCGCTTTAGAGATTCAAATGCTTGGACAAGACGTGCAGTTTAATGAATCTATTGGGCGGGAATCAGTAACGGCGATACTAAAAAGCCTCATGGCCGTGGTGGGTAAAATAAATGAAAGCTGAAATGAGGAGTTACAAGTAATGTAGAAACAGAATGAGGGCATAAAAACCAAAATAGTAGGCACGGCAGAAGAATGTCACGAGACCGCGAGGGAATGTCGCGAAGCGGCGAACGGCTGTAGTGAAACGAGGGAGAGAATCATGGAAAGAGCTGAAAAGTTGCAGCGCGTTCGTCGCGAAATATTTCAGAATCTGAAGGTTCAAATTCGGGACGAATTAATCGCTGAACTTGGCACCAGTCTCGAGAAGCGTGAGACTCGATTAAGTACCATGGAAACGGAGCAAACGAAGATTAGCGAGGAAGTCAAGCCGTACTAGATGAGATAAAGGAGAACTGCAAGAAAGATAAAGAGGACGTCATGAAACAAACCGATAGAGCAGATCCCGACTACGGAGGATCGATAAACGCAAGACATGCCGGAAATCGTGTCGCTCTACAGGAATTAGAAGGTACATTCAAAGCCTTGAAACTGACTGGTCCTGAAGAAGGTTCCGGTCTGAAAGGGGAAGTTGCTAAACTCGTGGAGGGTGTGAAAGATTCAATGAAAGTGGTCAGGAGTAAGGGCCGGACTGCTCCAATACCGTCAGCAGCTACGCATGATTTCAGGTCGCTTCTGAAATTCAAAGAAGGGCCATTTTATATAATAAATAAACGGCCCAAGAGCTCTGCGAACAGGTTTCATGAACGGGTATCGCACATCGAACAACAGTTAGGATGGGCGGAATAAGACGGAGCTTGTGTGGATAAAGACAGTTATAGGAGAGGCGATGAAAGTGACTCGCAACGTGAAGGAGAAATTGAGTGATGAATCAGGTTATGTGGATACACTATATGGATGATGTAATGGGAGGAGCCTTCACGAACTGTTGCCCAAGTGCGGAATGGAGTGCTTTCACTATAATCATTTTTTGTCGGTGCGTAAGTCTTCCAGAACTTTTCTAACGGCACACATTCAAGGGGCTGGTTGGAACAGTAGAAGTTCCGCCTGAAAGCCCTTACAAATGCTCCGTACAGTCTCGATCTGTCCTTATGTGTTTTCCATACATTTGGAGCCCTGAAGACATTCATCGCCGTCGATTTCCTTCGGACGAAGAGGTACGCACCTGGGTAAAATTATGGTCCCACCAACGAAAAAATGCTCCTATCAGAGCACAAAAGATGCTAATATGTTCCTATTTACTTAAAACACTGTAACTGAAATTTCAGTTACCAGTTGCCTCGGTCTACCTTCCTCAGCACCTTTAAAATTTTTCCCAAAACGTATGGCTTGTGAACACATTCACGATTTTTCAGCTTGCAACTCAACTCAAACTCCCAGAAGCTCCGCTAACTGTAATTCAGGCTCAAACCCTTCCATTCCCTGTTGCCCTCTCTCACTCATTCGTTCAACCCAACCCATTGTCACTGTCTCCTGTGTCACAACCACAGTCCCCTTCATTCTGTCATACTCTACAGTCTCACTGTCGTTGTCACCCCTCTTGTTCTCTCTTAACTCTAGTGTCCTTCTTACTGCTGCTGTCTCTTCCTCGTCATAATTTGTCATATACTCTGTCTCTCATTACCACTGGCTGTCACCCACTTCCATATTCTCCTTCTCTTTATTCCCCTCCCACCGCCCACCCCCCCAATTCCTCCCTGGCACTGTCTCCTTCAGGATTTCCCTAGCACTGTTCTGTCAATGTCAACCACGTTCCAATGCCACTGTATCCCTCTATGCCATTGTGTCCTTCGCTCTTTCTATAACACAGCCACTGTCTACTATGTTCCAGCATTTGTTGTTCTTCCATCTCGTTGCCACTGTCGCTTCATTTTTCTCTCTCAGCATAAAAAAGCGCAAATATGTTTGCATGCCAAAAGTTTTGGGAAAAATTTCTAGGATGTTGATGAAGGTAGAATAAGGCACCTGATATCCCACTTTTCAGTCAGACTCTTTTAAATAAACCGGAACGATTCACATTTTTTGCGCTGAGATAGCAGCAGTTTTCCGCTGCTTCCCTTCTTTCGCCTGCAGCAGCAGGGCATGCAATCCATATGATAAGAATTTAGACAGTTTACCTATGTGAAACTGAAATAACGCATAACTAATTTTACACCTCAGATTGGATTTTAGTGTGCAAAAAAAAAATCAATTTACTTCGTACTACAATATGGGATTCTCAGATGATAACGGAAACACATTAAATCATATTTATTCGTGCTACGTCACTTTATAGACTACGTTTTCACTTCACATCGGATTTTACGTGCGTATTTTACGTGTACAAGTACGGTAACTTCTATGTTTCGGAAACAGATAAAGATATGAAGAAAACAAGAAAATTTGCAAGGACGTTCGAGATCTGAATGTTAGGAATACATCATAAAAATTACAGCCATTTACTATGCATCGTCGTCTCGTAATTCGCGGCTCAGTTTTGCTACGAAAAAAGGAAAAAAAAAAAGAAAGTTTTTGGGGTGTTTCTCAATAACGGATGAAGAATTTTGAAAACGAAGTAATGGCTCTTTAGTTAAATGCCCAGAGAACATAATGTTAAAATTTTGAGCAATATGCTGCTATTATTTATTATTTAGATTTTACGTGTAGAAGCAGGGTGAATTTGAACCGCTGTATCTTTGAAATGGATAAAGACGTCACGAAAATTTTCAACGCAGTTCGAGATCGGAACCTTAGGAATATATCGTAAAAATTTCGGGCACTTGGTGTGCATTGTCATCCTGGAACGCCCCGCTTCGTTTTTGTCTGCTGGTGATGGCGAATATATACCAAAGCGGAAAAAAACCTTTCTTGGGGTTTTCCGTGGGATCGGCCATGCCTACATAGATTCTACCAAGCCCACCATTAAATGCAAAAAGAACCAACCGATCTCCTGCATTTGTCTATCCGGGAGGAACTGTGTAATATCCATACTTTGCTCCTGTACTGTAGGCCAGTGATACTGGGACGATCGTTCTGTTGCGTGTACAAATGGTATCTAGCCCAAGGGTAGCCAAAACACTTGACACTATCTTTTTACCACCAACAAAACCTGAGGTACGAGCGTCGGAAAATCCCGTTTCATGCGAGATGTTTTGGAACATATTAGGTACGCATGCTGTTGCATGCATACCGATAGGCATCCGCAAACATTTTTCCATGAAGGCATTGACCCTCTTGGCTGACAGTGGAAAGAATGTGTTACCAGTTGTGGCGATTATTTTTGAAATAATAAACAGCTTACTTACTTTTTTCAGTCTGTCTCATTTTCATTTGTCTGTCCCTTACAGTAATGGTGTTGGAAAGTTTTATTACATTATCTGTAACAGTGCGTCTTCTATCATCTATTATAGGCTGTCACTGGTGTGCCAGTTGACACGTGTTTGTCCGTCGATAGATTTATGGTGGTCGATAGGCTGCATGTTTTGCATCGCCGAGAGGACGGCGGCTGCAGTAAGGACTGTTTTATACATAGGAGACCGCGGAGCTATAACAACCAAGTGCTGGCTTTATATGGAGCAGTACGTAACCGAATCTTGTGTAACAAGTGGGGCTACGATAGTCGGTGTTCAATGACTGACGAGGTAATTTGCAGTGATTACTGTGGTTAAGTTTTTGGAGACTTTTGAGTCACGGTCTTCAGAGAGAACATAGGCCCGTTTAGCGTGGACATGATAGCTATGGAGACATTGAGCCACTGCCTTCAGAGAGGTATGTACACTCCTGGAAATGGAAAAAAGAACACATTGACCCCGGTGTGTCAGACCCACCATACTTGCTCCGGACACTGCGAGAGGGCTGTACAAGCAATGATCACACGCACGGCACAGCGGACACACCAGGAACCGCGGTGTTGGCCGTTGAATGGCGCTAGCTGCGCAGCATTTGTGCACCGCCGCCGTCAGTGTCAGCCAGTTTGCCGTGGCATACGGAGCTCCGTCGCAGTCTTTAACACTGGTAGCATGCCGCGACAGCGTGGACGTGAACCGTATGTGCAGTTGACGGACTTTGAGCGAGGGCGTATAGTGGGCATGCGGGAGGCCGGGTGGACGTACCGCCGAATTGCTCAACACGTGGGGCGTGAGGTCTCCACAGTACATCGATGTTGTCGCCAGTGGTCGGCGGAAGGTGCACGTGCCCGTCGACCTGGGACCGGACCGCAGCGACGCACGGATGCACGCCAAGACCGTAGGATCCTACGCAGTGCCGTAGGGGAGCGCACCGCCACTTCCCAGCAAATTAGGGACACTGTTGCTCCTGGGGTATCGGCGAGGACCATTCGCAACCGTCTCCATGAAGCTGGGCTACGGTCCCGCACACCGTTAGGCCGTCTTCCGCTCACGCCCCAACATCGTGCAGCCCGCCTCCAGTGGTGTCGCGACAGGCGTGAATGGAGGGACGAATGGAGACGTGTCGTCTTCAGCGATGAGAGTCGCTTCTGCCTTGGTGCCAATGATGGTCGTATGCGTGTTTGGCGCCGTGCAGGTGAGCGCCACAATCAGGACTGCATACGACCGAGGCACACAGGGCCAACACCCGGCATCATGGTGTGGGGAGCGATCTCCTACACTGGCCGTACACCACTGGTGATCGTCGAGGGGACACTGAATAGTGCACGGTACATCCAAACCGTCATCGAACCCATCGTTCTACCATTCCTAGACCGGCAAGGGAACTTGCTGTTCCAACAGGACAATGCACGTCCGCATGTATCCCGTGCCACCCAACGTGCTCTAGAAGGTGAAAGTCAACTACCCTGGCCAGCAAGATCTCCGGATCTGTCCCCCATTGAGCATGTTTGGGACTGGATGAGGCGTCGTCTCACGTGGTCTGCACGTCCAGCACGAACGCTGGTCCAACTGAGGCGCCAGGTGGAAATGGCATGGCAAGCCGTTCCACAGGACTACATCCAGCATCTCTACGATCGTCTCCATGGGAGAATAGCAGCCTGCATTGCTGCGAAAGGTGGATATACACTGTACTAGTGCCGACATTGTGCATGCTCTGTTGCCTGTGTCTATGTGCCTGTGGTTCTGTCAGTGTGATCATGTGATGTATCTGACACCAGGAATGTGTCAATAAAGTTTCCCCTTCCTGGGACAATGAATTCACGGTGTTCTTATTTCAATTTCCAGGAGTGTATATCGTGGACATGATGGTCTGTATCTCTTCATGGAACGTGGCGGACGTGGGCAGCTTCCTGTTCTGTAGTATGGAGGGGACGAGTCAAGGGACTGATACATGGTAGGTCTTCTGAGGGGAATTTGCTGCTCTGAGCTGACGTTATCCGTTGCTTGTTATCACTGTCTTTTGTTGCAAACTCACGGCCGGTATAGTTGGTCTTTGTTTTGTGGCCCCCTAAACAATATAGAACTCACATAACGGAACAGACGTGATTGATGATTGTTTGCTCATCGGGTTATTGCGTGTGCTGTGGTGCGAGTATACAATTCACGAAACGGTGATATGTGGACTGGGTTGTAGGGCATTTTTTGTATCAAATCATTTTCACATAATTGTGGAATGCTAACTGTGTCATGGGACTTCACTTGAATTTGCTGGGAAGCAGGAGCTGTATAGTATGCTATCTCTGTTTCAGATTATCCTTAGATAGGGTAACTACCTGTTATCTATGTAGACAGTAAATAGAAAGGTCCGGACAAGTAATGGCTGTTAGATGAGTGGAAATGTATCATGCTGGAGATGCAACTGCATGAGCCATTTCGCCGATGTTTGGAGGTTACGTAAATGTTTGTTTTGTATTTTGATGATCCTTACGTCCTTTTAATAATGTGCCTTTCAATCTATTAGTGAATGAATTAGTTTGTAGTTTTGGATTTTAGTGATGGTATTGTTGGTTTCATATCTTATTAATGTTATTACTGATATTAAATGAAAATTATCAAATAAGAGTGCAGTGAGCTCTCTGTAGAAAATTATAATATAGAGATGTGTGGTTATGGAACGACTGGAAGCACGTGAAAGATTCACAACTAAAATAAGTGTTGTAATAATTCTGAGCTCCGCTCGTTTTTGGAGCCGTATACAGTACATCCTGTTAGTATTACTGGGTTGTCGTCGCTGTGAAACGTGGGATAATTTATATGTCTAGAAATACGCGTTAGGGAACCCGTGTTGTGTTGCTTTCGAACTTAAGTGGAATTGAAGCATTATTTATTTTGTCTTTCTGTAATGGCTTATTACTCATAAACCATTCCTGCTCCAGAATTTAATGTTATCATCTTTCCTATGAAGATTTGTTGTGATGGGTTTGCTAATAAGTTAGATAAAAGTAATGTTAATGTTTTAATACAGGGTGTTACAAAAAGGTACGGCCAAACTTTCAGGAAACATTCCTCACACACAAACAAAGAAAATATGTTATGTGGACATGTGTCCGGAAACGCTTAATTTCCATGTTAGAGCTGATTTTAGTTTCGTCAGTATGTACTGTACTTCCTCGATTGTGGAAGACCTAGAACGACGAGGACACCTGCAATGGACGAGGCAATTCTTCGTGCAGTTGACGATAACCCTATTGTCAGCGTCAGAGAAGTTGCTGCTGTACAAGGTAACGTTGACCACGTCACTGTATGGAGACTGCTACGGGAGAACCAGTTGTTTCCGTACCATGTACAGCGTGTGCAGGCACTATCAGCAGCTGATTGGCCTCCACGGCGCAGTGGTTAGACACTGGACTCGCATTCGGGAGGACGGCGGTTCAATCCCGCGTCCGGCCATCCTGATTTAGGTTTTCCGTGATTTCCCGAAATCGCTCAAGGCAAATGCCGGGATGGTTCCTTTGAAAGGGCACGGCCGACTTCCTTTCCCGGCCTTCCCTAATCCGATGAGACTGATGACCACGCTGTCTGGTCTCCTTCCCCACAACAATCCAATCCAAGCCTCCACGGGTACACTTCTGGGAATGGTTCATCCAACAGTGTGTCAATCCTCATTTGAGTGCAGATGTTCTCTTTACGGATGAGGCTTATTTGCAACGTGATCAAATTGTAAATTTTCATAATCAACATGTGTGGGCTGACGAGAATCCGCACGCAATTGTGCAATCACGTCATCAACACAGATTTTCTGTGAACGTTTGGGCAGGCATTGTTGGTGATGTCTCGATTGGGCCCCATGTTCTTCCACCAAAACCCAATGGAGCACGTTATCATGATTTCATACGGGATACTCTACCTGTGCTGCTAGAACATGTGCCTTTACAAGTACGACACAACATGTGGTTCATGCAAGATGGAGCTCCTGCACATTTCAGTCGAAGTTTTTGTACGTTTCTCAACAACAGATTCGGTGACCGATGGATTGGTAGAGGCGGACCAATTCCATGGCCTCCACGCTCTCCTGACCTCAACCCTCTTGACTTTCATTTATGGGGGCATTTGAAAGCTCTTGTCTACGCAACCCCGGTACCAAATGTAGAGACTCTTCGTGCTCGTATTGTGGACGGCTGTGATACAATACGCCATTCTCCAGGGCTGCATCAGCGGATCAGGGATTCCATGCGACGGAGGGTGGATGCATGTATCCTCGCTAACGGAGGACATTTTGAACATTTCCTGTCACAAAGTGTTTGAAGTCACGCTGGTACGTTCTGTTGCTGTGTGTTTCCATTCCATGATTAATGTGATTTGAAGAGAAGTAATAAAATGAGCTCTAACATGGAAAGTAAGCGTTTCCGGACACTTGTCCACATAACATATTTTCTTTCTTTGTGTGTGAGGAATGTTTCCCGAAAGTTTGGCCGTACCTTTTTGTAACACCCTGTATATGTCATTCTGTACTCGTTTTCTATTGGAGTAGCTGAAGTTTCTTGGCACACAGGCTACAGTGCAATAAGTAAAGTACTTGCCTGTCTCGGTGACTGCGAAGACGCGGCCCATGTCCGGCGCCTGGATGGTGGAAGGCGGCGTGGGCGGCGTGCGGCCCACCAGCCCGGCCCTGGGGCACACGACGCGCATGTTGTCGCGGTCCGCGATGCACAGCAGGTCTCGGTGGGGCAGCAGCGCCAAGCCGTGCGGCACCTGAAGCGACAAGAACTCTGCGCGCCCCGCACAGAGGGCCCCACCCACGCGTCACACAGCGGGACACGGCCTCGGCAAAAACGCTAGTCTAGGCAGCTACACAAAACCAGAGACCCAGGCGAAAGATCGGCAACACTTTACACCAGATGACAAAAGACATGGGATACCTCATAATACCGTGTCGGACATCCCTTTCCAAGGCGTAGTGCAGCATCTGGACGTGGTATGGGCTCCACAATTCGTTGAAAGTCCCGTGAAGAAATACTGAGCCATGCTGTCTCTATAACCGTCCATAACTACGAAACTGTTGCCGGTGCAGGATTTTGTGCTCGAACTGACCTCTCGCTTATGTCCCATAAATGATCAATAGGATTCATGTCGGGCTCTTTGTATTGCCAAATCATTCGCTAGAACTGTCCAGAACGTCCTTCGATCCTGCCGCGAACAACTGTGGCCCGGTGACACGGTGCGTTGTCATCCATAAATTTCGCATGGTTGTTTGGGAACATGAAATCTATGAATGGCTGAAAATGGTCTCCAAGCAGCCGAACATAACCACTTAATGATGGGTTCAGTTGGACCAGAGAACTCAGTCCACTTCATATTACCATCATGGAGCAACTATCGGTTTGCACAGTGCCTTGTTGACAACCTGAGTCAGTGACTTCGTGGGGTCTGCGCCACAGTCGAACCCTACCATCAGCCCTTACCAGCTAAATTTGGGATTCATCTGACCAGCCCACGGTTTTCCAGACGTGCAGGGATGAACCAATAGGGTTACGAGCCCAGGTGAGGCGCTGCATGCGATGTCATCCTGTTAAGAAAGACACTCGAGTCGGTCGTCTGCTGCCAAAGTCCACTAACGCCACATTTCGCCGTACTGTCATAAGGGATACGTTCGTGGTACGTCCGACACTGATTTCTGCGATTACTTCACGCAATGTCGCTTGTCTGTCAGCACTGACAACTCTAAGCAAACACCTCTGGTCTCGGTCGTTAAGTGGAGGCCGTCGGCCACTGCGTTGTCCGCAGTGAGAGGTAATGCCTGAAATTTGGTGTTCTCGACACACTCTTGACACTGTAGGTCTCGCAGTATTGTCTTCCCTGACGATTTGCGAAATCAAATGTCCCATGCGTCTAGCTCCAACTACTATTCAGCGTTCAACTTCTACGAGGGTGCGTCAAATAAAAGCCTTAAATATTTTTTTAAATATTATTTATTGTGCAGAAGTGGTACAAAGCTGTATCACTTTTTAACATAATCTCCCCCACGCTCAATGCAAGTCCTCCAGCGCTTACAAAGTGCATAAATTCCTTCAGAAAAAAATTCTTTTGGTAGTCCGCGCAACCACTCATGCACTGCGTGGCGTACCTCTTCATCAGAACGGCTTTCCTCCCATTGCGTTTTTGAGTGGTCCAAACATATGGAAATCACTTGGGGCAAGGTCTGCTGGATGAGAAAGACACTCACAATGCAGGTCTGTGATTGTTGCAATTGTTGTGTGGGGCCTTCCATTGTCATGCTGCAAAAGGACACCTGCTGACAGCAATCCACGTCGCTTTGATTTGATTGCAGGCTGCAGATGATTTTTTACGAGATCTGTGTGTGATGCACTGGTGACAGTGGTCGCTCTAGGCATGTAATGCTCCAAAATTACGCCTTTTTCGTCCCAAAAGAGAGTCAGCATAACCTTCCGCGCTGATGTTTCTGTTCGAAACTTCTTTGGTTTTGGTGATGAGGAATGGCGCCACTCCTTGCTCGCTCTCTTCGTTTCCGGTTGGTGGAAGGGAACCTAGGTTTCGTCGCCAGTAACGATTCTTGCAAGGAAGCCATCGCCTTCTCGTTCAAAGCGCCGAAGAAGTTCTTCACAAGCATCAACACGTCGTTCTCTCATTTCAGGGTTCAGCTGCCATGGCACCCATCTTGCAGACACTTTGTGAAACTGGAGCACATCATGCACAATGTGGTGTGCTGACCCATGACTAATCTGTAAACATGCTGCAATGTCATTCAGTGTCACTCGGCGGTTTTCCTTCACTATGACTTCAACTGCTGCAATGTTCTCTGGAGTCACGACTCGTTGTGCCTGACCTGGATGAGGAGCGTCTTCCACTGAAGTCACACCATTTGCGAATTTCCTACTCCATTCGTAGACTTGCTGCTGTGGCCGACCGGAGTGGCCGAGCGGTTCTAGGCGTTACAGTCTGGAACTGCGCGACCGGTACGGTTGCAGGTTCGAACCCTGCCTCGGGCATGGATGTGTGTGGTGTCCTTAGGTTAGTTAGATTTAAGTAATCCTAAGTTCAAGGTGACTGATGACCTTAGAAGTTAAGTCCCATAGTGCTCAGAGCCATTTTTCTGCTGTGGCAAACATGCATCACCGTACTGAACCTTCATTCGTCGATGCATTTCAATAGGTTTCACACCTTCACTACGCAAAAACCGAATAACAGAACGCTGTTCTTCCCTGGTGCAAGTCGCAAGTGGGGCGACCACCTTTATACTGATACTGCGACGGTATGTGTGCATCTGCACTGTGCTGCCACCTACAGGCCATTCTGCACGCTGTTTGTAGCACGCTCACCAACTTACAGGACAACGGCGAGAAATTTCGATTTGTTATTACAAATTTAATGTTTTCATTTGACTCACCCTCGTATTAACTCCCGTCGTGTGGCCAGAATCCAGACGGAAGCCTTTTCACATGAATCAGCTGGGTGCAAATGACAACTCTGGCAATGCACTGCCCTGTCATGCCTTGTGTACGCGATATCACCGCCACCTGTATATGTGCATATCGCTGTCACGGGACTTCTGTCTCCTCAGTGCACATTTTGCTACCAACCCTCCCAAAAGGGCTACGTGCCGTGACGAGCTTGAGAGCGGCCGTGCAAGACCGCAAACAAAGGATATCTCGAGAAGAAGTCAATGAATGTGAAATCGGGTGATGGATTCGGGACCTTCTGATGAGGAAAACACCGCTTCTGAATCCATAATTGCATATCAATTTTATTTCGAAGTATCTAGCCATTTAACAGTGGATTAAAGCATGAAAGTTAACTGATTTCGGCTGCCATTATTTGCAGAAGATTTCACATTTTCTTGAGTTAAAACTTTCGCTTTGAGAGGCCGTGGTCGATGTATAAAACTTCCTCCAACTGCGGGAGACATTTTTCGAGGTAAAACGGCTACTGCCACTAAGGCTTGAGTCATACGTCACGTGATGCCGACTGTGTCACTATCTCTGAATGGAGTCATAATTATCGATTAAAAATAATCGATTGTTCTTCCGTAGGCGCAAAGTTGACCTCCATATTTTATCAAATATATTTTCTGTTGATGATAATGCGGTGCTCTCGCTAAAGCGCTCGTCTCACTGAATTTTATTTCATGGTTCCCATCTCGAAAAACATGTTTTTTGGGTACCAGTATGTCACAGACAATAGCTCCTTTTGTGTTCGGTTATGCGGTTGTTGACAACTCTGGCAATGTACTGTCCTTTTTTTTTGGGTACCAGAATGTCGTAGACAATAGCTTCTTTTTTGTTCGGCTATGCAGTTGTTGACACTTCTTTTTGTGGTTCCGATACGCACTTGTCCGCGACTGCATGGAATTTTTATTTCATATACCCCAGGTATTTCCAGGTGGTGCCGTGCATGTTCTTCCGTTCTCAATCCTCTTGGTAGGTCTAAGGACCGTTTCGATTCCATACGTGGTCAAAAGTTTCCCGGTGCGCTCCGTAATTTTATTAATGGACTTACAAAAAACCTTTTTCGGATTGCGGCCGTTGTTGCTCAGTACTTCCGACTTCTTCTCTTCTTTGATGGTGTACGCGGTCAATCTCAGGTACTAGCATACCCATTTTTCTTGAAGGCCGACCGTAAGCGATTTAATTCATCCTGCAAATGAACCTGCGAGAAGGTCTTCTTTCCTCTGCCCATCAAGGTTTTACAGACGTCTTCTTTGTCTGGGATTTAATTCAGCACTGTGAAACATCTTCGCTAGAAGCCGCGGTTTTCGAGATACTCAAGAGAAACATAAAATATGTCTTTTAACGTTCCCCACCCGCACGCTCACAAGCGACCGGACAAGAGTTCTATTATGCTCTTTACTACACCACCCCCAACCTTATCACCGAATTTATTTATTTTTTTATTTTTTTTATTTTTATTTTTTTATTTATTTATTTATTTTTGGCTACATGATCTTTCCTCCCAGTCCACTTTTCTTCGTCTTCGTTGAGAGGGCTAATATGAGGGTACGTTCAGCACTGTGTATTGTGTATTAAACCGTGGACCTAGAAACGGCGGAGAGGCTTCGTCCTGCCGTAGTCCTCAGTGGTTCACAACCCCACAACAGGCCACAGCAGTCCACCCATCCCACTGCCGCCCCACACCGAACCCAGGGGTATTGTGCGGTTCGGTTCCAGTGGATCATGCCCCCCCCCCTTCCCCCCACCCACCATCCCGGGAACATCTCATACCAGACGAGTGTAACCCCAAATGTTCGTGTGGTAGAGTAATTATGGTGTACGCGTACGTGGGGACAGTGTTTGAGCAGCAATCGCCGACGTAGACGTTCAGCATACTCGAACATGATTTGAAGATGGCCGTTACGACTGTGCGATAAAAAGTGATTGTGTCACGAAATAAACAAAAGTCTATAACGATAATCCAGCGTGTCGGACGAAAAGTAGGGCCGCAGTTTTATCGTTAATGAAATAAATGGTTGTAGTAAACTCACAAGTTGCGTTAACAAGTCTCCTTTAATTATCGATAGTGATTAGTTTCCCATTCTACTGGAATAGAACTACATCAGACGTTATAATAGCAGTACCAGTACAGCATGAGTGTGACGGTAGTCCATGTTGTAACGTGATACAAACAAGGTTACACATCGTCTTAGCAGGCGATTGATGACAGTTATGTATGTTCGTACCTAGCGGGCTAGCGGGCTAGCTCAGTGGTTACAACACTGGACTCGCATTCGGAAGTGTTCAAACCCGCGTCCGGTCATTCTGCTATAGCTTTCCCGCGATTGCCCTAAATCGCTTCTGGCAAATGCCGGAGTGGTTCCTTTGAAAGGGCACGGCCGATTTCCTTCCCCATCCTTCCCTAATCCGAGCTTGTTCTCCGTCTCTAATAACCTCGTTGTCGACGGGACGTTAAACACTAATCTCCACCACCTCTTTACGCCGCACCATTCTACCTCCACCTTCTGCTTCAGATCTCCTTTCGAACTGACGATAGTTGTCTCTACCCTTCTACCGAGATCGGCCGACAGATTCTCTGTGGGCTTGAGGTCTGGCGACTGATGTGGTGTCTGGACAAACTTAGGACAGTCATGAAGAAGCAATTCTTTTACAAAGTTTGAAGTGTACTTCGTGTCATTGTGTTGGAAAAGTCTTCAGAATGTCTGTAATCCTGAGCAAGTTTTCATTCAGAATGTTGAGATACCTCTCGTGTGTAACATGCTTCGAATGAAGGTAATCTCTCCATGATATATAGACCCATAGGAAAACACTCCCCACGCATTATTTTACAATAGGTTGCATAAGTTAACCTGCAGCTGATTATTTGGGTTTCGCCTGACTAGAATGCTGCCGTCTATTAAAAATATATTGAATTTGCTCTCATCACTTGATTCACGTAAGTCTTTTCCTTTGCCACTCTCTCATTGTTGCCTTCTTCTCTAATAATATTTGAGACATTTGATTCCGTGACTCGCATACCACATACTTGCGGCAGCTAATCTTACATATGTAAGTGCGGAACATCTGCAGCAAATAACCCGAATGGTAATGATTAATGGTAATATTTAATCGTACAGCAGACAAATTAAAATGTGCGAAGAGAGCTAGCACTGGAGAACACCGGTGGCTTCCAAGTGATGAGCCTGTGGCATCACTCCTCTTGCGCACACATTGATTCATTGTTCAGACTCAATGCCTCAATTCTTTACCGTAGATTGTTTGCGGCAGAGTTCTTTGCCGTGCTACGCAGATGATGGTGCCCGCCTGGGTTGGACTAAAAGAAAGTATCTGCTGTAGTGCTGCTCCTATGGGATGGCTTGTGAATGAACGCAAGTCAGAAACTAACCACCATGAATAAATAAAGGATAAGTCGAGAATTTGGGTCTGTCGGGAGGCATGATAGGGCAATCCGTGCAGGTGCGGTAACCACTGTGTCCGTATGGCTTAGTGGTGCCGCTGGAACGGTAGCTCAGCGTGTTCAGTCAGAGGGCCGGCTGCACTCTAAAGAAAAAAAAATAGAATAAAATAAAAAATAAAAAAATTAAAAAAACTGAGTGAAGTCTTCAGTGATCAATTTGAACAGGTGTCATGTTGTGTCATCCGCCCCGAACAAATGAAGAGTACAATAACGATAAAAAAAAGTAATCAGAGCATCTGGCTAGTGAGCAGGAGATCCGGTTCGAATCCTGGTCAGTACAAATTTTCAGCTTTCCCCATGGATGTGCACCGGTGTCCAAAATTAAAGCAACATGCAATTTTGTCATATGATGACATGATGGAGACCGTGGCTGTTGTTTGAAGACAAATGTTGATGGTTTTAGGACAGAAACCAGCCACAAATTTACATTCAGTTCCTTTATTCAAAGGGTGCCGTTACTGGTTTCAAATCGTTGTGATTCATCCTCAGACGGTTTACACGCTTTCTTTATGACATGTGGTGTGTTTTTTACAGATTAATTGTCCTAAAATATAAATAATACATAATTATAAACACGCCACACACAGATGGTTACGTTACAGATTTTCGTTGCATGTCAGCTTGCAGTGTTTGTTTTCATAGCATTCGTCCAACAGATGTAAATGCATTCCCACTGCATTCTTATTGTTGCACACGTAAATTGTTCTCACTGAACACTTTAGGTTTGTCACTGAGAAGATTCCTAACACGCAACACGTTTTGATACATACAAAGAGCTTACAAACATATGAGTACCACAGATGCTATGATATATCGAAATATTTGACGATGATGTCCTATGTTTGGAAAGGATCATATGTTCATTTACGCAACTGTAATGCCTTTTACACTAGTACAGACACTGAATTTTTCAGTTGATATTGTTAAATTAATTGTAAAGTTTTTTAATATATATATATATATATATATATATATATATATATATATATATATATATATATATAGGTAAAGTAGTATATTATTTAATTACATTTAGCATCATGAGAATTATAGTAGCATATAAATTTGCTACTTGATCTGCAGATAGGTGTACTAATGTTATTTGCTTTGGAGGCTGGAAAGTAATTTTTGGAAATTTTGCAGGAAAGGGGTGTTAGCTAACTCTGTTTGTTCGTTAAGGATATAGTCTGGGATGCTGTTTTTGTGTGTGTGTATTTCTAATTCTTCTAATATATTCATAGTGGCTCCTTTTTCTGCTAGATGCAAAAATGTTTCCCACTGAATGGTTTTCTTCAGCAATATGGGCTGCAAATGCTGATTTGTTCAAGTTATCAACTGTTAAAGCATCAATATGTTCTTTGTATCTAATTTCAAACCTTTGCCTGTCTGTCCGATGTAGAATTTTGAGCATGTATCACATGTGAGATTGTATATTCCTGATTTACGGTAGGGGCTCTTGAAGGTATTTACATCATGGATTACTTTTTGTTGTAATTTATTATTTTTGGAAAAGCTGATTGTGATATTTTTATTCTTTTTAAATAAGTTTGCTATTTGGTATGAAAGTGGGCCTATGTATGGGAGAGTAGCATATTTAGGTTTGGCTTCAGTGGCACACTGATTTGGCTTGAAGTGACTGCTGTGAAGTGGATCTATGGTTTTTGTCTGCATTTTGTTGTGGAGTTTTTCTATTATTGTGGGTTTATATCCATCATTATAAGCAACTGTTTTAATTATATTGATTTCATTTTGTTGTTCTGTGTCACTCATTGGTACTTTTTTAATTCGGTGTACCATCGTTCTGAAATATGCCATTTTCTGTTGGCGGGGGTGGCAAGATGAGTTGCCAATACTGACATCTGTGGTGGTGGGTTTTCTGTAGATACTAAATTGATGTTTATTGTTACTATTGCAAATTTTCAGGTCAAGAAAGTTAATGTTTTTATTAGTTTCATGTTCAACTGTGAATTTAATATTTTTGTGCATTTTGCTTAGATCTGCTGCTAATGTATCTATTTCATTGCTTGTGCCATCAAAAAGCAAGATTGTATCATCAACATATCTTCTGTAGTAGATTATTTTGTTTGAGATGTGCTAGTTGGTTGAGAAGAATTTTTGTTCTATATGGTTGATGTAAATGTCAGCCAATATCCCAGCTAAGCTACTTCCCATTGCCAAACCATCATGTTGTTGGTGCAGTTTGTTGTTGTAGCTAAAGTAATTATGCTCTAGAATAAGTGAAAGCAACAAAGTCCTGCAAGGTTGCGTTTATTTTGCCACAAAACAGTATAATCAGTAAAATAGAAACAATACATAGAATACACAACCTAAGCAATTGCAACATGGACAATGGTAGACAAAAATGTTCTTCGCTTTTTCCGACGTAACGGATTTACACACACATTCTGACAACTGGTTAATGCGCTCAGTGTGGGATGTGACCACCTGTGGCAGCAATACAGGCCTGACGAACGACGGGGCATGCTGTGAACGATGTCATCAATCTCACGTTGAGGCAATAACGCCCATTCTTCCTGCTCACAAGTCTTGGAGGGTGGTTGGTGGATGTTAACGTGATGCAACCCGTGTCCCTAGTGCATTCCAGACGTGTTCTGTGGGACAGATCGGGAGGGCGAGCAGGCCACGCCATGCGTGCAATATCTTCCGTTTCCAAACAGCAACCAAACGTGGTCAATGAGGTCGAGCATTATCGTGCAGCAATACGAAGTCTGGGCCCACAGTACCTCGCAGCAACCGTACATGAGGTCCCAAGATCTCGCCACCATAACTGATAGCATTTTGCCGATTCACCCGTACAATTTCATAAAGAGGTGTCAGAGTGGCCAACATAGTCCCTGCCCACACCATTAAGGATCATCCTAGATATCAGTCCCTTTCCACAATGGTTGGACCCCGAAATCGTGTTCCACGTTCCCTTCAGATGCGAATCCCTCTTGAATCACTGACCAGACCAAATCGGGACTCATCTGTGAAAAGAACATTGGCCCACTTTTCGACCGTCCAGGTGGCATGTTGACGGTTCCACTCTAGGCTTTTACTTCTGTGAAGACGCGACAGAGGTTCAGATGCAGCAGGCCTCTGATAATAAGGGCCACTCTGCTGAAGCCTTCTGTACACCGTTTTCCCCGGTACAAAACCTCCAGGGGATGCTGCGAGGTCAGATACCAGTTGCTGTACTGCACTAAGGCTGTACCGTCGTGCCCTTACGGCCAATTAAGGTTCTCTCTTTCTGATTTCACACGTCGGCCCTGTTTTCGGGATACATCTTCGTTCGGTCTCTATAAACTATAGCCGCATCCGAGAAACAACAGAACGATTCACGTTAAGTGGTTGAGTCACATCAGTTTGCGACTGTGCTGCTTCCATTCTTCCCTTGGACCTCCACCGCAGAGACCTTGGTAGGCGTCTTCTCTGTGCTATACTGCACCGTCTGTGACTGCGTACACAGCGATCTTGGAAGTGGGACTACCAGGCAAACACTATCCCGTTTGAGAGATGCCCTGGTGTCATCGTTGGCGTGGTTCTCCGTTGGCCAGAATACCATCTTTCCTGCAGGGTACGATGGTACGGGCTACGTGGGGTTTCCTACCGTGGGGTTTCCTAGAAGGGTGCAGCAGGTAACGAAGCTGTCGCGAGCAACCGGTTCCCTAACGAGGTGTTTGCGAACTGAGCCTCTCCCCCTGCTTTTCTACCCCAGTCGCTCACCCTCAGTGCAGGAGTTGTCACCGTCGTCGTCGATAGCTTTCGTTCCGTGCGTTTTCCTATACGACTTCTGTTCTATGCAGTGTACACGATGAAAGTGATAACAACAACGAAAGGGAGGCCGTGTCTTATCAAAGATGGTCATAGCTACCGTATTTATAGGAAAAATGAAGAATGTACGAATTGGATGTTCGTCAATTATGAATGGAGTGTGTGCAAAAGGCCGTTTAAGAATTGCAAATGGAGAAATCGTTGCTGAACAGCAACATTCTTGTCCACCTGACAAAACAGATGTGGAGATAAAGAAGACTACATAATTGCAGAAAAAGAGTTCGTGAAGAAAAGACAGTGCTTATAGCCCAAATTTTTAAGCAGGAATTTCAAGATTTGAAAGATAAAGGATTAGACTTCGTGGCATATATTTCGAATTATGACAGCTCCAATACTCAATTGTGTAAGGCGAGAAGAGGAGCTATTGGGACAACCCAGAACCCTGGCTTTATTTCGGAAATTCACCTTAGCGAAGACCTTTTGAAATTAACGGCAGGTAATAGTTTTTTGAAGCTTGATGATGGCTCTGTCCAGGCAAGAGACTTCTAGTATTTGCTTGTTAAGAACCAGAGAAAATCCTTTGCGACAATGGAACTGTGCTTATGGATGGGACATTTGACAGCTGTTCGAAACAGTTCAAACAATTGTACACAATCCATGTCGACATCGGAAGTACAGAAGAGGCAACTAAGATATTTCCTGTTTTGTTTGCTTTGTTGCCAGACAAAAGTCAAAATTCATACGAAAGACTTTTTTCTGGATTGAAATCTAAGATGGAAATGGCCACAATTAAAGCAATGAATTCAGTGTTCCCTGAAACACAACTTTCCGCTTGTGTAATTTTCACTTTAACCAGTGTCTGTGGAAGAAGGTACAGGAACTGGGATTAACGGAAGACTACAGGGATAGGGAGGAAGTCCGATTGTTTTGTCGCATGTATGCTGCAGTGGCACATCTTCCACTTAACAATGTCGATGAAGCGTGGATTTTAATAGTGGAACAAATGCCCAGTGGAGAGAAGATCACAGCATTTGCAGATTATATGGTTGATCAATGGATGGATAATCCTAATATACCTATTGAGTATGTAATGTTTTTAACCAACGTCACAGAACGACGAATGCTGTCGAAGGTTGGCATAGAAAACTAAACTCCTCAAAAAAGCTGAAGGAGGAGGCAGTGAATGCTATTATTCAAATCAAAAAAGATTCCATTGGTCTACCTCTTCAAAAAAGAAAGACAAGGTTCATAGATCTTGACAAAAGATTAAAAGACATTATGAAAACATATGAAGACTCTGGAAATTTAAAAAGGTGTTTAAAATCTCTAGCCTTTTTACAAAAAATTGAATAAGAAATCACGATTGATTATAAAAAAAGGTTATCAATTTTCTGCTGTAATGTTGAACAACAACAACAAAAAATAAACAATAACAACAAAAACAACCAAAAATAAACAATAACAACAAAAACAACAAAAAATAAATAATAACAAATACAATTAAAAAATTGAAAAAATTTTATATGCCTATGTACTAGTGCATAGCCAGTCCTAAGCCTGGATAAAATGTGAAGGGATGTTCTTATTTTCATGTCAGTCAGAAAGTTCACGGTTACGATATTTATTTGTAGTTGGAAACACGAGCGTCACCACGGAGGGGGTCTAGAGATTCGAAAAGTTGGATGATAAAAAATTTACAGTGACGCTCTGTGTGAAAAATTCTGGGATTTGCTGTGGGCCTTAAAAAATTGTTGTTTCAAAACGGTATGTGTAAAGACAGCGCACATTTTACCAGAATCATTAATTTCGCAAAGTTAACTTGCCGATTCTGTAGTTTCGTCATATATGTCATACGAAACTAATTATTTGTATTTGGTGGATCTCATTCACAAAAATACGCTTTTAACGGTATTTCTAAAGTTCTAATAAAAATCTGCTATTTACTGAATTTTTAACTCAACAAAACTGAAATTTTACTTGGTAAACTTCTTACTTAACACGGTCACTCGTCCTGTGAAGCTTCCAGAATTTCTGCTGAGGAAGGCGGAATGAGGACTCAGACAGCTGGTTGCCCACTCCTCTGTCAGAGTCTTTTAAACACGATCATATTTGTCTTTATTGTGCTCCAACAGGAGCATTTTTCAACTGATTGTCATGTAGTTCATTTTATAAGGATGAAATTCCAACTAGATGAACTTTGGTGGAGTCATTTATATTAAGCAGCGAATTTTATCATCTGTAGACATGAAGACCAACCCTCTAGTTATCGAGTCTTTATACGCCGCATTTAACCATAGGAAAATCTTTATCTAATTACTAATAGTAAACCGGCGTTGCCCGGATAATTATTCATCCCAGTTTTATGTCAGTTCATCCCCTCTTCCCTCATCTCTCTTGTCCATTTAGTCCTATCTCGTCTCTCTATCCACCTCCACCTTCCGCCCATCCGTCTCTCTATCCATCTCCTCCATCTGCCCCCCCTCTCTCACAACACTTCCTTCTCCTCTCCATCATCCTCTCCCTCTCCATCCATCTTCCCGTCTCTGTCCACCTCCTCCGCTTTTTCTAATAGTACATCAAATTCACAATAACACAAATAATTTATGTATTTATTAAAGTGTTCCATTAGTCATTCACCACCTTCCCCCTTTCTCTGTTTACCTGCTGCTCCCTCTTTCTTTTAATCTGCTTCTCTCACTTCTCTGGATGCACCTCCTCCCCCCTCCCCGCCCCCATCACGTTTTCCTCTCTCCGTATATTTCCTCATCCGCCTCCATCATGCCATCTCCTCTTTCCTCATCTATGAAAAAATACGTATATCTGCGTACTTTCATGCTCATTGATGAAACGATGTTGAATTTATTTAAAGGTAGGACAACCCTCCGCCATCCAGCATACGTTGGCTTGTATAAATGCCTTCACCACGAAAACATACATATATGAGCCAACTCCCAAGCTGATCAGTCAAACGGTGTGTAATTCTGTTGTAAGGAACCCTCCGCCATACATCGTATGAACTTTCACGTACATGGTCAGGTTCCCCTTGTTTTGAAGAACAAATGTACAAATTTTCATCAAGATCGGAGCATAACTGTGGCTTTTGTTGAAATCCGTAAGTGAAGTACCCTCCACCATGCACTGAACGAAGTTTTATGTAGACAGTGACCTTCCTCTTGGTTTGGGAAATAGGGATTCATTTTTATACACCCTGCTCGCTCTACGCCGGCTTAGTTGCGAAACATAAGTAACTGATTCGAACAACAGAATCATGTAATGATTTCTGTCGTATAAGGGGTAACATAGCTATTAAATAATAGCAACGAGATTACGAGAGCAGTCACTTTCAGTGTTACGTAAAATAACGTTATACCTTGTAAATTATCGCGAAACAAAATGAAGATAATAAGCAATGTGGGACTTCCTTCCGTTTGCGTTTGAAACTCTCGGAGAACTCCTGTGTAGTGAGAGGGGTGGGTGGGGGCAGCAAGGGGAGCCCGGGCCTCTGACAAGTTTAGCGCGCCACTGCTGGTAGGAAACCCCACGGAAGGAAACCACACGACACCATGGTACGGCCATGTGTTGACAGTTTGTACGAGGGTGACTCAAATGAAAACCTTAAATCTGTAATAACAAATCGAAATTTCGTGCCGTTATCCTGTAAGTTGGAAAGCGTGCTACAAACAGCGTGCAGAATGGCCTGTAGGTGGCAGCACAGGGCAGATGCACACATACCGTCGCAGTATCAGTATAAAGGTGGTCGCCCCACTTGAGACTTGCACCAGGGAAGAACAGTGTTCTGTTATCCGGTTTTTGCGTAGTGAAGGTGTGAAACCTATTGAAATGCATCGACGAATGAAGGTTCAGTACGGTTATGCATGTTTGTCACAGCAGCAAGTCTACGAATGGTGTAGGAAGTTCGCAAATGGTGTGACTTTAGTGGAGGATGCTCCTCGTCCAGGTCAGGCACAACGAGTTGAGACTCCACAGAACATTGCAGCAATTGAAGGAAAACCGCCGAGTGACACTGAATGACATTGCAGCATGTTTACAGATTAGTCATGGGTCAGCACACCACATTGTGCGTGACGTGCTCCAGTTTCACAAAGTGTCTGCAAGATGGGTGCCGCAGCAGCTGACTACTGAAATGAGAAAACGTCGTGTTGATGCTTGTGAAGAACTTCTTCGGCGTTTTGAAGGAGAAGGTGATGGCTTCCTTGCAAGAATCGTTACTGTCGACGAAACATGGGTTCCCTTCCACCAACCGGAAACGAAGAGAGCGAGCAAGGAATGGCGCCATTCCTCATCACCAAAACCAAAGAAGTTTCGAACAGAACCATCAGCATGGGAGTTTATGCTCACACTCTTTTGGGACGTCCAGCCGGTGTGGCCTTACGGTTCTAGGCACTTCAGTCTGGAAGCGCGCGACCGCTCCGGTCGCAGGTTCGAATCCTGCCTCGGGCATGGATGTGTGCGATGTCCTTAGGTTAGTTAGGTTTAATTAGTTCTAAGTTCTAGGAGACTGATGACCGCAGATGTTAAGTCCCATAGTGCTCAGAGCCATTTCTTTTGGGACGAAAAACGGCGTCATTTTGGAGCATTACATGCCTAGAGGGACTTCTGTCACCAGTACATCATACACAGATCTCCTAAAAAATCAACTGCGGCCTGCAAGCAAATCAAAGCGACGTGGATTGCTGTCAGCAGGTGTCTTTTTGCAACATGACAATGCAAGGCTCCACACTGCCCGTTCAACAGTTGCAACAATCACAGACCTGCATTTTGAGTGTCTTCCTCATTCACCATATTCACCATAGACACCAGACCTTGCCCCAAGTGATTTCCATATGTTTGGACCGCTCAAAGACGCAATTGGGGGAAAGAAGTTCCGTTCTGATGTACGCCACGCGGTGCGTGAGTGGTTGCGCGGACTACCAAAAGAATTTTTTTTCTAAAGGAATTTATGCTCTTTGTAAGCGCTGGAGGACTTGCATTGAGCGTGGTGGAGATTATGTTGAAAAGTGATACAGATTTGTACCACTTCTGCCCAATAAATAATATTTAAAAAAATATTTAAGGTTTTCATTTGACTCACCCTCGTATGATTAATCTGTAAGACATCGTAGTCTCCTGACTTTCATTGCTTACATATTCCGCCCTCACAATCATATTCTGCACATCAAGAGGCTTCATTTGAACCTGAACTCGACAAGATAAAGTCAATGTTGTACAAATTCATGTAAACGATATGCAAATAACAAGTGCGCACCGAGGTTGAAATACTCGAGCCTGGCGTACACACATACATTCCAGACATGACAGTCACAGGAGGTTTTAGTTCGAGAGAGGCAGACCACGCACCGGGAGGCCGGTCCCTTCAGAGGACGAGTCAATCTCGGCCGCCTGTGGAGCAGACAGCGTGTGACCGAGTGAAAAGGGGGAATGACCCCGTGTTTGGCTTAAAAGCAAATTGCGCTACATTGTGTGGGAGCGTCCAACCTACGCATTCTTTCCACATAGCACATAGTTTCAGAGTTTTTCACAGGGAGACAGCAAATGCCAAACACAGTACTACAGATTTCAGGATTGGTCACCTTAAACGAAACGTCATTCTCCCGATTTAGAAGAGCAATGCTGATTGGCAGACGATATTTCTGACCCCTTGAGCTGAAGGAGTAATGGAAGAGACCGAAAGATATACCGCTTCACATCTGATGTGGAGAGGCGCCATTCCATTGTCGCTCTTGGAGTGAGGAACAAGTCTCTCCTCAGTACTTCACTGGGAGAGCACATCTGTCGAGAGCGAATCGAAGTGCGACTCTATATTGAGTCCTTGCAATTAAGCGTTGTTGACTGTGTTGGCCGACACACTTATTGTGTGGTGTGAACGGACAGAGTTATATTTAAACGCCTGCGAGCGAATTTTTGAATGGTATCGCGGTGGACTGATTATCTGACCGGTGTACCACGCCAATAGTTAGACTAGGGGCGAATAGAAATCCTTGACTTCATCAAGGCATAGAGGGATTTTGATTGGCGAAGGTCAATCCAAATAGAACGAGAGTTATCTTATTTGTCAGCAGCGAGCGGCGCAGACAGCAGTCATCGCAGCCTACAGTATTGTGCGCTACAACTATTGCGAGCCCCATATTTCCTCCACAACAGTAGACTTCATTGCATTTCACACGCGACAGCCTCGACCGTACCTAGCAACATTCTAAAAGATAATTATTCAAGTTGAGTAGGCGCGCCTCTCAGCCATTCTGCCAAGTCAATAACAATCTTAAACTTTGTATAGAAATTTCATTAGCGAATCCTATCCTTGAGAGGTAACTTCACATTCCGAAAAGAACCAGGATATAACTTGTTCAATTCAACCTAAAAGTGCCATTGTGATTTCTCAGAATTTTTGCAAAATAAATAATAATTTTTGTTACTTTCATGTTTTTCTTACACTAACTAGCACTACTCCAGTACCCAAGTATCCCACTAGTTATGTAAGACATTTTGCGAATTTTTGTGTCATTTCCTTACAGAGGACGACTCCAGAAGATATTTATTGCTGAAAGTTTTTCAGGCATTTCTCTTGAGAATGTTAGGAGCGTCTGTCTGACTTCTGTAGTAGTGTGGGGGTGGAAATTGCATTTTGCAGGAGCCACAGGGTAAAGGGTACACCTCAGATTAATCCGTTGTGCAGCATAACAGAATAGCAGATCAACCCCTCGCTCACAACTCGTATATCGTGAATTAGACACAGGACGGGGAAGAAGTGGTTTGTTGCTTTGATTTTGAACGCCAGTGTAAATCAGTGCCCACTTGCAGCTAAGTTGTCGCGATTTACGAGTTTAGACATAGCGTCCAACAGGTTGGTGTTACACCTCGCCTAAGTCTGACCCCTGTGGGTTTCACTTTTTGCACTTGCGGCCACAGCGCGGATGCCCCCGGCTCTGGGCGCGCCACACGCCCGCCACGCCAGATGAAGCCATCAGCCGCGCGCTGGCCAATTAGGCTGGCTCGGAGGCCACTAACTCAGCCGGCGGCCGGCGCGCGCACGGCCGTGTCGCTTCTCGCTTCTCGCGGCCGGCCGGCGCTCCCAAAGCGACCAAATGGAGCCCAGCCAGCCAGCCCAGCTAGCCACGGTGTGCCGCGCGAGGACACGGCGAATAAAACAAGGCCGGCCAAGCTTCTCTCTCTCTCTCTCCCTCCCCATTCCGGCGGGAATTTATTCGCCCAGATGGTATCGGCCGGCTGAATTATCTGATGCCGGCGCGACATCGCGCCTCTCGCCCCCCCCCCCCCCCCCATCGCACACTTCTCTGCCTGACCCCCACCCCTCCCTCTACCTCCCCCCCCTATTCCCCCCACCACAAACAAGGTTGCCCAGCACACATCTCACCAATCTGTCCTCCTTTGTCGGAGGACCGGCCTTCTCCTCCATTTCCTCCCCCCCGACACACTCCTGAATTCCTCGCTCCAGTCCGATGTTTGCCCCTGCGGCTGTTCTCCTCGGCAACGTCTTCATCAACGACGGCCAGCCGGAGTAGAGAGATTACTCCCGAGGATCTCTTTTACTTTTTACATCGGCCCGCTCCTCCTATCAACAATAAGAATCTTTATTTTATTCATGACTAGCGACCAGCCCCGACTTCGCATCGGTAGCACTAACGGAGGACTCGTCTGGTGTACCGATGATTTCGACTGTGGGCCACTGTTTAGAGTAACGAATAAAATTTAGTGAACGCGTTAGCTAACAGAATATCATCACTTTCGTATAATTTAAACGGTTTAAGCAGAGCACACCAGAAAATTTCTCAGGAAGTTCGAACGTTACCTGTTATATATTTAAATACCTTTGGCGTGACATCTCGTGGCAGTGATGGGAACACATAATGTAATTAATATTTTGTAAGTATCTTTTGTGAGTCACAGATATATATGTATGTCTCTGATTGAATATGTCTTTTACTTTGCAGCATATCATGTATCGGAGACTGGCTGAGTGGATCATGTCCCTAGGCCACAAATAAAACAGAACTAAAAAAAAAAAACACACCTCGTCTAGATGTGAGTCCATAAGAGCACTCCTCTTGCAAAGTTTAGTACGCACTGATTTATTCTTCTGACTCACTGCCCCAATTATTTGTTGTGGATCCTTTACGGCAGACCTTTCCGCCCTGACACATCAAGAATTATGTCTGCCTCTCGGATTGATTCAAGGAAAGCAGAACGCTCTAAGTTGAGTCGTCTGTTGCATTGATGAAGAAATTTCTTTACATAAATAAAGCAATAATTCCAATTCCACAGAAAGCAGTTGTTGACAGAACTGAAAATTACCGAACTATCAGTTTAATGAGTCACGGCTGCAAAATACTAACACCTCGGGGAAGATCAGTTTGGATTCCGTAGAAATGTTGGAACACGCAATACTGACCCTACGATTTATCTTAGATGATAGATTAGCGAAAGGCACACCTACGTTTCTAGCATTTGTAGACTTAGAGAAAGCTTATGGCAATGTTGATTGGAATACTCTCTTTCAAATTCTGAGGGTGACAGGGGTCAAATACAGGGAGCGACAGGCTATTTATAATTTGTACAGAAACCAGATGGCAGTTATAAGAGTCTAGGGGCAAGAACGGGAAGCAGTGGTTGGAAAGGGAGTGACACAGGGTTTTAGCCTACCCCCGATGTTATTCAATCTGTATATTGAGCAAGCAGTAAAGGAAACAAAAGAAAGATATGAAGTAGGAATTAAAATCCATGGAGAAGAAATAAAAACTTTGAAGTTTACCGATGACATTGTAATTCTCTCTGAGACAGCAGAGGACCTGGAAGAGCAGTTGAAAGGAATGGACAGTCTCTTGAAACAAGGATATAAGATGAACATCAACAAAAGCAAAACGAGGATAATGGAATGTAGTCGAATTAAATCAGGTGATTCTCAGGGAATTAGATAAGGAAATGAGACACTTAAAGTAATAGATGAGTTTTGCCAGTTGGGGAGCAAAATAACTGATGATGGTGGGCGAGGATATAAAATGTCGACTGACAATGACAAGGAAAGCTTTTCTGATGAAGAGAACTTTTTTAACATCGAGTATAGATTTAAGTGTCAGGAAGTCGTTTCTGAAAGTATTTGTATGGAGTATAGCCACGTATGGAAGTGAAACATGGACGATAAATAGTTTAGACTCGAAAGGGAATAGAAGCTTTCGAAATGTGGCGCTACAGAAGAATGCTGGGTAGATCACGAAACTAATGAGGAGGTAATGAATACAATTGAGGAGAAGAGGAATTTGTGGCACAACTTGACTAGAAGAAGGGATCGGTTGGTAGTACATGTTCTGAGGCATCAAGGGATCACCAATTTAGTATTGGAGGGCAGCGTGGAGGACAAAAATCGTAGAGGCAGGCCAAGGGATGAATACACTAAGCAGATTCAGAAGGATGTAGGTTGAGGTAGTTACTTGGAGATGAAGAAGCTTGCACATGATATAGTAGCATGGAGAGCTGCATCAAACCAGTCTCTGGACTGAACACCACAACAACAACATGTACAGATGACAGACAGAAAGAAGAAAAGAAGAAGAAGAAGACAAGATATTTGGAGAACACTGTTTTCGTAAAAATTTCTGTAATTAGCCACACTTAGTGAATGAATGATTTAATTAACTGTAATCAGTTTCAGGTCTGAGCCCATCGTCAGATGACAGCGAAGATTTCACGTACATATTTCACATTTTGGTCCCTTAAAAAATCAGTGGACGTTGACACTATTTTTTAAAAGATAAATATGTAGTCCCCATCACCGTCTAGGTTAAGAACAAGATTTTTTGCAATACTATATGTCATAGCTTATGTAGTCCTATACTATATCATCTTGTTCTTCGGTACAAGCAATCAGGTGCGACGTCAGAGGTAAACACATGTGATCACCATCTTGTCTTTAGTCTAGTCATGTTCAACACGTCACATACAGTGATACATACCTGTATGCTGTGATGCATAAAGCAAAACCTTTCCTCGAGTAAGTAAAACGTGAAGAAGCTGTATTTAATGCAAGGCGTCTGTACATAAGAAAATCATGATATTCTGTTGTACTATAGAACAAAAATATGAAATTTGTACGTGAAATCCACGATGTCATCTCACAATAGGCTCAAACTCGAGATATTCATTCAAAAAATGTGGCTGGCTGAGGTCTTCCTTCAGAAATAAGAATCTTTATCTGAGCAGGAACTCTATATTACTGAAACTGTACATACTTTTTAATTGCTCTGTGAAAGACATCTATATGTTTCTGAAACAGATTATCATCTTCCGTTGACGGTGTGGTGCAAGAATAGCAAGTGAAGTTCGCAATTTAATGTACTGTTAATGGCAACAAGAATTTCCTTTCATACATTGTTAAGGAATTCAGAAGCTGTCATTAATATTGGTTATGCATTTTTTAAAAATAATTTTCAATTTCATTTGAGTAAGTACATACGAAACTTACACGAATATGGCCATATCAGTAGGTAGATAGCTGTTGAGTGACAAAGCGTCTTTGAATCAGTGTAAGATTTTAATAAAAAGATCGCTAAAGTAATTAATTGTTGTAGCTCGTAAAGGGATGAATCATTAATATTAAGTCACGTAAGAGTATGACCTCACTATCTCACGTGCGCGTTGTGCATGGTTTAGTACTGCCGCTCACTTGTTGTGTCCTGTCGGTACTATACAAGGTCGTTCACGTTAGTGAACCGACACGACACTCCACTTGTCATCTTTTGCGAAGGATATCTGTCACGGAGATATTGCTAGCTTGCTGAATACACCCAAACGTACGGCTGGGAATATATAAGACGGTTTGAGAAGTATCGCATGAAATCTGCCCCTGCCAAAGGGCAACGTGCAGCCAACGAAGCTAAATGAAAGAGAAGAGCGATTAACCACAAGAACGATTAAATTCTCTAACAATTGGAATCTAATTGCTGCAAGAATGTGATGTACGAGTTAGGGGATCAAATATCTAGAATATTATCTGACAAGAAGGCAACAATGAGAGGGTGACAAGGGGAAAAACTTGCGTGAATCAAGTGATGAGAGCAAATTCAATGTCTTTTTAACACGTGGCAGCACTCTGGTAAGGTAAAACCCAAATAATGAGCTACAGTGTTAACTTATGCAACCTATTGTAAGATACTGCGTGGGAAGTGTTTTGATATGGGACTCTATGTCATCTGGAGTGGCAGAGATTACTTGCATTCGAAACACGTTACACAGGAGAGGTGTCTCAACATTCTGAAGCAAAATTTGCATAGGACTGCAGAAATTTTGAGGACTTTTTCACGATAATGACACGAAGTACACTTCAAAAATTTTAAAAGAAGTGCTTCTTTATAACTGTTAGAAGGTTGGCCAGACTCCACGTCAGTCGCCAGACCATAGAGAATCCATCGATCTCGGTAGAAAGTTAGAGACAACTACCATCAACTCGAAAGGAGATCTGATGGTGCGGTTTGGCTGGCGCAAAAATGTACAACTAAAGTTTGAGCATGAAACTTCCTGGCAGATTAAAACTGTGTGCCCGACCGAGACTCGAACTCGGGACCTTTGCCTTTCGCGGGCAAGTGCTCTACCAACTGAGCTACCGAAGCACGACTCACGCCCGGTACTCACAGCTTTACTTCTGCCAGTATCTCGTCTCCTACCTTCCAAACTTTACAGAAGCTCTTCTGCGAACCTTGCAGAACTATCACTCCTGAAAGAAAGGATACTGCGGAGACATGGCTTAGCCACAGCCTGGGGGATGTTTCCAGAATGAGATTCTCACTCTGCAGCGGAGTGTGCGCTGATATGAAACTTCCTGGCAGATTAAAACTGTGTGCCCGACCGAGACTCGAACTCGGGACCTTTGCCTTTCGCGGGTAATTTGGTAGAGCACTTGCCCGCGAAAGGCAAAGGTCCCGAGTTCGAGTCTCGGTCGGGCACACAGTTTTAATCTGCCAGGAAGTTTCATATCAGCGCACACTCCGCTGCAGAGTGAGAATCTCATTCTGGAAAGTTTGAGCAATTTATTTTGACCATTAAATTTATCATACACAAATTAAGCGACACATAAAACCTTAAAAGACTTCATCATTACGTAATTACAAGAATTTCTCAGTGTAAAGCAATATGAAATAAGGCAATATTTAGATATCTTAGAACTGAAATGCCAAAATTAAATGTTGAAGGGTCTCCATATTAGTCCCTTCATAACATAAAAATAAAATTTATCATTTAACATGTCCTTTAATACCTTATAGTTCCGGTGCATTCAGTAAACATGCCGGGAGAAATAATCTGCAGCTGAGGATGCTCCAACCAGACACAACAGCATACATTTGATGAATTCATATTTATTCGACGTCTATTTTATATCCATGTATTTATTTATTAGGCATCTGTGTATCTTATACCTTCCCCACCATTAATTACAAAAAATGGCTCTGAGCACTATGGGACTCAACTGCTGAGGTCATTAGTCCCCTAGAACTTAGAACTAGTTAAACCTAACTAACCTAAGGACATCACACACATCCATGCCCGAGGCAGTATTCGGACCTGCGACCGTAGCGGTCTCGCGGTTCCAGACTGCAGCGCCAGAACCGCGCGGCCACTTCGGCCGGCACCATTAATTACAATGTATTTACATTGTTCCGCTACTTTCTTTCCCATTCTTACCATCTTAGAACAACAGTGAATGCGTGTGTATATTGAGTTATCATAATGTCTGGAGGTGGGTAAACTTCTTGTCTGCTATTGTGACAGTTTAGCCAATTTTGGCGTAAGCTTAGAAGTGGCAAATCCACTATGCGATCAAAACTATCCGGACATCTGCCTGAAAAAGACTTATAAGCTCGTGGCGCCATCCATCGGTAATGCTGGAATTCAATATAGCGTTGGCCCACTCTTATCCTTGAAGACAGCTTCCTCTCTCGCAGTCATACGATCAATCATGTGCTGGAAGGTTTCTTAGGGAATGGCAGCCCATTCTTCACGGAGCGCTACGCTGAGGAGAGGTATCGATGTCGGTCGGTGAGGTCTGGCAAGAAGCCGGCGTTCCATAACATCCCATAGATTAGATTAGATTCTACAGGTGTTCTACAGGATTCAGGTCAGGACTCTGTGCAGACCAGTCCATTACAGGGATGCTATTGTCGTGTAACTACGCCACCACAGGCCGTGCATTATGAACAGATGCTCAATCGTGTTGAAAGATGCAATCGCCATCCCCGAATTCCTCTTCAACAGTGTGAAGCAAGAGGTGCTTAAAACATCAATGTAGGCCTGTGCTGTGGTAGTGCCTCGTAAAACGACAAGGGGTGTAAGCCACCTCCATGATAAACACGACCACACCATAACACCACCGCCTCCAAATTTTACAGTTGGCACAACACACGCTGGCAGATGACGTTCACCGGGCATTCACCATACCCATACCGTGCCATCGGATCGCCTCATTTTTTACCGTGATTCGTCACTCCACACAACGTTTTTCCACAGTTAAATCGTCCAATGTTTACGCTCCTTACACCAAGCGAGCCATCGTTTGGCATTTACCGGCGTGATCTGTGGCTTATGAGCAGCCGCTCGACCACGAAATCCAAGTTTTCTGATCTCCCGCCATACTGTCATAGTACTTGCAGTGGATCCTGATGCAATTTGGAATTCCTGTGTGGTGGTCCGGATAGATGTCTGCCTATTACACATTACGACCCTCTTCAACTGTCGGCGGTCTCTGTCAGTCAACAGACGAGGTCCGCCTGTACGCTTTTGTGCTGTACGTGTACCTTCACGTTTCCACTTCACTATCACATCGGAAACAGTAAACCTAGAGATGTTTAGGAGTGTGGAAATCTCGCGTACAGACGTATGACACAAATGACACCCAATCACGTGACCACATTCGAAGTCCGTGAGTTCCGCGGAGATCCATTCTGCTCACTCACGACTTCTAATAACTACTAAGGTCACTGATACGGAGTACCTGGCAGTAGGTGGCAGCACAATGCACCTAACATGAGAAACGTATGTTTTTGGGGTGTTAGGATACTTTTGATCACATAGTGTAGGTTTCGTTCCCTCCCAGTCAAAGCGCTATTGTACTCAAGTTCGCAAGGTGCGGTAAGGGTGTTGTTTGACAATTTCCGCTACCTGTGTTGCGGGGACCTCGATTAAGACAGTGTGCTGGCGACTGGGTCCTGGTATTTTGATGAGAGAGGTTGCTCCTAGCATCTTGTTTTGCAGTAGTGAGTATGGTAACTGAATCTGTGTAAGTTTCATCCTAGTCGAAGTTTAATCCATTTTTCTTTTTGCTTCAGATCTTTATAATCATGCGGAATATTCCATTCTGAATGGGAATTGGTAGAGTTTTTGTAATAGTTCGATTTTATTAGTAGTTACTATGTTCAACCAGAACTTAGAAATGTGGAGCTTGGTGTGCGAACACAATTAGAGTTCGTGTTTCCCAGTGTGAATGTGCGTTTGTCTGTGTTTGCTATATTATTTCTTCTTCTATTTCATTAGTTTCATCTGTATTACATAATTTCCATCCGTTACTGCGTGTGCTTTTGTCCGCTCAGTTTCGCGTGTTCATCGCTGTTTGGAAACTGTTTCATCTTGCAATTACTCAGCAATGATTTACTTGTATGAGTAGTTCCTCTCAAGGATTAACTGACTTTTCGGAATTTTTATATTTTTTCTTTGTCTCACTAGGGCTATGTGTTTGAAAAACGAAAGGTCCTTCAGTTCGTCATTTTTCCGCTCTTATTTTATACTTTTAGGGGTTAAATACACTGCCTTCACGCGTGTGCTACGTTTCACGGGCATTGCGGATCTGATCCGCATTTCCGATCGTTATTCTCGTTCAGTTCCACGGCTTGAGTTCTCCGTATTTTGCGTTAGGCAGGTGGAGCAATTCTTTTGCCGACCATATGTGGTGTACGTTGTAGTTCTTCTACTTCCTTTTCCATCTACTTTGTAGTAATAGTATGAATTTGAAGTGTATCATTCCTTACCATTAAGTGATTCCTGTTGTATGAGACTATAATGATTTACAAGCCATCAGGCAAGATACCTGGTTATTTGCTGCACCCACGTGGTTGTTTAAAGCAGGCACCAGCAACCGTTAAGTTTTTATATAAATGTGTTGTGCTACTCTGATTTGATTACTTAAAATAAATGTTAAACCTAGTTTAAATTAAGTTTCATTGTTAATGTTTTATCCCACATATCCCAATCTCTGCTCCATAGAATACATTCTACATCGTTTGTCCCTTGTGCAATTCATGAAAGCCTATTTATTTAACTGCGTGTTCAGTAAAACGTTATAAAGTTGAAGTACATTCCCTATGAACAGATCGACTGCCTGACTGAAAACAGAAGGCACACTCCCGTTTGATGAAAGAGCCATAGCGTTCGTGCGGTAAATTAAAATCATTTGTTGTTCGCGGAATTTTAAGCGATACAGTTCACGATTTCTTCAGATACCCTTCATAATCTTCATGGACACATTTCAATATTTTTCTTTGTTTTAAGATATAACAATAAGAAAGTTGACAATGAAGTTGTTATCCAACACGCATCGCTAGTTGGCTCGGAAAAGCCAACAACATGAATGTCTTTCTTTAGGTTGAACAATATTTTAACAATCGAAAGAACAGATAGTGTAAATAGAATAATTCAGTGCTCAAATAACATGGCTTAGTTAAAATAACGCACACTACAACACCTATTTCAAGTGAGCAATTCATTAACCCATTACAAATAGCATTAACCTAGAACAGATATGATCCAAAAACAGTTACGTTGTGCACCACTATTGAAGACACTATAACCTTAATTGTGCTTAGAAAAACAGTCCAGATCTCAAAAATCACATTTATTGTTGGCCGCTTTCCGTCCAAAGGCGGACAGTCTTGAGATAGTACTCCACAGCCGATGAGTGGAGACGGTTCAACGGAATAGGAATCGCAGAAGCCTCCAGATGCCGTCAGACACTTCAGTTGTTAAATGTGATTTCTGCGACTTAGACTGTTTTTCTAAATACAGTCGTGAAAATCTATTTCTGTTTTTCCCAAAATGTTTTTGAAAAAATACTGAAGTCTTAAACTGTGAAATATTATTTAATAAAATATTGTCTTAATGTGTTACTTAAGAAATTATGAGCCATAGTTTATATCTATTAAGATGATTCATTTTTCTTTGTTGAATATATACATGACAGTAAAACACATACTACTAGAAATGATGAAGTGACTGGATATTAATGACAGAGCAACCTCTGTCTCAGTTTCTACTATAGGTTGTTTCTCCCTCTCTCTCTCTTTCTCTCTCTCTCTCTCTCTCTCTCTCTCTCTCTCTCTCTCTCACACACACACACACACACACACACACACACACTTCTTCCATCCAGGATTCGGAATTGTCATACTTCTATGTCTGGACCCCATCACTGTCGCCATGGCGGCACATTTTGCATCTGCGTGTTAACGTAATTAACCAGTTTGTGTCTTGCGAAGGAGAAGTAATGCAAACGAACTTGCTAAATTATTTTCAAAATGTATGTGTATGAAGAGAAATCCACAAAACGCGAACGAAACAATGATTGCTCTACTTTGCAAGAAATTAGACAAACACGACGAAATATACGTGTTCTAAAATCTTCTCGTTTTTCTGCCGCATCCGTTCGCAATGTGATTACGTGATTTACTTTGCTTCCATCTTCTGGCGAAGTGATACCGTCTCTTTCTTTTATACACACCAGTGGTACCTAAAATTTTCGAGAATTTGAGTACTGCACCCAATAAATCAGCAGAGCAAACCTCCGCTGCTAGGCGTCTCTTGTTGTATCTTTCAACTTTCAGTCTGCCATGTGGCGTAATTGTGTTCGATGGTGTTGATGTTGTTGCTGATTTCTCTACACTGTGTTCTGTTTACTGTGTCTGCGAATTTCTAAATGGCTGATTTGAAGGAACAAAGAATCTGCGTTGAGTTCTATGGAATTCTGCAAAACTGCAGCTGAAACCCACCGCATTCAAAGCAGGTTCCTGGCAGACAAGCTTGGAGCCAAGCAAGAACTTCTGAATGGTTGAAGCAATTTAAAGATGGTTGGTAGTGTGTGCAGGATAACACACATTCGGTCTCTGGAAACGATTGCAAAAGTGACTGATGCGATCCACAAGCAAAGAGGGCAGACGTTATATGATGTTTGTAAAATTGTTGTAATTTCATACACATTTCAACCGATGAATTAAACATGTATTGCAGCGAATTTTGTTTCCGATCTTTTGAATGTAGACCAGCAAACCCATCATGTTCATGTGTGCACTGAACTGCAAATAACAGTTCGAAATGATCCATATTTCCCACCCACGATCATAGCTGCCAATAATCCGTGGATGTACGTTGATAAATCTGAACACAATTGTCTCCGTGGCCCAAATAGCGTGACAGGTTCAAACAACATCAAGTCGTTGCTAATGATTTTGGTATATTAATGGAGCCGTCCATAAGGAATTTATTCCTCACATCAGGAAGTTATAGGGGATACTTTGGGGAGAGTGAGGGAAGATATTAGATGCAAAAGGCCTGAGACGTGGCAGAACAAAGGTTGGTTGCTGCATCTTGACAATGAACCTGCACACACCTCACAAATCGTGAAGCAGTTCCTGGCAATGAACAACGTGACAACCGTCACACACACACCCTGCTCGCCTTTGTGATTTCTTCCTCTCCCCGATAGTGAAACTGAAGTCGAAAGGGTGGCATTTTGACTTCACAGAATAGATTCAAGCGGTTTGCAATTCATTTTGAACAGGATTCACTCAGCAGACTCCCAACAGGCGGCAACAGTCTCGCGTGTGGATCGTAGCTGCCAGCCTCATCACGCACAGTCCCCAATACGAGGTGTGGCTAGAAAAAAACCGGACTAGTACTGGTGAAACAATAAAACGAATGCAATAAGGCTGAAAGTCGCGTGGCCTGTCACGTGACTCTCGCTCCGCCTACTGCTCGAGTTTCATCTGCCTCCTGCACTCAGTCTGCCCGTGGCGTCTGTTTTAAGTAGTTGACGTTTTGTCTGTGCGTCGGAAAATGTTGAGTGTACAGAAAGAACAGCGTGTTAACATCAAATTTTGTTTCAAACTAGGAAAATCTGCAAGTGAAACGTTTGTAATGTTACAACAAGTGTACGGCGATGATTGTTTATCGCGAACACAAGTGTTTGAGTGGTTTAAACGATTTAAAGATGGCCGCGAAGACACCAGTGATGACACTCGCACTGGCAGACCATTGTCAGCAAAAACTGATGCAAACATTGAAAAAATAGGTAAACTTGTTCGACAAGATCGCCGTTTAACAATCAGAGCAGTGTCTGAGTTAACAGGAGTTGACAAGGAAAGTGTTAGGCAGATTCTTCATGAAAGTTTCAACATGAACAAAGTGTGTTCAAAAATGGTTCCAAAGTGTCTCACAACTGAACAGAAGGAACGCCGAAGAATGATTTGTTCTGACATCCTGGAAAACATTGAAAGTGATCCCACCTTCTTACAAAATGTTATTACTTGCGATGAATCGTGGTTTTTTACTTACGATCCCGAAACTAAACGCCAATCGATGCATTGGAAAACTCCTGGTTCTCCACGACAAAAAAAAGCACGAATGTCAAAATCGAAATTCAAGGCAATGATGATTGTTTTTTTTTTTTTGACATCAAAGGGATTGTGCACATTGATTGGGTACCAGAGGGACAAACAGTGAATCAGCATTACTACATTAGCGCCCTGGCTACCCTACGTGAGCGAGTACGGAGAAAACGGAACGATTTGTGGAGAAAAAAGTCATGGATCCTTCACCAAGACAATGCCCCAGCTCACAGTGCGTTGTCAGTGAAGACGTTTTTGGCAAAACACAACATTCCCATCTTAGATCATCCACCCTACTCACCTGATTTGGCCCCCTGTGACTTTTTTCTTTTCCCTAAAGTCAAGTCAGCTTTGAAAGGAACTAGATTTGAGACTGTTGAAGCAGTAAAAGAAAAAGCGACGGAAGTAATGTATGGACTTACGGAAAGTGATCTGCAGCATTGCTATGAACAGCGGAAAATTCGTATGGAGCGGTGTAGATACCGAGGAGAAGAGTACATTGAAGGAGATAACATGAAATTGTAAATAATTGTAAATAAATGTTTTTTCCAGCATCAGTCCGGTTTTTTTCTAGCCGCACCTCGTATACCTCAAGCACTTTCTCGAGAGTGGAGAAAGATATCTCCTTCCGCATTCACATGCAGCAGTGTACGTGAGGTACCCAAAGTCATATGTGAGCCGTGCGTGGCTCGTGTTCGTGCCATACCTCATTTGACATCCTGTTTTTAATGTACTACCACGTCGTTATGTTAATTTCAATTACTGGAGTCACTGAGTTGCCGCCTTGCCTGCCTGTCAGCGGCAGCACCGGCGCTTATCGATATAAGCCTTTGCGGACTGCTATGACTTCTCCGTTGTCGTGTGTTCGGAGTTAGTTCGGATCTGCCAGTGAGTTGGGAGGCGCTAGCAGTGCAGTTCGGCCCTGGCAGTGTTTGACTTGGAACGCGGCAGAAGTTCAGTCGGGGCGCGGCTGCACTGAGGTCCGGACAGCCATGACTCGCCCGACGGTTGCGGATACGTATCACTTGAGTGCGGACCACACTGGTTGGTCGTCGGTCGGTCATCTTGTCGGACGACGTGTATGTTGGCCGGCGATCGCTTATGGTTTGCCTGCGTGTGCCGACTCGTGATTCGTACTTGTTATTGCACAGTCGCTGCAGTTAGTATTATCTAGTCCTTCGTGCAAGTGTTCGTGAAACTGTGTGTAGCTTGTGATGTCGACTGCTCAGTTCTTTTAGCACTGTCTCCGTGCTGATGTGTGGCAGTCGGTCGGTTGGCGTGGAGCAGCGAGGAAATCTCCGCGGGGCATAGTTTGGCTGAGCCCGCTGGCAGTCTCTACGCAGTGTCGGAGTGTGTGGGGCTGTTCCCACTGCTACGAGGTCCGTGGCGAAAGTTGACTTTGGATTTAATTTATCAGCAAGTGAAGACTGTTCACGTTGTGGCGTCTGGTTCTCGTTGTTGGCTGTTGGAACATTCCCACGAGCAACAACGTCTGTGTTCGAGTTGGCGAAGATTTAGCCACCGTTCGGTGGAGTCTAACTGTATTTCGTTATTTGCAATTGAAGTGCACCGGCGGAATTTTCTGCCTCGTGGCCATTAACGTTCCAGTTACCTGCCCTGGCCGTTGACATAAATTCAGGCAGTGTCCTTTCCTCAACGTGTTCTCGGTGTCCGGCACGGTGTGTAGTTAGACAGCTTAATGTACGCTTGGTTGTGGGCGTCCATGCCTTTTACGTTTTGCGTTGAACTCCCGGTTGTGTGCTGGTCGAGTGGAGCGCAAGTTACCTTGCCAGTTGGTCCGTTGACTGTCTGTTGGTTGGGTTGTCGTCGGATCGAGAATGGTTGTGCCGACTGCCTGTCTCACCTAAGTGATCGTCAGTATATCAAGTGCTGGCCGTCCCCAGAAACTTCTGAGCGCCCTTGGGCGCACTGCCTTTTCTTGTTTTCTGTTGTGTGTATTTGTATGACTTATAGCCGATGGTTTTGAATTAAAGTTCAATTGGTTTTAGTGGTGTTTTAAGTCATGGGCCTTCAACCGTTTTAAAATTAAAGTTCCTTGCTTGTCAGGTATTGATTTTGGGCCTTCGGCCAAATTGTAGAACTTTCTTAACGCGAGGCATTCTCCCCTCTAAATATTCTCTTTGGCGTCTGAATTTTGAGTTAATGGCTTTTAGCCTTTTTTAAAAATTAAAGTGGTTGTGCCCTTAAGGCTTAAGATAGTGCGACGTCTTCAGCCGATAACTAATTTCAAGAATTTTCACTGTAATGTTCGGTCAAATAAATAAAATTATATGCGTTAGAGTGTAACTGACAGCCGCTGATTTTGGCCCCTTTCCACAACGCCAATTACCTGTCCTGTCCTGCAGGGCGTCTCAATAGGATACCTCTTAATGCCGTGTAGGCCTTACTTTTGCTCGGCGTAGTGTAGAAACTCAACGTGTCATGCACTCAACAAATCTTGCTAATTCGCTGCAGGAATATTGAGCCACAAAAGTGTTGCAGGTGCAGGAGTTTGTGCACGGACTGACCTCTGATTATGCCCCATAAAGGTTCGATAGGATTCATGTCGGGCGGTCTGTGTGGCCAAATGATTCGCTCGAAATGTCCAAAACGTTCTTCATATCAGTTGCGAACAATTGTGGCCCGATGACAGGCCACATTGTCGTCCATAAAAATTCCATCGTTGTTTCGGAACATGAAGTACATGAATGGCTGCAAATGGTCTCCAGGTATCGGAACATAACCATTTCTAGTCAATGGTCGGTTCAGTTGGACAAGAGAACCCAGTCTGTCCCATGCAAACAGAGCCCACGACGTTATGGAGCTACCACCAGCGTGCACAGTGACTTGTCGACAAGTGGGCTGCACGGCTTGGTGGCCGCAGTGCCACACTCGAACCCTACCATGAGCTCTTACCCACTGAAATCGAGCCTCTAGGTCCAACCGACATAGTTATGAGTCCAGGAGAGGTGCTGCAAGCCATATTGTGCTGTTACCAAAGGCACTCGCGTCGTTGTCTGCTGCCGTAGCCCATTAACAGGACATTTCGCCTTAGTGTCCTAAGGAATACGCTCGTCGTACGTTCCACATTAATTTCAGCGGTTATTTCACGCAGTGTTGCTTGTCTGCTAGCAACGACAAATCCATGCAAACGCCGCTGCTCTCGGTCGTTAAGTGAAGGCCGTCGACCACTGGGTTCTCTCTGGTGAGAGGTAATGCCTGAAATATGTTATTCTTCTCACACTTTTGACACGATTCCCCAACGATTTCCGAGACAGAATGCCCCACGCGTCTAGCTCCAACAACAATTGCACGTTCAGAGTCTGTTACATCCCGTCGTGCCGCCATAATAAGGTCGGAAATCTTTTTACGTGAATCGCTTGAGTATAAATGACAGCCCGAGAATGTACTGCCCTTTAAAACTTTGTGCACGCGATAGCGATCTGAATACATGCATATCGCTATCCCACGACTTTTGTCAGCTCAGTGTATGCCACAAAATGAACCAAACGTAAACCGGCCATACACTACATTTTTCACGCGAACTTTTCAAAGTACTGGCTGTGTGTTGCTTTACTTCGAAGTATCAGAACAACTGTGGGCAATAATGAAAATAAAATAAGTGCATTATCAAGCTGTGATGCAGAGTATGAGACGTCAAAAGATGTTGTCCCTTTTTTTTAACCAAATACTTTTCTCAAAATCGAATGAGAAACACGGTATAGCAGAAGGTATGGTCTGTCCCAAAGTAGCGGCTTTTAATTTTTTTACTGGAAAAGCAAAGATTTGACAGAGAAAATAACTACAGAGACGGATGCATCACTTTTCATCTTCATAAAACTTATTTTTAGGCACATCGGATGACTCGAACTTTCCCTCCCTGTGTATCGTACGACACAAGCTGCGAGAAGCAACCAGCACTCCATGTTTTGGCGGTCACTACTACAGAGATACACTCTTGCTCAGAAGAAACAGTGTGACGCTACAACGCAGTCCTTGCTATGAATTTTTTCGCTTACTTAACACATGAAACTGTTTGTATACGATGTATTGTCTAGTGTAAATATGCATTGTAAATACTATGTTTAAATTATGTAATATTTAACACTGGAAAGTCACGGCATATTTAGTTAACGTTGAAGTCTGAGAGATTGTTTCGTCGCGCCTCTGGGCGCGGGAGCGCGCCAGCGGGTAGTAGTAGCAGTGACGCCGTGCTCGGAGTAAGACGTACTGTCGAGTGCTGCTAGTCCTAGCTGTGTTACATCTAACGGCTAGTGTGTGGATCTAAGGACGACGGGAAAGTAATGGTCGGCATATCTGAAAGCATGGCCGGGCAAGTTATTATGGATTAATGGGCACAGTGCTGAAGGAACGAAGGCTTAAATGTGAAGCGCACTGTGGGCCCAAGTCGCGACAGTAAAAGCCCGCTGCCACATTGCGTTGCTGCCGTGGACTTCCGTCGATCCACCGACAACGAGGGAAGTAAGATCTACGTAATTTTCGTAGGATAAAATTGTAGAAGGCTTGCCAGTGACTGTGCTTTTCTCTGGAGTTGAACAAGTAATAACAAGCAGTTTATAATCGAAGTGTTGCAGTTACATTCCACCCGACAATAACACCAAGTAGGTTCCTTCCGATCCTTACCTTATTGAACCGACTGTGTCACGCCATTATCAAGAGAAAATATGTTAATTATCAAAATATTTGTATAGACGGTGAAGAGTTAATTTCAGACTGGTTATCGAAGTTAATTGTTGCACTTAATAGGCTTAAGCCAACCGTAGCAACTTAATAATAGACTGAAGTAATAAATTTGATTATTAAGATTTATTTCAATGCATATTCAGCTGAAGTTAATTCAAGGATATTTCATGAAACTATGAAGCTTATTCCACCTGACAATCCCCCAATTAATGAATTATTACGAGTCAAAACATAGTTAATCAATTATTGGCAATATGTTTCATTATCAGTAGATTAAACTGTGCAAAGTACCTAATATTAAAGACAGAATGACAGTCCATTATTCAAAATCTCGATAGATAATTATCTGTGTTGTCAGCATTGCACTTAGCTGACAAATTATGAACGAAATAAGTGTAGTTAGATTGTTATGACATTGTTTTATATGACTACTGAGCCTGACACAGCACTTACGTAAAAGTCCCCGTTCCACCTGCTGCGCTACAAACAGGTAGACTTTAATTTTGACACCGAGCGAGGTGGCGCAGTGGTTAGCACACTGGACTCGCATTCGGGAGGACGACGGTTCAATCCCGTCTCCGGCCATCCTGATTTAGGTTTTCCGTGATTTCCCTAAATCGCTTCAGGCAAATGCCGGGATGGTTCCTTTGAAAGGGCACGGCCGATTTCCTTCCCCATCCTTCCCTCACCCGAGCTTGCGCTCCGTCTCTAATGACCTCGTTGTCGACGGGACGTTAAACACTAATCTCCTCCTCCTCCTTTAATTTTGACACAATTATTCACGTACTTAACAGTACTGTCGCTCATCCGTTGAGCTGGCGACCGATATTTTAATTGCTTTTACAACTTAATCATTTCTTTCGGCAAAATTTCCGCTGGCAAAATTTATTTCCAAATTATTTCACATTATTTCATTTACCGATCGTTATTGAATTAAATTACTCATTCAATAACGATCAAGTTATAACGTCACCTGTTTCCCGCGGGATAATCATTATTTACTTCGGATTCGGATGCCTTATCCCGACGCGGGTCAGAATTCATAATTCACGGTCATTGTCAACTTGTAATTTCGCAAATCCCCGGAAGCAGGGGGTGTTATAACAGAACACCTCGAACGACTAGAGATAGGAGATTCATATTCAGAGGCCATGAGTGTTAGTATGTTCTGTAGAAATGAGGAGCATTTCAGTCACCTCGGTTCATCGTGTCCTGTGTCCGCCTCCGTAGGGTAGCGGTAGCGTTTCCACCCACCACGCAGGGGCCGGGTTTGATTCCCGGCAGAGAACTGGGTGTTGTCTGTCCTTCATCATCATTTTCATCGACATTCACCCGCAAGTCGTCGAAGCGGCCGAACTCCCTCGCATGGAGCCTCCCGGTCAACAACGCTATAGGATCATTTCCATTTTTCCAGCATGTCCTGTTGCCTAGTAGGTACACGGTCCGCCATGGGCTCCGATAACTTGTTCCACGCGTGGTGGCATCGATGCATATAGGCGCGAATGGCGTCCTGCGGTATAGCCATCCATGCTTCATTCACCTGGTTCCGAAGTTCATCTGCAGTGGTAGGCATTGGGTCAGAGCACTCCAGCCGTCGTTTCGCCATGTCGCACACATTTTCGATTGGTGACAAGTGTGGTGTCACCGCCAGACACCACACTTGCTAAGTGGTAGCTTTAAATCGGCCGCGGTCCATTAGTACATGTCGGACCCGCATGTCGCCACTGTCAGTGATCGCAGACCGAGCGCCACCACACGGCAGGTCTCGAGAGACGGACTAGCACTCGCCCCAGTTGTACGGACGACTTAGCTAGCGATGCACACTGACGAAGCCTCGCTCATTTGCAGAGCAAATAGAATAACCTTCAGCTAAGTCAATGGCTACGACCTAGCAAGGCGCCATTAGTATTACATTGTATGATCTACAGAGTCTCACTTGTATCGTCAAGAGCGATGTACAGCAATGATGGATTAAAGTTAAGTATTCCAGCAGCTACGTACTTTTCTTTATAGCATTCATTACGTATCCTGTTTCAGACCTATCTCTAGCCTGCGTGAGTTTAACGCGTGCATTCGGCCTCCTCAACCAAGTAGTGTGCGTAGTGTTGGCTAAATGCTAACACTACAACAAGTCAGGCGATGTGGTGGGCCAGGGCAAAAGGCCGACACCAAGAAGGAATGCGTTAGTGCAGCAACATGTGGTCGTGCATTGTCTTGATGAAAAATGCCGTCTGGGTTGTTCTGGACGAAGAGTACGGCTACAGGTGGCAGGATGTCGTACACGTAGGTCACACAGGTCACAGTGCTCTGAACACTCACCAACTGTGATTTGTGGTTGTACTCAATAGCACCTCACTCCATAACGTGTTGAGTTGGCCCTGTATGTCTTGTGCGAATGATGTCACTGCAATGTCGCTCCCCCTGTCTCCAGCGAACCAAAATGCGGCCATCATTTTCAAACAATTAGAACCTGGATTCTTCCGAAAACACTGTTTGATGCCATTCCTGTCACCAGTGACGTCGTTCCACACACCATTACCGTCTAGCATGTTTCTGCACATTCGTCAAAGTTAGGCGGAGAAGTGGACGACGCGCACGTAACCTATGCTGTAAAGGCGACAACGGGCTGTCACACCTGATAGTTTACGATGTGTTACACTGTTCCACTGTTACGCCAAAGCCGAGGAGGACGCAGATCTGTCCTGCAATACCATTCGGATGAGGTGTATCTTCTCGGGGGGGGGGGGGGGGTCTGGGCGGAGTGACCTGACTCATCTCGTTGTGTTCTACAGCCTTCCGTGAACCATTCTGCACACACCCCTTGCGCTGCCGAAACACTTCGTCCCACACTAGTAGCAATTTCCCGGACGGACGCACCACATTCTCTCATGCCAATAACGCGCGCTCTTTCAAACTCACTGATTTGACGGTACGGTTTGCGCATACGTCTGCGAGGCATCCTGCATGTCTGTTAAAGTCACACTGATGCATTACCTTCGGTTTATAGCGACAACGAGAGCAGCAGGCACATTTTTGCAGTAGGATGTGTTATGCTGTGATGTCGATGTTGACCTTGAAGCAGCGGGCCGACATGGTTCAAATCCTAATCGGTTTTGCAGAACATACTAATGTCCATGTCCTATGAGCAATGAACGTCCTATCTCTAGTCGTTCAAGGTATTCTGTTTTTCCTGAACATGAGTGTATTTAGAGGAAAAAATATTCCGCAGGATACGTGATTGTACATATACAGGGTGGTCCACTGATCGTGACCGGGCCAAATATCTCACGAAATAAGCGTCAAACGAAAAAACTACAAAGAACGAAACTTGTCTAGCTTGAAGGGGGAAACCAGATGGCGCTATGGTTGGCCCGCTAGATGGCGCTGCCATAGGTCGAGCGGATACCAACTGCGTTTTTTAAAAATAGGAACCCCCATTTTTAATTACATATTCGTGTACTACGTAAAGAAAATAAATGTTTTAGTTGGACCACTGTTTTCGCTTTGTGATAGATGGCGCTGTAATAGTCACAAACATGTGGCTCACAATTTTAGACGAACAGCTGGTAACAGGTAGGTTTTTTAAATTAAAATACAGACCGTAGGTACGTTTGAACACTTTACTTCGGTTCTTCCAATGTGATACATGTACCTTTGTGAACTTATCATTTCTGAGAACGCATACTGTTACAACGTGATTACCTGTAAATACCACATTATTGCAATAAATGCTCAAAATGACGTCCGTCAACCTCATTGCATTTGGTAATACGTGTAACGACATTCCTCTCAACAACGAGTAGTTCGCCTTCCGTAATGTTCGCACATGCATTGACAATGAGCTGACGCATGTTGTCAGGCGTTGTCGGTGGATCACGATGGCAAATATCCTTCAGCTTTCGCCACAGATAGAAATCCGGGGACGTCAGATCCGGTAAACGTGCGGGCCATGGTATGGTGCTTCGACGACCAATCCACCTGTCATGAAATATGCTATTCAATACCGCTTCAACCGCACGCGAGCTATGCCCCGGACATCCATCATGTTGGAAGTACATCGTCATTCTGTCATGCAGTGAAACATCTTGTAGTAACATCGGTAGAACATTACGTAGGAAACCAGCATACATTGCACCATTTAGATTTCCATCAATAAAATGGGGCCAATTATGCTTCCTCCCATAATGCCGTACCATACATTAACCCGCCAAGGTCGCTGTTGTTCCACGTGTCGCAGCCATCGTGGATTTTCCGATACCCAACAGTTCAAATTATGCGAGTTTACGTTACCGCTGTTGGTGAATGACGCTTCGTCGCTAAATACAACGCGTGCAAAAAACATGTCATCGTCCCGTAATTTCTCTTGTACCCAGTTGCAGAACTGTACACGATATTCAAAGTCGTCGCCATGCAATTCCTGGTGCGTAGAAATATGGTACGGGTGAAATCGATGTTGATTCAGCATTCTCAACACCGATGTTTTTGAGATTCCCGATTCTCGCGCAATTTGCCTGCTACTGATGTGCGGATTAGCCGCGACAGCAACTAAAACACCTACTTGGCCATCATCATTTGTTGCAGTCGTGGTTGACGTTTCACATGTGGCTGAACACTTCCTGTTTCCTTAATTAACGTAACTATCCCGCGAACGGTCCGGACACTTGGATGATGTCGTCCAGGATATCGAGCATGATACATAGCACACGCCCGTTGGGCATTTTGATCACAATAGCCATCACGATATCGACCTTTTCCGCAATTGGTAAACGGTCCATTTTAACACGGATAATGTATCACGAAGCAAATACCGTCCGCACTGGCGGAATGTTAAGTGATACCACGTACTTATACGTTTGTGACTATTACAGTGCCATCTATCACAAAGCGAAAAAAGTGGTCCAACTAAAACATTCATATTTCTTTACCGACTACACGAATATGTAATAAAAAATGGGGGTTCCTATTTTTAAAAAACGCAGTTGATATCCGTTTGACCTATGGCAGCGCCATCTGGTTTCCCCCTTCAAGCTAGACGAGTTTTGTTCTTTGTAGTTTTTTCGTTTGATGTTTATTTCGTGAGATATTTGGCCCGGTCACTATCAATGGACCATCCTGTATATATCCTTACTCAGTTTCTGGAAGGTTAGCGCTCCCGGTTTGTAGAGGAATCTAGTAAGACACTGGCCACATACGCAAAGCGGTCGAAGTGAGGTAACGTCCGATAGGTATGCAACACACCTCACGTAGAGGTAATGCGGGTGCGATCCTAACTGAGCAGATCTACAGCGAAACCCAATGTAGTCTACGCTTACTTATGATGATGTGGTAAGCCTACCGTAGTTTTCCAGATGTAAGTTTTAGCCCATCAGCTCTGTAATGTTAATGGAAGATTATAACGTGTAGGCTTTCACGGCCGGCGTCTTCATTAATTAAAACCTCCGGCCTAAGAAGCCGTGGTCCTCCTGACGTTTCGTTGTCAACTGCGGGCAACATCTTCCGTGGTGAGTCAACGACTGGCCGCTCGGCCGTGGAGGTCCCGTTTATATAGAGCGCATAGAGGGCGCAACCGCTCGTCACGAGCTGTTAACAGTAAAACTATTCCTGACTGACGTCATTACTCTCGATCAAAGATAATCGATTGTCACATCGTTGGTACAAAGTCGACCGCCATATCTAAATTTAAGCCTTCTTCTTTCCTGTTAAAATTATTGTAGTGTTTATAAATCTCTATGACTTATCTGTACATACGTGAATAATAATGCGATGTCTTAGCTAGCACGCTTGTGTCACTAAATTTTATTTCATGATTTCCGTCTTCAAAAATATGTTCCGCTACAGTCGATTTGTCGGTGTTTCCCAGACCACAGGTCCTTTTGTCTTCAGTTAGGCGGGTATTAACACTTCTTTTCGTTGTTCCAGTATAAACCTTACCACAACTGCACGGAATTTTATACATTCCAAGGGTTACAAAAGGGTGTCGTGCGCGTTTCGCCGATCTTAAAAATTCACTGATGGTCTTGGTGGGTCTAATGATTGTTTCAATTCGAAACTTGGCCAGAACGTTTCCAATACGGTCCGTAATATTATGGATAAATGGAAGAAAAACTTTCCCAGCTGACAGTTGTTGTTGTTGTTGTTGCGTGTTTTCGGACACCTTTCTTCCGGGATGGAGTGCTCTATGTATCTCATTATCAACGTATCCATTCTTAAAAGCTGTTCGCAAATGATTTAGTTCCTCTTGCGAATAAACAGTCTCACAGATTTTATTAGCCCTGTCCACCAATGTTTTAATAACGCCTCTCTTCTGCCTGGGATGATGATTCGAATGCTTATGGAGGTAAGTTAGATTATAGGGCCACCTAAGAGGAACTAAATCATTTGCGAACAGATTTTAAGAAAAATGTATGTGTCGATAATGAGATACATAGAGCAATCCATCCCGGAAGAAAAGTGTTCGAAAACATGCAACAGCAACAACAACAACAAGTGTCGGCTGGGAAAACTTTTCTTCCATTTATCCACAATATAATGGACCGTATTGGAAAAGTTCTGGCCAAGTTTCGAGTTGAAACAATCATTAGACCCACCAAGACCATCAGTGAATGTTTAAGATCGGTGTACCCCTGGAGTGTATAAAATTCCGTTCAGTTGTGGTGAGGTTTATACTGGAACAACGAAAAGAAGTGTCAATGCCAGCCTAACTGAATACAAATACGCCGACAAATCGGCTGTAGCGGAACATGTTTCTGAAGGCGGTGATCATGAAACAAAATTTAGTGACACAAGCGTGCTAACTAAGACATCGCATTATTACGCATATGTGTACAGAGAAGTCATGGGGATTTATAAACACCAAAATGCTTTTAGCAGAAAAGGAGGCGGCTTAAAGTTACATAAAATATGGCGGTCGGCTTCGTACCAACGAAGTAACAATCGATTATCTTTGATTGAGAGTAATGACGTTAGTCAGAGATAGTTATACTGTCAACAGCACGTGACGAGTGGTGGCGCACTCTATGCACTCCATATTAACGGGACATCCACAACTCAGTAGCCAGTCGTTGACTCTCCACGGAAGATGTTGCCCGTAATTCACAACGAAACGTCAGGAGGACGAATTTCTACTGTTCGACCACGGTCTCTTAGTCAAGTTTTAGTTAATAATGCTAAAAACATATTTTGGTAAACTCGACTTTTGAAGTGTGTCTAAGAAATAATCTGCTTCTTGGGGGCCGCTGCATTGTGTTAAAGCGGAGAAATAGAAGCATGTACAGGGCAACACAGACCGTCATTTTTCTTGCTCAGAATAGATTGGGGAAGCAGTCAAAAGATAATGGTAATTGTAGTCTTGGTGCGTGCGCAGCGCGGTTGCTGGGGAAGTATAAAGGCGGCCGTGGCTACGGCTCTCGCAGTGAATGGGAGCACGGAGAGAGAGCTCTTGAGATCCGGCCTCGCTGGCTGTAAATGAGATGCATTAAACATGAGCGCTGGCCGCGCTTCCGCGGGTGGGGTGGGGGAAGGGCGCGCCACCTGCCACCTGGCGGCAGGCCGGCCAAATAAAACACTGCGTCGTGCTCAGAGCAGACTAGCCCCACCACCATCTCCGCTTCTCATTATAAGCGTCTCACAGCCAGCGCTGTTTCTTCTACATCACGTTCGAAACTCACAGCGGAGCAGCCGAAAGAACCCGATCATAAGAAAAAGAGATGTTTTGTTGATTGGTTTCAGAGGAAGGCGACTGTTTTGTAAGGAACATAGTCGGGGCAAGACGCACTTCCACAGAATAGCACGAAAAATCCAATACATCATAAATGATGTGTAATTATCCGTTTAATCAAATTTTAGCACTTTCTCACATATTATATTTATTTATTGCTTATTTAGCCTGAATAGATTAGGGCCTTAGGCCCTCTCTTACATCTGACCACAAGGAATGCATACCAAACATATTACATAGCCTTCACAATAATAAGAATAATAATAATAAGTATGACAAGAAACTCATGATAATAATGCCACTAATAACAATAATAGTAATAATGAAGGGCATTTAGAATGACTTAGATTAGCTTAGCACTTTTGAAATCATGTTTAATATTATGATTTAGATTATCTTAGCACATTTGAACTCATGTTAAGTATTGGGTTGGTGCAAAATTTCGTAGCATTTTTCCATGAGTTTAACAAAAAACACAACAGATACACATAACAGAGACTTTAGTCGTCAATAATGTACTCTCCTTCACTATTTACGTTTGTGAACGCTGGGGTATGTTTTCGATACCGCGACTGTAGAATTCACGTGGTTTTGAGGTGAAAAACTCATCGGGTCATATTAGGAGCGCATTTTCATCCGGGAAGGAAGTTTCTTTGAAGGTTGTTCGACGGAGAGCGGAAGAGATGAAAATCTGAAGGCGGAAGAACGGGTGAATAAGGTAGGCGTGGGATGACTTCCCAGCCTAACTCCCTTATAGTGTGTTTTGCCAGTCTCTCAGAAAGCGGGCTATCGTTATAGTCGAGTAGCGTCACTCCACGCAGTCTTCCTGGTAGTCGTTCTAGAACAGCGTCTACTAGGCGTCTCGGTTGGTAACACTAGGTGTCAGCAGTGACGATTACAGCTCGAGGAAGCAGTTCGTAGTACATCAATTTACCATAAAATAGTAGATTAGTGTCATAAATGTGGCCCAAATTTAAAATAAAACGTTTTGCAAGAAATTGAAGTGTTGCCTTTCTCGTGCCAGTCAGTGAAGATCTGCCGCAGCTGGAGGTCAGAAAACCCTTCCATGGTTCAAGGAAGGGGAATACATTCACAGCGACTGATTGTTTGGTGTGGCTGTATGGTGGGCAGCATCATCGACTCTCATCTTTTTGAAGGTGAGGCAGGACAAGCAGTGACAGTCAATGGAAAACGGTACCGTGCGACGAGACGAGATTTTTTATGGCCCTAGTTGGGGTTTCAGCAGGACGGTCTCTCTTGTCACTCTAAGAGCAGTTTCCGCATCACCTCACCTCGCGTAATGGTGACTAACAATGGCCACTTCTGACTTATCCCTTTGCCATTTTTTCTTTGGGGTTGTTTTAAATCATTGGTGTATGTCATTAAACCCCAAAATACCTGGAAATGGAAAAAAGAACACATTGACACCGGTGTGTCAGACCCACCATACTTGCTCCGGACACTGCGAGAGGGCTGTACAAGCAATGATCACACGCACGGCACAGCGGACACACCAGGAACCGCGGTGTTGGCCGTCGAATGGCGCTAGCTGCGCAGCATTTGTGCACCGCCGCCGTCAGTGTCAGCCAGTTTGCCGTGGCATACGGAGCTCCATCGCAGTCTTTAACACTGGTAGCATGCCGCGACAGCGTGGACGTGAACCGTATGTGCAGTTGACGGACTTTGAGCGAGGGCGTATAGTGGGCATGCGGGAGGCCGGGTGGACGTACCGCCGAATTGCTCAACACGTGGGGCGTGAGGTCTCCACAGTACATCGATGTTGTCGCCAGTGGTCGGCGGAAGGTGCACGTGCCCGTCGACCTGGGACCGGACCGCAGCGACGCACGGATGCACGCCAAGACCGTAGGATCCTACGCAGTGCCGTAGGGGACCGCACCGCCACTTCCCAGCAAATTAGGGACACTGTTGCTCCTGGGGTATCGGCGAGGACCATTCGCAACCGTCTCCATGAAGCTGGGCTACGGTCCCGCACACCGTTTAGGCCGTCTTCCGCTCACGCCCCAACATCGTGCAGCCCGCCTCCAGTGGTGTCGCGACAGGCGTGAATGGAGGGACGAATGGAGACGTGTCGTCTTCAGCGATGAGAGTCGCTTCTGCCTTGGTGCCAATGATGGTCGTATGCGTGTTTGGCGCCGTGCAGGTGAGCGCCACAATCAGGACTGCATACGACCGAGGCACACAGGGCCAACACCCGGCATCATGGTGTGGGGAGCGATCTCCTACACTGGCCGTACACCACTGGTGATCGTCGAGGGGACACTGAATAGTGCACGGTACATCCAAACCGTCATCGAACCCATCGTTCTACCATTCCTAGACCGGCAAGGGAACTTGCTGTTCCAACAGGACAATGCACGTCCGCATGTATCCCGTGCCATCCAACGTGCTCTAGAAGGTGTAAGTCAACTACCCTGGCCAGCAAGATCTCCGGATCTGTCCCCCATTGAGCATGTTTGGGACTGGATGAAGCGTCGTCTCAAGCGGTCTGCACGTCCAGCACGAACGCTGGTCCAACTGAGGCGCCAGGTGGAAATGGCATGGCAAGCCGTTCCACAGGACTACATCCAGCATCTCTACGATCGTCTCCATGGGAGAATAGCAGCCTGCATTGCTGCGAAAGGTGGATATACACTGTACTAGTGCCGACATTGTGCATGCTCTGTTGCCTGTGTCTATGTGCCTGTGGTTCTGTCAGTGTGATCATGTGATGTATCTGACCCCAGGAATGTGTCAATAAAGTTTCCCCTTCCTGGGACAATGAATTCACGGTGTTCTTATTTCAATTTCCAGGAGTGTAATATGTTCTGAAACAATAAAGTTCATAATTTGAAATATCAAAATGGGTGCGCTTTTTAGAGGACCCTGTACTTTCCGCAACCACACACATTCGAGCGCTGTAAAAAAATAACCTTATTATAACGCAGAGGTTGTAAAACAGAAGTGTTATCATTGCAAATGTTAAGTCAACGCATAGTTTTTGTACATGCTTCGGAACAGACTGTCAGACTTCCTCATCATGGCTTCCATTGCGAAGCAATAAATGAAACCTTTCCACTTATGATATGCAGCATTGAAGGACACGTCTATAAGGCTATACATTAATTGCACATTCAGAGCGCTGGTAATTTATTTTCTCTGAGGAGGGAAAAAACAGATGTATTTTCTAAAAGTTTTGTGTTTCACTTTAAGGCGGGGATTCCCAAACTCTTTCTCTGAGAGATCACATTGAGAACCCTCGTACTTAGATGGAACACCTTGTTTATTTTGAAAGTTAATAATTTTTACTAAATTAGAAAACTTGTTTCATTCAGTGATTACTTCAATGTCAAACCATAGGTAATAACACAGAAACCATAAACAAATTTTTAAAAATTATTAGAATTGCCAAAACGTTGAAAAACACCGCCATGTTATTAGCAGTTATTCGCGGAGCAGTTATTCACTACCCGCGAAACACAAGTGTTCTGCGAAATACAATTTGAGAAACCACCTTACTACTGGAGTGAAACATTAAATGCTCTCATATTCGACCTCCCGGACACATAAGTGTCTTTCAAGCGAATTGGAGTCTTAGCTGCTATATACGACGAAACTGTTGTGAAGAAATGTGAGATATCTGAAATGTGCACAGTACGAAAAAAAAGTATACATCTAAATTTCTGATTGTAAAATACATGTAATCACAGGTGGTTATTACACAACGTTTTCTACGGCTGTATATACTTAAAATAGGCGCTACCTTATATGAATTATAATTTCTAGCAAATATTCGATGTGCTGTGTTTTAATATATCGCAACCTTAAACATAAATATGCGAGTTGCAACAAGAAGTCAAAATACATGTTTGCTCATTCTCGCATGAAGTCTTAGATTGTGTCTCGCAGTCTTCTTGGTCGCTCGTATTACAAGGAGTTAATCTTTATTCCATGTTATCCATGTATAAAGTTCGCAATATTATGATGAATTATTGTCAACGATGGTAAGAGGCGATGCAGCAACGACTGTTATATTTATTACGTGTTGTGGGATTTGGCCTTTAAGCAGATGAAGTTTGCATTTATATACTTTTACCTTTTCATGTAGAAATATTTAGTGAACTACATCCTCATCCCAACTGAATTTGAATTTAGGTATTAAAGGACTGCAAGAATTTAAATTGTAAGCCGGAGCAGGTATTTCTGTTATTTATATCGAACATCGAACCACTGATGTCACCGCATCATCTGAAATTCGGAATGACGGTCACAGTTTGGGTACATGCATCATTCACTTATTGGTGTACAATTAATTAATATTTTCAGGGTAGAATCGAATCACGCTCGCAGCAGTTAATTGAAACATTTGCAGCTGCTACAGGAATTATCGTTTGCATAGGAGACAAAGCAGCAGCAGCAGCAGCAGACGAAATTCGTCAAAAGTATTGATACCGATGTAGCTACAGCAATACGAGGCTTAAAATAGAAAATAATTACACGGAGGAGAATCACATGAGAAATTCGGGAAATTTGTTTGAAGAGATAAGCGGCTGTGACGCAACACAATCGTCAAACAACAAATTCACAATGATTACAAATACCACTGCCTTTCAAGTCATATAATTATTTTCCAATGTTTGTCAATGCCGCCAATCTCCATCCACAATGAGCAACGTCTGTTCCAGTAATGCATTCATGTCATGGAGACGTAAAAGGCGACGACACCCATTATTACAGGTCACGTTTAGCCCCATTATGTCATTTATGACGACAAGAGGTACAAGAACATTGTAAAGCTGTGTGTGCTTTAGTATCTGGAGATCAGCAATGAATATTTAGCAGCACGAAATGACACGACAGTAATAATATGCTCGTGCCGAATTAGCAAGTTAGATGGCACTGATAACATTCCTCCCTCTACAGCACCAGCCCCTACGGGCTGTATTCATTCCTTAGAGATAGCGATGACAAAACAATAAAGCAGGGCAGTTTTAAGCCTGGAGAACACAATGGCACGTTGTTCATAAGCCGTCAGTTTAAATCGATGCCTAGGCTGTCGACAGCGATAACGTAACTCGTTACATGAACGTGAGCAGAGGATAAGTTGCAGATTCATTTCCTTTCCTACTACATCCTCCGTGGTTGATGGAAGGAAGACGTTGGTACACACTTGTCTGCAGGGAGCTCCCTCAGAACCGAAGAAAACAGTTCCCATTACGGTGCTTCAGTTTAATATTCGGCAGTCTACATCTACCGTATTTTATCGAATAAGTTCCCCCCTCACATATGCCCATCCTCTACGATGTTTCATCATTAAAAATAATTTTCCTAATACCGTGCATAATTTCCTCTCTTGCTTCGTTCTAACTGGAGCGGCCTTCGAATGACTTGACAATGGACAACAATGGACACAGCAGTATTTGGCATAAAATATTTACATTATCACGACATACTGTAAACTTGAAAAGTTAAGTTACAGACGTATTTCTAGGTCAATTTGTTACAAGTTGCATAATGCCGAAATATTCAATCTACACTGCAAAATTTAAATTAAATGTGTTATCTTGCGCCTATACAAACGGAGTGAAAGCTACAGGAAGACATTTCTCCGTTGATTCTAATTCAGTACAAACATATAAGTTCATCGCTGCAAAGGCAAGCTCCAAATCTTTCGTTTGGCCTAAAACAGGGAAATATCCCGAAACTGATAATGGTGTGATTGCTAACGTCAATGAACTTTGAAATGATGTTTGTGATATCTCTTACCAAATGATTCAGAACAAAGCTCCCGAAATAGCTACCACAGTCAACAACGACAGAAAAGATTTTAAAGCAAGCACTGGTTGGGTGATTCGTTTTACGAGGTGCGTTTTATATGTCCGTGCAAAGTCCGAGAAATGGCACCACCGGCGCGTATCGAAGTCATGTTTAGTTAGTAGCATCTTTGTAAAGAACGCACACCAAGGTTCAACCATATTGGTCTATTTCTTTGTGTTTGGCATTCGTGTGAATCAAGGAAGTCGAGTGATTGTCAAAAAACGGACGAAAAAGAGTTTCATGTGGTGATTAAACATTACTTTATGAAAGGAAAAAAGCTTCAGGAGCTTGATAAACATTACGGCGACTCTGCACCTTAGATTAGAACGGTTTATAAGTGGTTTCAAAATTTTCGGAGTGGCCATATGGCCACAAGTGATGCTGAACGCTCTGGACGCCCTGTGGGGGTTACGACTCCAGCAATCATTGATCAAATCCATTATATGGTGATGGAGGACAGAAGAGTTAAGGTGCATGAGATTGCTAGTGCTGTGGGCCTCTCGAATAAATGGGTACATAATATTTTGCATAAACATTTGGACATGAGAAAGCTATCCGCAAGATGGGTTCCGCGATTGCTCACGGTTGACCAAAAACGGAATCGTGTGAAGTGTTGCAAGGATGGTTTGCGGCTGTTCAGGAAGAATCCGTAGGACTTTAAGCGTCATTTCGTCACTGTGGATGAGACATGGATTCATTACTGTACTCCTGAGACCAAACAACGATCTAAACAATGGGTTACCAAGGGAGAATCTGCACCAAAAAAGGCGAAGCAACTCCTTCGGCTGGAAAGGTTATGGCGACTGTCTTTTGGGATTCGCAAGGAATAATCCTCATCGACTATCTGGAAAAGGGTAAAACTATTACAGGTGCATATTATTCATCGTTATTGGACCGTTTGAAAATCGAGCTGCAAGAAAAACGCCGGCGATTGGACCGCAAAAAAGTACTTTTCCACCACTACAATGTCCCAGCACCCACCTCAGCAGTTCTGATCCCAAAATTATTGGAAATAGGATTCCAATTCGTTTCACATCCCTCCTATTCTCCAGACATGGCTCCCTCGGACTACTATTTGTTCCCCAATTTGCAGAAATGGCTGGCGGGAAAAAGATTTTATTCATACCAGGAGGTGATTGCAGCGACTAATAGCTGTTTTGCAGACTTGGACAATTCCTATTATTGGGAAGGGATCAACAAATTTGAACAGCATTGGACGAAGTGTATAAGTCTAACAGGAGACTATGTCGGAAAATGAAAAAGGTTTACCCCAAACACGTAAGTAGTTTTTATTTTTGCACGGACTTTTCAAACGCCCCTCGTATCTGTCAGGAAAATCTCAGTCTATGAAGAAGAACATCTTTGCGCCAGCGTTTACCTCGAGACTACGCAGATAGGGTAATCGAGTTCCATCGTTACGTAATAAGAGAGCGACAGTAATCTGAGTAGTTGCTCTCCTAGGCTGGTAACGCTGATCAGCCACCAGTGCTTTCAGATACGCCGCATAACACAACCGTTGCTCCAATTGGCTCAAAAAGTGTTCCTGTGAAGACGGCTGGAGCGGGGAAACTAAGATGCACAACGATGGTGTGCGTTACAGCAGACGGCAATAGACTTCCACCGTGTGCCATCTTTAAAAGAAAGACATTGCCAAAGGAGAGTACCCCACATGGAATTCCCTTACGAGTCTAGGAAATTGGCTGGATAACAGCAGATTTGAAGCTGGATTAGTTGGAGAAAGTCTGGGGAAGACGACCAGGGGCATTATGACAAAAGAAGTCCCTCCTTGCCCTAGACAGTTTCCAGGGTCACCAGGTGGAAACAGTATAAGAGAAGTGCTCTACCAACTGAGCTACCGAAGCACGACTCACGCCCGGTACTCACAGCTTTACTTCTGCCAGTACCTCGTCTCCTACCTTCCAAACTTTACAGAAGCTCTCCTGCGAACCATGCAGAACTAGCACTCCTGAAAGAAAGGATATTGCGGAGACATGGCTTAGCCACAGCCTGGGGGATGTTTCCAGAATGAGATTTTCACTCTGCAGCGGAGTGTGCGCTGATATGAAACTTCCTGGCAGAGTGAAAATGTCATTCTGGAAACATCCCCCAGGCTGTGGCTAAGCCATGTCTCCGCGATATCCTTTCTTTCAGGAGTGCTAGTTCTGCATGGTTCGCAGGAGAGCTTCTGTAAAGTTTGGAAGGTAGGAGACGAGGTACTGGCAGAAGTAAAGCTGTGAGTACCGGGCGTGAGTCGTGCTTCGGTAGCTCAGTTGGTAGAGCACTTGCCCGTGAAAGGCAAAGGTCCCGAGTTCGAGTCTCGGTCGGGCACACAGTTTTAATCTGCCAGGAAGTTTCATATCAGCGCACACTCCGCTGCAGAGTGAAAATCTCATTCTAGTATAAGAGAAAATGAAACGGATGAAGAGTCTCCGCGTCACCACCCCTGGAGGTTTAACGTCCATTCTTCAACCTTTAGATGTCAGCGCCCATAGACCTTTCAAAGAACATCTTCGACGCCTGTATTCAGAATGGATGGCGACGGGATGTTATCAGCTGACTCAAAGAAGCAAGATTAGGAAGCCATCAATACCGACGATGTGCGAGTGGATAATCTGTGCATGGGAGAAAATTAGTGTCGATATTGTTAAGAAGAGTTTTACAAAAACTGGAATTTCTTGTGGCACTTGCGGCTCAGAGGACGACATGTTGTGGAATAGTGAAAATAGTACGATACAAAATAATGCTGACCGAAAATCAACATTGGGTGGGCATGTCTCGTAGGTTTTTTTCTTGCGAGTGCTACCACTGTGCATTAGAAAGAGAGACGTAATCGGCGAGATGTTAAAAAAGCACGATCGCAACAACTACTGTATGTTACTGTCACTATCGATCTTGGTTCTACAGGTGCGCGAGGCATGCATATACACAGATATACAGAAAACAGAGCAAATGCTCTCCAAATGTGTAGGTGACTGGATACAGTGGAGTACAGAGGTATATTACGCTTCCCGATCAGTGCATTTGGGCTAGGAGTTGGCGTCTGTTCTACATTTACAGGCAATTTTAGTACACAGATCGGGAGGTTATGTCATGATCGCATAGATAGATCTGACATAAAATCGATAGAATTGCGAAAAATGACGAGGGAATAGGCATAAATTGACCGAATATACATCGAAATGCGGGTAAATTGAGGAAGTACTTGGGAATCTTCTGGTACGCGCCGAACAATTTGAACATGGGAACAACTATGCGGCAACAAGAGGAATCCGAGGAAACGTCGACATCGAAACGAAGGGGATCATGGAGGCAGTCAATTGTTTTCAGTCGAGGCAGCATTATACTGTATGTCTATTGAGCTACCAGTGATACACGCGATTTGACTACTGTATTTGATGCTTTTCAGGAGGACATAGAACCATTCACCTCTATACTTACCTGCATCTGCGTTAAAGGATAAGAGAGAGTGGACGGGGTGATCGACTGAGATGGAGCTGTAACGAGATACGATTGAATGGTTGACTGATGACGCATTCTAGAGAAGGAGAAGATGCTGCAGGTCAATTTTTCCACTGTTCTGTCCGGATGCATCAGTCGCGTGACATAGCCTACGTTCTACTCGTATACAGCCACCTATTCTGTATGTGGTTTAAAGCACTGTCTACTTGCGATCGTTAACGGTAAACCTGTCGGTCATCAGACGACTTGCATCTCATGTGTGATGAAACTAGACACATTCCTCTCAACGAGCTTTGATTTATGCGATGTACTCCATCCCGCCCCCTCTCCCCTGTCGCATCTTGGGTGTATCTCATGTGTGATGAAACTTGACACATTCCTCTCAACGAGCTTTGATTTATGCGATGTACTCCATTACGCCCCCTCCCTCCTGTCGCATCTTGGGTGTAAAATCGGGACTTCAGCGTCATAACTAAGTTAACGATAGGTTCTTGTGAGGCGCTGCAATCACCATGTTCACATTTGCCTGATAGATGTGCTGTTTACAGAGTTAGTGACGGAATGACTTGTAATTTTCACATGTCGGACGCTGCTGCTATACGTTTATCTGTTTCCTTGTAGGAGGTATCCCCCACTACTAACGATCATTTTATATAGGTCTGATGCAGGCATCGTATAATTTCTGAATCGTGGTCTGATGTGAATATTGGACACCATACGTCTCCGTAAAGCCATGTTGTGCTCATATCACGCAGAGCAACTGTTTTACAGAAGTAGTTTTTTTCTTTTTACGGTTCGATAACATACTTTATCGTAGAGAAACCGGGAAGAAGGATGTATGTCATGCGCTTGAAATATATTTCTTACATTGGAATATTAACAGCGCTACATTCCATACGACTGATAGGTTGGAAACGCAGGCGATCTAACATTATAGCCTTTTTTAAGTGGAGAGCGTTGTAGCCTTAGGGGGTGAGTGTGTTTATGTTCTCTCTTACCGATACCTTACAGGTCCAGATCCTGAACTCTAGAACAATAGAGGTGATAGCTTGGTTGATTAACGTAAATATGCGTCGAACGCCATCCGTCTGGAGCTCCATCACACATAAAAATCAGTCGTTTATTGTGCTTCTTAACCATCTGCTATTACATTACGACACTTTGAAATCTGTTACTGTACATCGATAATGAGTGCTAAGCTCCTCGACATGGGCACATCTAGAGAAATCTCGTGCACTTGGAAAGCTCCATTCATTCACGAGACGTGGAGTGTAGCGGCCTTCTTCTAGTCAGTTGCAGATTAATTCGGTAACGGTGCTGCATGGCGGGTTGGTCAATGACAGCGTAAGGAGGGTCTTCCACTCTCTAATTTTACCCTAAGACAGCGAGAATGCTCTGTAACTCCCATACGCATAGAGATAGATCGTAAATTAATCACTATGCTCGAGGTGTTAGAAATATGTGGAGTGCTGTCTGGTATACTTTCATGGTTTATGTGTTCGAGAATTAAAACCAAATGGACGTATTCATGTTCGCAATGATACTTGCAAAGTGCAGAAGGGGAGGTTTAGCTATGATACTGAAATTGGGGAAACATGCTCTCACATCATTGGCCGGTGTTGAAGTTACTGTAAAATTGCTAAAATTGTTCGCGCTATCAACTGTGATGCTTATTATTACAGTACATCGGCCGTGTCTTTTTCATCCTATCCGTGCAATGGCACTCTGTTGGTTACCACATAATAATTAACTGACAGCGTTTGTCTGAGTTGGGGAATGAGTTTTTGTGGATGGGTGACACATTTTGGGGGTCGCTAGCAGCGAAACAGTGCTCGCGTACATGATCGCAATATGAGGAATCAGTCGAAACAGAGTTATCAGCTATTCCGTCAGTGTGAGAGACGAGCGTGAATGTATTGCTCGTGAATCATCTTCACACTGTAGTTTGCAAACCTACGCCAACGCCTTAAAACTCTTCCGGTTTCCTTATGTTGTAACAGTCTTTTATTTAAAATCAGCCGATGTGTTATGGTATCCTCCGTAAGAACCTGATTTACACCATGCAATGTCTAGTTTCCTGCGAAAGGCTGTGGATCAGAATTCATTAATGTCAGTTTAGAACCTGGGACAGGACCTGAAGATGTAGCAAAAAATACGAAATGTTTGGTGTTGTACAAAGAGTGTTAGAAAACAGTGTTTCAAACAAGTAAACAGGACCACGAGAGGCGTCTTTTGCGGCTTAGTATAGTCTGTGGGATAGGATCATTCGCCTGGAGTGTAGGTGATCAAACTTTATAGTGGCCTCTGCAGTGCTTGTACAGGGCTATTACAAATGATTGAAGCGATTTCATAAATTCACTGTAGCTCCATTCATTGACATATGGTCACGACACACTACAGATACGTAGAAAAACTCATAAAGTTTTGTTCGGCTGAAGCCGCAGTTCAGGTTTCTGCCGCCAGAGCGCTCGAGAGCGCAGTGAGACAAAATGGCGACAGGAGCCGAGAAAGCGTATGTCGTGCTTGAAATGCACTCACATCAGTCAGTCATAACAGTGCAACGACACTTCAGGACGAAGTTCAACAAAGATCCACCAACTGCTAACTCCATTCGGCGATGGTATGCGCAGTTTAAAGCTTCTGGATGCCTCTGTAAGGGGAAATCAACGGGTCGGCCTGCACTGAGCGAAGAAACGGCTGAACGCGTGCGGGCAAGTTTCACGCGTAGCCCGGGAAGTCGACGAATAAAGCAAGCAGGGAGCTAAACGTACCACAGCCGACGGTTTGGAAAATCTTACGGAAAAGGCTAAAGCAGAAGCCTTACCGTTTACAATTGCTACAAGCCCTGACATCCGATGACAAAGTCAAACGCTTTGAATTTTCGGCGCGGTTGCAACAGCTCATGGAAGAGGATGCATTCAGTGCGAAACTTGTTTTCAGCGATGAAGCAACATTTTTTCTTAATGGTGAAGTGAACAGACACAATGTGCGAATCTGGGCGGTAGAGAATGCTCACGCATTCGTGCAGCAAATTCGCAATTCACCAAAAGTTAATGTGTTTTGTGCAATCTCACGGTTTAAAGTTTACGGCCCCTTTTTCTTCTGCGAAAAAAACGTTACAGGACACGTGTATCTGGACATGCTGGAAAATTGGCTCATGCCACAACTGGATACCGACAGCGCCGACTTCATCTTTCAACAGGATGGTGCTGCACCGCACTTCCATCATGATGTTCGGCATTGCTTAAACAGGAGATTGGAAAACCGATGGATCGGTCGTGGTGGAGATCATGATCAGCAATTCATGTCATGGCCTCCACGCTCTCCCGACTTAACCCCATGCAATTTCTTTCTGTGGGGTTATGTGATTCAGTGTTTAAGCCTCCTCTACCAAGAAACGTGCCAGAACTGCGAGCTCGCATCAACGATGCTTTCGAACTCATTGATGGGGACATGCTGCGCCGAGTGTGGGAGGAACTTATCGGCTTGATGTCTGCCGAATCACTAAAGGGGCACATATCGAACATTTGTGAATGCCTAAAAAAACTTTTTCAGTTTTTATATGTGTGTGCAAAGCATTGTGAAAGTATCTCAAGTAATAAAGTTATTGTAGAGCTGTGAAATCGCTTCAATCATTTGTAATAATCCTGTATATTTAATAGGATCGTGGCGCACAGGCAGCAGTAGCATCGGCAGTTTAAAGTGTAAATTCTGTAAGGGACGAGGTATACCATTAGGAATGCTTAGAGGGCTACACGCTGTGCTATTCTGGGGAAGCATTGCGAAATCTCTTTCTCCGCGCTGGAGTCGCATCGCAGCTTTGCGTCACCGCGCGAGCAATGGTGCCTAGGTGAGTTCTATATTGGATGAAGTAAGTGGAACTTCTACAGTTCTTAATTTTTCTCTGTTTGGGGGTAGAGAATAACGATGCTAGCATGTTGGGGTGACAGATTTGAATGGACGCAGATCTGTAGTACCTGTATGTAGTTTGGGGATGCACCACAATGCGCGCATTTCCATCGAATGGTCAAAACATGCTCCTATCAAACTAACTCAGATCGCTCTGTTTCTAAACTGGATGCAGAAGGTGGTGAATGTTGTTTTCTCCGACTTCTGCTCAGTTCCGACTTAAAATGGAACGATCACATGCACAAAGATGTAGAAATGAGCGCAGCTGCAAGATGCGTAGGGACTGGCTAAAACCAGGTTTTAATTTTAGTGTAGCAGACAGGTTCGAGGAAGGTGATTAGTTGCGAGATATGAGAGTGACCGAAATATGATTCACTTGTGGGTGTGATCCGATGCAAGTATGTGCTTGAATGGAGAGACCTGTTTCCAAGTTCCAGACATCATTTCTAACAGATAGCATAACACTAGAGAGCTGAGAAGCTAGTGCACATTTTCTCACGACCTCAATCAGCACTGTGCCATTTCTCTGGCGCGTTGCGTATCCAGCACTATCGATAGCGGCTTGTATTTCTGTTTCCGTCTGGTTCGGCCTGCGCAGGCGCTGAGGCGGCTGCTGCCCTCTGGAGCGTTTATCGCGGGGGGCCACGCGCGCTACGCTCAGCAGTTGGATTCGCACCGAGCTGGCGGTATTTTGCCTTCCGCCCCGGCACGGAGGTGTGCTCTCGTTGCTGGCGGGCCTCGTTGATATGGCCGTTGGGCGGTGTGGCGTGTTGGTGACGTGCTGTAGTGGACAACTGTTGGATACCCGCACGCGATCGCTCGAGGTTCTCCGCCTCTGAAAAGGGTGCCACGATATCGCTTGGGTTTCCGCACCCAGGTTTTCTGTGTGTTTGTTCTGTCCGTTCGTTTCACCTTACTTCACCTTACTTCAGCTGTTGTTCATATTTTCTGCGTGATTCCGTTTTGACCAGAGTCTAGGTGTCGAGTTTTCTGCTGGTGTGTACCCGGTCGTCGCCCCTGTTTTCCCGCCCGGGGTGGCAGCCGTATCTGTTGGTGGGAATTATTTACCAGTGTGTGTTTTGCGTGGGCCCTGATTCTGAGTTGAAATTACTGTGATCAGGCTGGCTCGGTTGCTGGAGTGTGTGTTATTGCTTTTCTGGCTTGCTGGGGACTGCGCGCGCGCCTGTTCCGTTTGTGATGTGGCAGCAGTCTGATATTTTTATGTGTGCTTGTTAAGATGCTAGCAATTGCTTTTAGCCTTCTGCTTACTTATTTTATTTAAATTGCTGGCCATTGTCATTTGTCTGTTCTTTTACCTTTATTTATTTGTAGTGTCAATTAAGCCTAAGACGCTGTCCAAGGTGCTAGCAATTGAGTTTAGCCTCGTGTGTACTTAATCCTATTTAAATTCTTGGGCATTGCCATTTGCTTGTTCTTTTACACTTATTTATTTGTTGTGCCAGTTAGCCCTAAGATGACGTCAGACCTTGGTATCTGTCAACCTTATTTTGGCTACTAGCGCTCAGGTGCGATATTGCCGGGTCTATCGCGGATTTGTCATTAATCGAGAGCTTTTTCATACTGTATTTTTAGTAGTAGGTTTGGCAAGTGCACTTGCGTATGGTATTTATTGTGTTTATCCCTCCCCCCCTTCTTACTTCTTCGTGTAAACTGATTTTGGCAAAGATTGCTAGATGGCCTGTGTTATTACCTATGTAAGTTTGCCCGCTGCTGTAGTCGTAACATGTTTTGATCGGCAAGCGGCCCATGTTGGCGAAAGTTTGAATGTGTATTGCGCTGTTGATGTTGGGCCTTGCCGTACATATATTTAGTCATGTACGTGTTGTTGTGTTAAGCATTTTATAGCATTTTTAACTGAGATACCTGTTGAAAATTTTATCACTCTTTTAAAGAAGGTATAGGAAGGAGTAACTTCAACTGAAAATTTAATTGTAAATTTTACATTTGTGCTTCACATTTAAAAATTTAATTGTATTAGGTGAAAGTATGTACTTTAATGCACAACGATTATTTGTTAATGTATCAAATTGTAAACAGTTTTGAAGTTTCTCTGTTTACCTTTGCTATATAACATGTTTATTACCTCATATTGTAAGCAGCTTGATTTCTTTGTGTCACTGTAATTTGTAAGCCACAGTGTAATTTATTACAATTAACTGATTGTTTTGGGGAAATAAACCTTGAATTGTATGTCCCCTTTTCATTAACCGAATCCCATACAAATCGTCCGCTCAAGCACGTCATCTACTACTATTGTTTGTGTTCCTTCTCAATCAGTCATCGCCTGTAACTCAGTGGATATATCGCAGAACCCCTGATATGGTATCGAGACAGAATGCGTTACAAATACTATAGAATTATGTAGCTGGGGCTGTGTGGGAATCGCAGATACTGCTTACATACCACGTTCCTTAGCCGAATCACTTTCAAAATGCGGTAATTTTATCACGAGGTTGCATCGTGGGCTACGTGTTGGCCTGATAGTAAACATTCCTACGATCAACATCACGGTATTAGTCCGGGAAAAACCACCTCATTCAGAGGTAATGTCATACCTCGATTCGTAAAGCAGGTTTACCTTTTAACATGGATACTTGTAAGCACCTGTAGAACCAAGATAGATTGTGACAATAACATACAGTAGTTGTTGCGATCGTGTTTTTTTAACATCTGGCTGATTACGTCTCTCTTTCTAAGGCACAGTGGTAGCACCCGCAAGAAAAAAAACTTAAGAGACATGCCCACCCATCGTTGATTATCGGTCAGTATTATTTTGTATCATGTGGAATAATTTATTGGTCAAGTATTATACTTGGTAGTAGTGGGGTGTGCGTGATATGTTTGTATTTGAGCATTAGGCTTATAATGTATGTGTTTGTGTTCCGACATGTGTAAAGGAAGTGACTATGTCCAGTCGTAAGGAAGATACAGATATTTCCATTTCCAGAGACACGGCCTTCAGCAGGGTGTATTTCCGATACTTCACTCACTGTGGAATACCGTTCAATTGAGACCGCGATCATAACATTTAATTGTAAGCATAATGATAAAACATATATGTGACCGGTTTTCTAGAATTATTCTGTGTATGCATGGTCTGTGGTGGTAATGATTCATGTTTACTGTTAACAGCAGCAGCTGTCCGAATGCAGAGGCCTCTTCGAGTGCAGGTATGTATCTGAGTTAACTTTGCCGTCGTCTATACGACCGAATAGCGAACTAATACTTAGTATGGACTGGGCGGCTTTCGTGATCAAGTGGAAATTTGAGAAGATTGTGTATGGAGGTGCGTTTGCACTGGACCGTTGCTCCCAACCACGTACATTGTCCGGTTGACTGATTCTGCACATTTTGCGCCTTTATTTAGTTGAGAGAAGATCGATTGAGGTGTGTGCTTCTAGCATGTGGAAGACACGTTTGCCTGTTCTCTAGACATGGAAAAGACTTTAGTTGGCTTGTAAATTATAGGGATGATTTGAAATCTGTTACATCACCGACATCGGTATCGAGAATGGAAATATCAGCTTACTCTATTTGTTTCTAGTTACTCAGTGGTTTACAGCACGATGCACCTCGCTAATGTTTGGGGTTTGTAGAGAAATAATTTCCGGTCTATATCTTGGGAATTATGTTGTGCTAGCGATCGGTAGAATGGCTTCTAGTGCTTGATACCGAACAGGACAGCGAAAATGTTATAATATTATGGAGGACCATGCGAAAATACGTGTGTTCTTGTAATCCCCAGGTCTGGAGATGTGCGTAGAAAAGCGAGCAAGCAAGGAAGCAGGTTTGGAGCAGAAACTGTAACGCGTTTGTGCTGAGGGGAAACGATCCCGAATTTGTAGAAGAGATCTGAGGGTGACTTCGGTCTGCTGAGGGTGCTCTGATGTAAAAGGGAAGATTTTGTATGGTGGAGGATATGAATTATATGTTTACTAGATCAACACAGTGCATGGTGATATATTGCCGGAATGGAGATCGGTTTCACGCTCTAATATTCAATCTCCTGTTCTTTGGGGGGGGGGGGGGAGGGAGAGCAGTGTCATTGAGTAAGTGTCTTTCCATATTTGAGGATATATATGGCACTTTGCGAGGTTTAGTTGTTGATGCAATATGATGATCAGTGTAAAATAGTTAATTGCCGCTGAATGTCATGTCTGTAGAAAGAAAGGAAAGGTTGACGGTGCTTCCCTAGGGTTGAGGAGCATCGTGACATATAGCCATTGTGAGTGTAATCATACAAAAAATTTTTCAGGTGCTCTTCAGATATAAAAGATAACTGCACTGTTTGTGTAAAGTGTGTATATATTATACTGTAAAGTTACTGTGGCTTACATAGTGTAAAATGTGTATATATTGCATTGTAAAGTTACTATGGTTTATGTTGTGGCATGACTAGAGAGGATGACTGTGTGTCCTATCATGAGGGACATACAGATTCAGCTCATCGATAACCGCAAGGGATTTTTTACGTGGAAAATTATGTGTGCTACAGATAGTGAGATTCATTCCAGAACCACAGTTATCAAGAGGAGACATTACCTGTACATCGATCGATGTCAGACTGTAGCAGCAATCGTAATATTTAATTGAAGTTACACCGGTAAATATCTTCCTGGCTTCCAATATTCTTGTGTGTCTCATATGTATTTGATAATCTGTAGACAACTTTGCGGGTTTAACTGTCAGTGTAATTTAGCGATCTGTGCAAATTAATTTTACCGCTGAAAGTTCCGTCTGCAGAAAGAAAGAAAAGGTGGATGGTGCTTCGATACCAGTGGCATCAGTAATTCGGCGGGTAAACTCGATAAGAGCCAGTCATAATGCTCGATTCGTTCACATCTATTGTGCTGGGATATAGGAGAATCTACACAGCAGTAAGGACATTTGCGTATGTTGGGAGCAGGAAGGGTAGTACATAATGGACTGGGTTATTCTGCGTTATTTTTGTGAACAGGTTCTGTTAGGGTAAGAATTTTCGTGCCTACAAGCTTAGACATAAAGAAAGCGAGCATTAACTATTCCTGGGAAACTATACAATTTCCTCTGTCATCAATGGTAAAGACACATGCTGTCCAAAGGCTTCTCGCATATGAGACTGGCGTGAGTGTGCTTTGGAGTTCTGTGTCAGTATAGCACTGACTGTATACTCGAAAATAGAACCAACTTTCACCTGCATCCGTCTGAAGCTCGCAGCTGTGATGGTGCATGCGATCCTAGAGGGTCTGTGCTCCAGCACAATCGCGTCTGCACCAGTGCCTAGGTGAACACGTACTTTGCAAGGAATTTCTCATGTGTCAAGCACGAAAGGGGTGCCACCGTGTCATGCGTGCGGGACTTTGACGGGAGTGTGTGTGTGGTTTGACAACTGATGGCCATGTCACATCGTGGGGGCTGCCATTAACATCCTGTGCTGTACTGTGGACAGGGGATGGCAGAGGGTGGTTGTGTGTGTTGATTGCATGTCTGTTTCATTATTTTGCAAGCAGATCTGTAGGCTGTGCTATGCGTTATTTGGACAGTTTACGATTTCGTGTTGGCACATCACTGTGCTGCGTTATTTAGGAGGAGTTTGCATGTCTGCAGACTGTGTATTGTGACCCCAAGCACATTAGGGTGGGTGTTTTGTGTCAGTGTGATAAATATACTCCATCACTAAATAAATTGTTCCAAAATAAATAAAGCACACTTCCTCCTCTCTCCAGCAGCCCAGCACAGGCTGAGTCATTTTCCCACCAATCCCTAGGAAGAGGTGGCGGTCAGGTGACTTAGGTTAGTGGAGGTGAGTTTTGTTCCCGCAGTTTTCTTAGGTTGGTAGGGAAACCGTAAGTGACCTTTCTTTACTGCCAAAATTCAAACTCTGCGCCAGTTCGTAGGATGAGGTGGCAGTTAGGTGACATAGGTTAGTGGAGGTAGTCCAAGTGTCCTTTCTTTCGCGCCATTTTCTTAGCTTAGTAGAGACATGGGAATTTTCTTTACCACCAAAATTCAATCTTGGCGCCATTTCCTAGAAAGAGGTGGCAGTTGGGTGACTTAGGTTAATGGGGGTAGTGAAGGTGACATATTTTCCCACGATTTTCTTAGGTTAGTAGAGATAACCATGTTGTGATGCATTATCATGTTGGAATTTGACTTCCTGCCGTTTTTCTGGGGGAGGGGAGAGGAGGGGGGTTAGGTTAGTGGATGTAGCCCAGCTGACCTATCTTCCGCCAAAATTCAAACTTCCAGCCAGGGGGGTGTGTCACTTGCATCATCAATTGGCGTCACAGCTGCCATCTTGAATGATTTCATGCACTGTGCACGTTAGTACATGTTAGTGTACATTAGTATACATTAGCCCAACAACATGGGTTGGTAAGGGACATGGCGGTCGGTTGAGGACCGTGGTGGAGACTTTAACTATTTGCTTCGAAGTCCAGGTGGGCATGGCACTCGCAAAAATTCATCCCAAGTCCATAGTAGCGCTCTCTGATGGCCGCCAACTTGGACGACTGCGCCCTCTGGTGGTGGCACTGTATACTAGGTCAATTTGAGTGCGGACCTTGTGGCAAACACACAGTTTCCCGCCATCTTATGTCACAGATGAGAGTGCCATCTGGTGGTGGTACTGTGTACTAAGTCAGTTGGAGTCCGGACCTCGAGGTGAACACACTGGATTGCTGTTGTGCATGAAGTTGTTTAAATGAAGACTGGTGCATGCAAAATAAATATTTATGTCCAGCACTGATCGAGTCTTTTCCCACGAATACTTAGGAGGAGGTGGCGGTCAGGAAACTGAGGTTAGTCCAAGTGTCCTTTGTTCACCACCATTTTCTTAGCTTAGTAGAGAAATGAGAATTGAACTTTCTTTGCCGCCAAGATTCGAACTTGGTACTGGTTCATAGGAAGAATTGGTGGTCAGATGAGGTAGGTTAGTGGAGGTACCCCAAGCGACCTATCTTCCTGTGGTTTTCTTAGTAGAGATAACCGTGGTGTGATGCATTTTCCTATTAGCATTTGAACTTCCCGCCATTTTTCTGGGGGAGGAGGGTGTGGCACTTTCCCAGCAAAAGCCGCCATCTTGGATAACGGTACTTGCGTCATCAGCTCACGTCATGCCCGCCATCTTGGATGACGTCATGCGCTGTTGCCAAGTCTACACGCCGCTATCTTGGATGACATCACCGACATCTTGGATAACGGTACTTTGTGCTGGAATCCTCCCTGTACCAATACACCTCTGAGCCATAATCTGTAGGTAGCAGTCCACCACTGCAGTAGTAGCCCTTGGGCGGCGCGAGTGAGGCATGCCATCGACAGTTTCTCTCTCTCTGTATCTCCTCCAAGTCCGAACAACATCGCTTTGGTTCATTCTGAGACGCCTGGACACTTCCCTTGCCGAGAGCCCTTCCTGGCACAACGTAACAATGCCGACGCGATCGAACCGCGGTATTGACCGTCTAGGCATGGCTGAACTACAGACAGCACGAGTCGTGTACCTCCTTCCTGGCGGAATGACTGGAACTGATTGGCTGTTGGACCTTCTCAGGCTAATAGCTGCTGCTCATGCATGGCTATTTACATCTTTGGGCGTGTTTAGTGACATCTCTGAACAGTCAGGGGGACTGTGTTTGTGATACAATATCTACAGTCAACGTCTATCTTCAGGAGTTCTGGAAACCGAGGTGATGCAAAACTTTGTTTGATGTGTGTATATGTTGGTGCTCTTCATGGATATCCAGCCGGTTTTCATCGTTCTCGTCGTTCCAACTGGCCACCATCTTCACGTGAGATTGTAGGGGCACAATCACACCGGAACTGAGGTAACATCAGATACGGCGCCTTCTTTATACCCCGGAACAGAGCGCTGCGTGTATGCACGAGGAGCACAATAACTGCCCTCTGCCAAGCGAAGAATTGCAGCGCTGCCGGGGGTAGAAACTAACAATAGCGGTGAATCGCCAATCAATATGCAGCAGGACGAAAACCAGACCGTTGTTGATTTAGGATTGCACATCTTCCTTAAAGCAAAACCTTTATTTGTATTAATAATGTCATTACATGATCATATCTCGATGGATTCCTTAAGTACACAATCCCAGTAACGGGAAGCAGGACCAACAACCTGCGTCTCTTTAAATTACATATTATGCCCTTCATTGAGACAATGTTCAGCGGCGGCAGATTTTTGACGCTGAAGTAAACGTATGTGACGTTGATACTCCATACATCGATCATGAACTGTGCGAATAGTTTGTCCAATATAAGGCTTTCTGCAAAGGCATGGAATTTTATATACTCCAGGCTTCTTCGATCCCAAATCGTCATTAACTGATCCAACAAGAGCTCTAGTTTTGGCCAAAGGCAAGAGGACCCCCTTAATATCGTATTTCCCGAGGATTCTTGAAATTTTTGAAGAATTACTCCCCGCAAAGATAAAGTATTGATTTACAAGTGTCTTTTGTTGGTTCACTTGGTGGCCCAAATTCGAAAGCACGAACAATGTGATGACCAGAATATCCATGTTGCCTGTAAACAACCCTAAGATAATCCAGTTTGTGTGTCAAATGATCAGAACCGAAACTGCATAAACCATTTTCCCAGTGTACGTAAATCTCCCATCCGTTGATGCGGTGGATAGCAACTAGTTATGGAGATAACGGTCCGTATACGTAGGTTTACGGTATACACTGTGTACCAAAGTCCCATTTTCTTTTTTGTGTGTGCTAAAAACATCCAAAAAAGGTAATTTACCGTCTTTTTCAATTTCCATCGAAACTCTGATGTGTGGATGAACGCAGTTAAAATAATCCAAAAGTCGAACACGAACCGTTACCTCCATGCTACTACTTGTCATCCACCACATCAACACAGGGGTGTTTTACGTACACTAGGCAAGAGAACCTACACTATTTAGGGTTCTGATATTTGACGCAGGGACTGGATTATCTTAAGGTCGTTTTCAGGCCAAAATGGGTGTACTGATCATCACATTGTTCATGCTTTCCAATGTGGACCATCATCTGAATCAGTTGCTTTTTTAGGCTTTGCGGGGAGTATTCTTTGAAAATTTCAAGAATCCTTGGAAAACACGATATTAAAAGGGCACTTTTGCCTTTTGTCAAAACTAGAGCTCTTCCTGGATCTGTTAAAGACGATTCGAGATTCAAGAAGTCTGGAGTGTAAAAAAACTCTCTGCCATTGCGGGAAGGCTTATATTGGACAGACTGTCCGCACGGTTTATGACCGATGTATGGAGCGTCAACATGTTTGCTCCATCCTGAAAAATCTACCGCCGCTGAACATTATCTCAATACAGTCGTTTAAAAAGACGCAAATAATTGCAGCGGCCTGCTCCCGGTGTATAGGAGCCACCGTATCTGATGTTACCTCAGTCCCGGCGTGATGGTGCACCTTCAGTTTCACCTGAAGATGGTGGGCAGTTGGACCGTCGAAATATCGTATCGTCAGGACGATGAAATAGAGCATCAACAATAAAGAACGCTGTGACACGTATGCAGTTCTATTTACTATCATTAATAACTGTCAGTGACAAGTATCGAATGGTTAAGGTTACAGTGAAGATGCTACTCGGCACAGCGTAAAAGATTCATTAACGTACATAATATATTTAAAACCAGCGAAATAGCTGGGAAACATCAAAGAATATTACAAAGAAAAATTTATGTATACATAAAATAATTTTATAAAGTTAACTATCAAAAACTGTATACCATTCTGTAGGAGAAGACATTACCATTACATCTGATTATAGAATGAAACGAATTTACTTAGATATATAGATCAGTAGTGTGTGAAAAGTGGATTATAAGAAAAAACACGTATCTAGGTGTACGACTAATATGCAGCACGTCCACCATACATATTAATTTTGTAATAGAAGCTGTTTTGGGTCATTAACTGCAGGAGATTAATAACTACACAAAGGGCACGAAATAATACATATGTAGGTACAGTTGTGCTACTCGCTGGCTGGAAAGAGTCCTTACAGAAATCATCTCATGAACTCTGCCCGATACCTGTGAGGCATGACCTTGCTATTTCGACCAAGAATAAAATCATCTTACTTAGAAAACCTATTACATGTAGCAAAGTAACAGAAAAAAATTAATAGTAACAGTAAACTTATTCTACACACTAGAATACACCTTACCATTTCCAGTAGAAGCGAAAACTGTGAACAAAGTAGCAAGAGTTAATTAATGGTACGCTTAAATTTAAAAAAAGTAAGAATAGAATTGTGCAAAATCTTGGCGAATTCTATTCTAGAGTATGTAAGTGGCATACGACTTTAAGGAAAGAGAAAGACAGTAGATTAAATGCAGAGAAGTCATGTTTTCAGACAGACAGTTGGCTGTACGAGAAAAGGCAGGAAAATAAATGTAGAAATAAGGACAGAGTTGCAAAGAATGAGAAATCACTACACCTTGCTAGTTCCTAAAAAGACATGGTTGTCTGCTCCAAGAGACAAATTACAGTGGAATGACCATAGGAAAGATGGGAAGACCAAAAGGATAAAAAAAAAGTCGCAACAGCCCTATATCCTAATGCCCACAGACAGAAGAAGAATCTTTATCGGACGGTTGACTAGTGAAGAAGCATACTTTAAATGTTACCTGACGACTGTAAGCGTGATAGTACGATAACAACTATATATCTGGTTTACGTATTTGATAATAAATGGACTGACAAGGTAACTAATACTGCGCAAAATCAGCGTTGAAAGAAATATTTGGAAAACACCGACAAGAAGAAGGCACATGATAATAGAACATGTTTTAAGGTATCAGGGAGTAATTTCCATGGTGCTAGAGGCAGCCTTAGAGAGCAAAACTGAAGGGGACGATACAGGTTGAATGTATCCAACACCAGTCGTGGTAGCTGGCTGTAAGTGCGACCCTGAGATGAAGAGGATGGCTCAAGAGAGGAAGATGTTGCTGGCCGCAGCAGACCATTCAGAAGATGTGGGAAAAGAGCAAAGCTTTAGATGAAATCTAATTGTGGTTAAACAAGCAAAGACTTAAGGTGTAGCTTTGGAAGATACCTTTCCTGAATTATTATTACGTATTAACTCTCAACAATTTTATCCGAAAAAAGATTGAAGAAGAGGAAGAAGAAGAAGAAGAAGAAGAAGAAAAAGAAGAGAAAGAAGAAGGGTTTATGGAGATGAGCTGTAAAAGTAAAATAAGATACTGTGATTTTAAAATTGCAAGTAGTCACCTCCCTCCAGACGTCATTTTATATATTAATCCCAAATGTAAACAGAGGAGGTATTTTTCGTGAGCGACTGCACGCAGAAACGTGAAATGTTCGTGACTGGAACGTAGAGAAACCAGTATGGAAATTTTGCCTGTGCAGGTCAATATTGATTTATTTTTCTGTCGCGAGTAGTTGTTTCACCATATTATGTGTTACTTTTAGTGGATTTGCTGTTTATATACCTGTTCGTTAATTTTTGAAAGAGTAACAATTTTTAAAGGAAGTAAAGACTAACAACAATTTTTACAAGTGGGAATGACAGTTTTTAATTAATAAATTGTAGTTCATATTTGAACAAGTATCTAAAGGCTCACGCTAATTAGGAAGGTAAGATATGCAGGTCTTATGACTGTTTCTACAGTTTTTGTTAATGAAATTTAGGCCAATGAAATATTTTTGGGAATAAGACAATAAAATATTTGAAGTTACCCTACATAAACTAACTATTGTGCTGGAGTGACAATGTAGCAGGGTATACTTTTCTACATGTCAGCTGCAACAACAAAACGTTTATTACTTGCACTCACTCACACGCAAAACAGAAGTTACGAGAGGTATTATGAAGAATTACAAATATCTACTGCAGGCAGTGGTAACCAGAATAGAGTGAGCATCAAATCATGCTTCAGACAAGGCTGCAGTTTATCACCAACGTTTTGTAATGTCTACATAAATAAAATCCTTTTGGAATGGACAAATACAATACTATTTTACTCTCTTAATCTTAAAATCCAGCCGCGCGGGATTAACCGAGCGGTCTCAGGCGCTGCAGTCATGGACTGTGCGGCTGGTTCCGTCGGAGGTTCGAGTCCTCCCTCGGGCATGGGTGTGTGTCTGTGTGTGTTTGTCCTTAGGATAATTTAGCTTAAGTAGTATGTAAGCTTAGGGACTGATGACCTTAGCAGTTAAGTCCCATAATATTTCACACCATTTGAACATTTGAATTTAAAATCTAGACTATATAGTGACATTGCAATCTGCAGGTGCCGAGCAAGTATTGCTAACAGTGAGAATAATCTGCAAAGAGCAGCATATTAACGGCAAAGATTCTCTGCTTTAATCAGCTTGCAAGACAAAACAAACGCGATGCCGTTTATTTTCTGATACAAAAAAATTAGGTCGAAAATTGTGATAAATGGGAAAATATCAAATGGTTCAAATGGCTGTGAGCACCATGGGACTCAACAGCTTAGGTCATCAGTCCCATAGAACTTAGAACTACTTAAACCTAACTAACCAAGGACATCACACACATCCATGCCCGAGGCAGGATTCGAACCTGCGACAGTAGCGGTCTCGCGGTTCCAGACTGCAGCGCCTAGAACGGCACGGCCACTTCGGCCGGCCGGAAAATAGCAGCGGGAGTAAGAAATTTTAAATATTCTTATACTACATAGTATCGCATGAAGACAAAACTGATTTTCGGCATAAGGCAGAGAAATTTAGCTTAATGAACGGTGCTATGAGACGAATCTTACAAAGCAAAGTAAGAAAAGTGATACTTCTGAAATTTTACAAAACACTATCACTCTCAGTTCTGATGTAAGGGAGTGAAACTTTGATAGCAACGAAAAGGGCAGACTAAGAATCGAGAGTGCAGAAATGAGGTTTCTCAGACAGTAGCGGGATACGCAAGAAAAGCTCGAGGCAGAAATACAAAAATTAGAGCAGGATTAATGTCTACCAATGAAAAAAATTGAGAAATACAGAAGGAAATGGAAAGAGCACATCAGTAGGATGGGGAGTGACAGACTACCAAAAATGCTAGCAAATACACTCCTGGAAATGGAAAAAAGAACACATTGACACCGGTGTGTCAGACCCACCATACTTGCTCCGGACACTGCGAGAGGGCTGTACAAGCAATGATCACACGCACGGCACAGCGGACACACCAGGAACCGCGGTGTTGGCCGTCGAATGGCGCTAGCTGCGCAGCATTTGTGCACCACCGCCGTCAGTGTCAGCCAGTTTGCCGTGGCATACGGAGCTCCATCGCAGTCTTTAACACTGGTAGCATGCCGCGACAGCGTGGACGTGAACCGTATGTGCAGTTGACGGACTTTGAGCGAGGGCGTATAGTGGGCATGCGGGAGGCCGGGTGGACGTACGGCCGAATTGCTCAACACGTGGGGCGTGAGGTCTCCACAGTACATCGATGTTGTCGCCAGTGGTCGGCGGAAGGTGCACGTGCCCGTCGACCTGGGACCGGACCGCAGCGACGCACGGATGCACGCCAAGACCGTAGGATCCTACGCAGTGCCGTAGGGGACCGCACCGCCACTTCCCAGCAAATTAGGGACACTGTTGCTCCTGGGGTATCGGCGAGGACCATTCGCAACCGTCTCCATGAACCTGGGCTACGGTCCCGCACACCGTTAGGCCGTCTTCCGCTCACGCCCCAACATCGTGCAGCCCGCCTCCAGTGGTGTCGCGACAGGCGTGAATGGAGGGACGAATGGAGACGTGTCGTCTTCAGCGATGAGAGTCGCTTCTGCCTTGGTGCCAATGATGGTCGTATGCGTGTTTGGCGCCGTGCAGGTGAGCGCCACAATCAGGACTGCATACGACCAAGGCACACAGGGCCAACACCCGGCATCATGGTGTGGGGAGCGATCTCCTACACTGGCCGTACACCACTGGTGATCGTCGAGGGGACACTGAATAGTGCACGGTACATCCAAACCGCCATCGAACCCATCGTTCTACCATTCCTAGACCGGCAAGGGAACTTGCTGTTCCAACAGGACAATGCACGTCCGCATGTATCCCGTGCCACCCAACGTGCTCTAGAAGGTGTAAGTCAACTACCCTGGCTAGCAAGATCTCCGGATCTGTCCCCCATTGAGCATGTTTGGGACTGGATGAAGCGTCGTCTCACGCGGTCTGCACGTGCAGCACGAACGCTGGTCCAACTGAGGCGCCAGGTGGAAATGGCATGGCAAGCCGTTCCACAGGACTACATCCAGCATCTCTACGATCGTCTCCATGGGAGAATAGCAGCCTGCATTGCTGCGAAAGGTGGATATACACTGTACTAGTGCCGACATTGTGCATGCTCTGTTGCCTGTGTCTATGTGCGTGTGGTTCTGTCAGTGTGATCATGTGATGTATCTGACCCCAGGAATGTGCCAATAAAGTTTCCCCTTCCTGGGACAATGAATTCACGGTGTTCTTATTTCAATTTCCAGGAGTGTACAAAGCAAGGAGATGAAGAAACAAATGGAGTAACAAAACCAGATGGAAAGACTCGGATTAATAAGCAAAGCCTAGTACAGGCAGAGGATGATGATGAAATTCTATATTTAAACTGTGCGCCACTCGAATATAAATACGGCAGAAAACATAGGCAGTAACAGCAACATTTGAGCCGTTCATATAGACTGTAGTACGCGTTTCATCTAGAGACAGTATTACATCTGAGTACTTTGCAAAATCCACTGAGCCAAATATGTTTCAAAACAGAGCAACTACTTGTAAAAACAAACAGAAATATCGAAAGTACAAGCTGCTGTAGCCACTCCCATAACCGGCGGTGCCACACGCACTCGGCACGCAGTCGACGCACCGCAGCGGGCCGAAAGCACTCCCTCCTCCTCCACGTCATGTCACGTGGCGCGATCTCGTGGTCTCCAAGCGGCATAAAGCTGCCGCACACTGACAGCAAGACTGTGTCGTATCCATCCCTGCATACTTAATAACTACATGACAGTCATCGTTCTGTTGACAACCTACCCTGCGAGCTAGGACTGTGTTTGATGTTTGTCTCAAGCTGAATTTCTCGTAGCAATAAGACGGACTTGGGCCTTACATAGTGCCCATTCTCTGTGAAATTCCAGCCAACCAGGAACTGTTGCTGTGTACCGAAACATTAACCCAAGCAGGGCTTGTAACTAGCGATTGTGTTAAAATAAATACACTACTGGCCATTAAAATTGCTACACCAAGAAGAAATGCAGATGATAAACGGGTATTCATTGTGTGGTGTCACAGCCAGACACCACACGTCCTAGGTGGTAGCTTAAATCGGCCGCGGTCCTGTAGTACATGTCGGACCCGCGTGTCGCCACTGTGTGATCGCAAACCTAGCGCCACCACAAGGCAGGTCTCGAGAGACTGACTCGAACTCCCCCAGTTGTACGGACGACAGAGCTAGCGACTAGACGTACGAAGCCTTTCTCTCTCATTAGCCGAGAGACAGAATAGCCTTCAGCTAAGTTAATGGCTACGAACTAGCAAGGCGCCATTAGCTTTACAGTGATTGTAATTAGAGTCTCACTTGTGTTCACTATAGAGATGTACAAGAAGACATTAAAGATAAGTATATGAGAAGCTCCGTTCTTTTCTTCATAGCATTAATTACGTATCCTGTTCCAGTACTTCACGCCCGTCTGCGTTAGTCTCGCGTGCCCTTTAAGCCACCTCTATTTACAAGGTGTTGGCCCAGCTGCCGACACATCACATTGGACAAATATACTAGAACTGACCTGTGATTACATTTTCACGCAATTTGGATGCATAGATCCTGAGAAATCAGTACCCAGAACAACCACCTCTGGCCGTAATAACGACTTTGGTACGCCTGGGCATTGAGTCAAACAGAGCTTGGATGGCGTGTACAGGTACAGCTACCCATGCAGCTTCAACACGATACCACAGTTCACCAAGAGTAGTGACTGGCGTAATGTGACGAGCCAGTTGCTCGGCCACCATAGACCAGACGTTTACAATTGGTGGGAGATCTGGAGAATGTGCTGGCCAGGGAAGCAGTCGAACGTTTTCTGTATCCAGAAAGGCCCGCACAGGACCTGCAACATGCGATCGTGCATTATTCTGCTGAAATGTAGGGTTTCGCAGGGATCGAATGAAGGGTAGAGCTACGGGTCGTAACACATCTGAAATGTAACGTCCACTGTTCAAAGTGCCGTCAATCCGAACAAGAGGTGACCGAGACGTGTAACCAATGGCACCCCATACTATTACGCCGGGTGATAACGCCATTATGGCGATGATGAATACACGCTTCCAATGTGCGTTCACTGCGATGTCGCCAAACACGGATGCGACCATCGTGATGCTGTAAACAGAACCTGGATTCATCCGAAAAAATGACGTTTTGCCATTCGTGCACCCAGGTTCGTCGTTGAGTACACCATAGCAGGCGCTCCTGTCTGTGATGCAGCGTCAAGGGTAACCGAAGCCATGGTCTCCGAGCTGATAGTCCATGCCGCTGCAAACATCGTCGAACTGTTCGTGCAGATGGTTGTTGTCTTGCAAACGTCCCCATCTGTTGACTCAGGGATCGAGACGTGGCTGCACGATCCATGCGGATAAGATGCCTGTCATCTCGACTGCTAGTGATACGAGGCCGTTGGGATCCAGCACGGCGTTCCGTATTACCCTCCTGAACCCACCGATTCCATATTCTGCTAACAGTCATTGGATCTCGACCAACGCGAGCAGCAATGTCGCGATACGATAAACCGCAATCGCGATACGCTACGATCCGACCTTTATCAAAGTCGGAAACGTGATGGTACGCATTTCTCCTCCGTACACGAGGCATCACAACAACGTTTCACCAGGCAACGCGGGTCAACTGCTGTTTGTGCATGAGAAATCGGTTGGAAACTTTCCTCATGTCAGCACGTTGTAGGTGTCGCCACCGGCGCCGACCTTGTGTGAATGCTCTGAAAAGCTAATCATTTGCATATCACAGCACCTTCTTCCTGTCGGTTAAATTTCGCGTCTGTAGCACGTGATATTCGTGGTGTAGCAATTTTAACGGCCAGTAGTGTAGAACAGAAACACAGTTCCAACATGTGGCACAGTCGTTACCGGCATGTGGAAATTTGACAAGCACTTGTTATTCCTGTTTGTAGGAATGGTTACAAATGTTAAAGAGCTGTTATGTTGAGACAGAATTTGCAGAGAGGTAAACAAATAGCAAATCCACTGGATATGTTATATATTGAAATCTGTAATGGTGAAAGAACAATACATCAGTATCGTATTACACAAGTACATGGCACATTGCCAATACTAGTTTCTCCAGTGTTCCTCTTTTGCACGCAGATAAGTGTAAGGCTACAATGTCCCAAAAGAGGGTATTATATGGACACTTACCATCGAAGCGAGGCAGCTGGTTAAGATATCGGCCCTTTGAGTTGATCACCACGATGCGCGAATTGCAGTAGCCGTCCGCGATAAAGACCTCAGCCGAGGGCTCCGGTGCCACCGCCACGGCTGTGGGCTGGCACAGGTGGTAGTGTCCCACGCCGGGCTCGAACCGAGTACCAACCTCTATGAGCGGCTCCGGGGAGCCCGGTGCGAACTGCAATAAAACATTTGTACATGCTCACACACGAGCACATATTTTCGCATTCGGAAGAGAAAGTTGGTGACTGAAATTTCGTAAACAGATCTCGCCGCGACGAAAAACGCCTTTGCTTCAATGACTTCCATCCCAACTCGCGTATCATATCTGCCACACTCTCTCCCTTATTACGTGATAATACAAAACGAGCTGCCCTTTTTTGCACCTTTTCGATGTCCTCCGTCAATCCCACCTGGTAAGGATCCCACACCGCGCAACAATATTCTAACAGAGGACGAACGAGTGTAGTGTAAGCTGTCTCTTTAGTGGACTTGTTGCATCTGCTAAGTGTCCTGCCAATGAAACGCAACCTTTGGCTCGCCTTCCCCACAATATTATCTATGTGGTCTTTCCAACTGAAGTTGTTCGTCATTTTTACACCCAGGTACTTCGTTTAATTGAAAGCCTTGAGAATTGTACTATTTATCGAGTAATCGAATTCCAACGGATTTCTTTTGGAACTCATGTGGATCGCCTCACACTTTTCGTTATTTAGCGTCAACTGCCACCTGCCACACCATACAGCAATCATTTCTAAATCGCTTTGCAACTGATACTGGTTTTCGGATGACCTTACTAGACGGTAAATTACAGCATAATCTGCGAACAACCTAAGAGAACTGCTCAGATTGTCACCCAGGTCATTTATATAGATCAAGAACAGCAGAGGTCCCAGGACGCTTCCCTGGGGAACACCTGATATCACTTCAGTTTTACTCGATGATTTGCCGTCTGTTACTACGAACTGCGACCTTCCTGACAGGAAATCACGAATCCAGTCGCGCAACTGAGACGATACCCCATAGGCCCGCAGCTTGATTAGAAGTCGCTTGTGAGGAACGGTGTCAAAAGCTTTCCGGAAATCTAGAAATACGGAATCAACTTGAGATCCCCTGTCGATAGCGGCCATTACTTCGTGCGAATAAAGAGCTAGCTGCGTTTCACAAGAACGATGTTTTCTGAAACCATGCTGATTACGTATCAATAGATCGTTCCCTTCGAGTTGATTCATAATGCTTGAATACAGTATATTGTCCAAAACCCTACTGCAAACCGACGTCAATGATAGAGGTCTGTAGTTCGATGGATTACTCCGACTACCCTTCTTAAACACTGGTGTGACCTGCGCAATTTTCCAATCTGTAGGTACAGATCTATCGGTGAGCGAGCGGTTGTATATGATTGCTAAGTAGGGAGCTATTGTATCAGCGTAATCTGAAAGGAACCTAATCGGTATACAATGTGGACCTGAAGACTTGCCCGTATCAAGCGATTTGAGGTGCTTCGCAACCCCTAAGATATCTACTTCTAAGAAACTCATTCTAGCAGCTGTTCGTGTTTCAAATTCTGGAATATTCCATTCGTCTTCCCTGGTGAAGGAATTTCGGAAAACTGCGTTCAATAACTCCGCTTTAGCGGCACAGTCGTCGGTAACAGTACCATCGGCACTGCGCAGCGAAGGTATTCACTGCGTCTTGCCGCTTGTGTACTTTACATACGACCGGAATTTCTTCGGATTTTCTACCAAATGGAAAATCATAACAAGCTGTAGTTCAAAAAGTTATGAGTCGAATGCGATCAGCGAGTGATTAAACTAACAAACTGGAATTTCGAATTAATATTCGGGGTTAAAACCCTCATCCTAAATGTTCAGACAGGTTTTCCGTAGTTTGCCTACATTGCTTAAGGCGTATCACGAGATGGTTCCTTTGAACATGGTACACCTGATTTCCTAACCTGGTGTTGTCCTCCTGGGCTCTATCACTAATGGCCTCATAGTCGATGGGACGTTAAATCTTAATCTCCAACCTTTTTTGGAATGTAATGCAACTTGTGTAGAGCGCATAACACATGACTGGGTCAGAGCCGCATTTAAGCACAGGCTGTCCAGGTTGCAGTCTACTGGCCCATACCACAGACACTCAAAATGAAAAACGTCCTAGTTACACTACGGTGGTGCGGGCCCCTTATAACCTCAAACGGTGTAGTTGTAATCGTTTTGTAGCTATGTGCTTATTCTGTTGATACGAATTATGTCAACTTTCACCTCTCATAACCCTCAGTCCCTAACATCAAATTCCCATTCGCACCCAGTTATCCATGTGGTAGTTCAGTTGGCAGAACCGTCAATACTTTTAAGAGAATGGTTAATGGGATCTTATCAGTCTGAAACGCGTTAGATTCCGCGGAAAGCTTATTATTTTCATAGTTCGTTTCATCCAAACCAGAAACCATGGTGACATTTTCTTGCATCGAAACTGCTTTAATAATGTAACTGTCGCATATTACCAGAAACAGCATTCCAAAAAGTCATTTTCAAAACCGAGGTTGACCAAAAACGTGCCTTGAGACTCCATACTGGAAGGCGGGCTCAACATTTTGGCTTTTCTCAGTACTGAAATTCATATTTTAAGACAACTAAGCTATTAAGATATTGTAAGTAGCGCAAAACAATTGCCTAATAATTTACAATATTTGTCGACTTCTACAAGGTTCAATTTTATGTCAGCTGTTGTTTCTTACATAGGCTATTGATCTTCCATGTTTTTTAAACTGAGATACTGTTTTTTGCATGGACATGAATCTGAACTTGTTGTTTTTTTTAACATACAGGAACTAAAACCGTTACATACAATGCTAATCAATGCTCTAAAAAAGATACATTTCCAAAACACGTTATTTCAGCAAAACTATCAAATTGTATTTAGAATACGTTTTAAACATTATATTAATTTCTTTTATTTAGATTTCTGTATTTTTTTTCAGATTGATATAGCTGGGACTTTGGCGCAAATACACATAACTGACAATTACAGGGTGATTCACGTAAGACGTAACACCCCTTTGATTTCGTGAAGGGTTACACATACCGAAACGCCGTTTTAGGCAAATGTTACAGCGTCGAGGGGATTGTATGTTTTTGTTTGGTTGATGTTTTTAGCCCTGGTATCATATTGAAGTAAGAACGTTGTTTAAATGAAACTGTATACTTTTTACAACTGCATTCGATATCTCCTGAGAAGACAGTTAGAGTGATATAGCGTTTGTTAACGTTTACGTGGAAACCTGTCGTAAAAGAATTCGAGAAATGTCCTCCTAGAGTGTGAGAGCACGGTGACCGGAAACGGAATTTGCGGTGCAAAATCTGCCAAGCAGGCGTCTCGGATCCGGCTGCGTAGTTGTATACCCTACGGATGGCCTGCGCTACGGGAATAAAGCTTTATTCCCCCGTGAACCAATTTACGACTTAGATGCAGGTACACCTACGATTGTAGTATACGGAAATAACACAGGCTAGAATCTAGCTTATCACAAATGGCTTAGGAATAGTGTTTCACATTTGTATATCCTCCCAGATTTACGTGAGCTGAAACAGAGAAATCAAATGTTCATTCTTCAGTAATAAATAGGTGTTACACTCTGCAAAAAGCAACTACTGAATTACATACCTGTTATAAGGAAGATTTGACCTGTTCTTTTCCTATATGTGGCCATGTGCTTCTTAGAGGAAAAATATATGCTATCGGATAGCTGTCTCTAGCTACATTGCTCTAAATTACATCATACGGGATACATTCGTTGAACCACATACTTTATTAAAAATAGTTTGGTGACCAATTACAGAAGAAATACTCAGAGACTAGCTGTGCGGCTTTCGACGGGACAGATCAACAACTGACCAGATCTTCATTATAAGGCAAATAGTGGAAAATTGCTATGAATATTATCTGGATGTTGTAACGGAACCTATAAAAGGCTTTACTTTACCGAAGTTGCGATACCCTCCAAATTCAACCAGCTTAACGAGTATTTATGATTATAGAAAAGTTTTTGTGTATGTTGACAATGATTGCATAACATGTCTCCATAAACAGTCAACCCATTAAATTATACTGAATAACTGACCCACACAAAAGTTAATATCACTTGATCACTGATACAGCAAATGTCATCATGTAAAAACACTAAGTTCATCTTAAATAATTAATATGAAGTACGAAAAATAGTGGCCAACTTACGTATTTCGGATATCCTTAAATAAAAATCACCCAGTGAAACCTATTTGTTCACTAGGACCGTTTTCACTCAGTATTCACGTAAACACTCCTATTTTAGACGAAAACCAATGTAATTCTTAATAATTCATGTTATTTACTTATTTATGCAAATTAGAGAAGTCAATTGACAAACTTCTAAAGAACGGCATTTTTGTAACAAAGGATTATTCTGTCAAGTCAACAAATCTGTCTGTTATTTTAATAACCTGTTAAATTATGTCACTCGATATAAATTATAACTTTTCTGCACAAATTACGATAATAGATGTACATGTGACTTATAAACTACATCTCCTTTTAGTAGTTCTTTGACAACGTTATAAATAGAAGCAGCAAGAAAGGTCGGAGGCGGAGTCTGAATGTCACTTTGGTAAAGTGTATGTGTGTTATTGTTCGAGGTGGATAAACACTGCAAACAACATGTAAAAGAAGTGCTACTTTGTGTTGTGCCATTGTCTTTGGTGAATAGTGGAATTAAGATGGCCACCAGAATAATAAATATTTGAAGTTTAAATATTTGTTGGTTTCGCTCATTATTTATCATCAAAAGCACATCAAAAACACGGGAATACACCATGGTCACAGTTAGTACAACACTACACTATCACAGACGTCTGGTAACACGGTGTACTACAGTTGGTCTGCGTGCGGAGACGAATGCAGAATAACAATAGCAGCAAGCGCTACATGCGGACACTGCGACAACTAGACCAAACCACAACAGTGCACTACAGCCACACTCGTAGACACGGTCGTCATCGTAAACATGTCGATGCAGATGCTGCTCGCCGACCGTGGCCCGGGTTTGTTACAACACGCAACAGAACGTCGGAGGTTTAAAGGTCAACTTTAGGTTACAATATCTCCGGATGTAATTAACATTTTACAATGCAACAAACGGCACTGATTACGTATTTGTTTATATGTTCTGATGTGCTAACAAAACTAACGTGGTTCCATTTAAAAAAACATAGGTTTGTGTTAAAAAACATACTTCCGTGCATCTTTGTATGGTTTCTATTAAACAATTACACTAGCCCCTCTCCTCACATTCGGTCTGAGGAATCGGTTCGTCAGTATTTGATGTGGTTTACGAAATATATCCAGCGGTAACGTTAGGTGACTCACCCTGTCTATCCGAATACTTTTGATCAGATAGTGTATGGACTGGAGAATCTGTCTGAAATGAGCCCACCTAACTGTGAAGCTTAATTCCAGAACAAGGTCTGACTATATCACAATCAAGTAAAACGCACAACGACTGAGGAAGCGACAGGGACCCTCGCTCCCCATCGCAACAGCTGCCTTCATTCAACTGCGTGTGTATTCTTTGGACTTGGACGAGACTAAGGTGGTGGTGGAATGGAGCCGGTGCTACAGTTAGGTTACCTTGAGCGCCTGGTGAAGGGCGACGTCGGTGACCCAGACGTGGCCCCTGGGGTCGACGGTGAGGCCGTGCGGCAGGTAGAACAGCCCGCCGCCCCAGGAGCGCTTGAGCTGGCCGGTGTGCGCGTCCAGCGTCAGGACGGTGTCCACCGCGATGGGGCCCTCGGCCCGCCGCTGGTAGTGCGTCGTCGAGTTGAACGCCCTGCCGCAACACGCACACCACCCACACTGCACTGAACGCCCACACCGATGACGCATAGGAAGCGCGGGAAAAATCACTGCTTAAATTAGTATGTGCGGATAGTTCGTGAGTAGGCTGTTTAGGTTTTTTGTATTGGTAACGCCACGTAGCGCTCTGTATGAAAATCACTGGCTGTGCTGTGTGCAGTCTGTGGCTGGTTTGCATTGTTGTTTGCTATTGTAGTGTTGGGCTGTTGGATGTGAACAGTGCGTAGCGTTGCGCAGTTGGACGTGAGCCGCCAGCAGTGGAGGATGTGGGGAGAGAGATGGAGGAGTTTTGAGAGCGGATGATCTGGACCCGTGTCCATCAGAGACAGTAAATTTGTAAGACTGGATGTCATGAACTGATATATATACACTCCTGGAAATTGAAATAAGAACACCGTGAATTCATTGTCCCAGGAAGGGGAAACTTTATTGACACATTCCTGGGGTCAGATACATCACATGATCACACTGATAGAACCACAGGCACATAGACAGAGGCAACAGAGCATGCACAATGTCGGCACTAGTACAGTGTATATCCACCTTTCGCGGCAATGCAGGCTGCTATTCTCCCATGGAGACGATCGTAGAGGTGCTGGATAGTCCTGTGGAACGGCTTGCCATGCCATTTCCACCTGGCGCCTCAGTTGGACCAGCGTTCGTGCTGGACGTGCAGACCGCGTGAGACGACGCTTCATCCAGTCCCAAACATGCTCAATGGGGGACAGATCCGGAGATCTTGCTGGCCAGGGTAGTTGACTTACACCTTCTAGAGCACGTTGGGTGGCACGGGATACATGCGGACGTGCATTGTCCTGTTGGAACAACAAGTACCCTTGCCGGTCTAGGAATGGTAGAACGATGGGTTCGATGACGGTTTGGATGTACCGTGCACTATTCAGTGTCCCCTCGACGATCACCAGTGGTGTACGGCCAGTGTAGGAGATCGCTCCCCACACCATGATGCCGGGTGTTGGCCCTGTGTGCCTCGGTCGTATGCAGTCCTGATTGTGGCGCTCACCTGCACGGCGCCAAACACGCATACGACCATCATTGGCACCAAGGCAGAAGCGACTCTCATCGCTGAAGACGACACGTCTCCATTCGTCCCTCCATTCACGCCTGTCGCGACACCACTGGAGGTGGGCTGCACGATTTTTGGGGCGTGAGCGGAAGACGGCCTAACGGTGTGCGGGACCGTAGCCCAGCTTCATGGAGACGGTTGCGAGTGGTCCTCGCCGATACCCCAGGAGCAACAGTGTCCCTAATTTGCTGGGAAGTGGCGGTGCGGTCCCCTACGGCACTGCGTAGGATCCTACGGTCTTGGCGTGCATCCGTGCGTCGCTGCGGTCCGGTCCCAGGTCGACGGGCACGTGCACCTTCCGCCGACCACTGGCGACAACATCGATGTACTGTGGAGACCTCACGCCCCACGTGTTGAGCAATTCGGCGGTACGTCCACCCGGCCTCCCGCATGCCCACTATACGCCCTCGCTCAAAGTCCGTCAACTGCACATACGGTTCACGTCCACGCTGTCGCGGCATGCTACCAGTGTTAAAGACTGCGATGGAGCTCCGTATGCCACGGCAAACTGGCTGACACTGACGGCGGCGGTGCACAAATGCTGCGCAGCTAGCGCCATTCGACGGCCAACACCGCGGTTCCTGGTGTGTCCGCTGTGCCGTGCGTGTGATCATTGCTTGTACAGCCCTCTCGCAGTGTCCGGAGGAAGTATGGTGGGTCTGACACACCGGTGTCAATGTGTTCTTTTTTCCATTTCCAGGAGTGTATATGACTTTTGAACACTATTAAGGTAAATACATTTTGTTCTCTATCAAAATCTTTCATTTGCTAAGTATGCCTATCAGTAGTTAGTGCCTTCAGTAGTTTGAATGTTTTATTTAGCTGGCAGTATTGGCGCTCGCTGTGTTGCAGTAGTTCGAGTAACGAAGATTTTTGTGAGGTAAGTGATTCATGAAAGGTATAGGTTATTGTTAGTCAGGGCCATTCTTTTGTAGAGATTATTGGAAGACAGATTGCGTTGCGCTAAAAATATTGTGTGTCAGTTTTGTGATGATCAGAATAAGGAAAGTGAGAAATGTCTGAGTACGTTCAGTTCTGCTCAGCTGTTTGAAAATCAGGTAATGTAAGAGGTTTATCAGCACAGTCATTCATAAATTTTTCTAAGGGGACGTTTCAAGTTGTCATCTGTAAGTGCTTGATTTTCAGCATATCAGATATCAGTGGCACTCCCCGAGGTGTGACCATCCCTACTGTACTTTGTACGCTTTCTGTATCCACTTCTAGCTTAGCACCCACTGCTTAACAGTGTGGTCTGCATGGATTTTTCTTTGTATCTGTGTGTGTGTGTGTGTCTCTTTAATCGAATTTTATGTTATTCACAAATTGCAACACCTTCTAAACTTGACAGCCTAGTAAAAGCCATACAAGAATGATATTTCCAGAATGTACTTCTACATTCCAAAAGGTTTTGTTCACCACCCCCTTTGCGTGCGTGTGGTGATATTTCCATAGAAAATTTCATTCCCCAACACTTTTTTAAGAGGTCCATGACTAAGGAATTTATTGCTAGCGCACTCGAGCGGATGTAATTTCGATGGACTGCTCACGCGCTGCCTGCGATATAAGAGAACCTCAGACCAAAGAGGAGTGTTGGCTGCAGCAGGGACTGTGTGGTAGTAGGAGTAAGTAGTTGCTAGCGAGTAGTCTGGTCTGGTGTGTCGAGTTGGCTGGGCCGGTCGTGGGGAGCGATGGCGGTGCCTGAGCGTTGTAGTATAAGGTAAAAGCAGCCTCGCGCATATGTACTATTGTTATATCAAGTCCCATGTAGATGTTTTTAAAAATCTCTTAATATTAATCTTTCTTATAAAAATTAACTTTTGACAATCATTCATCTCAATTTAAAGAATTTACTAATTTCTCTAATCCATGGTCATCCCGATTATTGTAAAGAAAAATCAGTTGTTTCCTTTTATACATGATAAATCTATCGGCCAGCATTGCACTGGGCTGTGCCATAAAAGTTTCTTATAGGAGCAGATATATATGCGTTATCCGGCGACCTTATTGAGGTAAGAATTTTCAATTTATTCAGAATGATCTTTCAGGGCCATGACGCAGCACTGCTGACGTCCAAAATTTACCAGTAAATTCCCAGTCAATTATTGAAAGGTTATAAGTGAGCCACCATTTTATTGAGAGATTAGTCACATTTTATTATTGATAGGTTACGGAATTTATGTTTTGCGAGGTTACACTAAATGTGAATGTTATATAATTATTTTTACACTTGGGAGGTTACACTTTCTTTATTTCTAACTGAGATGTCAAACACCAAATGTAGCTTCAAAAATGCTTTAGTAGTTCTTTAATAATGACATATTTTCAGAAAAACGTTTCACCCACTATTTTACGTCCTTATGGATTGAATTTCCAAAATAGCTGAAACGCGTATTCTTTATTTCCGATCGAGAACCGGATACCAATTTTTTGTAGGTCTAGCTTCAAAACTGACTTAGTAGCGAAATATTTTCAAAAACTCTTTCACCCTATTTCACCTCCTTGGGGTATGAATTTTGAAATATCCCTTTTTAAACGACGTCTGCAGTATAAGACCAACGTCCTTTCCAAATGTCAAGTTTGTTTGCTTAGCGGTTTTGACTGGGCGATGACGAATCAGTCAGGATATTCCCTTTTATATACGAGAAAGGAGCTTTGACCACAGGTTTAAACATAAAGTGTTGTTACTCTAAGAACTTGAGAGTGAAGCCAAATCTTTAGAGGGGGCGGATGCTTACCATCTTCCTAACCATGAGGCGAATCACAAATTAAATGTGGTATCTGAAAATGTCCCTCTGGAACATGACCCATACCCAAAATGCTTGGCTAGTTTGGACCTGGCAATTACCTTTAAGAACTCTTAGAAAAAATAGGACAAAAAGTGAATGCCAGAACATATTATTAGAAAACTAGCTGTATCAGAATGTGGTGCAAATCTGGATACTCTTTGTACTGGTTCACTGGTCTTGGCTAGTCTGGATTTAAGTCTCCTGGCTGGTATGTTCTGTAGTTATTGTACAGAAGTGAATTCTGATGAGTAATACACTTATGAAACTTTCTGAGAGTTACTGCTTCTCTCTGATGGACGATGGTGCAACATTATGTAATACATACAATCAAACAAGTAGTGTTGATTTAGTATTGGCACAGTTTACTCTCACTGCTTGATTTAGTTTAACCTGGACTTAATGTGCATGTGCACTGCAATTCCATTACCCAACAGTAGAGTAAGCCAAAGTAGTGGGACTACCTTCATACGGTCCCACTCTCCATTGTTGCCAGATGTATCCAAGATGGCGGGGCATGACTTGGCAACAGCGCATGATGTCATCCAAGATGGTGGTCATGATGTCATTCAAGACGTAGGATTTTGGCGGGAAGTTTAAATTTTTGCGGGAAGAAGGTCAATTGGGCTACCCTCACTAACCCACTCCCCCTCCCCCTCCCCTAGAAAATGGCAGGAAGTTCAAATTCCAACAGGACAATGCAAGACACCTAAGAAAATGGCGGAAAAATAGGTCAGTTGGGCTACCTCCACTAAGTCACCCGACCGCCACCTCTTCCTAGGAATTGCTGAGAAAAGGACTCTGCCTGTGCTGGGCTGCTGGAGAGAGGAAGGAGTGTACTTTATTTTGGAACAATTTTTTTAGGGATGGAAAGTCATCGACAGGAACTAACACAGCCACAGCGATCATTTTAACTCAGCAATTTGTCACTTGTGATAAGGTAAGCATCTGTGGCAGTTGTTCAAAAATAAATTTCAAGCATTTGTAAGTTGTCCAGTTGTCCACTGAAAGTTTGCAGAATTTTAAGATGTTACTTATTCTTATGCAAAATATCAATAATTAAAAAATAGCTGGAAAACTGTCAAATATTCAGAATGACTCAGCAAATAATGTGTACGAAATGATTTTAGGAAAGAAAATACTACACGGTGCAGCCTTTGATACTGTGGGTAAAAAGCAAGCCACACGAATCAGTTCGAATGAGGAGTGGTAGAACAATACACTTGAGAGAATAGTGGATGGGAAAGAGATAGCGTAACGTTGATGGATAATCAAAAAATCTAACGAATGTCTTGGTGTTTATAAGGCAAACACAAAAGATGCGTAACAAATAAAGGGAGGGAGCTGGAGAAGACGTAGAGAGGAACAAGGGAAATTCTCGTGCAAACAAAGACAGGAAGCTCCCGAAGCCTGAAGACGAAGGGAACACAAAATATGGACAACCCTGGGATTAGTCCAATAAGTTGTAGCTGTACACAATACTTCCAGTTTTTGTCAATAGCAGGTGCCACATACATCTCATAAAACAACTGTTAAAATATGACATTTGTAAGATAAATAACATGTTGTTGTACAAAGGTAAATACGTGGAGTATCCATTACACAGCTATCCAAAGGACACATCAAATGAAAAGGCAAATAACTGCTGTTATGACAGTATCATCTTTGTTATACAGTATCACGAAAATTTTCAATACACTGTTTTTCGGTTTAAGATGTTCATTTAAAATGAAATTCGGATCTTTAACATAAAAGATTATTAAGATCCAAATTTTATTTTGAATGAACAACTTGAGCCTAACCACGCACTCGGAAATAGTCTCTCATTCGTAAATAAACAGCGAAATGTTTTTGACAAGGGAAAACATGAATATTAATGCTCAACGTTTCACTCGCAGCAATCCAAATTGTCCTCTTAGGTCCCTGCCTAACCATACACTCGAAAGGCGGCACGTATTCGGAAATTAAGAGCCAAATATTTGGGAGAATAAAGAACATGAATTTTATTGTTCTTCATTTCAATCGCACCAATTCAAGCTGTCCTCTTAGGTTCCTGGTTAACCACATACTCGGAAATCTCTAAATATTTATTTAATCCTTCGTTCCCAGATCAGACTGAATGTAAATAAAATCCATTATTGCAGAACATATTTGTATTACATTGATAAGAGCGTAAGAGAAAGTGTTAACAACCCTAACACGAAAAAAATTGCATGTAACGGGATGCGAACCAACAACTTTCAACTCCAGAAACCACGATATTATCCATTACGTTAGCACTTAACCACGTGATTCACTCTGGTCTTCGTTATGATTTCCCATCTTGATGGCTTCTATCGTTTATGTGTTTTTAAGTGACCTTTAATGATAATGGTGATGTGTTTTTGATAAATTTTCAGTGACCCGTTACACTGAAACTGCATACTGCAAATTATAAAACAAGTGTGTTTCTTTCTTAATTTGTACATTATTGACGATAATAACTCACTTCCAAGAGATCACTCTTATATGAAGGCATTAACCGTCGATAAAACATCACATGACATTTTATTATAGGAATATTTATAATAATTCATTCCAAGGATTACGTGCTTTTGTAGATCTCTGGTGAACGCGCATGAGACCTTGTGAAAGACCCGTACCGAACGCTAACGGAAGTCGTTAGCCGATCATGGGGTCATCGATATTGTGTGTGACGTGAAAATGACATCATGTTTACGGGGACTGTTGTGAAACGAGCGTTACCCCATAATGTATTGCACAGATAATACTGATCATTAAAGCAATTCTTTACCATTCTATATATTCTTAGGATAGGAGGATAATGGACACTCCACGCATCTCCCTTTGCAGAACAAAATATTACGCTACTGGCCATTAAATTGCTACACCACGAAGATGACGTGCTGCAGACGCGAAATTTAACCGACAGGAAGAAAATGCGGTGATATGCAAATGATTAGGTTTTCAGAGCATTCACACAAGGTTGGCACCGGTGGCGACACCTACAACGTGCTGACATGAGGAAAGTTTCCAACCTATTTCTCATACACAAACAGCAGTTGAACGTCGTTGCCTGCTGAAACGTTGTTGTGATGCCTCGTGTAAGGAGGAGAAATGCGTACCATCACGTTTCCGACTTTGATAAAGGTCGGATTGTAGCCTATCGCGATTGCGGTTTATCGTATCGCGACATTACTGCTCGCGTTGGTCGAGATCCAATGACTGTTAGCAAAATATGGAATCGGTCGGTTCAGGAGGGTAATACGGAACGCCGTGCTCGATCCCAATTGCCTCGTATCACTAGCAGTCGAGATTACAAGCATCTAATCCGCATGGCTGTAACGGATCGTGCAGCTACGTCTCGATCCGTGAGTCAACAGATAGGGACGCGTGCAAGACAACAACCATCTGCACGAACAGTTCGACGACGTTTGCAGCAGCGTGGACTATCAGCTCGGAGACCATGGCTTCGGTTACCCTTGACGCTGCATCACACACAGGAGCGCCTGCGATGGTGTACTCAACGACGAACCTGGGTGCACACGCATCCGTGTTTGGCGACATCGCGGTGAACGCACATTGGAAGCGTGTATTCGTCGTCGCCATACTGGCGTATCACCCGGTGTGATGGTATGGGGTGCGATTGGTTACACGTCTCGGTCACCTCTTGTTCGCATTGACGGCACTTTGAACAGTGGACGTTACATTTCAGATGAGTTACGACCCGTGGCTCTACCCTTCATTCGATCCTTGTGAAACCCTACATTTCGCCAGGATAATGTACGACCGCATGTTGCAGGTCCTGTACAGGCGTTTCTGGATACAAAAAACGTTCGACTGCTGCCCTGGCCAGCACCTTCTCCAGATCTCTCACCAATTGAAAACGTCTGGTCAATGGTGGCCGAGAAACTGGCTCGTCACAGTACGCCAGTCTTGATGAACTGTGGTATCGAGCTAAAGCTACATGGGCACCTGTACTTGTACACGCCATCCAAGCTCTGTTTGACTCAATGCCCAAGCGTATCAAGGCCGTTATTACGGCCAGAGGTGGTTGTTCTGGGTACTGATCTCTCAGGATCTATGCACCCAATTTGCGTGAAAATGTAATCACATGTGAGTTGTAGTATATTTGTCCAATGAATACCCGTTTATCATCTGCATTTCTTCTTGGTGTAGCAATTTTTATGGCCAGTAGTGTATATGTACAACAGTTACTGGAAAATGGTCTCTGGTCGAAACCAGTTGTGCAATTAGAAATAAATTATTTAGGTGCTTCCCGTGTTATAATATGTCATTTCTACAATTTATCAGAGCTGTGAAACACAACCAACAAAAACTATTGGTGGGAGTATTCTCAGATACGGTGCAGAAACGTGTGAGCTGAATAAGAGGTAGAGAGAGAGAGAGGCTGGAGGCTCTGCAGATGGACGTTTGGAGAAAAGAGGTCTGGTCGTGTGAAGCATAATACAATAAAAAATATTATGAGAGCCAGCGAGACGATAATCGGGGCGACAGAAACAGCTATTTTTGCTCGGCCATCTAGAAAGGATGGATGCCGACAGGTGACCAAGACTAATTTGGAAATGGTCTCTACAAGGGGAAGGAAGACAACACTCAACCTACAAGACGGCAGGAAGGTGTGTGTGAGACAGTCTCCAGCAAGGTGACGGGCTAAATGCAAAGAGGTGGATAGTAGGAAACGAGAAGCGGCCACAGCCATAGATAACAGATGATACGACGATGAACACAAAAGAATAAAGGAAAGACCATAAAATACGAAAAATGAATAAGACGGCGTCGCAAAGGAAACATCTGAGAGACCGTCTTTAGTGTTGAAGAGGAGATGAAGGAAAACTACACTACTGGTCATTAAAATTGCTACACCAAGAAGAAATGCAGATGATAAACGGGTGTTCATTGGACAAATATATTATACTAGGACTGACATGTGATTACCTTTTCACGCAATTTGAGTGCATAGATCCTGAGAAATCAGTACCCAGAACAACCACCACTGGCCGTAATAACGGCCTTGATACGCCTGGGCATTAAGTCAAACAGAGCTTGGATGGCGTGTACAGGTACAGCTGCCCATGCAGCTTCAACACGATACCACAGTTCATCAAGAGTAGTGACTGGCGTATTGTGACGAGCCAGTTGCTCGGCTACCATTGACCAGACGTTTTCAATTGGTGAGAGATCTGGAGAATGTACTGGCCAGGGCAGCAGTCGAACATTTTCTGTATCCAGAAAAGCCCGTACAGGACATGCAACATTGCGGTCGTGCATTATGCTGCGAAATGTAGGGTTTCGTAGGTATCGAATGAAGGGTAGAGACACGGGTCGTAACACATCTGAAATGTAACGTCCACTGTTCAAAGTGCCGTCAATGCGAACAAGAGGTGATCGAGACGTGTAACCAATGACACCCCAAAGCATCACGCCGGGTGATACGCCAGTATGGCGATGACGAATACACGCTTCCAATGTGCGTTCACCGCGATGTCGCCAAACACGGATGCGACTATCATTATGCTGTAAACACAACCTGGATTTATCGAAAAAATGACGTTTTGCCATTCGTGCACCCAGGTTCGTCGTTGAGTACACCATCGCAGGCGCTCCTGTCTGTGATGCAGCGTCAAGGGTAACCGAAGCCATGGTCTCCGAGCTGATAGTCCATGCTGCTGCAAACATCGTCGAACTGTTCGTGCAGATGGCTGGTGTCTTGCAAACGTACCCATCTGTTGACTCAGGGATCGAAACGTGGCTGCACGATCCGTTACAGCCATGCGGATAAGATGCCTGTCATCTCGACTGCTAGTGATACGAGGCCGTTGGGATCCAGAACGACGTTCCGTATTACCCTCCTGAACCCACCGATTCCATATTCTGGTAACAGTCATTGGATCTCGACCAACGCGAGCAGTAATGTCGCGATACGATAACCCGCAATCGCGATAGGCTACAATGCGACCTTTATCAAAGTCGGAAACGTGATGGTACGCATTTCTCCTCCTTACACGAGGCATCACAACAACGTTTCAGCAGGCAACGACGTTCAACTGCTGTTTGTGTATGAGAAATCGGTTGGAAACTTTCCTCATGTCATCACGTTGTAGGTGTCGCCACCGGCTCCTACCTTGTGTGAATGCTCTGAAAAGCTAATCATTTGCATATCACAGCATCTTCTTCCTGTTGGTTAAATTTCGCGTCTGTAGCACGTCATCTCTGTGATGTAGCAATTTTAATGGCCATTAGTGTAACTTGACCGGTTTAGCGCAGCAGACACTTGCCAGACAGCGAGGCAGCAGCCGGTAGGAGGAGAGGCGGAGCGCGGCGCGACTCACCCGGCGTCCCAGTGTCGCGGCCCTCGGTGCAGGATGACGGGGTCTCCGTGGGGGTCCACGGACACGCCGCTCACCTCGCCCAGGCCCTCCAGCGTGCGCGGCCAGCCCGCAGACACCACGGGCCGCCGAGCCTCCCTCTGCGCACACACACACCACACACTCAACGTCTCAGCTCAAGCTCGAGCGTGCGTGACCCTATTCCGAAATCGTATAGAGCTATACTGACATCGTACATAGGTAAATAGCCATATACACACATCAAAAAAGGTTTTGCACCATCTTGGTTCCCAGAACTCCTGAAGATATACGTTGACTGACAGACACAATCCATTTGACTGTTCAGAGATGTCACTATACCCACCCAAAGTTTTAAACAACCATGCATGAGCAGCGCCTATTAGACGGAGGGGGTGCGACAGCCGATCAGATCCAGTCATTCCACCAGGAAGGACGTACACGACTCGTGTTGTCCGTAGTTAACCGCGTCTAGGCGGTCGATACTGCAGTTCGATCGCGTCCGCATTGTTACACTGTGCCTGGAAGGTTCTCAACAAGAGAAGGGTCCAGACGTCTCGGAGTGAACCAAAGCGATATTAAACTTCCTAGCAGATTAAAACTGTGTGCCGGACCGAGACTCGAACTCGGATCCTTTGCCTTTCGCGGGCAAGTGTTCTGCCATCTGAACTGCCCAAGCACGACTCACCACGTCCTCACAGTTGAGGTTCGCAGGAGAGCTTCTGTAAAGTTCGGAAGGTAGAAGACGAGATACTGGCAGAAGTAAAGCTGTGAGGACGGGGCGTGACTCGTGCTTGGGTAGCTCAGATGATAGAGCACTTACCCGCGGAAGTCAAAGGTCCCTAGTTCGAGTCTCGGTCCGGCACACAGTTTTAATCTGCCAGGAAGTTTCATGTTGAATAATGCTTTTCGTGCAGCCACAAGACGTCGTGTTAAGACTCAAGCTGTGCGCAGTAGGCTGTATGACGCGTAACTTCACTCCCGACTTCCATGGCGAGGTCCATCTTTGCAACCACGACACCGTGCAGTGCGGTATAGATGGGCCGAACAACATGCCGTATGGACCGCTCAGGATTGGCATCATATTCTCTTCACCGATGAGTGTAGCACATGCCTTCAAACATACAGTCGCCGGAGACGTGTTTGGCGGCAACCCGGTCAAGCTGAACGCCTTAGACACTGTCCAGCGACTGCAACAAGATGGAGGTTTCCTGCTGTTTTGGTGTGGCATTGTGTGCGGCCGACGTACGCCGCTGGTGGTCATGGATGGCGCCGTAACGGCTGTACGATACGTGAATGCGATCCTCCGACCAATAGTGCACCCATATCGGCAGGACACTGCGGAGGCATACGTATTCATGGACGACAATTCGCGCCCCCATCGCGCACATCTCACATTTTGTGGATGACTTCCTTCAACATAACGGCATCGCTCGACTAGAGAGGCCACTATGTTCTTCAGACATGAACCCCATCGAACATGTCTGGGATAGACTGAAAAGGGCTGTTCATGGACGACATGACCCACCAACCATTTTTGAGGGATCTACGCCGAATCGCCGTTGAGGAGAGGGACAATATGGACCAACAGTGCCTTGATGAATTTGTGGATAGTATGCCACGACGAATACAGGCGTGCATCAATGAAAGAGGTCGTTCTACTGGGTATTAGAGGTACCACCTCTGAAGGTGTTGCTTTATTGTCGTACAACATGCAATGTGTGGTTTTCATGAGCAATAAAAAGGGCGGAAATGATGTTTATGTTGATCTCTATTCCAGTTTTCTGTACAGGTTCCGGAACTCTCGGAACCGAGGTGATGCAAAACTTTTTTTTGTATGTATATTAATGTGAGTAATGTAGAATATTAACTCATGTGAATTTCTTCATATCCACAAGACGTAGCTTTTACCAGCAGGAGATAAGGAACAAGTAGATGAATCAGAAATTAAGATTGTATGTAAGAGACTACGCGAGGGGGCATAGTCATACAGCAACTCACCATAGGTCCCAGAGAGCTGTTTACAAGACGGACGAAAAAGGAATTTTCCTGACCTTGGCAAGTGGCATGTCATTAGAATGTTCGCTTCACACGTTTGGGGGAGGTTTTATGGTATCCGAATGGGTCTACCTCGAGCAGAAGAAAATACATTCATTGTCATTTTTAAGTGAACACACCGCCATTTGACTGTATTGCTGTTTGTTTAATTACGGCTCAGGTTTCGACCTTATATGCCATTTTCAAGTGCAATATATATTAATGACATAAACTCAATCACTTGAAAATGCCGTAAAAGGCCGATACCTGGGTCGTAATTAAATAAACAGCAATACAGTCAAACGGTGGTGTGTTTATTTAAAAATTACTGTATGATTGATGCTCAGCAACATCAAAAAACTGTTGACACTCATTGTCGCCGGCCGCGGTGGTCTCGCGGTTCTAGGCGCGCAGTCCGGAACCGCGCGACTGCTACGGTCGCAGGTTCGAATCCTGCCTCGGGCATGGATGTGTGTGATGTCCTTAGGTTAGTTAGGTTTAACTAGTTCTAAGTTCTAGGGGACTGATGACCTAAGATGTTCAGTCCCATAGTGCTCAGAGCCATTTGAACTCATTGTCAGTACTGGTATCACTGATCGTAAGGAGTACGATCTCGGCCCTTCAGCTGGGTTAGATCCGGGAGAGGAGTCTAGTCTACGGACTTAAATTATGGAGCATTCACTTGTACAGACCTCATTCTATTATGTACGCAGCCTAGTTACGGGAAACTGTCACCCACCGATGGGCATCAATAGAAACAGCGAGACATTGGGGTGGGCCAAATAGGTACTGCCTGAATTTTTCTAAAGCCAAGGTCTCATAAATATGTCTTTAATGAAAGCAACCGGTTTCGACATTATTCGCTGTCATATTCAGTTCTTAGAAATCCTTTTGTTATGAAACGTGTTCATTTTAAGTTGGACCTCACGCCACGTTGTCATGTGGAAACAACAGCACATTATAAAAGGTTTGTCATAACCGAAATATTTAAAAACATAGAACATCTTGCGCAGATGGCCATATACAGGGTGAGTCACCTAACGTTACCGCTGGATATATTTCGTAAACCACATCAAATACTGACGAATCGATTCCACAGACCGAACGTGAGGAGAGGGGCTGGTGTAATTGTTTAATACAAACCAATCAAAAATGCACGGAAGTATGTTTTTTAACACAAACATTCGTTTTATTTGAATGGAACCATGTTAGTTTTGTTAGCACATCTGAACATATAAACAAATACGTAATCAGTGCCGTTTGTTGCATTGTAAAATGTTAATTACATCCGGAGATATTGTAGCCTAAAGTTGACGCTTGAAACCTCCGACGTTCAGTTGCGTGTTGTAACAAACACGGACCACGGTCGGCGAGCAGCATCCGCAGGGACATGTTTACGATGACGACCGTGTTTACGAGTGTGGCTGTAGTGCACTGTTGTGGTTTGGTCTAGCTGTCGCAGTGTCCGCATGTAGCGCTTGCTGCTATTCTTATTCTGCATTCGTCTCCGCACGCAGACCAACTGTAGTACACCGTGTTACCAGACGTCTGTGATAGTGTAGTGTAGTACTAACTGTGACCATGGTGTATTCGAACTCTGAAAAGGCGGAGATGATACTCATCTATGGCGAGTGTCGACGAAATGCAGCTGAAGCCTGCAGGGTGTATGCAGAACGGTACCCGGACAGAGAGCATCCAACGTGCCGCACATTGCAAAACATCTACCGCCAACTGTATGCAACAGGTATGGTCGTAGTACGCAAACGGGTCCGTAACAGGCCCGTCACAGGAGAAGCGGGTGCAGTTGGTGTGTTGGCTGCTGTTGCCATGAACCCACACATGAGTACAGGGGACATTGCGAGAGCCGGTGGACTGAGTCAAAGTAGTGTCATGCGCATACTGCATCGTCACTGCTTTCACCCGTTTCATGCGTCGCTAGATCAGCAATTACATGGTGATGTTCAAATGTGTGTGAAATCTTATGGGACTTAACTGCTAATGTCATCAGTCCCTAAGCTTACACACTACTTAAACCTAAATTATCCTAAGGACAAACACACACACCCATGCCCGAGGGAGGACTCGAACCTCCGCCGGGACCAGCCGCACAGTCCATGGCTGCAGCGCCTTAGTCCGCTCGGCTAATCCTACGCGGCTACATGGTGATGACTTTAATCATCGAGTGCAATTCTGTCAATGGGCATTAACAAAGAATGCGTTGCAGTTCTACCTGTTTACCGATGAAGCGGGTTTCACAAACCACGGGGCAGTGAATCTACGGAACATGCATTACTGGTCCGTGGACAATCCTCGCTGGCTCAGACAGGTAGAGCGACAGCGACCGTGGACTGTAAATGTATGGTGCGGAATCATTGGCGAGCACCTCATTGGTCCTCACTTCATTGTAGGGGCCCAAACAGCTGCAACATACATCGCGTTTCTACAGAATGATCTGCCAACGTTGCTCGAAAATGTCCCACTGGAAACGCGTCGACGTATGTGGTATCAGCATGATGGTGCACCTGCACAGCCGGCCGGAGTGGCCGTGCGGTTCTGGGCGCTACAGTCTGGAACCGAATCCTGCCTCGGGCATGGATGTGTGTGATGTCCTTAGGTTAGTTAGGTTTAATTAGTTCTAAGTTCTAGGCGACTGATGACCTCAGAAGTTAAGTCGCATAGTGCTCAGAGCCATTTGAACCATTTTTGCACCTGCACATTTCGCAATTAACACTAGGCTGACCCTTGACAGGATGTTCGACGGGCGTTTCATAGGACGTGGAGGACGCATAAATTGGCCAGCCCGTTCTCCTGATCTTACACGTCTGGACTTCTTTCTGTGGGGTACGTTAAAGGAGAATGTGTACCGTGATGTGGCTACAACCCCAGAGGATATGAACGTATTGTGGCAGCCTGCGGCGACATTACACCAGATGTATTGCGGCGTGTACGACATTCATTACGCCAGAGATTGCAATTGTGCACCAAATGATGGCCACCACATTGAACATCTTGGCCTGACATGTCGGGACACACTCTATTCCACTCCGTAATTGAAAACGGAAACCACGTGTGTACGTGTACCTCACCCCTCATGGTAATGTACATGTGCGTCAGTGAAAAAGACCAATAAAAAGTTGTTAGCATGTGGACGTAATGTGCTGCTCCAGTCTCTTCTGTACCTAAGGTCCATCACCGTTCCCTTTGGATCCCTACGTAATTCGGTGCTCTCCGATACACACGATCGAACAGCGGAGGAGTGGTACTCAAGCGTCAACTTTAGGTTACAATATCCCCGGATGGAATTAACATTTTACAATGCAACAAACGGCACTGATTACGTATTTGTTTATATGTTCAGATGTGCTAACAAAACTAACGAGGTTCCATTTAAAGAAAAACGTAGATTGGTGTTAAAAAACATACTTCCGTGCATTTTTTTATGGTTTGTATTAACCAGTTACACTAGCCCCTCTCCTCACGTTCGGTCTGTGGAATCGATTCGTCAGTATTTGATGTGGTTTACGAAATATATCCAGCGGTAATGTTAGGTGACTCACCCTGTATATACCAAGACCTAAAGACGACATCAAAGTCTGTCGAAACCGATTATTTTAAATAAAGAAATGTATCTGCAATAGTCGCTTCAGAAAGCTTTTAGCAAGTAAAACAGATCGATCCTTCTGTCTTCTGAAAACCAAAGGAATCATTTATATGTTATGGCTGTAAACAGTGAATCCCATATTAATTCGTGAGGTGCTTTTCTTTCGAATGTGTAGAACAGATGGTAGAAGCTGGATGCTTGCCCACCTCTGTGCAATTTTGTATTCAATAAACACACTCTAAGAAAAAAAAAAAGAAAAAAAAAGAAAAAAAAACGACGCACCACAAAGAAATTATCCGAATGGGACGGAAATCTGTAGATTGATGTGTAGACAGTTGATTACAATTTCAAAAAAATTGGATGATTTATTCGAGGGATAGAGTTTCATAAATTGAGCAAGTTCGTAACGCATTGGTCCATCTGTCGCACTCATGCAAACAGTTATTCGCCTTGGCATTGATGAATGGAGCTGTCTGATGTCCCCTCGTGCCAAATTCTGTCCAACTGGCGCGTTAGATCGACAAAATTCCGAGATGGCTTGACGCCCCTACCCATAATGCTCCTTGCTGGCCAAGGTAGGGTTTGGTAAGCACGGAGACAAGCGACAGAAACACTCGCCGTATGCAGGCGGGCGTTGTTTTGCTGAAATGTAAGCCCAGATTAGCTTGCCATGAAGGGCAACAAACGGGGCGTAGAATGTCGCCGACAAAATACAGGGAGCGAAAGGTTACTTACAATTTGTACAGAAACCAGATGGCAGTTATAAGAGTCGAGGGGTATGAAAAGGGAAGCAGTGGTCGGGAAGGGATTGACACAGGGTTGTAGCCTATCTCCGATGCCATTCAATCTGTATATTGAGCAAGCAGTAAAGGAAACAAAAGAAAAATTCAGAGTAGGAATTAAAATCCATGGAGAAGAAATAAAAACTTTGAGGTTCGCCGATGACATTGTAATTCTGTCAGAGACAGCAAAGGACCTGGAAGAGCAGCTGAACGGAATGGACAGTGTCTTGAAAGGAGGATATAAGATTAACATCAACAAAAGCAAAACGAGGATGATGGAATGTAGTCGAATTAAATAGGGTGATGCTGACAGTATTAGAGTTTTGCTGTTTGGGGAGCAAAATAACTGATGATGGTCGAAGTAGAGAGGATATAAAACGTAGACTGGCAATGGCAAGGAAAGCGTTCCTGAAGAAGAGAAATTTGTTAACATCGAGTACAGATATAAGTGTCAGGAAGTCGTTTCTGAAAGTATTTGTATGGAGTGTAGCCTTGTATGGAAGTGAAACGCGGACGATAAATAGTTTGAACAAGATGAGAATAAAAGCTTTCGAAATGTGGTGCTACAGAATAATGCTGAAGATTAGATGGGTAGATCACATAACTAATGAGGAGGTATTGAATAGAATTAGGGAGAAGAGAAATTTGTGTCATACCTTGACTAGAAGAACGGATCGGTTGGTAGGACATGTTGTGAGGCATCAGGGGATCACAAATTTAGTATTGGAGGGCAGCGTGGAGGGTAAAAATCGTAGTGGGAGACAAAGAGATGAATACACTGAGCAGACTCAGAAGGATGTAGGTTGCAGTAGGTACTGGGAGATGAAGAAGCTTGCACAGGATAGAGTAACATGGAGAGCTGCATCAAACCAGTCTCTGGACTGAAGACCACAACAACAACAACAACAACAACCGCTGTGTTGTAAGGGTGCCGCTGATGACAACCAAAGGGGTCCTGCTATTGCTCCCCACACCATCACTCCTGGTTGGCAGGCCTTATTGTGGGTGACAATCAGGTTCGACTGAAGACTCTTCATTCTGATAATGAACGAACATGAGCTTTTACAGCCAGTGAAATATTTACATTATTTTATGTAACAGTTTTTTATGCTTGACTTGCAGATGTACTATTGTTCTCATGTTCATGACATATCGTTCTATGACATGATAAGATTTAAGACGCATTTGGTCAGGATTCAGTGAAATATACTGCAGAAGATCTGATGATGGCAATGTACTTTGCTGAAACCTGTCGTCACAGTAAATGTTCTGCAGTAGTGATCTTGATTGTTTGAAGTTGTAGTTCTGTTTCTGCCCAACAAAAAAGGTGAAGCACACGGAAGACATTATTGAATGTCAATGTAATTTCGACACACCATCGGCGAGTATGTACAGAGTGACAATTATTGAACTATATGAAAAAAGAAACGTAAATTTGATACCAACTGCGGCGCGCACACACTTTATTCAACATGGAAACGCCGCTACAGATATTCGAATTTAGGATATGACGTGTTCGATATGCCTGCCATCATTGTCGATGATGTGGCGCAGATGAGAAACGAAATTCGGCACGACCCACTTAAGTGTCGGAACATCGATGCTGTCGATGACCTGCTCAATGGCTGTTTTCATCGCAGCAATGGTTTTGGGGTTATTGTTGTACACCTTGTCTTTAACATAACACGACAAAAAGGAGTCGCATGTCTTCAGATCCGGAGAATATGGTGGCCAATCGAAGCCCATGACCGTGGCCTCTCGGCACCCCAGAGCCAGAATGCGGTCCCCATGGTGCTTCTCCAGGACATCAAACACTCTTCTGCCTCGATGGGCTCGAGCACGGTCTTGCATGAACAACATCTTGTCGAAATCAGGGTCACTGGATAATGGGGATGAAATCATCTTCCAAAACCTTCATGTACGAGGGCAGTTCAATAAGTAATGCAACACATTTTTTTTCTGAAACAGGGGTTGTTTTATTCAGCATTGTAATACACCAGGTTATTCCCCAATCTTTTAGCTACACAACACTATTTTTCGACGTAATCTCCATTCAATGCTACGGCCTTACGCCACCTTGAAATGAGGGCCTGTATGCCTGCACGGTACCATTCCACTGGTCGATGTCGGAGCCAACGTCGTACTGCATCAATAACTTCTTCATCATCCGCGTAGTGCCTCCCACGGATTGCGTCCTTCATTGTGCCAAACATATGGAAATCCGACGGTGCGAGATCGGGGCTGTAGGGTGCATGAGGAAGAACAGTCCACTGAAGTTTTGTGAGCTCCTCTCGGGTGCGAAGACTTGTGTGAGGTCTTGCGTTGTCATGAAGAAGGAGAAGTTCGTTCAGATTTTTGTCCCTACGAACACGCTGAAGTCGTTTCTTCAATTTCTGAAGAGTAGCACAATACACTTAAGAGTTGATCGTTTGACCATGGGGAAGGACATCGAACAGAATAACCCCTTCAGCGTCCCAGAAGACTGTAACCGTGACTTTACCGGCTGAGGGTATGGCTTTAAACTTTTTCTTGGTAGGGGAGTGGGTGTGGCGCCACTCCATTGATTGCCGTTTCGTTTCAGGTTCGAAGTGATGAACCCATGTTTCATCGCCTGTAACAATCTTTGACAAGAAATTGTCACCCTCAGCCACATGACGAGCAAGCAATTCCGCACAGACGGTTCTCCTTTGCTCTTTATGGTGTTCGGTTAGACAATGAGGGACCCAGTGGGAACAAACCTTTGAATATCCCAACTGGTGAACAATTGTGACAGCACTACCAACAGAGATGTCAAGTTGAGCACTGAGTTGTTTGATGGTGATCCGTCGATCATCTCGAACGAGTGTGTTCGCACGCTCCGCCATTGCAGGAGTCACAGCTGTGCACGGCCGGCCCGCACGCGGGAGATCAGACAGTCTTGCTTGACCTTGCGGCGATGATGACACACGCTTTGCCCAACGACTCACCGTGCTTTTGTCCGCTGCCAGATCACCGTAGACATTCTGCAAGCGCCTATGAATATCTGAGATGCCCTGGTTTTCCGCCAAAAGAAACTCGATCACTGCCCGTTGTTTACAACGCACATCCGTTACAGACGCCATTTTAACAGCTCCGTACAGCGCTGCCACCTGTCGGAAGTCAATGAAACTATACGAGACGAAGCGGGAATGTTTGAAAATATTCCACAAGAAATTTCCGGCTTTTTCAACCAAAATTGGCCGAGAAAAAAAAAGTGTTGCATTACTTATTGAACTGCCCTCGTATCATTCCGTAGTCACCGTGCCATCAGGGAATATCACACCGATTATTCCGTGACTGGACACTGCACACCATAGCCGTTGAGGGTGAAGAAACTCCCCGACTGCGAAATGGGGATTCTCACTCTCCCAAATGCGCCAGTTTTGCTTATTGACGAACCTATCCACAGGAAAGTGGGCTTCGTCGCTAAGTCAAACAGTACTAATTCCCATCGTGCCCCATGGCCAGCCGTGAAATTTGGACGTGCAAACGCAAGTCGTTCAGAGGTTATGACGATTTTATTTAATATAGTTCAATAATTTTCACTCTATAAATTATCAGACTATCAGTTCTCTATAACACGTAGATAGATTGCCAGAGTGCATTACGGTAGTTCGTAGCCGGCCGCGGAGACCGAGCGGTTCTAGGCGCTTCAGCCCGGAACCGTGCGACAGCTACGGTCGCAGGTTCGAATCCTGCCTGTGATGTCCTTAGGTTAGTTAGGTTTATGTAGTTCTAAGTTCTAGGGGACTGATGACCTCAGATGTTAAGTCCCATACTGCTCAGAGCCGTTCGAACCATTTGAATCCGTTGCGTGGCGTCTGGAGTGGTGCTGCGACCGGAAAGCATGGATTGCTGATGAATGGCGTCAATTGTGTTTAGTGATGAAACGCAGTTCTATACTATTCCGGATGACCACCGCAGGCAAGTATTGTGGACACTTTAGGAGACTGCCCATTCTTCCAATGCTTTGGAGAGGCATCGCGGTGTTACTCATGGCGTTATGGTGGGAGAAACCATCGGCTGGTAGTAAGTGAGGCAACTCGGACGGCACAACGGTACGTCACACACATCCTGCGTCCTCATGTGTTACATGTGACAGTATCGCGATGGGGAGTGGGGGAAGGGATTGGGGGAGGGTACGTGGCGGGGAGCCAACAGGAAGGGCATCTGCCCACTACTTAAATTAACCAAGTAAAATGCAATAGTAACTATGTCGACCCCGCGAAGATGACGGGACAAAGTCACGAGTTAAAGAAGGCTAGTTTCAGTTTTAAATTACGTTGCAGGCCAGTTTTCTACTTGATTCAACTCACAATAACGAGGACACCGGCTATTTTTGCTTGCAAATGTTGTCATAGCAGGGATGACATTAGGACAGAAACGATGAAAACATAGAAGGACAAGGTTTACTTTAAAGTGTCCAAAATAACAACCACATAGAATATTATTATTATGTACATTAAACGACAGCACTTGATTTGGGCAGTAGCAGTGTAATTATATCTAGGCTGTGTATTTTTAAAGTTATCTATGTACTCTTATTCATGTTTTAATTAAGTGTTATTAATTAAAACATCGTCTCTAATGTGAAACTCTTTGTCTGAAACTCAAATCTAGGTATTTCAACCTACAGCTTTGACTGGGATAATTAAATTACTTGATAAGGCCGTAAGCAAAAGATGTCAAGAAGCTGGTGGAGCAGTGCTTTTTTACCAAGCTCTCCACCAGGACATATACCGTAGTTTACAACCGTACGAAACCGTTTCCCTCACTGCGAATAAATCGTGGTCTCGACTTCCAAAAAAGCTATAAATACTAGCCACAATGTCAAAAAAGAAAGCCAAAAACAAAAGCGAGAATCTTACGATGACAACACACATAATTGGCAGAAATAATATTAAAAGAAAAACACTTGCTAATGTTCTGACAAATTATTTTCATTTGGTCACGAACCGGATTTTGGCTCCTCAGGTCATCCTCGAGTGACAACTGTCACAAACACTGATAAACATGATGTGCGACTTACACAAACATTATTTGTACAGGATAGAAAAATGACGAAGCGTATATAAACCCTAAAAAAGGGGGGTAAACAAAGTTTTTGTGTGGAGGTACATTTAACAAATGATGGTACATTAGATGAATTTACAGCCCGATTCTAGTATTTTTAACGAAAAATTTATTTAGCAAAGGAGAAAACGGAAACTGAGTCTGATCGTTTAGTTAATGTGATTATTGCAGTGTTTTCCTATATAGAAATTTGTCATTTTTGTATCTTCTGTACAAATAATATCTGTGTAGGTCGTACGCCATATTTATCTGTGTTTGCGACATTCAGTTGTCGCCTGAAGATGGCCTGAGAGGCCGAAAGCCGGTTCGCGACCAAATAAATATAATTTTGCAGAGCATTTGGAAGTGTTTATCTTTATAATATTATTATCATGTTCTACTAAGCGCCGACGGAAGGTTTAGTTAATGTTAAAAAGATGGATAATTTTAAATAATTCTCTTGTTACAGCCAAAACTGTCTGTGATGTTACATCACGACCAACTTTTATTACATGAAAATTTAGCTTGTAAGAAACAGATGGCTAGAACATAAATGCAAAACAGTAGAAACATTTATGAATATGAGAGAGACAGATGCTGCCAATAGGAAAATTAAAGAGACTTTTGGAGAAAGAAGCCAGATGACAAGCCAGTACTAAACAAAGAAGGAAAAGCTGAAAGGTTGCAGGAATATACAAACGAGCTATACAGAGGAAATTAACTTAGATGCAGTTTTATAAAATGAGAAGTAAATGAAAATGTGGTAAGCGAGAAGAATTTGACATAGCACTGAAACACTTAAGTGGAAACAGCGCCGCTGAGTGGACGACATTCCTTCAGAATCGTGGAAATGCTTGGGAGAGCACCCATGATAAAGCTATTCCACCTCGTATGCAAAATGTATGGAACAGACGAAATATCTCCAGGCTTCAAGAAGATTGCAATAATTCCCACTCCAAAGAAAGTAGCTCGTAACAGGTTTGAATATTAATGGATCATCAGTTTGACGAGCCATGGCAGCAAAATACTTACAACATTCACTTAAAGAAAAATCAAAATGGTAGAAGCTAATTTTAGAGTAGATCAGTTTGGGTTCCAGAGAAGTGTACAGATACGCGAGGTAATACTGACCGTACACATTATCTGAGATGATAGGCGTTTATAGTATTTGTTGATTTAGGGAAAGCTTTCCCTAATGTTGACTCAAATTTTGAAGGTAGCAGTGGTCATGTATAGCGAGCGAAAATTTATCTACAACTACAGAAATCAAACTGCTGTTATAGGAGAAGGAAGTGAGATGGGTTCGTAGCCTCTCCCCGATGCCATTCAATGTGTACAGTGAGCAAGATATAAAGGAAAGGAGAAATTTGGAAAGGGGAATGTTGTGTCGATTCCCTAAGGTCTCGACACAATGAGTGGCTAGGTGCACGCGAAACTAACGCAGACGGGCGTAAATTCTGAAACAGGAGACTGGATGAAAACTATAAAGAAAAGAAGAGAGATTTTAATATACTTAACTTTAATGTAGTCTTGTTCTTGTTGAAATACATCTCTTGCATAGTAGTAAGCAATTAGCAATGATACACATGGCGCCTTGCTAGGTAGTAGCGATGGACTAGCTGAAGGCTATTTAATCTGTCTCTCGGCAAATGAGAGGAAGACGTGATACGTCTTGTCGCAAGCTATGTCGTCCGTACAACTGGGGCGAGGTCAAGTCCGTGTCTTGTGACCTGCCCTGTGGTGGCGCTACGTTTGCGAATACACAGTGGCGACACGCGGGTCCGACATGTACTACAGGACCGCGGCCGATTTAAGTTACCACCTAGCAAGTGTGGTGTCTAGCGGTGACACCACAGGGAATTAAAGTTTAGGGAGAAGAAATAATACCTTCGCAGTTTGCCGACGATATTGTAATTCTGCCACAAACGGAGAAGGGCTTTGAAGATCAGTGGAATGTATAGTGTCTTGAAAAGAGATTGTAAGATGAATCTCAGCAAAAGTAAAACAAGAGTAATGGAATGTACTCGAATTAAATCAGGTGACGCTGAAGGAATACGGTTAAGAAATGAGACACTAAAAGGCAAGAAATTAGACATTAAAAGGAGCAGGGAAAGGCTTTCTGAAAAAGAAAAATTTGTTGACATCGAATAGTGTTAATAAGTCTATATGAAGAGATTTGTATGGAGCGCAGTCTTGTATGTACAGAATAATGTACAAAATTAGATGGACTGATAAAATAACTTATGAAGAGGTACTGAATCGAATCGAGGAAAAATGAAATTTGTAGGGCAACTTAAATAAAAGAAGGGATCGGTTGCCAGTATTCTTCCTGGGGCATCAAGGAATCGTCAGTTTGGTAATGGAAGGAATGGGCGGGGGGCATTGTAGAGGATAGACCAGCGTAGAGGGCTGCATTAAACTAGTCTTCTGACGGAAAACAACAACGTAAGCCCTGCAGTTTATCAGTGCTCTCTTTCCTGTATTTACTAGCGTACTTTTGTTGGCAGGTATTTGAATAACACGAGTCTCTGGTGAGGATCATCTGATGTAGTTGATACTAAGGTTGGAAAATGACAACCCTTACTCCAGGAATGCTACGTATATTGCATATTTCGCTGAATCTTACGAGCATGACGCGCATGTGATGTTTGGAAAGAGCTACGCTCGGCCTCCGAGTCGTCAAAGTGTCTACGGTAGCGAGCAGAGGGCAGCACACACTTGTGGTGTCACGCGGGCGCAGAGATGAGCTTCGACCTGCGACCGAAAGAGGACAGGAGAAGCAACCTGTGCTGGAGACGGTGCTGGGTTGATATTGTATTTCACTATTGAATAGGTTTATACCGGCTTAGTTCGTTATCACATTAAAAAGAGGGGCGACTCCTATTTTCGACATGTCAAGTAGAATTTTCGGAGCTACGTGAAGTGCGCTGAGACTACAAGTTGCCGAAATGACTTAGCAGAGCAAACATGTAGTTTGAAACAAGGACTACCTGAAGACAGAACTTTGTAAGCCCAATTCCTAATCTAACACAATATATTATTCCTCATGTCAACAACCATTTTTCTCAGTGCAGGGTGTGGCGCTTAAATCCGGACACATGAGTAATTTTTTTTAAAGGAAAATTTATTTAAACAAAATACAAATGAAAATGACAATCCTTTTATACACATTGTATCCCAAAATAATGTATACACTCTTTGAAACTGAACATCTCTTTAATGAAAGGGGTTAGAAATAGAATTTTAGTGGTGTTAGGTGCCTATGATCCAACTTAAGGTGGTAAATGTTCAAATTGGTGTCCGTCCACCGCTATAAGCCGTCGATAATGACTTACGACTGAGCGAAATGCCAACTTTATTGTTTCCAACGGAATAGCATCACAGGCTTGCTCAATTTACTCTCTAAGATCATCCAGAGTATGTGATCTCGCAACGTAAACAGTGTTCTTGAGAGTACGCAACAGGAAGGAGTCTAGAGGAGTTAAATCTGGAGATCGAGCGGGATACTCCACACTCCCTCTTCGTCCTATCCATATGGAAGGGAACGTACGATTGAAAAATGACCACACATCCAGGTGAAAGGGAGGTGGCGCCCCATCCTGCTGAAAGTAATAACCTTGATTTCCAAACACAAACTTAAGACCAGGAGTTATCATTTCCGTCATTTCCAAGTACGTGTCACCCACGACAGTGTTAACCCTGTAGAAGACAGACCACAACAGACTGTTACTCCTGGTAGATAAACATGCCTTTGCTCGGTTACGTATGGATTCTCCCTGGCCCAATTCACTCAATTATGGCGGTTAATTGTTCCATCAGGTTTAAACGTCGCTTCATCTGACCAAATAATTCGATCTTGGAAACGTTGTTAATGAAGCACTCACAAAATTCGCTTCGCCTACCAGCATCATCCTTGTTAAGGGCATGGGGAACTCTTGAAATGTAAGGCTTGAAGTTCTGAGATCGCAAAAATTCTAAGAATACTGCTTCTGTAGATCCCAGTCTCGCGAGAGCATTGCCTCACAGATTTCCTTGGGGATCGTGGGTATGCCTGGATTGCTACATCAACACTCTCATCGTCAAACTTATCTCTGATTCTTGTAACTGTTACTCTTGTCGGTGGTGGCGGTTCCAAATTCTACTCTCCAACATCGGCGTACCGCACTCACATTCTCTTTTTTCCAGTAACACTTAAGCACCCATTTCTGTTGTCCAAACGATAACGCCATGTTTAGTGATTATCCTGAAACAAAAGAAAGCATTGTTATGTTTTTCACCGCCTTCTAAATTATTACCAATTAAATTTGTATTTCTGTCTCCTTTAATTAAAGAGATATTCTGTTTCAAAGACACCCTGTATAAGTAGTGGTATCGTTCAAGAGCAGCATTACTCGACGTAATCCCCTTCATCCTCAATGACCGCCTCCAATCTTGTCCTGAAGCGATCACACGCGCTCTTTAGAACAGCGCTGTCCATGTTCTCCTATGCTGCTTCTATAACGGTGCGTAGATGTGCGACGTTACGGTACCTCGTCCTACTGGCCACTCTCTCGTCTACGCTCCAAACATAGTAGTCGAAGAGATTCAAAGCCGGGCTATTCGGGGGCCAGAACTCGTTTGACCAGAACATGTCAATGTTAACCGGGAGCCAGTTTTGGACTAAATGGCTCTTATGAGGTCCTCCTCTGCCATACGACGCATAGTTTGCTCACTGACATGCAATAGTGGCGCCATTTTCCTCAGCAATTGCCCCGGGTCCACGGAAATCAGCGCCTGAGCCTTTTCGATGACAGCCGCAGTTCGTGACACGCATTTTCTCGAATGAGCTTTCCTCGCTGGATTAGCGGAATCTTCACCAGACTTCTCCGAAGCATTATACTTGGCCACTATATCGTATACTGTTGATATAAATCGCGGCTCTTCGGTTGTATTCCGCAGTTGTCCGTAACATATCGGCCATTTCGGGGTTCTGACTGTTTACTGGATGCCTATGGCTTTCTAGAACACCAATCGCGACCTCTGACGAAACTACGATATGGCGGGAAATTCAAATTGGAATTTGTCCAGATTTAAGCGCCGCACCCTGTTCTAACAGTGCTGTGATGAGTGAGATAGAAAAGTATTTTAACCGACTTTTAATACTGCGTACCAATTTTTCGCTAAAACTTATTATTTGTGGAAAATTTTAACAAAAAAGACACTTTTAATTATCCTATGCCAAAGAGCAGATGTCCCGATTAATATCTATATTTTACAAAGATATTAATCACGAATAAGAGACTCCCTTCTCATATTATTACAAACACTATTTTACATTTTTGAAGCACTTATTAACTGGATAATTCGTATACATAATTGTCACAGATAATAACCGTGATCACTGCGGTAGTCCAAAATCTCTGTCCATTGTACAAGTTTACTTTTCTAAACGAATATACTTTCAGAAACAACAAACATATTTGTCGTTGTTGCCTTGAATTGTGATTTACCTTTTGTTACTAAGGGTTAAGGTGTTTACTGTAACAGAAAATGTTTGTCGAGTTAAAGTTACAGTGTATGTGGCCCTACTGTCAATCCCTGATCTCTGCCCAGCACACTGTTCGGCCAAACATTCCGAATGTAAATCACGGTTTTGGACACATGGAAACGTATATATAATGGTGCATCCTAAATCGATGATTATTATTTCACGTCATTTGTCCATTTTTAAATACGTTTTCTCTTCATTCCCACAACTACTCTTATCCCAACAACAACACTTACTCCAAACACTGTGCTTATCTAAAAGGATAAAAGCCCGAAAGTTACGCACGGTTCCCCTCGTCAAGAGATATTCACCTGAACACTTAACTTCATGATGTTAGACACTTTTTTTGGTCATCAGTCTACTGACTGGTTTGATGCGGCCCGCCACGAATTCCTTTCCTGTGCTAACCTCTTCATCTCAGAGTAGCACTTGCAACCTACGTCCTCAATTATTTGCTTGACGTATTCCAATCTCTGTCTTCCTCTACAGTTTTTGCCCTCTACAGCTCCCTCTAGTACCATGGAAGTCATTCCCTCATGTCTTAGCAGATGTCCTATCATCCTGTCCCTTCTCCTTATCAGTGTTTTCCACATATTCCTTTCCTCTCCGATTCTGCGTAGAACCTCCTCATTCCTTACCTTATCAGTCCACCTAATTTTCAACATTCGTCTATAGCACCACATCTCAAATGCTTCGATTCTCTTCTGTTCCGGTTTTCCCACAGTACATGTTTCACTAACATACAATGCTGTACTCCAGACGTACATCCTCAGAAATTTCTTCCCCAAATTAAGGCCGGTATTTGATATTAGTAGACTTCTCTTGGCCAGAAATGCCTTCTTTGCCATAGCGAGTCTGCTTTTGATGTCCTCCTTGCTCCGTCCGTCATTGGTTATTTTACTGCCTAGGTAGCAGAATTCCTTAACTTCATTGACTTCGTGACCATCAATCCTGATGTTAAGTTTCTCGCTGTTCTCATTTCTGCTACTTCTCATTACCTTCGTCTTTCTCCGATTTACTCTCAAACCATACTGTGTACTCATTAGACTGTTCATTCCGTTCAGCAGATCATTTAATTCTTCTTCACTTTCACTCAGGATAGCAATGTCATCAGCGAATCGTATCATTGATATCCTTTCACCTTGTATTTTAATTCCACTGCTGAACCTTTCTTTTATTTCCATCATTGCTTCCTCGATGTACAGATTGAAGAGTAGGGGCGAAAGGCTGCAGCCTTGTCTTACACCCTTCTTAATACGAGCACTTCGTTCTTGATCGTCCACTCTTATTATTCCCTCTTGGTTGTTGTCTCTCCCTATAGCTTACCCCTACTTTTTTCAGAATGTCGAACAGCTTGCACCATTTTATATTGTCGAACGCTTTTTCCAGGTCGACAAATCCTATGAAAGTGTCCTGATTTTTCTTTAGTCTTGCTTCCATTATTAGCCGTAACGTCAGAATTGCCTCTCTCGTCCCTTTACTTTTCCTAAAGCCAAACTGATCGTCACCTAGCGCATTCTCAATTTTCTTTTCCATTCTTCTGTATATTATTCTTGTAAGTAGCTTCGATGCATGAGCTGTTAAGCTGATTGTGCGATAATTCACGCACTTGTCAGCTCTTGCCGTCTTCGGAATTGTGTGGATGATGCTTTTCCGAAAGTCAGATGGTATGTCGCCAGACTCATATATTCTACACACCAACGTGAATAGACGTTTTGTTGCCACTTCCCCCAATGATTTTAGGAATTCTGATGGAATGTTATCCATCCCTTCTGCCTTATTTGACCGTAAGTCCTCCAAAGCTCTTTTAAATTCCGATTCTAATACTGGATCCCCTATCTCTTCTAAATCGACTCCTGTTTCTTCTTCTATCATATCAGACAAATCTGCACCCTCATAGAGGCTTTCAATGTATTCTTTCCACCTATCTGCTCTCTCCTCTGCATTTAACAGTGGAATTCCCGTTGCACTCTTAATGTTACCACCGTTGCTTTTAATGTCACCAAAGGTTGTTTTGACTTTCCTGTATGCTGAGTCTGTCCTTCCGACAATCATATCTTTTTTCGATGTCTTCACATTTTTCCTGCTGCCATTTCGTCTTAGCTTCCCTGCACTTCCTATTTATTTCATTCCTCAGCAACTTGTATTTCTGTATTCCTGATTTTCCCGGAACATGTTTGTACTTCCTCCTTTCATCAATCAACTGAAATATTTCTTCTGTTACCCATGGTTTCTTCGCAGCTACCTTCTTTGTACCTATGTTTTCCTTCCCAACTTCTGTGTCCGCCCCCGGTAGCTGAGTGGTCAGCGCGACAGACTGTCAATCCCAAGGGCCCGGGTTCGATTCCCGGCTGGGTCGGAGATTTTCTCCGCTCAGGGACTGGGTGTTGTGTTGTCCTAATCATCATCATTTCATCCCCATCGACGCGCAAGTCGCCGAAGTGGCGTCAAATCGAAAGACTTGCAGCAGGCGAACGGTCTAAACGACGGGAGGCCCTCGTCACACGACATTTCATTTCATTTCCCTACTTCTGTGATGGCCCTTTTTAGAGATGTCCATTCCTCTTCAACTGTACTGCCTACTGCGCTATTCCTTATTGCTGTATCTATAGCGTTAGAGAACTTCAAACGTATCTCGTCATTCCTTAGTACTTCCGTATCCCACTTCTTTGCGTATTGATTCTTCCTGACTAATGTCTTGAACTTCAGCCTACTCTTCATCACTACTATATTGTGATCTGAGTGTATATCTGCTCCTGGGTACGCCTTACAATCCAGTATCTGATTTCGAAATCTCTGTCTGACCATGATGTAATCTAATTGAAATCTTCCCGTATCTCCCGGCCTTTTCCAAGTATACCTCCTCCTCTTGTGATTCTTGAACAGGGTATTCGCTATTACTAGCTGAAACTTGTTGCAGAACTCAATTAGTCTTTCTCCTCTTTCATTCCTTGTCCCAAGCCCATATTCTCCTGTAACCTTTTCTTCTACTCCTTCCCCTACAACTGCATTCCAGTCGCCCATGACTATTAGATTTTAGTCCCCCTTTACATACTGCATTACCCTTTTAATCTCATACACTTTCTCTATCTGTTCATCTTCAGCTTGCGACGTCGACATGTATACCTGAACTATCGTTGTCGGTGTTGGTCTGCTGTCGATTCTGATTAGAACAACCCGGTCACTGAACTGTTCACAGTAACACACCCTCTACGCTACCTTCCTATTCATAACGAATCCTACACCTGTTATAACATTTTCTGCTGCTGTTGATATTACCCGATACTCATCTGACCAGAAATCCTTGTCTTCCTTCCACTTCACTTCACTGACCCCTACTATATCTAGATTGAGCCTTTGCATTTCCCTTTTCAGATTTTCTAGTTTCCCTACCACGTTAAGCTTCTGACATTCCACACCCCGATTCGTAGAACGTTATCCTTTCGTTGATTATTCAATCTTTTTCTCATGGTAACCTCCCCCTTGGCAGTCTCCTCCCGGAGATCCGAATGGGGGACTATTCCGGAATCTTTTGCCAATGGAGAGATCATCATGACACTTCTTCAATTACAGGCCACATGTCCTGTGGATACACGTTACGTGTCTTTAATGCAGTGGTTTCCATTGCCTTCTGCATCCTCATGTCGTTGATCATTGCTGATTCTTCCGCCTTTAGGGACAATTTCCCACCCCTAGGACAAGAGAGTGCCCTGAACCTCTATCCGCTCCTCCGCCCTCTTTGACAAGGCCGTTGGCAGAATGAGGCTGACTTCTTATGCCGGAAGTCTTCGGCCGCCAGTGCTGATTATTTATCAAAATTTAGGCAGTGGTGGGATCGAACCCGGGACCGAAGACGTTTTTGATTATGAATCAAAGACGCAACCCCTAGACACTAAGCAGGTTAATTAAGCTCTCCATAGCAGAGAGTAGTAGAATCAGCTGGGGATAGTGTGTTACGCTATTTCTAGGCGCGTTATACTCTGTGACAAAACTGTCGAAGTAGTGAGTTGGGGCGGTGTGAATAGTGTTTCACGGTGAGCGTAAACAATGTGAAACAAGACGTCGATTGTCGACCGCAAGCGCTTCCTACTTGACAGTTATCTAACAGAAACCTCGAATGGAGCCCGTGCAGGCGTAGAGCGGCATTTTTCAGAGGTAAGTCTCGCACTGCCTGTTTTTATTTGTCAGTGCAGTAACTTTATTATAAGGCGAAAAAAAATTCTGAATTTAACGAATGTAGTCTCTTTCCTCATGCGCAAGCGCAGACGCGTGTCCTCACGTTACCGCATTGTTCAGTGACTCTACTACGCATCCACTTCTTTGTTCGACACCTTGTGCTACGTTTATCGTGATGAAATGCTACAGTAAAAGAAAATACGAAGACGTGTACGAGTAAAACAGTTTCTGATAACAGGGATTCTTCATGCAAGAAACAAAGTGACGGCCCGTTTTGTTCGCCAATTTCAGAAGAATGTCACGGCAACATTTTGATTTTCTGAGAGCTTGTCTCTTTCGGCAAGATATTTTTGTAATAGAGCAATTTGTGCAGCAATGCGCTAGCAATAACATTTCGTTACCTGGCAACAACTCATGTAGGCTACCAGTTTGATCTATAATGACACGAAGATTAGTTGATTCTCATTACGTCATTTTTATGTTATTTTATGTAACAAATGTTTGCATAACTTCACTCAGAATAGATTATAGATTAACATCCTCGGACTTGAGATATCCGACCCCAGAATTCTCTCAAATGAGATTCGCGTTTTCCAACTTTGTATTTTTCCTGACGTCAATGTCCTTCGTTTACGTTTCTAGAACTTTGTTCAGGAGCTCCAAGCGCTCCAAATTATTCAGTTGTTTAGATGTCAGGCTCCTTATTGTTGAATTACTATGTCGCAAAAGCGTGAATATTCGTCCACGAGTTTCAAATTTACTTTTCATAAATTTGTAGGCTGCCCCCTTTCTCTTTTTCTACATGGAAACTTATTTTTTACAGTAATAGGACTGGAGACGTTTCATCTTATTTTTAATACCCACCAAGATCAAGCTAATACTTGACGTTTAGGACGTCACATCTCAAATGTTTATCCAAATGATCTTTGGCAACGAGGTTCCATATAATTTCTCTTTGTGCATAGTCACCTACACATTTCAGCGCGCTTTCTTTGAAGGCCACTGACATCGTTGTAGGAAAATAGCCTAGAAGCTTAACCACAACACAGTACACTACGAAACACACCCGGGTAACAACTGCCTATCGTCTGCTAAATAGCGCAACACATTCCCACGAATTCCAGAACGCAATGTGCTATGACAAGCGTCCTCCAGTTCGAAAAATATACACTTGCGCAAACAGGATTGCGTGCTTGCACGGTTGAAATCATATTCGCAAGAAAGAAAAAGAAGCATGTTAGCTGTAAGAAGATTAACACGAAATCACGCTATAAGCTTGACTTAAACAGAGCTGTGTAATTTTTTCCTTCTTAATGTAACACGAAAAGAAGATTAGAGCATTGGCTGAACGCTGAAGGAAATGTAAAGCAGAGCCGGCCGGTGTGACCGAGCGGTTATAGGCGCTTCAGTCTAGAACCGCGCTACCGCTACGGTCGAAAGTTCGAATCCTGCCTCAGGCATGGATGTGTGTGATGTCCTTAGGTTAGTTAGGTTTAAGTAGTTCTAAGTTCCAGGGGACTGATGACCTCAGATGTCCCATAGTGCTCAGAGCCATTTGAACCATTTGTAAAGCAGACGTCTTGAATGAAGTCTGTGTGAAAATGTTAAATGTATAGTGGAAGATGAATGACTGCAACAGAAGAGTAGATTTTGCTAGAGTTTGTTAGAGTTAACTTAAGTTAACAGTCAAGATACAAAAGGAAAATTCAAATAATATATTTAGCCGTGTTCATGTGAAACACCACGTTGATTACGATGAATTGAAAACTCATACTTTTGTCTTTTTTAAAGATAGAGGGGGTGCCAAAATATGAAAACCCCAAAACACAACACATTGCCATATTTAACACGGCATAGGAAACAGTCTGTCTCGAAATCGATAAATATAGGTGCTGTATGGTATTCAAGGAAATCTTATACCCTTTTTCTTGCAAAATAGTGGTAAGTTCGGATAAACGATGATGGGGGTGGATCATGCACCATTCTCACCAAGGTAGACCACAAAGGCTCAGTAATATTGAGATGTGGTGGTCGCTGCGGCCAGGCGAAATGCGAGAGATCATCTTCCTGCTGACAAAACCAATCCTGGACGATACGAGTTGTGTGGACAGGGCCGGCCGTCGTGGCCGAGCGGTTCTAGGCGCTTGTCCAGAACCGCGCTGCTGCTACGGTGGCAGGTTCGAATCCTACCTCGGGCATGGATGTGTGTGATGTCCTTAGGTTTAAGTAGTTCTAAGTCTATGGGACTGATGACCTCAGATGTTAAGTCCCAAAGTGCTTAGAGCCATTTGAACCATTTTTGTGTGAACAGGGCCCCGTCCTCTTTGAACCTAGCATAACCACTGGGAAGCAAACATTGTATCATTGGTGGACCTGATCACCCAAAATGGTCATATAATCATTGATATTTGACCTTGCAGAGTAACCATGGAGCCATCGAATACCACCATATGACTGCCCAAATCATCGTCGAAAGCCCACCATCTTTCGCTCTTCCGACGTAAACTTGGCCGGGAAGTTCCGAGCAATATGAAATAAGACTCAAACGAGCGAATAACTTTTCTCCATTGCTCCCCAGTCCAGGTTTTATGCCTTCGGCACCACGTTTTCCTGTCACTGGCATTTGCATCACTAATATGTAGTTCTGGAATTCCAGCTCGAAATTCTCAGCTTATGATGCCCCCTTCATGTTGATTTGGTACTGACAGGGTTTGCGAATGCGATATTCAGTTCTGTAGTGAAAGGAGAAAGTACAAACTGGATCAGACTAGGGAAAGGAGTAAGACAAGGATGCTGTTTATCACCTACTCTTTTCAACCTGTACTTGGAAAATATGATTGACCAATGCTCATTAGATGACAAAGGAGTAGAAATTGGAGGAAGAAGAGTAGGATGCTTGAGATTTGCTGATGACATTACAGGATTTGGTGGACACCATTGCAACTAACGGAAAAAAATATGGAATGAAAATTAACACAAATAAAACAAAAGTATTGGCAATAGGAGGAAATAAGGAAATAAAAATTGTGCTGAATGGAGAAACACTAGAACAGGTGCAAAATTTTAAGTATCTTGGAAGCAGGATAGACACCGACTGGAAGGGCACCACAGAAATTAAAACAAGGATAGCAATGGCAAAAGAGGCGTTTTATAAGAAAAGGAGAATCTTCTGCAGCGGTCTGGACAGAGAACTCAGAAAGAGACTCATAAAATGTCTTGTATGGAGTGTTCTTCTATATGGCGCTGAAACATGGACTATGAGGAAAAAAGACAGAGAAAGGCTGGAGGCTTTTGAGATCTGGACATGGCGGAAGATGGAAAGAATAAGTTGGATGGACAGAGTAAAAAATGAAGAGGTACTGAGAAGAGTGGGGGAGAAAAGACAGTTACTAGATGTAATAAAGAGAAGAAAAAGAAATTGGATTGGGCATATATTAAGAAAGAATGACGGACTGATAAAAACAGTTTTAGAAGGTTATGTAGAAGGGAAAAGGAAGCGAGGAAGGAAGAGATTCCAGATACTGGATGACATGATGGACGGTACAACATACAGCAGCCTTAAGAAGGAAGCAATGGATCGCAGAAAATGGAGAGGCAAATGACCTGCTAATATAGCAGATAACTGATGTTGATGAGTGTCTTTTGCAGCTTTCGTCCTCTTATTTTCCGTCACAGTCTTCTTCTATGATCGTCTGTCACGAACACTCAACACAAGCTTTCATCTGCGTTGTGACTTAGCGGAAGATGTTTTTCCGCCTTTCCTGTATGCAGTATAAATCTTCGGTACGGTGCCACTCGAAACACCAAGCGCTTCGGCTACCTTGGTTAGGGAAGTAGCCATCATCCAGGTACCAGCTATCTTCCACGTTCGAATTCAATTTGCTAAAACATAACGCACTCACAACTACACTAAACTCTATTCTGACCACGACTACCACTTGCAACGTGTAGTGGACTTTGCACAGGTGCTATTCGTGGTCAAATACAACAGCGCAACCCGCACGCTCACCTACCATCTACATTTACACTACTGGCCATTAAAATTATTACACCAAGAAGAAATGCAGATGATAAACGGGTATTCATTGGACAAATATATTATACTAGAACTGACATGTGATTACATTTTCACGCAAATTGGGTGCATAGAACCTGAGAAATCAGTACCCACAACAACCACCTCTGGGCGTAATAACGACCTTGATACGCCTGGGCATTGAGTCAAACAGAGCTTGGATGGCGTGTACAGGTACAGCTGCCCATGCATCTTCAACACGATACCACAGTTCATCAAGTCTGGCGTATTGTGACGAGCCAGTTGCTCGGCCACCATTGACCAGAAGTTTTCAATTGGTGAGAGATCTGGAGAATGTGCTGTCCAGGGCAGCAGTCGAACATTTTCTGTATTCAGAAAGGCCCATACAGGACCTGAAACATGCGGTCGTGCATTATCCTGCTGAAATGTAGGGTTTCGCAACAATCGAATGAAGGGTAGAGCCGCGGGTCGTAACACATCTGAAATGTAACGTCCACTGTTCAAAGTACCGTCAATGCGAACAAGAGGTGACCGAGACGTGTAACCAATGGCATCCCATACCATCACACCGGATGATACGGCAGTATGGCGATGACGAATACACGCTTCCAATGTGCGTTTACCGAGATGTCGCCAAACACGGATGCGACCATCATGATGCTGTAAACAGAACCTGGATTCATCCGAAAAAATTACGTTTTGCCATTCGTGCACCCAGGTTCGTCGTTCAGTACACCACCGCAGGCGCTCCTGTCTGTGATGCAGCGTCAAGGGTAACCGCAACCATGGTCTCCGGGCTGATAGTCCCTGCTGCTGCAAACGTCGTCGAACTGTTCGTGCAGATGGTTGTTGTCTTGCAAACGTCCCTATCTGTTGCTCAGGGATCGAGACGTGGCTGCACGATCCGTTAGAGCCATGCGGATAAGATGCCTTTCATCTTGACTGCTAGTGATGCGAGGCCGTTGGGATCCAGCACGGCGTTTCGTATTACTCTCCAGAACCCACCGATTCCATATTCTGCTAATAGTCACTGGATCTCGACCAACGCGAGCAGCAATGTCGCGATACAATAACCGCAATCGCGATAGGCTACAATCCGACCTTTATCAAAGTACGCATTTCTCCTCCTTACACGAGGTATCACAACATCGTTTCACCAGGCAACGCCGGTTAATTGCTGTTTGTGAATGAGAAATCGGTTGTAAACTTTCCTCATGTCAGCACGTTTTAGGTGTCGCCACCGACGCCAACCTTGTGTGAATGCTCTGAAAAGCTAATCATTTGCATATCATAGCATCTTCTTCCTGTCGGTTTAATTTCGCGTCTGTAGCACATCATCTTCGTGGTGTAGCAATTTTAATGGCCAGTAGTGTACATTCAAGCACGCATTTCTCGTGGTGTTGCCATATTTTTGTTCAACCCCCGTATCTGGTGACAGTGAAAACTTTATGAAAATAGAATGTCGATCTGAACAGGACTTACACAAGATCTCACTCAGGAACCAGAACGATACTAGAAAAAATAATACTGGAAGTTTCTATCTAAAATACCTGTTCATGAAAGAGACTATTCCAGAAAAGATTGTGGGGAAATAAATTCCGTCTCAGTAGACAGTGGGAGCGGTGTATGAAGAATATTCCAAAGGTTTTCACAGAGATATCTCTCCTCTATGCATTTGGTGTGTGATACATCGGACAACGTGATCGGAAGAAAATAGAAGTGTTTCCGTTGTTCTATTGAGTGTTCCTATGAGGCGTAACTGAGTTGGCTGTGAGGTAAAACGAAAGTCTTCCATCGTCATGAACCTTCGCAGACTTTACACCACTGTTAAAAAATTCAGGTACTGCAATTCAGAGTCAACCTTCCAAATAGAGAAATGTGAAATGGTTACACTTCACTAGAGATGACTGTAGAGTATTAGTCAACAAACCAACATTTAATGATGAATCATTTGAGATTATGAATTTTAAGCGAAGGGATAACGTTAGTTTTCTTTCTTCATCAGACAGTGCAATGGTCTGCACATAATCTAGCAAGAAAAGAAATCTATGTTATTGACTCCAACGGACCTCATCTAACAAATAACTCATCAGTTTCACTAAGATATAAGGATATCTGACAATTCGAGGGAAGTCTACCCTCATACTAATGAAAATTATGATTTTTCTGTGGCAAAAATATTTAACGTTCTTGTGAATCATTAATTCAGATTTTTCGCCCAATGAGCAGTGAAATGACTTGTAAGCAACTCCGTGCGTCAGACAAAATTTTGAGTCATTATATACAAAATGTCTTTAATAGTACCTGACGTTTGTAATTATGTTCATTGTTCTACAATTTTCTCTAACTCCTCTGTTAAGATAAAGAGTAAATAAATAAAGTAAATATATTTTGCCTTGCTTTATGCATTACATAGCATTAAACAGTTTTGAATTCATCAAAGTAAGTTAAGTCCAGACTTTATTATACATCTTTCACCTTTTTGTCAAATAAACGCTAAACCAAATAACGGAATAAAGTGCTACTGAACAACAGTGTTAGAGAGAATACGAAATATTGATTTTACTTGTTAGATGCATGTTCTTAATAATTTGATCTTCCATGTTTCTTCAAAGTTCCAAATTCCTTATAATGTCGTTTTTGAACTTAATACAGATTATGCAGCAAATACATCCATACATATTATAAAAATAGATGTACTTGTGTGTGTGTGTGTGTGTGTGTGTGTGTGTGTGTGCATGATTTATGACGTTTGAATGTATTACGTTTGTGCTACTAATCTCATCGCAACATATTTCGCAAACACCCCCATATGCTTCTAAATGCACCTACAAAATTGTATCATGGTACCATACATAGTTCAGGATACATGATGCTACAAGGACTGAGATGGTTAAAAAACTGCCGCATTGTGCTTGACATTTAAATGTATCACTTCTTTTCTACCAGTTCTTTTTGCAATATATTTCGCAGACAGTATCCACACATGCCGTTCAATGTACCTACAATATTATATCGTTGTATGACTCATGGACCAGGAGATATGACGCCATGAACACTTAGATGCATGAAAAATTGCCACATCATGCACTGCGTTTAAATTTATTAATTCTATTCGCAAAATATTTCGTTGACAACATTTACTAAATGTACCTACACAAATACTGTATATCATTGTACTACGTGTAGCTCAAGAGATATGACGTCATAAGGACTAACCCTCGTTAAAAAATACTGCATACCACATGAAGTTTTAATACATTTATTCTTTACAACAAAGATACTCCTACAATCGAGTCATCTTAAGGAAATCCCCGACTTCTGGCAACGCTTTTCTCAAATATAAACTGCAAAACTCAAACGGCTCTAGGCGAAAACGATAGCTGTCTCTAGAGCTATGAAGAGGTGTTGCCGTAGAGAGGTTTACAAAATCGCATTGTAGAACGCGAAACAGCTGCGCCAGGAGTATAGAAACTGCCCGCAGTCATGTTTCTTAATTTAGATACTGTATTTATACATTTGTGTATTACGCATTTTTCTTTGTACGACTGTTTCATGATTTCAAAGGTGTTCCCACGAATACATAGAAATGAAATTTCTTCGATGTTGCATTACAAACACAGTTCATTTTTTGTTTTCATTTCTAATACAAAATTTACAAAATGATTACGTGGGAAATGCTGTGTTTGTCAGCTAGTTATTTAGTAAAGCATAAGTATTTATTGAATTCAACCAACTTAAATAAACAGAATCACAGTAAAACGTGCTTCCCATGCCTGTCCATAAACCCTCTCTTTTACCTTGTCTCACAACTCAAAGAAAGTGCCAAACACGGTTCCAGTTGACTTGCAGACTGTGTGCTATAATGCGGCAAACGAACCAAACTTCCCCAGCTGTAAGAATGACCATTAGTAACAAAGGTCAGAAACAACTACGACCGTTCATTGAAGTCAATGCCGAGCTGTATAAGCAGTATAGTTGTTATTATACTGGTCTTGCATTTGCAAAAGAGAACTGACCAAGTATGGGATTATCTAAACCTTCTAGGTACTTTCGTCTCTGTTGCAAGTACAACAGTTCTCTTCTATAGCTGCTCTTACGTTACGGACGCGTAACAGCAGCAAGCATCTAATCCATGCAACTGTTGCATGTTTCAACAACGTGCAACTGCTAAAGAGCCTATCAGTGACTGGGTTCACTAGACCATCCGTTGCTATCATCCACGGATTCGAAACGAGAGCATTCTTGTGTAATAAAGTTGCTGACTTCAAAGGAAGTTTAAATGAAAAGTTGAAGTAATGCATGTAAAGTTTGGGATCGTTCTCTTTCAACAAAGACAGACTTAGTCAAATCAACGAATTCTCGTGAAGACAAAGGACTATGCGGGCGGCCTACATCAGTGGTTACAGAAGGGACCTCTTCTCTTGTTGGGAGAGTACGCTTTTTCAGCATACCGGCATATTATTTGCACACCTGAGACTGCAGCTGTATTCATCCCAGGAAGATTCGCTGTTGGTAGATGCCATACGATCGAACCCGAGACACAAGACTCAGCATTCGTAGTGAAAACAGATGTTTCAATAAAATTCTTTTGGATGTGGGACTGTATCATATGTGGAAACAACTGACTTACCGGCTGCTATTCCAGACAGCATTTATAACGGAGAGTTCTCCCGAACAAAACAAGCTACACAGAACGGCTGGCCCGCCAGCCAAAGCGAGAGCGCCAACGAATTCTATGGGCCTGCTGCAGAGGTTATATGGAATATACAGTGCGGAGTTCAGTATCACTGCACAGCAAAATATACAGGGATGAACATAAATATGGAAACACCGCTAGAAATGCATGCCTGAAAATGCCTAGCCAAGCGTACGGGTGGCTCTGTAGTATCTCACACGAACGGTACCTGTGCAACGCCCTCAATCCATTGCAAATGTCAGCCGTGGCCACAGCAGTGTTCTGTGTTGTTGTGAGTGCATTGCATCGGAGATAAGTGAATTCGAACGTGAGTAAATTGTTGGTGCTCGTATGGTGGGCGCTTCTGCAGCCATGGCAGTCATAGTGTTTGGTGTTTCAAGAGGCACCCTATCGAAGCTTTATGATACGACGTGGTATGGGAAAACTTAACCAAAACGTAAGGTAAGTAGAGCTCAAGGGCTGCAGAGAGTGAAAGCGTAGACCCAAATGAGGTTACAGTTTCAAACACAATTTAATTTTATTAAACATTAAAAAACACTTGTTCGTCTGAAGGACACAACACTTTTGATCAATTATTGACCAATACAATAAGTTACTGAAAGGAATGACTTAAATCATTCGGCCAGAAGGGCCAATCAAATATAACCACAAATGCTGTTTTGATAATGCTACAAGAATGCAAAACCAACAGTGAATTTACTTCGTCCAAAGGAGCAGTAAAGACCAAAAGACAAATTCATATACCATAGGTTTTTTTAATGAAACAAGCTAACAAGATAAAATTAATAACCAAAAAGGGGTAGTGACGTCTCCACTCGGCCTGAAGGGCCTGAATATCAGTAGTAATAAATATTTGAGAATGGTTGAAGTTAGTTAGCACTTAAAACCAGCCCGTGCTCCTCACCACTAGGGAAAAGTTATAATCAGCTGTGCTAGGACTGCCTGCTTTAGCAATATGGCACAGACCAGCAGAATAACTATAAACTTCACCAACGTGGCGAATTGTCCACATAGGGCATGACAGCAGCTCTCTGTAACACATAAAATAAAAATTACTATACATTGAAACACATGGTTCAAAATATAACGCCTATCTAGGCCGGAACTGTTAATGACGCCCACTGGCCTTCGTAAATCTTCGACTTAGTAAATGTGACGGCCAGTACGAAATAATAATACCACTCAACAAATTGTTAAATACAAGATCGTTATTGCACTTGGGTCAGAATAAAATTTCAACCACAGATAATATTTTAGGTTCAGTTATTAAGGCACAGAGAGTTAACATTCTTTTCTAGTGATAGTTACACTTGACAATATAACAGCAGATCATTGAATCGGGATTTCGGGCACGCCTGAGCCTACTAAAATTGCGAAACACCGTGGCACACGACCTTAGAGCAAAACACACCCGACGACACGGGCAGAAATTGAGTGAGACACATCAAGTCAAGAAATTCTCACCGTTAGTCCAGAAGGCAGACAAGCATTCGGCGACAGGTTGCAACCAGCACCAACTCGAGTTGTGTCAATCGCCCCAGTTCCGCCATAGCAACGCGGACACGACGCGCCAACAGTTGCCACGCCGAGCTTTCTTATCACACAGCCCCTCCAGAACGACTGCCGCCGTCCCGAGTACACACGCTCGTAGCAATCACGTGCGTTCACAGGAAGTTATACCACCTTTCCCGCAACATTGCGCTGCCACACAACCGGAAACTAAATTCCCCGTCTCACTCCGGCAGCAGCACTCGCCACTCTCGTCGTCAGCAGGTCTCTCCCCAGAACGCAGCGCCCTCCGAAATTTAAATTTCGGAGCAAACGGACCAATCGCGGCAGAGCAAATCCAAGGCTCCGGAAGACGACACACCACACCTAGGCAAAGATGAAGATGATACGGTTCAATTTACACTGTGCAAAGGCAGTGTGGCAAGACATCATCAGCTAAGTCACAACGCGTACGAAAGTACGTGTCGAGTGATCGTGACGGACGATGACTGAAGAGGACTGTGACAAAAAACATATGGACGACAGCTGTAAAAGCCATCGCAGAACTGAATGTCGCACTCGCGAACCCTGTCAGAACCAAAACAACGTGAAGGTTGCGTGTAAGCCGGGAACTGCAAGGCGAGCAGGAAATCCCTAAACCACACATCAGTGACGCAAATGCGTGTAACACGAAAACGTGATGCTGAAGCCATAATATCAGCACCATGAAGCAATGAAAGAAAGCCATTTGGTCGTGCTTCACATTGATTCCAATTTCTGGCCGAGTTTACGTCTGGCGCACGCAGTCCCAAACCTATGATGCTAGCTGCCAAGATTGGTAACATGGAGGGGCTTCGGAGATCATTTTGAAACATCCTCTTAAAAAAATTAATGAATTACTGTGCTGATAAACCTCTTACGTTATTTGATTTTCAAACTGCTGAGCAGAACTGAACGTACTCAGACATTTCTCTCTTTACTTATTCTGATCAACACTAAACGGACACACAATATTTTTAGCGCAACGCAATCTGACTTTCAATAATCCCTACAAAAGAATGGCCCTGACTAACAATAATCTATACCTTTCATGAATCACTTACCTCACAAAAATCTTCGTTACTCGAACTACTGCAATACAGCGAGCGCCAATACTGCCAGCTAAATAAAAGATTCTAACTACTGAAGGCACTAACTGCTGATAGGCATAGTTAGCAAATGAAAGATTTTTGGCCGGCCGCAGTGGCCGAGCGATTCTAGGCGCTACAGTCTGGAGCCGCGCGACCACTGCGGTCGCAGGTTCGAATCCTGCCTCGGGCATGGATGTGTGTGATGTCCTTAGGTTAGTTAGGTTTAAGTTCTAAGTCTAGAGGACTGATGACCTCAGAAGTTAAGTCCCATAGTGCTCAGAGCCATTTGAACCTTTTTTTTTCTTTAAGATTTTGATAGAGAACAAACAATGTATTTACCTTAATAGTGTTCAAAAGTCATCATATATATATATCAGTTCATGACATCCAGTCTTACAAATTTACTGTCTCTGATGGACACGCGTCCAGATCATCCGCTCTCAAAACTCCGCCATCTCTCTCCCCATATCCACCACGCTGGAGGCTCACCTCCAACTGCGCAACTAGTGATGGGGAGCTCGTGAATGAGTGGTTCAAATGAACGCTTCACTCCAGTGTAGTGTGAACTAACCACTCAATTTCAATGAACTGGTACTTCAGACTCTTCACAGATAGCACACTCCACACTTTTTTCTAGTTCACTCACTCTCTTCCCCTCTCCCTCTCCCACTACATCGGCGCTACGTCACTCATTCTCCCTTCACTTCAGTCCTCCCTCTACTGCCTGTCGACGAATCGCGCGGCGTAATACTCTTAGAACAACAGTTGCACTTTGCTTTCCCAACACCTAAATCGGCGAAGAAACAATTTCACTACTTTTACGCGATCGCGAGTTGCTAGCCATTGTATAAGCGCGAATAAACACAAAAACTGCTACCCGAATAAAGTAAAGAGGGACTTTACCTGAAATAGTACCAATGACTACAGGTGGCAGTTTACGTTTTGAATTTTGAGGATTATTACTCTCAACAAAAATAAAATCTACAGGAAAACTTCTGAATAATTACTTAACGTAGGTATATAGACTTTGTGACAGTGGTAAACATACTCATTCTATTTTGTAGTTTTCAGTCCATGAATACAACAAATAAGGTTCAAATAGCTCTGAGCACTATGGGACTCAACTGCTGAGGTCATTAGTCCCCTAGAACTTAAAACTAGTTAAACCTAACTAACCTAAGGACATCACAAACATCCATGCCCGAGGCAGGATTCGAACCTGCGACCGGAGCGGTCTTGCGGTTCCAGACTGCAGCGCCTGTAACCGCACGGCCACTTCGGCCGGCAACAAATAAGGTTTCACTTGGCAGATAAAGACTTTTTTGGGCGCTTCGTGAGAAAATGTCGAGCTTCATTAAACGTAATACCTTCTTTATATGTGACAGGCTTCTCTGTTTATCTTTCCTTTGTCCCCTTCGACCATGCTCTGTTTAACTCAGACGCTGTAAGTGTGTAAAACGTTGCGTGCACGTTACTGCATAGTTCGGCCATCTGTTGGTAAACTTATGAAGTATTACGAAGCTTTATTGTACGAGCGAGGCGATGCCAGCGTAGCTCCGCCTGAGCGGCGAACTGGGCAACTTCGCCAGGCTTCCGTACTTCATGCATGAACTACTTCATTTGAACGCTTCACGGCAAAGAGTGAAATGAATGAAGTAGTTCACGGAAATGAACGAGTTCGACCCATCTCTATGCGCAACGCTATGCGCTGTTCACCTCCAACTTCACTACAATAGCAAATATTCCAACAATGCCAACCAGCCACAGTCTGCACACAGCACAGCCAGTGATTTTCATACAGAGCGCTACGTGGCGTTACCAACATAAAAACCTAAACAGCCTGCTTAAAATTTGAGCAGCCATATCCTGCTGTTGCATGGGCCTCACGGTTACTCCGTAACGTCGCAATGCTGACGAGGATCTTGTGGCCGCGTTCGCTGATCAAGACCATCCCATGTTACAAAATTTATTACCAAAGGGTGATGCTGTGTTCGAAGACGACATGGCCCCTGTCCACACAACACTCATCAGACGGTTTTGTGAGCACGAAGATGAATTGTCGCATCTCCCCTGGTCACTGCAGTCACCAGATCTCAATATTATGGGCCATTTGTAGTTTACTTTGGGGAGAAGGTTGCCTGATCGCTATGCACCTCCAACATGGTCACCTGAACTTGCCACAGTTCTGCAGAAAGAATAGTATAAGATTCTTAAATCCATATAGGACCCGTATTTATCCATTCTGAGACGACTGAAAGCTGTTTTGAATGCCGAAGATTTTATTGCACTGCAGTCTTGGCTGGCATTTTCATTTATGTTTGAGCATGCATTTCTCGCGAGGTTTTGCATATTTTTGTCCAACCCCTGTAAATACCCCAGAAGCTATGTGTGACGTTGTGCTTCAGTTTCAAGATGGAGGAGTCGTCTGACCCATGGTCGGTGACTGAAGTGCGAAGACTAATAAATTTCTTGCTTATAATGAAAACGTCATCGCTAACCAGTGGATGTTTAAGGAGCGAGTGTGATCTCACAAGAACGAGCGTAGTTTTCGTGCCAGGAATTTGATAAAAGCAGAGCAGATGCGCTAGATGAGTAAATGTTATAGCGGCCAAGCTCGTCCACCTCAGAAGACAAAGTGTGACGTGTCGGAGTTTTGATGCAGTAACATGTCATTTCCTGGCCACCCATATGTGTCAGACCTAACCGCTATTGTACTCCGCCGGCCGGAATGGCCGTGCGGTTCTAGGCGCTACAGTCTGGAGCCGAGCGACCGCTACGGTCGCAGGTTCGAATCCCGCCTCGGGCATGGATGTGTGTGATGTCCTTAGGTTAGTTAGGTTTAATTAGTTCTAAGTTCTAGGGGATTGATGACCACAGATGTTGAGTCCCATAGTGCTCAGAGCCAGTTTGCAGGTCTGTAGGCTGTGTGGAGTGACTCCAAGAACATTGGAGCCTGTGTTTGGTATCAGTGTAATAAATAAAGTATGGGAAATCCATCCCCAAATAAACTCATCGAAAAATAAATACACTCCTTCCTCTCTCCTACAGCCCAGCACACGCTGCGACATTTTCCTGCCATTTTTCCCCCAGACCGCCATTTACGATGACGTCACGGGAGGGACAACAGTGCCCTCTGGTGTCAGCACTGTGTACTAGGTTATTTGGACTCCAGACCTCATGGTGGACACACTGGATGGAGGTACTGCCTCAAATTGTTTAAATAAAGACTGACTGCAAAATAAAGACTTATGTCCATCTATCCAGCACAGGCTGAGTCCTTTTCTTTCCACCCCCCCCCCTCCTGTCATCTTGGATTATGGCATGGGATGGATGACAGTGTTCTCCAGTGGCAGTACTGTGTACTAGGTCAGTTGGACACTGGGCCCATTGGTGAACACACTTGATGGTGGTACTGTCTCTAATTGTTTAAATAAAGATTGAATGCAAAATAAAGACTTATGTCCAGCACAGGCTGAGTCCTTTTCCCCTCCAGTTCCTAGGAAGATATGGTGGTCAAATGTCTTAGGTTAGTGGAGATAGCCCAACTACCCTTTCTTTCCCGCCATTTTCTTAGTAGAGACAGCTAACATGCCCTTTCTTTCCCATCATTTTCTTAGCTTAGTGGAGGTAGCCCAAGTACCGTATCTTCCCTCCAAAATTCAAACTTCCCACCAGGTGGGTGTGGCACTTTCCGACAATCTTGAGTAACGGTACTCGCATCATCAGCTGACGTCATGGCAGCCATCTTGAATGACGTCAATCGCATCAGCAGCATACGTCAAAACCTCCATCTTGGATGATGTCATCAGATGGCGTCACAGCCGCCACTTGGACAACGGTACTTTAGGGCCGCACGCAGGCTGTCCCCCTACTATCGATGTTGGTCGGCGAGGCCTGGCAGAAAGTCGGCATTCCAAAAGATCCCAGAGCTGTTTTATAGGATTTAGGTCAGCACTCTGTCTAGGCCAGTCCATTACAGGGATGTCATTATCGTGTAACCACTTCGCCACAGGTCTTGCATTATGAACAGGTGCTCGATCGTGTTGAAAGATGCAATCGCTATCCCCGAATTGCTCTTCAACAGTGGGAAGCAGAAAGGTGCTTAAAACATCAATGTAGGCCTGCTCTGTGATAGTGCCATGCAAAACAAGAGACACACCCACACTATAACACCACCGCCTCCAAAGTTTACTGCTGGCTTTAGACACACTGGCAGATGACGTTCACCGGGCATTCGCCATATCACAAACTGCCATCGGATCGCCACAATGTGTACCGTGATTTGTTACTCCACACAACGTTTTTCCACTGTTCAATCGTCCAATGTTTATACTCCTTACACCAAGTCACGCGTCGTTTGGGACTGATGACCTCAGAAGTCCCATAGTGCTCAGAACCATTTGAAGCGTCGTTTGCCATTTACTGGTGTGATATGTAGGCTTATGAGCAGCCGCCCGACCATGAAATACAAGTTTTCTCACCTCTCGCCTAACTGTCATGGTACTTGCAGTGGATCCTGATGCAATTTGGAATTCCCGTGTGATGGTCTGGATAGATATGTGCCTAAAATATTATTACGACCCTGTTCAAGCGTCGGCAGTCTCTGTCAGTCAACAGACGAGGTCGGCCTGTATGCTTTTGTGCTGTACAGTCGTGCTCAAAAGTATCCGAACGACCTGAATCGGATTTCGCCTGATTCGCATGCAACCCACATAACGCAGCTGTCTAGCAGGTCCTCTAAACGCTCCTTGGTACAGTCGTTTTATTGAAAATGGTTCCAACAAGTCACCACTAGAAAACACTGCTCTGTATCGCAATAACTGAAGTTAAGTAATACTACGATACTACAAATATCAGGGAACACCTTATCACAGATAAGGCAAGTCCTTAAGGCTTGTAAGCTCACATTTATTACAATAAATGACATACCGGAAATGTTACCACTCTCATTATTACGTCAGATAGGTAATGCACGTAGTAAGTTCGTCGTATACATGATTTTCTCTTCAAAGTAACATACTGTACTTAATATTTAACACAAAATGACATTAAAAATTTAAGTTATTCACGAGCATCTAGTTGAGAATATGTATGAACTTCAAATGACACGACGAACCGTCTCGTTCTGCATATGGATTCAAAGCCAGGTCATGCAGACTAAGCAAAGATTTCGTGACTGACGGAAACTAACAGTCATTCCTGATTAGGCACACAAAGAGTGATATACCTCGATTTTAGCCAGTATCAATTAGCAAATACCAACTTTAAATTACATAACGCAAACATTTTTAACGGACGCGAATTCCTACCCAGCACCTATTGTCCCTGTTAACGAACTACGAGAGATGTTAAATATTGCTTCTTGACAAGTAACGTATTTGAAATACCGTAGTGTAAAGTTTTGTGTTGGACAGGGATTCGAACCCAGAACCTAATAAGGTAGATATCGAAGCACAATCAACAGTGACATATCGGATTTTCTCGGCAGTAGCTAGATGTTTTAACTGATATGACGAAACGAAACATTAATTTTTTCCTTCCCAGGACTCCAACCCGGCGCCTATCGCTGTTACATTGTAGAGAAAACGAACGTTAAATATGGGTTTGTTGCACCAGCAGCGACATGTGAGCATGTTTGAACTAGAAATAATATGACGAAGAGTTCAGTGCTGACTGGGAATAGAGCTCCTCTCATACCGTTGTTGACTACACACAAAGAGACGTCAGCTACCGAATTTTTCTCCACCAGCAGCTCGGAATAATATCCTTGAACTTACAGTGATCTCGCAAATAGTTCTGTGTCTCACTGGGAGTCAAAAACGTCAAATATCGTTAGTGTTGACAACGAATGAAAATACATTAAAAATCGAAATTATTATCCACCAGCAGATAGGTGTTCTCGTGCTAGAGCTTGATATGTTGTTGTTGTTGTAGTCCTCAGTCCTGAGACTGGTTTGATGCAGCTCTCCATGCTACTCTGTCCTGTGCAAGCCTCCTCACCTCCCAGTACCTACTGCAACCTACATCCTTCTGAATCTGCTTAGTGTATTGATCTCTTGGTCTCCCTCTACGATTTTTACCCTCCACGCTGCCCTCCAATGCTAAATTTGTGATCCCTTGTTGCCTCAAAACATGTCCTACCAACCGATCCCTTCTTCTAGTCAAGTTGTGCCACAAACTTCTCTTCTCCCCAATCCTATTCAATACCTCCTCATTAGTTACGTGATCTACCCACCTTATCTTCAGCATTCTTCTGTAGCACCACATTTCGAAAGCTTCTATTCTCTTCTTGTCCAAACTGGTTATCGTCCATGTTTCACTTCCATACATGGCTACACTCCATACAAATACTTTCAGAAACGACTTCCTGACATTTAAATCTATACTCGATGTTAACAAATTTCTCTTCTTCAGAAACGACTTCCTTGCCATTGCCAGTCTACATTTTATATCCTCTCTACTTCGACCATCATCAGTTATTTTACTCCCTAAATAGCAAAACTCCTTTACTACTTTAAGTGTCTCACTTCCTAATCTAATCCCCTCAGCGTCACCCGATTTAATTAGACTACATTCCATTATCCTCGTTTTGCTTTTGTTGATGTTCATCTTATATCCTCCTTTCAAGACACTGTCCATTCCGTTCAACTGCTCTTCCAAGTCCTTTGCTGTCTCTGACAGAATTACAATGTCATCGGCGAACCTCAAAGTTTTTACTTCTTCTCCATGAATTTTAATACCTACTCCGAATTTTTCTTTTGTTTCCTTTACTGCTTGCTCAATATACAGATTGAATAACATCGGGGAGAGGCTACAACCCTGTCTCACTCCTTTCCCAACCACAGCTTCCCTTTCATGCCCCTCGACTCTTATAACTGCCATCTGGTTTCTGTACAAATTGTAAATAGCCTTTCGCTCCCTGTATTTTACCCCTGCCACCTTCAGAATTTGAAAGAGAGTATTCCAGTTAACGTTGTCAAAAGCTTTCTCTAAGTCTACAAATGCTAGAAACGTAGGTTTCCCTTTCCTTAATCTTTCTTCTAAGATAAGTCGTAAGGTTAGTATTGCCTCACGTGTTCCAACATTTCTACGGAATCCAAACTGATCTTCCCCGAGGTCCGCTTCTACCAGTTTTTCAATTCGTCTGTAAAGAATTCGCGTTAGTATTTTGCAGCTGTGACTTATTAAACTGATAGTTCGGTAATTTTCACATCTGTCAACACCTGCTTTCTTTGGTATTGGAATTATTATATTCTTCTTGAAGTCTGTGGGTATTTCCCCTGTCTCATACATCTTGCTCACCAGATGGTAGAGTTTTGTCATGACTGGCTCTCCCAAGGCCATCAGTAGTTCTAATGGAATGTTGTCTATTCCCGGGGCCTTGTTTCGACTCAGGTCTTTCAGTGCTCTGTCAAACTCTTCACGCAGTATCTTATCTCCCATTTCATCTTCATCTACATCCTCTTCCATTTCCATAATATTGTCCTCAAGTATATCGCCCTTGTATAAACCCTCTATATACTCCTTCCACCTTTCTGCCTTCCCTTCTTTGCTTAGAACTGGGTTGCCATCTGTGCTCTTGATATTCATACAAGTGGTTCTCTTCTCTCCAAAGGTCTCTTTAATTTTCCTGTAGGCAGTATCTATCTTACCCCTAGTGAGACAAGTCTCTACATCCTTACATTTGTCCTCTAGCCATCCCTGCTTAGCCATTTTGCATTTTCTGTCGATCTCATTTTTGAGACGTTTGTATTCCTTTTTGCCTGCTTCATTTACTGCATTTTTATATTTTCTCCTTTCATCAATTAAATTCAATATTTCTTCTGTTACCCAAGGATTTCTATTAGCCCTCGTCTTTTTACCTACTTGATCCTCTGCTGCCTTCACTACTTCATCCCTCAGAGCTACCCATTCTTCTTCTACTGTATTTCTTTCCCCCATTCCTGTCAATTGTTCCCTTATTCTCTCCCTGAAACTCTCTACAACCTCTGGTTCTTTCAGTTTATCCAGGTCCCATCTCCTTAAATTCCCACCTTTTTGCAGTTTCTTCAGTTTCAATCTGCAGTTCATAACCAATAGATTGTGGTCAGAATCCACATCTGCCCCTGGAAATGTCTTACAATTTAAAACCTGGTTCCTAAATCTCTGTCTTACCATTATATAATCTATCTGATACCTATTAGTATCTCCAGGATTCTTCCAGGTATACAACCTTCTTTTATGATTCTTGAACCAAGTGTTAGCTATGATTAAGTTATGCTCTGTGCAAAATTCTACAAGGCGGCTTCCTCTTTCATTTCTTCCCCCGAATCCATATTCACCTACTATGTTTCCTTCTCTCCCTTTTCCTACTGACGAATTCCAGTCACCCATGACTATTAAATTTTCGTCTCCCTTCACTACCTGAATAATTTCTTTTATCTCGTCATACATTTCATCAATTTCTTCATCATCTGCAGAGCTAGTTGGCATATATACTTGTACTACTGTAGTAGGCATGGGCTTTGTGTCTATCTTGGCCACAATAATGCGTTCACTATGCTGTTTGTAGTAGCTAACCCGCACTCCTATTTTTTTATTCATTATTAAACCTACTCCTGCATTACCCCTATTTGATTTTGTATTTATAACCCTGTAATCACCTGACCAAAAGTCTTGTTCCTCCTGCCACCGAACTTCACTAATTCCCACTATATCTAACTTGATAATACATAATGAAATCATTAGTGCGGGGCTAGGATTCGAACCCATTCACGCGCAATATGTGGGGATGTTGAGGAATCTGCAGTTTTGAACAAACAACAAATTGTAGCCGATTTGTATTGTCACGAAGGGATCAATTCCGCGTTAAGGGCGGTCTGAGTTGCATTCCCAGTTCAGAACCAATTTTATCGACATACAGAAACTCTGGTAAAAGATTGAATAAGTGTCCTGTGAACCTACATAGCGTTTGTTTCGTCACTAAAAGTAAATAACTAGTATAAGAAAGGTTACTGGTGATAGAGTTTCTACATGTCGCCACTCCAGACTTTATTGTGGCTCAACCTAACGTCTACTTGGTAGAGAAGGAATATAATTTTTAATGTGAGTTTCAGACCACAATGCCATTATATCTTCTTCACTTGGTGTAGCCAGAAGAGAATGGAATCTGTCTCTCCCTATCTAAAATCATTGACCTAAGTTGGAATCGAACCCACACCATAGATTTATGAACCTATCATCAGCCCAACAGACCACCAAATCCTCTTCTCAGTGGCTATTTTTCTATCATAACGCCGTTGTACCACACTGGCTGAGAATTTGACACACAGGCTCCCTGTATCAATTTGCAGCATGTTCAGTAAATTCGTTTACTTGGTTGACCAAATCACCATGAACTAGCTGCCTCGGCTACCCAGTGCATGCATTCAACTTTATTTTGTAATCACCAAAATAAAATCACGTAACTGCTACCAACACAGAACTGCCAACAGTGTAGGATGCAGAAATTTAAATTGGAAGTGTTCCTTTCCATTTCAGCTACTCTATTGCGCTATCTGTTTGTTGAAAACGTCGTGCAGTGCAAAAGTTAAGGTATAACTGTTTGTCTCTCAGTAGTATTGACATGGCGATATGCATTATCCTACAGCGCTGTGAGTGCCGAAGTTCTGGAGGAATTATTGTGACTTCTGGAGCTGTTATAGCTACGTATCAGCTAGTGGCGTAATGGTAAGTATTTTTCACGGTAGGTAAGATGTTGCGAGTTCGAGTACATTCACTGCTGTATTTTTTAAAACGCAATTCTGCTGTCTGCTAAAATTATCAATCTACTGGAACTTGTAACATAATTTCCTTCACTTCTCAACCCAAAATAGACGTATGTGGAAAAAGGGCTAACTTCTGCGACATTTTGTTCTTTTAAGGTTTAATAGACAGCCAGACAGTAGATGTATCTCGAAACTATTGTATTATCTATGGGTAGAGCGCATCGTGCCAAAATACGTCGGAAAAGTATTTTCTACATTAACTGTCGTCATGTAGTGGCATTTTATTCTTCTTCAAACCTTGTTTGACACCTTTAACTCAGAACAAGTTTTCTATATGCATGTAATCAATAAACTGCATGTGCATTTTCAGACTGTTATAGATAACATCAGAGAATTCGTATATATCGTTGATGATTAATTTCTTTCTTCAAAAAATGGTTCAAATGGCTCTGAGCACTATGGGACTCAACTGCTGAGGTCATTAGTCCCCTAGAACTTAGAACTAGTTAAACCTAACTAACCTAAGGACATCACAAACATCCATGCCCGAGGCAGGATTCGAACCTGCGACCGTAGCGGTCTTGCGGTTCCAGACTGCAGCGCCTTTAACCGCACGGCCACTTCGGCCGGCTAATTTCTTTCTCATGTTTAGTATTGTTTTAACAACATTAAAGGAAACCTTACGAAAATTGTGAACTGTATTACAAAGCCGGCCGCGGTGGCCGTGCGGTTCTGGCGCTGCAGTCCGGAACCGCGGGGCTGCTACGGTCGCAGGTTCGAATCCTGCCTCGGGCATGGGTGTGTGTGATGTCCTTAGGTTAGTTAGGTTTAAGTAGTTCTAAGTTCTAGGGGACTTATGACCTAAGATGTTGAGTCCCATAGTGCTCAGAGCCATTTGAACCATTTTTTTATTACAAAGAATTAAATAAAACTACCCACGATAACCTTACGACGAAAGTCTGTTTTAATAAAACTGAGTATCTGTACACAAGCGTGCCTCTATCATCACGAATTGGTAAAATATTACTCACTTAGATTTTGATTGGGTCTGTGTTTAATTGGTATGCTGTGTCATACTAAAGAGGTATTCAAATGTGGCATTTCATAAATAAAGTTATGTATTCCTAGAAACCCAAAATTTGCTTGTCAGCAGCGGAAAGAGGCGTTACCTGTTGTGCAGCATTGTAAGTTTTTCACTATGAGCCGAAAGTATTTTCTTGCGATTTCCTTATCGATGTTTGATCTGACTGCTTGTAGCTCTTTCACAGAAGGGAAAAAAACGCTACACTCAGTGAGATTGGAACTGCGAACCATATTAGAGGCTTTTTCACAGCTCAGCACGTTACCACAGAGCTGGCGAAGAAGTATGTGACTTAGCTTCCTCTTACGAGACCAATAGTGGCTAGAACTCGTAAACCGATATGTGAAGGACGAGATTAGTTGCGATTTCCACGTGCAACGACTTTCCTGGGCTGAAAACCGTAAATTTACAATCTTTTGTTACACCTCAAGCGATAATAACTCAGATTATTCAATGGAAATGACAGGAAAAATCAAGTGAACTTTGAGGCTTAATTCCGTGCACACCAGGAAGTAACACGTCGATCACAGAGTTGCCAAACATGCACTGCCTTGTTCCCAAATCTCAGTTACAATACCAGCAGGAAGAAAATGAACCGATGTGATCTTACAGCGGTCTAGGAAGTGACCATAGCTGGTGTCTCCAAGTCGCGGCTGCTACGGCCTGGAATACGTAATGCGTCTGATTCGCATTTCTGTAACTAGGTTTAGGGACTGGAGCGTAGTTACTAATAATACTCAGAACTGACTGCAAACTAAGCATCATAAATCAGTAACTTTCATAGTTGTTTTTATATTTCTTTCGTAAGTGTACTCAAAACTAAGAAACTCATTCACAGAAGTTTTCGTGCCTCGCCGATAGTCGAGCACAACAAGCAAACAAAAATAAAAAATGAAAGAGTGTGTGTGTGTGTGTGTGTTGCCAAACGGCAAGAGATCTTACTGCCTTCCGATATACGTCACTGTCAGTTCTTTCATATGATTTGGTGGACATGACTTGTTTCAAGTTGTGTATGACAGACAATGTTTTAGAACATCAATTGTTTTCCTTTGCAATAAACAGAAAGATTTTCATTCTAAGCTATCCAAGTTCAAAATTTTCGCAATATTGGTTCAAATTTAATATTCGCTTCTATAATGTAGGAAAGTATTTCACAGTTGCAAAACTCGCATCCGACTCATTGACCTTACACTTAGTCGCTGACCATAAATTCTAGCTCAGAGTGACACCAGATTAAGTAACCTAATGTAGCGAAGACTGTTTGCCAGTGCTCTTTCTCACTGGAAAATACGCAATTCACTCATTGGGCTCCAGAAGTACACTGTAACAGTAATTTCTGTGTGTATGCAATGCATACGGATTAGAATTTAGTGGTGCTCTCTCTTCCACTTCTGTATACAATATGCCTGAGATAAACGGGCCCTTTATCATAACAGGCCTTGGGCAGTGCAACATCATACAGTAAAGTGCTTATACTGACAACTTGACTGCTTGTTTTACCTGATTTTGTAATCATTTTAATAAAACAACATGACCTTCCAGTGGGTGACATTTCGTCCCCCTTTTCCTTCTGTGAAATTTGTCAGTAAGCTTTTTGCCTTCAAGCCAGCGAAATGCTGCAGAGTACGGCGGGTAAACGATTCACAAACCATGATTTAGTTCAGTTAAGACGATTTCTTTAAACATTGCCGTAGCTGAAGGAACTTAGTTTCGTCTTAAATTGTCTCCAGCAGCAACGTTCACAGACATCTCAAATAGGAAAAAGCTTATTATCCAGGTACGAAGGTTGTAAAACGAACTTCCCACAGTTTGTGTCAGGTTGATCTTTTCGTCTGATAGCACTGCGTAAGTATTTTGTCTATGAGGTATCACAAGTAGTGTTACTGTAGCTGTGGGAATCATTGGTTGAAAACGAGTTTAGCACCTATGGGTACAGTACTGCTAAATATTCAAAATGATTATCAATCTAACTCTGAGTTCATCCGCAAACAGAGGCGAATTTATTGAAGCTAGACTGTGTATCCTTGTCTTCCTTGAGTGGTCATTGGAAGGCGTTTACCCACACGTATACAATTGTATGAATACTTCGAACGCTATGGTTAACGTTGCTCTCATAAACTACTTTTGTTTTTTAATTCTTCTGGGTCTTCAGCGTGCAATATGTGTTGTAGATAGTCTTAGAGCAAAAAATTGACCGCTGATTCGTTCACGTAAGGTGGACAATACAGTCGTGCTCCTCTCAGAATCCTATGTCCGGCAATATGCTCGATCTGGCAACATTGTAGACTGCGGCACTTCCCAGAGGAAGTCTTGACTTCAGTCTTAGTACTTTATTCTTGACTACGACCGTAGTCTTGAGGTAAAACGCGAGACTAGCTAATACGACGTGTGGTAACTAAAGGCACACGTCGACAAAGTTCTTATCGCCCCTTTCCTCTCTGTGCTGAAGCTATGAGTGTAATTCAAGCGAATCTACAACATATTTCGCTTTCTGTCACACTGGTAATAATAGTTTGGTCCAACAATGTTATAGCGAAAGATCTCTTTGCCAACCATCTGCCTCTGAACACCGCATGCGTCTGAGTTCTCTGGGACCCGTTTGCTGCCTACCGGCGGGGGCTGAGGCACTGCATTGTCTCGCCTTCTGCCGACAACATCTGCTCCACTCCGCACTCTCGATCATGTAAAATGCTTTAATGTTACTGAGTGGTGACCCATAAAATCTGTCTACGATTTGTATTTCCCTCTTGATAGCAAAGGAGGCACAAAACCTGTTTTATTTGATGATTATTTTATTACACTAGAATGCAATACATCAATGTGGCACAGAATTAATTTCATTGTTTCTGATCCAGTGCACTACAATTAAAGCGTCACATTCTGTTCTTTATCCTTTCACGGGAGGTTCCTCAAATAATTTATTATTGTCATGGATTCATATGTGTTAGTCAAGGCACAGAGAGTAAATGCAATGTAACGTGTTTGGTTTCTTTCTTTGATTCTCTAAGGTAAATGGATGCAAAATATTGTGTCAATACCTATCAGAACCTGCTCTATAGCTACTCAGGCAAATTGCTTGTTTTGAGGTCTACACCTTAATTAATGGAGACGTGAACGCTGTTCACAAGTGATATTTAAAATATTCAATTGGATTTAAGGCGACAAAATTGCCCATATTTGAAGCTACTCAGAGAAAAAATAAGCTGCTAGAGCCGCTGTTAGCAAATGTCTGCAGGGAGTTCCTAATTGCTACTGTGGAAATTTAGCATAGAGGTCCTATAGTAATCAAGAGGTTCATTTCCTTCGTACTTATCACCCTGGCATGTGAGTCTTAAGTGAAGAACAATATTGAAATTCGTATCGCTGATGGTCGATTCGAATTTCTTCAGAGACGCTGGTGTTGCGAAGCAGCTTGGCAGTCAGAAAGCCAAGATATATGACCATTAACACAACTTACTGAGTCGAGCTACCAAGAGGATTTCATGTGTAAAGGTTTTCTTCCGATTGTGATTTTTTCTGGAAATTCGCAGCTCCATAAAAAAAAAAAAAAAGCTGGCTCACGATGACCCCTACCACAGTTAGAACTGACGATTGACTGAGCCGTTCTGACACGAGACACGGGCGGTACCACCGGGTTACAGACACACTGCTACCTGTACACCACTCTCATCATGGTATTGGTCGCTCAGCCTCATAACGCATCGTGAAAGATAATAAAAGTTGTCACTTACGTAAAGAATAGCATTTCTTTAGGCAAAAAACTGAATTTTCTGTCTCAGTGTCTTAGTTTACATGAGGATCATATAGCACGAGTCATTCAAATGGAAAGGGAATATCAAGTGAATTTAGCGAGTCAATTCAGTACCATACACGGAAGTGATTGCCCTGTGACAGTGTTGCCTAATGTTTGTGACGATGTTGCCAATTCTCAGCTGTGCTAGGAACAGCTCTGTAGCGGTGTGCGAGGAGAAAGAATCCCGTGCTCGTGTCATAGGAGGATATGGAGGGGAAGCGCGGGGTTTGGTTAATATGGAGCGTTTCCTCCCACCAGTTGTGTCAAACATTCAGGTTGTAATGGTCCGCCTGGTTGTAGATATTTTGCTAATTGCTGTAAACGCACTATTTCACTCCAATTTACGGAGCTTGTTAGCACTTGATGTTAGGTTGGCGCCATTACAATGTATTGTATTGTAGTAATCGCTGCTGCTTGCTGGATCGCTGCTGTGTCTCGATGCTGATGCTGGCTCTAAATCTGGTTGTCTAGGGTTAAAAAACATGAGGTCCCGTGTTTTTCATGTGCTTTTGATGATAAAGAACAAACGAAACCAACACATATGTAAACATCAAATATTTATTACTTTAGTGGCCATATTAATTCCACTGTCCACCAAAGACCATAACACAACACAAAGTAGTACTTCCTTTCCATGTTCTTTGCCTTGTTTTGCCAAACAATAACACAGAAACACACTTCACCAAAGTGACATTCCGACTGCCCTGACTGCCTCCGACTGCCTCCCGACCCTTCTCGCTGCTTGTATTTATAACATTGTCAAAGAACTACTAAAAAGAGATATAGTTTATGAGTCACATGTACATCTGTTATCATAATTTGTGCAGAAAAGTTATTAATTTGCATCGAGTGACATAATTTAACATGTTATTAAAATGACAGACAGATTTGTTGACTTGACAGAATAATTCTTTGTTACAAAAAGGCTGTTCTTTAGAAGTTTGTCAATTGACTTCTCTAATTTGCATAAATAAGTAAGTAACGTGAATTATGAAGAATTACATTGGTTTTCGTCTAAAATAGGATTGATTACGTGAATACTGAGTGAAAACGCTCCTAGTGAACAAATAGGTTTCACTGGGTGATTTTTATTTAAGGAGATCCAAAATACCTAAGTTGGCTACTATTTTTCGTACTTCATATTAATTATTTAAGATGAACTTAGTGTTTTTACATGATGACATTTGCTGTATCAGTGATCAAGTGATATTAACTTTTGTGTGGGTCAGTTATTCAGTATAATTTAATGGGTTGACTGTTTATGAAGACATGTTATGCAATCATTGTTAACATACACAATAACTTTTCTACAATCATAAATACTCGTTAAACTGGTTGAATTTGGAAGGGATCGCGTACTTCATTAAAGTAAAGCCTTTAATATGTTCCGTTACAAGGTGTATAATATTTCATCACGATTCCAGTTTCCTACAAAATATATACGAATTAAACACTTACCTTGTTACTTTGTGACAAAAGATTATTTCAGTACAATAAAAAGTCTTTGGAAATCACTTATGCCCACCTGTCACAAAAGTAAGATAACAAACACTTTGCACCTCGAAATCGAATGCACCTATGTGCAATCTTGTGACGTTTAAATAAATCGTCTTAACGGCACTAAATCGTGGTTTGTGAATCATTTACCGGCCGTACTCTACCGCATTTCACTGGCTGGAAGGCAAAAGGCTTACTGACAAATTTCACAGAAGGAAAAGGGGGACGAAATGTCTCCCACTGAAAGGTCATGTTGTTTTATTTAAATGATTACAAAATCAGGTAAAATGAACTGTCAGGTTGTCAGTATAAGCACCTTACTGTTGTCAGTATGATTTTGCACTGCCCAGGGCCTGTAATGATAAAGGGCCCGTTTAGGTCAGGCATATTGTATACAGAAGTGGAAGAGAGAGCACCACTTAATTCTAATCCGTATGCATTGCATACACACAGAAATTACTGTTACAGTGTACTTTTGGAGCCCAATGAGTGAATTGCGTATTTTCCAGTGAGAAAGAGCACTGGCAAACAGTCTTCGCCACATTAGATTACTTAATCTGGTGTCACTCTGAGCTAGAATTTGTGGCCAGCGACTAAGTGTAAGGTCAATGAGTCGGATGCGAGTTTTGCAACTGTGAAATACTTTCCTACATTATGGAAGCGAATATTAAATTTGAACTAATATTGCGAAAATTTTGAACTTGGATAGCTTAGAATGAAAATCTTTCTGTTTATTGCAAAGGAAAACAATTGATTTTCTAAAACATTGTCTGTCATACACAACTTGAAACAGGTCATGTCGACCAAATCGTATGAAAGAACTGACAGCGACGTATATCGGAAGGCAGTAAGATCTCTTGCTTTTTGGTTTGGCAGTACTCGATAGCCATTTCTAGGCCCAAGTAAATCAAGAAAGGTAGCGCGTTTTTGTTATCAAGCAACGTCTTCATAAATTACTTTAGTTTAACGTAATCTACGAGTTATTACTGATGTTTGATATTAACATGAAAAGGATTCCGTAGACAGGGAAAGAACCTGTTCTTGAGAAACTACTTCTATAGTGACCAAAAGGCATCAAATGATCTTCAAGTACAGTGTTCCAGCAGCGGTATGAAGAAAATGATAGTAATAATGACGGTAATAATCGAATTATCCGGTAACTTCACACTTCCCAGGGTATTTTCTCGAACTAAGAAATTTGCTGAATTTGTGAAATTTTCAAAATGGCTTCACTTCGAGCCTATGATGCCTAGAAGAGTCTTCATATCCTGCTGACATGAGAATAGCATAATCTCGGCTTCAGACGCTTGCTTCTACTTAATAATTTTATAGTCTTGCGTTTTTTTCCACCGTTAAAAATGTTTGCGTTATGTAATTTGAAGTTGGTATTTGCTAATTGATACTGTCTAAAATCGAGGTATATCACTCTCTGTGTGCCTAATCAGGAATGACTGTTAGTTTCCGTCAGTCACGAAATCTTTGCTTAGTGTGCATGACCTGGCTTTGAATCCATATGCAGAACGAGACGGTTCGTCGTGTCATTTGAAGTTCATACATATTCTCAACTAGATGCTCGTGAATAACTTAAATTTTTAATGTCATTTTGTGTTAAATAATAAGTACGGTATGTTACTTTGAAGAGAAAATCATGAATACGACGAACTTACTACGTGCATTACTTATCTGACGTAATAATGAGAGTGGTAACATTTCCGGTATGTCATTTATTATAGTAAATGTGAGCTTACAAGCCTTAAGGACTTGTCTCACCTGTGATAATGTATTCCCTGATATTTGCAGTATCGTAGTATTACTTAACATCTTGAGTTATTGCGATACAGAGCAGTGTTTTCTAGTGGTGACTTGTTGGAACCATTTTCAATATTCAAACAACTTTACCAAGGAGCGATTAGAGGACCTGCTAGACAGCTGCGTTATGTGGGTTGCATGTCAATCAGGTGAAATGCAATTCAGGTCGTTCGGATACTTTTGAGCATGACTGTACGTGTACCTTCACGTTTCCACTTCACTGTCACATCGGATACCGAGCGCCGCGGGTTTTTTATCCGCTCCATACAGCATGGACCTCGATTACCACTGGAGGTCTCTACAGCCGTCGCGCCGTAAGCCGCAGCTGCGCACGTTCCTGGCCCGCGTATAACGGTGGAGCACTTGGTCCCAGCAGCCAATAGCGGCGTACCTTATCAAGTATATAAGCGCCTGCCTCTCGCTCAGCCAAACAGCCTGAACTTCTTGGTGTCTATCGACCTCTCAGCAACAGACAGCGTATTTACAGTACTTTGTTTTCGTTTCTAGTGGGCATTGTGGATTCGTTTGGTAGTCTCTGTCACCGCGTTCCTTATTGCGTGTTGTCGTCGTAAGGTCTCGCTCGGTCGTCCGTCGTTGTTCGTGTCCATCCTTTCCATTCGTCTGTTCGTTCGCGGGCCGCTCTCCGTTTGGTCCCGCTGCCCTTCCTTCTTGGCCACCCCGCGACCGTTCCTGTCGCGGTTACAACAGAAACAGTGGACCTAGGGATGTTTAGCAGTGTGGAAATCTGGCGTACAGAGGTATGATACAAGTGACACTTGGCAGGAAGCTGCTGAGGTCCTCCTTCAGTCGCTGCTGCCTGACGATGACAGGAATAATGACACCTAAGAGCAGCGTCAATTACGAAACGAAGACCTTCATAGGTACGTAAACGACGAAGCGGTCCTCCCCTTCTCGGAAGAGGAAGTTGCTGCTCTTATCAAGTCCTTAAAGAGAGGGAAAGCCCCCGGACCAGATGGCATTGTGGCGGAGGTAGTGCAGTTCTTGGCCCCACAACTAGTTGCCCCACTTACACATCTTTATAATGCATGCCTTAGACAAGGCAAATTTCCAAAAACATTGAAAACTGCAGACGTGGTAATCATCAAAAAAGGCCCCGAGAAGGACCCCGCTGAGGCCAAATCCTACAGGCCCATTTGCCTGCTGGACGGCTTTGGCAAACTCCTTGAAAAGTTGTTAGCGAACAGACTGACTGCTCACCGCATGCTGCAGGGGATGAGCAACAGACAATTCGGTTTTAGGCCGGGACGATCGGCATCTGATGCAATCGCCCTGGCGGCCGAGGCCTGCGGCTCAGCCCCGTGTAAGTATGTTGTTGGCATCATGGTGGATATCAGTGGCGCCTTCGACAACCTATGGTAGCCTTCGCTCTTCTCCTGCCTTCGGGAGAAGGGGTGTCCAGGGCTGCTATATGGGTGTTTGAGGAGCTATTGTGAAGATCGGGAGGTATGGCTATCATCCCCTAGTGGGAAAGTCCGGAAAACCATCACCAAGTGTTGCCCCCAGGGCTCCGTGTTGGGTCCCCTTTTTTGGGACATCCACATGGAGCCTCTTCTGGAAAGCCTGCAACAGAGCGAAGAAGTGCTAGAGGTGATAGCCTACGCTGACGACCTCCTCCTGCTGGTCGGCGGCCGAAGTCGCGAGGATATAGAACCTAAAATAGAGCGAACACTAAATAAACTACAACTATGGTGCCGTAACACCAAAATGACGATCTCACCAACCAAGTCGACTTACCTGCTACTTAAAGGACAATTAACGAGAAACCCGACCGTGAGAATTGACGGTACGCCTTTTCTACGGAGACGAGAAACGCGCTACTTAGGAATCATCATCGATGAAAGGTGGAACTTTGCAAGGCACATAGAAACCGTAACCCAGAAAGCCCTACAATTATTAAATAACCTGATTTCTATAGGACACAAGAGATTCCACCTCCCGCCTCACTTAATCAAGCTCTACCACAACAGTATACTGACATCAATAGTGGGTTACGGCTCAGGAGTCTGGGCCCACAGGCTCACGAGGGTGGTGCCTGCCATGACGGTGAGAAGAGTACAAAGAAACATGATATTAAGGTCCGTGGGAGCATATAGATCTTCTCTGGGTGGAGCACTGCTAATCATAATGGGGCTCTGCCCTTTAGATATTAAGATCAGGGAACAGGCCGCTTGGTACTGGGCCAGAAAGGGTATTAACACCAAGGTAGAGGAAATTATGGGGGTAATAGTCAGGGAAAAAAGGGAGATAAGGGAAAGAGGGACAGATCTATGGCAGGAGATATGGGAGTCGGACGAAACTGGTAGAAGAACCTTTCAGTTCCTACCAGACGTCAAGGAAAGACTAAAAATGAAATATTTTGAGCCAACTAGGGGTTTGTTTCACTTTCTCACCGGTCATGGTCCATATCCGACTTATCTAAGTCGGTTTGGGAAAAGGGCGACGCCTGCGTGTGACTGTGGTGCACCGGAGGGTACTCCTGACCATGTGGTTTACGAGTGCCCCCTTTTCGATGATGTAGCCGGGACACTGAGACGACAACTACCAAGTACAAATACCTATGACCTTCTGAGACAAGAGGAGACCTTTCAAAGACTAAACATACTAGCCAACGAGGTATCACAAAAAGTATTAAAAGCTTTTCTGAGAGACCTACAAGCCTAGTTAAATAGAAAACACCGATTGCGACCACAGCTCTGGTCCCATACCGCCCGTTCGTGGATAGGTCGACTTCACAGTTGGAATCCGCCACGACCGGGACTAGGGGGACTGGGGTGATCCCGAATATGACAACGCACTAAACCATGATGTAGAACAAAAAGTAGATTTAGGCAATTAGAATAGGATAGTAAATTAGGAACCTGCAGCGATAAACCACCCTTGCCTGCCCGGTGCCAGGGGCACGCCCATAGGGATTAGCTCTATGGGCAAGGCTTCCAAAGTATGTTTATAATTACACTGGCACAATTGTAACGCTGCAGACAGTTAGTATTAACCCTTTTATAGTAACTAGAATTCAAGCTAACAAAAATAAGAAGTAGTCTGCCTAGTACTAACCGCATAACTGTCTGTAATTAAGTATAATGTAAAAGCTGCTATTGTATAAGGTAGGAACATAGGACCCACTAATCAATAAGGTGGTGGGTCAATCTTGTATAATTATTATTCTGTTATGAAATAAAGAAAATTTAAAAAAAAAAAAAAAAGTGACACCCAGTCACCTGACCACGTTCGAAGTCCGTGAGTTCTGCAGAGCGCCCCAGTCTGCTCTCTCACGATGTCTACTGAGGTTGCTGATATGGAGTACCTGGCAGTAGGTGGCAGCACAATGCACCTGATATGAAAAAGTATGTTTTTGGGGCTGTCCGGATACTTTTTATCACATAGTGTATTATATAATGGTAAGACAGAGATTTAGGAACCAGGTTTTACATTGTAAGACATTTCCAGGGGCAGATGTGGACTCTGACCACAATCTATTGGTTATGACCTGTAGATTAAAACTGAAGAAACTGCAAAAAGGTGGGAATTTAAGGAGATGGGACCTGGATAAACTGAAAGAACCAAACGTTGTACAGAGTTTCAGGGAGAGCATAAGGGAACAATTGACAGGAATGGGGGGGGGGGGGGGGGGAAGAAATACAGTAGAAGAAGAATGGGTAGCTTTGAGGGATGAAGTAGTGAAGGCAGCAGAGGATCAAGTAGGTAAAAAGACAAGGGCTAGTAGAAATCCTTGGGTAACAGAAGAAATATTGAATTTAATTGATGAAAGGAGAAAATATAAAAATGCAGTAAATGAAGCAGGCAAAAAGGAATACCAACGTCTCAAAAATGAGATCGACAGGAAGTGCAAAATGGCTAAGCAGGGATGGCTAGAGGACAAATGTAAGGATGTAGAGGCTTGTCTCACTAGGGGTAAGATAGATACTGCCTACAGGAAAATTAAAGAGACCTTTGGAGAAAAGAGAACCACTTGTATGAATATCGAGAGCTCAGATGGCAACCCAGTTCTAAGCAAAGAAGGGAAGGCAGAAAGGTGGAAGGAGTATATAGAGGGTCTATACAAGGGCGATGTACTTGAGGGCAATATTATGGAAATGGAAGAGGATGTAGATGAAGATGAAATGGGAGATACGATACTGCGTGAAGAGTTTGACAGAGCACTGAAAGACCTGAGTCGAAACAAGGCCCCCGGAGTAGACAACATTCCATTGGAACTACTGACGGCCTTGGGAAAGCCAGTCCTGACAAAACTCTACCATCTGGTGAGCAAGATGTATGAAACAGGCGAAATACCCACAGACTTCAAGAAGAATATAATAATTCCAATCCCAAAGAAAGCAGGTGTTGACAGATGTGAGAATTACCGAACAATCAGTTTAATAAGCCACATTTGCAAAATACTAACACGAATTCTTTACAGACGAATGGAAAAACTAGTAGAAGCCGACCTCGGGGAAGATCAATTTGGATTCCGTAGAAATACTGGAACACGTGAGGCAATACTGACCTTACGACTTATCTTAGAAGAAAGATTAAGGAAAGGCAAACCTACGTTTCTAGCATTTGTAGACTTAGAGAAAGTTTTTGACAATGTTGACTGGAATACTCTCTTTCAAATTCTAAAGGTGGCAGGGGTAAAATACAGAGAGCGAAAGGCTATTTACAATTTGTACAGAAACCAGATGGCAGTTCTAAGAGTCGACGGGCATTAAAGGGAAGCAGTGGTCGGGAAGCGAGTAAGACAGGGTTGTAGCCTCTCCCCGATGTTATTCAATCTGTATATTGAGCAAGCAGTAAAGGAAACAAAAGAAAAATTCGGAGTAGGTATTAAAATCCATGGAGAAGAAATAAAAACTTTGAGGTTCGCCGATGACATTGTAATTCTGTCAGAGACAGCAAAGGACTTGGAAGAGCAGTTGAACGGAATGGATGGTGCCTTGAAGGGAGGATATAAGATGAACATCAACAAAAGCAAAACGAGGATAATGAAATGTAGTCGAATTAAGTCGGGTGATGTTGAGGGTATTAGATTAGGAAATGAGACACTTAAAGTAGTAAAGGAGTTTTGCTGTTTGCGGAGCAAAATAACTGATGATGGTCGAAGTAGAGAGGATATAAAATGTAGACTGGCAATGGCAAGGAAAGCGTTTCTGAAGAAGAGAAATTTGTTAACATCGAGTATAGATTTAAGTGTCAGGAAGTCATTTCTGAAAGTATTTGTATGGAGTGTAGCCATGTATGGAATTGAAACATGGACAATAAATAGTTTGGACAGTAAGAGAATAGAAGCTTTCGAAATGTGGTGCTACAGAAGAATGCTGAAGACTAGATGGGTAGATCACATAACTAATGAGGAGGTACTGAATAGGATTGGGGAGAAGAGAACTTTGTGGCACAACTTGACCAGAAGAAGGGATCGGTTGGTAGGACATGTTCTGAGGCATCAAGGGATCACCAATTTAGTATTGGAGGGCAGCGTGGAGGGTAAAAATCGAAGGGGGAGACCAAGAGATGAATACAGATTCAGAAGGATGTAGGTTGCAGTAGGTACTGGGAGATGAAGAAGCTTGCACAGGATAGAGTAGCATGGAGAGCTGCATCAAACCAGTCTCAGGACTGAAGACCACAACAACAACAACAGTGTATGAGCGCTCGTTCATCTTCACTACTATGAACAAGCGCTCACAGCTCTCATAGTGTTCATGTTAGAGCCTGTGTTTACGAGACAATTTTTTCTTGATTTGGTCCACACTACCCCTCAGAAATATGGAGAGCAAAGTGCTCGCAGAAGAAGTGGCTGGCCGGAGTGGCCCAGCGGTTCTAGGCGCTTCAGTCTGGAACCGCGTGACCGCTACGGTCGCAGGTTCGAATCCTGCCTCGGGCATGGATGTGTGTGATGTCCTTAGGTTAGTTAGGTTTAAGTAGTTCTAGGGGATTGATGACCTCAGAAGTTACGTCCCATAGTGCTCAGAGCCTTTTCAACAATTTTTTTTTTTTGTTTCACAGTGACGAAGATGAAGACGTGGTTTCAGCTCTTAACGATGCATTTTAGACTCCATTTTGCTAAACTTTTTGCTTCCAATGATCGTTTCTGTCATGTTTCTGAATTATGATCATTCCTCCTGAACATCCTGTGTACTTAATACACAAAACATAGTCACTTTCGTATTTTAAACATACCTGCACAACAGCAACGGTTCCACGTAATAAAATTATAAACAGCCGACCAGTTGCAATGGATAAAGAATTCTTTACCTAGGTTTCGACAACAGTAAATTTGTCTTCTTCAGAAGGTGGCAATTTTACATTAGTAAGGACTAATGTACCATCGCCGTTTTTACAAATGTCGGCATAGATCCATTTGTCAAAATTAAAATATAGCCATAGAATTAGGGTTTGTCACGTAAATATAAATTAGTACATCTGCCCGAACAGTTCGACGACGTTTGCAGCAGGATGGACTATCAGCTCGGAGACCATGGCTGCGGTTACCCTTACCGCTGCATCACAGACAGGAGCGCCTGCGATGGTGTACTCAACGACGAACCTGGGTGCACGAATGGCAAAACTTCATTTTTTCGGATGAATCCAGGTTCTATTTACAGCATCATGATGGTGGCATCCGTGTTTGGCGACATCGCGGTGAACGCACATTGAAAGCGTGTATTCGTCATCGCCATACTGGCGTATCACCCCGCGTGATGGTATGGGGTGCCATTGGTGACACGTCTCGGTCACGTCTTGTTCGCATTGACGGCACTTTCAACACTCGACGTTACATTTCAGATGTGTTACGACCCGTGGCTCTACCCTTCATTCGATCCCTGAGAAACCCTACATTTCAGCAAGATAATGCGCGGCCGCAGGTTGCAGGTCCTGCACGGGCCTTTCTGGATGCAGAAAATGTTCGACTACTGCCCTGGCCAGCACATTCTCCAGATCTCTCACCAACTGAAAACGTCTGATCAATGGTGGCCAAGGAACTGGCTCGTCACAATACGCCAGTCACTACTCTTGATGAACTGTGGTATCGTGTTGAAGCTGCATGGGCAGCTGTACCTGTACACGCCATCCAAGCTCTGACTCAATGCCCAGGCGTATCAAGGCTGTTATTACGGCCAGTGGTGGTTGTTCTGGGTGCTAATTTCTCAGGATCTATGCATCCAAATTGCGTGAAAATGTAATCACATGTCAGTCCTAGTATAATATATTTGTCCAATGAATACCCGTTTATCATCTGCATTTTTTCTTGGTGTGGCAATTTTAATGGCCAGTAGTGTACTTGCCCAAGCCGCTAATATCCTGTAGATAGGCTTTCCCGAAACTTGGTAATGGAGGAAATTTGTATTACTATATTTTGCCATGAAAGGAAGGAGAAGGAGACGCTTTGTCTCGTTATTGACTTGAGGTAATGTCCCAACCATTAGCGGCTGCGAAGGGGGGGGGGGGGGTGTCGCAAGAGCAGACGCTTGCCCCCTCCTGGTATTTTGAGAACAGAATTCTAAGAGTGGCTGTGCACGGCTGCGGTTTATTTCAGGTGATAATCAAGGGAAATTTCCCAAGTTCTGTGATATAAGAAATGACAATTTTAGCGTCTTGTTCCCTCTTACATAAATTTCTGCGCACGCCCATACGTCTGACATGAACAGGATGAACATTAATAAAACTGACAAACTGCAGGGACGGATTCCTGGCTGGAAATGGAGGGAGAAAGGTCCTCCGAACATGTGTGCGGAAATGGACAGTGTGTGTACAACGACAGTAAATACTCCCAGATCAGAGCACAGAGCTGCATCGCATCCACGTCACAATATCTCAAGCAATTAGACTGAGGACCGATTCGTGGAGATAACATCTTGGACCTACTGATAATAAACAGACCCGAACTTTTCGACTCTGTAAGCGCAGAACAGGGAATCACTGATCATAAAGCCGTTGCAGCATCCCTGAATATGGAAGTAAATAGGAATATAAAAAAAGGGAGTAAGGTTTATCTGTTTAGCAAGAGTAATAGAAGGCAGATTTCAGACTACCTAACAGATCAAAACGAAAATTTCTGTACCCACACTGACAATGTTGAGTGTTTATGCAAAAAGTTCAAGGCAACCGTAAAATGCGTTTTAGACAGGTACGTCCCAAGTAAAACTGTGAGGGACAGGAAAAACCCACCTTGGTTCAACTACAAAGTTAGGAAACTCCTGCGGAATCAAAGTGAGCTTCACTGCAAGTTTAAACGCAGCCAAGACCTCTCAGACAAACAGAAGCTAAACGATGTCAAAGTCAGCGTAAGGAGGGCTATGCGGGAAGCGTTCAGTGAATTCGAAAATAAAATTCTACGTACCGACTTGACAGAAAATCCTAGGAAGTTCTGGTCTTACGTTAAATCAGTAAGTGGCTAGAAACAGCATATCCAGACACTCTGGGACGATGATGGCATTGAGACAGAGGATGGCACGCGTAAAACTGAAATACTAAACACCTTTTTCCAAAGCTTTTTCACAGAGGAAGACCGCACTGCAGTTCCTTCTCTAAATCCTCGCACAAACGAAAAAATGGCTGACATCGAAATAAGTGTCCAAGGAATAGAAAAGCAACTGAAATCACTCAACAGAGGAAAGTCCACTGGACCTGACGGGATACCAATTCGATTCTACACAGAGTACGCGAAAGAACTTGCCCCCCTTCCAACAGCCGTGTACCGCAAGTCTCTAGAGGAACGGAGGGTTCCAAATGATTGGAAAAGAGCACAGGTAGTCCCAGTCTTCAAGAAGGGTCGCCGAGCAGATGCGCCAAAGTATAGACCTATATCTCTGACATCGATCTGTTGTAGAATTTTAGAACATGTTTTTTGCTCGCGTATCATATCATTTCTGGAAACCCAGAATCTACTCTGTAGGAATCAACATGGATTCCGGAAACAGCGACCGTGTGAGACCCAACTCGCTTTATTTGTTCATGAGACCCAGAAAATATTAGATACAGGCACCCAGGTAGATGCCATGTTCCTTGACTTCCGGAAGGCGTTCGATACAGTTCTGCACTGTCGCTTGATAAACAAAGTAAGAGCCTACGGAATATCAGACCAGCTGTGTGGCTGGATTGAAGAGTTTTTAGCAAAGAGAACACAGCATGTTGTTCTCAATGGAGAGACGTCTACAGACGTTAAAGTAACCTCTGGCGTGCCACAGGGGAGTGTTATGGGACCATTGCTTTTCACAATATATATAAATGACCTAGTAGACAGTGTCGGACGTTCCATGCGGCTTTTCGCGGATGATGCTGTAGTATACAGGCAAGTTGCAACATTAGAAAATTGCAGCGAAATGCAGGAAGATCTGCAGCGGATAGGCACTTGGTGCAGGGAGTGGCAACTGACCCTTAGCATAGACAAATGTAATGTATTGCTAATACATAGAAAGAAGGATCCTTTATTGTATGATTATATATAGCGGAACAAACACTGGTAGCAGTTACTTCTGTAAAATATCTGGGAGTATGCGTGCGGAACGATTTGAAGTGGAATGATCATATAAAATTAATTGTTGGTAAGGCGGGTGCCAGGTTGAGATTCATTGGGAGAGTGCTTAGAAAATGTAGTCCATCAACAAAGGAGGTGGCTTACAAAACACTCGTTCGACCTATACTTGAGTATTGCTCATCAGTGTGGGATCCGTACCAGGTCGGGTTGACGGAGGAGATAGAGATGATCCAAAGAAGAGCGGCGCGTTTCGTCACAGGGTTATTTGGTAACCGTGATAGCCTTACGGAGATGTTTAGCAAACTAAAGTGGCAGACTCTGCAAGAGAGGCGCTCTGCACCGCGTTGTAGCCTGGTGTCCAGGTTTCGAGAGGGTGCGTTTCTGGATGAGGTATCGAATATATTGCTTCCCCCTACTTATTCCTACCGAGGAGATCACGAATGTAAAATTAGATAGATTCGAGCGCGCACGGAGGCTTTCCGGCAGTCGTTCTTCCCGCGAACCATACGCGACTGGAACAGGAAAGGGAGGTAATGACAGGCACGTAAGGTACCCTCCGCCACATACCGTTGGGTGGTTTGCGGAGTATAAATGTAGATGTAGATGTAGATCTTCAGAGTGGGCAAGTGGCCTCCATCGATCTGCTGGTGATAGGGAAATAGCGGCTGTCGTGCCGGATACACATAATCGTACTTTGGTGTACAGCATGATGTCGGGCCACATGCCTGGAGCATGTATTAGGGTTCGTCTCAATATCCTGTAGAAGCCGATCCTCCAAATCTGTTGTACGCACAGTCCGCCACCTGCTTGCACGTTCGTCTGTCTGAGAGGACCCATGATCACACGAGCGTCCAAAAAGGGCTTCAGATGTTTTGTGGTGAGGTTGGTGTCTGTGGGGGCACTTGTAAAGCTGTGCTGCCTCTCGGGCGTTTCCATCTTCTTGGCCGTACACGAACTCCATCGCGTGCTGTTCTCAACATGAGTGCCGGACCATTCTGCTGCATACTATACGCTGTGTGAATCACATAGCCTGCTACACACAAGGAGTACACGACGGGTGGTCAGAGGAACTCTCATTCATCGGCGTCATCTACCGTGGCAACGGTGCATTTAAGGGCACATATTAACAGGACCTTTTCTTCTCAGTTCCCAGTCAGGATTCCGTCACTGCAGTTTGTCGGTTTTATTAATGTTCACCCTCTATCTCCTACGCCTTTACTGTCTGTCGCGGAGTATAGGCTCATAACACTTGACTGTCCAGTGAATGTAGTCGTTAATGGTACTTGGAAAAGGCCACAAGGCACAGAAAGATATCAGCTAAGACATAGATTGCGAAATCAGATCCTGGATTGTAAGTACACCCAGAAGTCGTTACAAAATGACAGTTCAGTAGCAATGGAGAGTAGGCTGAAGGTTATGACAAACAACGGGAAAGGAAAGTACACACGGGGAGTAGAATGTTGAAGTACTGCGGAATGAGATTGTAAGTACTGTGACACTGAATACAACAATATTGTTTCTTGACCAAGTCCTGAATCTGGATTCGCCGGTTACTGATCGGTTGAAGACGGAACACGTCGGTCGACTTCGGGTCGCGTGTGTGTTTTGTGCCTGGCCGCTGCCTAAATTGGCGATTTAATGTGTGACGCAGTCGTTACGAAATGATTATCCTTGTGTGTCGTGCCAAACCAGTAAGCATATGTGTAGTGCCAGAGCTGTTTGAGGAAAAGACAGTTTGTTCCCCCACCCCCACATCGTCGCTCTCCGATGCTATCTACGCGTTGGGCTTCGGTAAACGGAATTTGCTTTATCCCCTCTCCACAACTCCACCCCCCTAAATCCTCGGTCAGGATATCTTGAACAGGCTATAAGTAGTTCAGTTAAGGGGGAATAGACATTTCTAAAAGGGGTAATCACAGAACTTGGACAGAGACGTATACGCGTAAGAAATTCAACTGCGAAAAAATTGCAGGTTCCAGAAGAAAAACTTCAATTGATCGACGAAAGAAGGAAATACAGAAGTAGTCATGAAAAGAACGATATAAGTCATTTAGTAACAAAGTCAATACGAAGCACAGGAATAATGTGAAGAAATCGAAAAGTTAAATGTCGTCTGAAGGACGCATTAAGAATGGACCTGTCAATCGACACTCGTAGAGCAATAAATGTACGTTGATTTGGAGGGCATAGGAGCTCCAAGATTAGAGATTGACAGAGTTTTGGAAGACTTGTGACCAAGCAAGGCAGAGATAGATAACATAATACAAGCGGAATTTCTGAAATCAATGGGGAAGTGGCAACCAAACGATGAACCAAGCTTAGTTTCTAGATTATATGAGACTGGAGACATGCCCTCGGACTGTTCAAGTAATACTATCCAACCAGACACGAAGATAGCAAGGGCACATAAGTGCGAGAATAATTGCATAATCAGCTTAGAAGCTCATGCACCAACGTTATTCACAATAATAATATACAGAGGACTTTAAAAAAATTGAGGATTTGATAGATGACAATAACTTTGGCTGTAGGAAGGTAAAGGCATCAGAGAGACTGTTTAGGCGTTGCAGTTGATAATGAAAGTGAGACTTACAAAAAATCAATACTTTTTCCTAGGATCCGTCTACCTACAAGTTTAAGATCCTCAGAAACATAGCTGCACAACATAAGAAAACAGGGGTAATATTCTGTACGAAAAAAGATAAGATTAGCTGATGACATTGCGGTTCTCAGTGAAAGTGTGGAATTACACGGACTGTTGAATGGAAGGAAGAGGCTTATGAGCATAGAATATGGGCTGTGAGGAAACCAGAGAGAAACTCGTGGCAGGCCGCATCAAACCAGTAAGAAGACTGATGGCTACAAGAAAAGAAAGGATCCTGTACATCGAGGAAAGAATGAAGGAAATGAAAGAACGATTCAGATCTGGAATTAAAGCTGAAGGTGAAAAAAAAGTTCACTGATGACATTGTTGTTCTCCATGGAAGTGAGGAATTATTACAGGACATGTTGAATGAAATGAAGAGGCTTGTGAGCATAGAATCTGGGTTGTGAGGAAGCCAAATAAAGGTGAAAGTATTAAGGAGCTGCAAAAATGAGATTAGCGGCAAACTTCAAAATTGGGGACCATATAGTAGAAGGAATTCTGCAATTGGGAAGCAGAATAACGTATGACGGATGAAGCAAGGAATACATAAAAATCAGAGTAGCACAAGCGAAGAGAGCAGCATTCGTCACTAAAGGAGTCCGCTAGTGTCCGGCGTAGGCTCTAACTGGAGAAACATTCTGAGAATGTACTTCTGAACATCTGGAGTACAGTATCGCATGGGAGTGCATGTGGACTATGTGAAGACCGGAATACTGAGAGATTATCGTTTTACCACTACGTACAGTCATCGAGTACAGGGTGGTTCATTGACAGTGACCGGGCCAAATTTCTCACGAAATAAGCACCAAACGAAAAAACTACAAAGAACGAAACTTGTCTAGCTTGAAGGGGGAAACCATATGGCGCTATGGTTGGCCCGCAAGATGGCGCTGCCATAGGTCAAACGGATATCAACTGCGTTTTTTAAAATAGGAACCCCCATTTTTTATTACATATTCGTGTAGTACGTAAAGAAATATGAATGTTTTAGTTGGAGCACTTTTTTCGCTTTGTGATAGATGGCACTGTAATAATCACAAACGTATAAATACGTGCTATCACGAAACATTCCGCCAGTGCGGACGGTATTTGCTTCGTTATACGTTACCCGTGTTAAAATGGACCGTTTACCAATTGCGGAAACCGTCGATATCGTGTTGACGGATGACTGTTCTGATCAAAATGCCCAACGGGCGTGTGCTATGTATGCTGCTCGGTATCCTGGACGACATCATCCAAGTGTCCGCACCGTTCGCCAGATAGTTACGTTTCTTAAGGAAACAGAAAGTCTTCAGCCACATGTGAAACGTCAACCACGACCTGCAAGAAATAATGATGCTCAAGTAGGTGTTTTAGCTGCTGTCGTGGCTAATCCACACATCAGTAGCAGACAAACTGCGCAAGAATCGAGAAACTCAAAAACGTTGAGAATGCTACATCAACATCGATTGCACCCTTACCATATTTCTATGCACCAGGAATTGCATGGCGACGACTTTGAACGTCGTGTACAGTTCTGCCACTGGGCACAAGAGAAATTGCGTGACGATGACAGATTTTTTGCACGCGTTCTATTTAGCGACGAAGCATCATTCACCAACAGCGGTAACGTAAACGGGCATAATATGCACTATTGGGCAACGGAAAATCCACGATGGCTGCGACAAGTGGAACATCGGTTACCTTGGCGGTTTAGTGTATGGTGCGGCATTATCGGAGGAAGGATGATTGGCCCCCATTTCATCGATGGCAATCTAAATGATGCAATGTATGCTGATTTCCTACGTAATGTTCTACCGATGTTACTACTAGATGTTTCACTGCATGACAGAATGGCGATGTACTTCCAACATGATGGATGTCTGGCACATAGCTCGCGTGCGATTGAAGTGGTATTGAATAGGATATTTGATGACAGTTGGATTGGTCGTCGAAGGGCCATACCATGGCCAGCACGTTCACCGGATCTGAGGTCCCCGGATATCTTTCTGTGGGGAAAGTTGAAGGATATTTGCTATCGTGATCCACCGACAATGCCTGACAACATGCGTCAGCGCATTGTCAATGCATGTGCGAACATTACGGAAGGCGAACTACTCGCTATTGAGTGAATGTCGTTACACGTATTGCCAAATGCATTGAGGTTGACGGACATCATTTTGAGCATTTATTGCATTAATGTGGTATTTACAGGTAATCACGCTGTAACACCATGTGTTCTCAGAAAAGATACGTTCCCAAAAGTACATGTATCACATTGGAACAAGCGAAATAAAATGTTCAAAGGTACCTACGTTCTGTATTTTAATTCAAAAAACCTACCTGTTACCAACTGTTCGTCTAAAATTGTGAGCCATATGTTTGTGACTATTTTAACACGGGTAATGTATCACGTAGCAAATACCATCCGCACTGGTGGAATGTTACATGATAGCACGTTCTTATACGTTTGTGACTATTACAGCGCCATCTATCACAAAGCGAAGAAAGTGGTGCAACTAAAACATTCATATTTCTTTACGTAGTACACGAACATGTAATAAAAACGGGTGTTCTTTTTTTTTTAAAAAAAAAAAAAGAACAGTTGATTTACGTTTGACCTATGGCAGCGCCATCTAGCGGGCCAACCATAGCGCCATCTGGTTTCCCCCTTCAAGCTAGACAAGTTTCGTTCTCTGTAGTTTTTTCGTTTGACACTTGTTCCGTGAGATATTTGGCCCGGTCACGATCAATGGACCACCCTGTATACAGCAGAAATTAAAATGCCGTTACACCGAGAAAAATGTACAGTGTTACAGCGCCTGAAAATAAACTAATATGTTGAAGAGGAACAGTTTATTGTTCAAATTCATGTCACAGCAACAATTCAGTGAACGCTTCTGGGTGGCAGGGCCGGAGAGACGGTCGCAGCAGTCGCAGCAGTCGTGGGAACGACGACTGTGCACCGACGTAAAACAGACGTGAATGGCTACCGGACTGTTTGTTGCAGATCGTTGGCGCGTGCCGTTCTCCGGTGATTACGTTTTCTGCCCCACAGCGCGGAAGGACGTGGGCACATCCAGCGAGAAACGTCGGGGAAAAAACAACTGCAATCGTTCCTGGGAAAACAAACGCCGACAGGTGCACCATTTTGGTCTGCGAATTGCCTACAAGTGACCTATGAGTTCCATTTCTCTACATGAAAACCTTATAGGTCCATAACGTCTGGGTCCTTTCTCTAAGGATCCACGCTTGGATATACGTGCTGTCTACGATTTGTAATGTAGTATTTGACAGTAATATTAGCAAAACAGATCTGTGGAATGTTGTCCGCACAGCACTCCATTGTCTGGTTGTTAACAGCACAAGACCAGATAAAACTCTATCGAAGTTAGACTTGGTAAATAAATTACTGCACAGTTTATTACACATGTGAATTGATTATGTTATGGGCAAGAAAATGAATTCTTCCACTTTCACATGAAAAAGCTTGTAACCTTACTGTAACGTATCGCTGTGTTATTTTGATTCAGCGTTGTCACGATTAAACGATAATTGTCCTGTTACATTTTTTTTCTGGAAGTGGCAAGTATTCGACTTCTCGCCGGAAGGGAGCTCAGCGGTCCTGTAAAGTCGGCCGAAGGCTTTCTATGGTGTCTGAAGAACACGGAACGAGCATCTATAGGGTGGCAGCCAGTTTCCAGGAAACAAGTTGTTCAAAAATGGCTCTGAACACTATGGGACTTAACTTCTGAGGTCATCAGTCCCCTAGAACTTAGAACTACTTAAACCTAATTAACCTAAGGGCATCATACACATCCATGCCCAAGGCAGGATCCGAACTTGCGACCGTAGCGATCGCCCGGTTCGAGACTGTAGCGCCTAGAACCGCTCGGCCACTTCGGCCGGCAAACAAGTTGTGTTTGCCGCAATGCTTATTGTGGACAGGTCCTGGCGCTAATCCGATTGCCACAGGCTCTGTCCACACATCAAAGAGGAACCACCTGCGAGCGCATCCCTCGAGTGAGAAAGTTCGTTGCTTCCCTCCAAAATTACGGACTCTTCAATCAAAAGTAACACTGCTGGCACCAGATGTGGTGACCAATAGAGACAGATTGTTTGAAAATAGTACCAGCCTCATGACTCGTAATGATCCCTTTTTGCAAGGTTAGAGTGGCAGGTTTTTCTTCTTTCCTCTAATTGTTATGTAGAATATGGAACATATTTGTTCATCATATTGGCAGGAGCATTCAATCTCCCCTCCAAGTGAAAGCTGGGAATTGTGCGGGTTCTGGAGACAACTTTGATTGGAGAGGATTCGCTTCCTGGCTCTTGTCTGATACTGCCTGGTGCCCTCTCACCGTACTTGAAGAAAGTAGGCTTTGCTCAGGCCGCAGTGTAATCTAGCTTTTGAACAGCTCAAATTTAACTCATTTAGCTATACATTCTCAAAACTCAGTTACCTCTCTCACATATTTGTCTCTTTTAGCTTGCATTTTTGAGGTGTTCAGATGTTGAAGTCTTACTTATTTTTGCTTCCTGCAGTCTTCAAATTAAAAGTGAGTCCCTCCGAGTTTAGAGTCACTTGCTTTTAGTTTTCAACCATTTTCAGAACATTTTTCTGTATTCCAGAATGAGATTTTCACTCTGCAGCGGAGTGTGCGCTGATATGAAACTTCCTGGCAGATTAAAACTGTGTGCCCGACCGAGACTCGAAGTTAGGAAGGTAGGAGACGAGGTACTGGCAGAAGTAAAGCTGTGAGTACCGGGCGTGAGTCGTGCTTCGGTAGCTCTGTTGGTGGAGCACTTGCCCGCGAAAGGCAAAGGTCCCGAGTTCGAGTCTCGGTCGGGCACACAGTTTTAATCTGCCAGGAAGTTTCATTTTTCTGTATTATTCATTGTCATTTCTTCACATGATTAGTTTAAAAACAAGTTTTGTACTCTCTATCTGAATTATATTGTGGTGTCGTATAATGCCGCTATGGTTACTGCAGCCTTAAATGATAAAAATTTAACCAGCTGCTTTTCTAGGATGTTTGCTTCAGTCTGACGAGCTTCTCTTGTGTGCAGTAGCCAAGCACTATTTTTAGAGATCTAAAAGATGGAGGTGGTAACATGTGTCAAGTTCTCACGTGTTTTATAGCAGGGGTAGTTACTGCAGAAGCTATTCACCATTCATGTCAATTGCGTCACGCGTCGCAAGTAGGAACATTTTTTCATACTTCACACTAAATCAGCTAACTGCATGCCAGTGCACTACTTCTTTACAAAACGAGGCAGGTAATTTTCAAACTATTTCGCCAAACAAGATGTGTGCAAATAAGGTACATCTATTTCGTTTACATAGAGTTGAAAAACACTGAAAATATGCTGACACTGACTGGTGCCCTCTCACCGTACTTGAAGAAAGTAAGCTTTGCTCAGGCAGCAGATGACAAAACCAAATTTCCACTTTGGTTAAACTTAGTTATAATTTATTATTGTTTTACTCCTCGACGGATTTCTGTCATTTGGCCATTTTGGCTGGTTCTGAGCACTATGGGACTTAACATCTGAGGTCATCAGTTCCCTTAAACCTAACTAACCTAAGCACATGACACACAGCCATGCCCGAGGCAGGATTCGAACCTGCGACCATAGCAGTTGTGCGGTTCCGGACTGAAGCGCCTAGAACCGCTCGGCCACTACGGCCGGCTTGGCCATTTTCAAGTAGTACATACAACTTACGCATTTTTCATCTAAGTGACAGGTAAGCTCCGCATCTCATGCAGGCATCTCACAAAAGGAATATTTTTGTGTCTGTTTTACTGAAAACAGCTTAACGACCCGTAAAGCAAGCATAGTATCCAAACGGACACAACTGTGCAACACTTGGTTCATGACAGACTAGTTTCGTGCCCTGTTGCATGAGGTGAAGAGCGCACTTAAAACGTTTAGATAGTATAGGATTATATAGCATGTAGTTCTGGAAAACGGCCAGAGCGCAGGAACTTGTCGAGTAGTTCAAGAATAATAAATTACGACAAAGTGCAGCAGAGGTGGAAATGATTTTGTCATTTGCTCAATCTGTGACGGCTGCGAGACCCACCGTGAGTAAAAATTTTCATGCTGCTATAGATCTGGAACAAATTCCCAGCCAGCTGTTTTGCACGGTAAGTGTACTAATCAAATTATCCTGTCTTTGAATCCTGCCATGCAGTTAAAGAAAAAAAAAACGGTACGATGAAGCCACTAACAGCTGTGGTAACGTGAATTTATCTATCGAGAACCTGTTAGGTTCAAGCGGTCGCCTTCAAGTCAGGGATAAAATTACGCAAATTAAAGCAGTGCAGTACTGCTTTCAGAAAATGTTACATTATGGACTAAGCATTTACCCACCCTTGATGAGTATCTATGACACAAAACTGCGTTGAGAACCTTACATGGTTGTAGTTCTGGATACATTGGATTCAATGATAACTGCTTATGTACGCTCCTGAAGGTGTCAGCGTGCTGCCGAAACACTTCGTTACTTGGTAACAAAAATGCAGAAAGCACTGCACTGATGGCTTTCGCCTCGGGTAAAGGTCACAAGGGGACAGCTGTACCAGATGGTGTCGTTAGGCGTGGATGGACGTTTATCTGTGACGTCACGCTCGCTTACGTCAGACTGAGCTCTGAAATCAATCTGCGGGGTCGCTAGAGCCACGTATTGATTGCCTCGCTGCTGTTGCGCGCAGCCGTGGGTGGCTTCCTAGGTCCGGGCAGCGGCGGGGGCGTGCTAGCCTGCAAACCCGGTGACCTCACCCTGCAAAAACTGACTGCTGCCCCCACGTGAGAGAGCGAAGACAAATTTTTCAGGCTCTTGATAGAGAACCTTCTTCCCGATGTTTCAAAGAATAGCAGACTATGTTAGCAGAAGCTCGTGAAATGTTTTGAAAGCAGCTACAGAATTTATACAGATGGATCGAACAGAGTGGTCATATTTATTTCGAGCTTGACGTTTGTCTGATCTATTAATCTTTCTATATCAGTCTTTTTTTAAGTCGACTGTGATGGGTTCTTAGTCTATAATAAACCGATATTCAAACTTAAGTCGTACATATATCGCAATGTTGCGCAATCATTTATTTACTCTAAGAAACATCTAGAACAAATGTTTACCGCTATTTTTTCCGTGGCAAGCTGATCTGAGACGCTTCAAAAACACCGGTTGCAGCATCACTTATTGTTAAATTCTCTGATGGCTTCGCCAGCAACTCTACATACAAATGGAAGCAGGCCCTTACTTAAAGAACGATATATGATATGTCAAAGAAGCGTTGCACATGCAAATGACCCACTCACATGAATATGCACAATAAATGAAATGTGGGGCACCCTCCGAAAGAAATCAGATAGTTACAGTACATTTACTATATCATACACTCATCCAGAGAACGGCTTATGTAGCATAGGATGTGTAGTGAAGTGAGCTAGAGAGCTAGAATTATGCCGACATACGACTGATGTAGGTCAAGAAAAGGAAATTCGTAATCTTACTTAGCCTTCGCAATAAAGAAAAAGGAAATTCCTGCTGAAGCAGCAGATATGGATTTTACATTAGTGATATGCTTCCAGATGATCTGTTTTCTTACTAAACAAACTGATACAAAACATGGCAACATTTGTCTTCACGGTTTATCTGATATTAGAATACAAGCAAACAGCAGCACGCATTTTCTTTCAAACTTAGACGGAATTTGATATGTTCCGGACACTTTGCCTTGCACAGCAGATTAAACCCCGCTGTGAGTAGTTTTGTCTCGGAAAAATCGACGTCGTTCTTCTTATTGTGATAAAGATGATGATCTGATGGTAACTACTGGGTAAAAGGAGGAGGGGCGGTGTTGGAACGATATTTCGCCTGCCATATTGCAGTCAGTTCGAGACCTCGCCTCTTATTTGCTCGCAGGACAAGTCACGGTAACCATCTGGACTAAGCAAATCTGTTACTGATTTCTGGCCAAGAATCTGCAAGCGAAACTTCCTGGCCGATTAAAACTGTGTGCCGGACCGAGACTCGAACTCGGGACCTTTGCTTTTCGCGGGCAAGTGCTAGGTTCACAGGAGAGCTTCTGTAAAATTTGGAAGGTAAGAGACGAGATACTGGTAGAAGTAAAGCTGTGAGGACGGGGCGTGAGTCGTGCTTGGGTAGCTCAGATGATAGAGCACTTGCCCGCAAAAGGCAAAGTTCCCGAGTTCGAGTCTCGGTGCGGCACACAGTTTTAATCTGCCAGGAAGTTTCATATCAGCGCACACTCCGTTGCAGAGTGAAAATCTCATTCTGGACTCTGCAAGTGATTTCTCAGCGACCAAACTTACCACTACCTTAGCTACTATTGTGTAATTTAAACATTCAAGGACAGCTAGTGTAATTCAATGGGTGTAGAGCATAATTTGAAATGAAATTTTTCTGGCTGTGCATGGTTAGACACACGTGTACAAATAAGCCATGCTCGGCACATACATCGTGAACGGTTCAAGATATGGGAACGAGGTTTTCGGCAAGTGGTTGGTAGCAAAGAGGCGCGTATTTTTTGTTACTTGGGCAGTACTCTTAACGCATGTGTCAAGCGAGATATTGAAGTAAGTACATTTCTTTTAAATGGAACGGTGTATTTTTTCTACCGCATTTGATAGGCTTAGAAAACATATAACGCTTGCTATTACTCGCACTGAAACTTTGCGCAAAAATAGTGCTAACCTGGGAAAGACTGCTTTGGCGTAAACGCCGCGGTATCAACTAGTTCCCACTAAAGCTGCTCACTTCAACGTGAGTAGGTACACATACCTGAAATAGTTTTCCCAAGTCGCTTCTGATACGTTAGAACTTAGCATACAGTTCCGTTTACAGCTATCGTAGCTGGCCCTCTACCTAGGTCATAAGGTGGGACCAAAAGGAAGTCTTAGCAGCATGGGTCTATCCTCCTGCTGCATATAACGATTGAGCCTTTGCATGAGAAGCACACTTGGTGAAAGCTCCACCACAATAACCGATTCCGGCCATGTTGGCTCGCAACTTTAGCACATCTGTCGGATACTTCTGCGAAAAGTTGCGGCTCCAACATCAAAAAGCGTTATATCCTTGTAGTCGTATGTTCAAGAGCTTTCGAATGAGTATATTGTTCCATGGTTACTTAAGTATTTAGGTTGACATAGGAGTATTACCCATTTAACAAAATTACGCATCTCTGAGCCCATTATTTGCTGAATACCTCGTTTCGATTTTTTAAACCGTTCGTGAAATAAAACGTGTGCAAGTTCTAGATGATTCACACTGTACGTGGACCTGCTGTGCCATGTGTTGAATCAAGCTTGTTACAGTCTACTTCGGCAAACCCACACCAGCTACCCTCGAATGCTTAATTTGCAAAATAGATGCTAAGGTACTGACGAAACTAATCTTCCGTTTTGGTTGCTGGGAAATCGCTTGCACCTTTTCAGTCAGTGATACGTAACAGCATTAATATCGCTGGGTGGCTACCAAGAGTTAAGAGGGATAGGACGTCAGACGGGACGGCTTTGACCAGGAGAGGCACCACAGGACATTTTACTTTCCACTGCCTATACTTTTGCAGACAAATTCATATAACTTTGCCAGCGTGATCAGGAATGATTCAGGATTCACACTCACAGCAGCGGAAGTTCAAAAACATAACAAACTAATTTTTTTTTACTTGTGAAATTTCATCAATTTTTTCACTTACTATTGACTGCATTTTATGTTCTTTAAGTACACTTGTCTTCATAAGTAAGACAGATTCTTCGATGAATTTTGCACTACTTACTAAACAAAAATTCCTTAATGCAAGCCGGCCGAAGTGGCCGTGCGGTTAAAGGCGCTGCAGTCTGGAACCGCGAGACCGCTACGGTCGCAGGTTCGAATCCTGCCTCGGGCATGGATGTTTGTGATGTCCTTAGGTTAGTTAGGTTTAACTAGTTCTAAGTTCTAGGGGACTAATGACCTCAGCAGTTGAGTCCCATAGTGCTCAGAGCCATTTGATTTGAACCTTAATGCAAGACTCTAGAATTTTCAAAATCTTTGACCAGGAGAGGCATCACAGGACATTTTAATTTCCACTGCCTATACTTTTACAGACAAATTCATATAACTTTGCCAGCATGATCAGGAAGGATTCGGGATTCACACTCATAGCAGCGGAAGTTCAAAAACATAACAAACTAATTTTCTTTACTTGTGAAATTTCATCTTTTTTTTCACTTACTATTGGCTGCATTTTATGTTCTTTACATACACTTTTCTTCATAAGTAAGACAGATTCTTCGATGAATTTTGCACTACCTATTAAACACAAACTCCTTAATGCAAGACTCTAGAATTTTCAAAATGTGTTAAAAACTGTGGTAAAAATTCAGATAATTAACTATAAAATTTGAGGTCAAAATGTAACAGCTCATTCATTTTTTCATAAATTAAATAAATTCTATAGTTTAACACACTTCTAAGTATGATTTGCACGCCGTGAAAAATTCATCGAAGAATGTCGGTTACTTACGAAGAAAAGTGTACCTATAGCGACAAATGTAGCCAATAGTAAGTGACAAAAATGATGAAATTTCACTTGTGAAAAAAAAATTATTTTGCTATGTTTTTGAACTTGTACTGCTATGAGTGTGAATCCTGAATCCTTCTTGGTCATGCTGACAAAGTTTTATGAATTTATTTGTAAAAGTATAGACAGAGGAAATTAAAATGTCTTGTGATACGTCTCCTGTTCCAAGCCGGCCCGTTCGACGTCCTACACCCCCCCCCCGCCCCCCACCCCCCACCCCCCTTAACCAGTCAAGGCTGAGATCTCGGAATTTAAGTGGCTCGCCCTGTGAAGAGAGTGGAGGAAAGGTGGTTGTAACTGCTAGTGTGTCAGTTCTGCGTCGCACGCGGCTGAAGTGCCGGTGTGACGTGCGTGTGGCTTGGGGCAGGGCTGGCACTACGGGCCTCACCTTGGCCGGCCGCATGCCCAGCAGGCGGTCCAGCTCGTCGTAGAACTGGTCCCGCGGGTTGCGGTCCTCGCAGGCGCCCAGCCACGGCACAGAGATGCACAGCGCCACCGCCAACCACAGCCCAGGGCGCGCCATCTTGTCGCTCGATAGACGCTGCTCGAGACTGCTCCACACCCCGCTGCGGCGAAAGCGCGACTGGGGCGTCGCCGCCGCCCTGCGACGGCCGCCGCGCACCACACGCTATCGATCTGCCACGGCTGCCAACTTAGAGCAGCTGTGATTGTGCTGCCGCTTAACACATTTCCGCCCTTGTATCCGAACCTGTGCAAGTTTCATACGTCATGTTCCAGACACTCTGTGACCAAAATGATACTGAAACAGAGGACGACAAAGGCCGAAATACTAAATGTCATTTTTGCGAAGCTGTTTCACAGAGGAAGACTGCACTGTTGTTCCTTCTCTAGAATGCCGCGCAGATGATAAAATGGTGGATATCGAAATAGACGACAGAGGGATAGAGAAACAATTAAAATCTCTCAAAAGAGCAAAGGGTAGCGGAGTACGTGTGGAGTGCACATGTGGGTTTTTTAGGTTAGAGAATTCCCTCCCTAGGCCCGACAAAATGCCTTGTGAGACGCAACAAGGCAGCAGTAGGCAAAACGCAACAGGGAATGACAATATTAATGTGGTAATAGTAAACTGCAGGAGCGTCTATAGAAAGGTCCCAGAACTGCTCTCATTAATAAACGGCCACAACGCCCTCATACTACTAGGGACGGAAAGTTGGCTGAAACCGGAGGTAAACAGTAATGAAATTCTAAACTCACCTTGGAATGTATACCGCAGAGACAGGCTGGAAAGTGAAGAGGGAGGCGTGTTTATAGCGATACAAAGTGCAATAGTATCGAAGGAAATTGTCGGAGATCCGAAATGTGAAATAATTTGGGTGAAGGTCATGGTTAAAGCAGGCTCAGACACGGTAATTGGATGTCTCTATAGGCCCCATGGCTCAGTAGCTGTTGTGGCAGAACACCTGAAGAAAAATTTGGAATATATTTAGAGTAGATTTCCCAACCATGTTATAGTTTTGGGTAGAGATTTTAATTTACCAGATATAGACTGGGAGACTCGAACGTTTATAACAGGTGGCAGGGACAAAGAATCCAGTGAAATTTTTTTAAATGCGTTATCTGGAAACTACCTTGAGCAATTAAACAGAGAACCCACTCGTGGCGGTAACATATTAGACCTTCTGGTGACAAACAGACCCGAACTATTTGAAACAGTTTACGCAGAACAGGGAATCAGCGATCATAAAGCAGTTACTGCATCGATGATTTCAGCCGTAAATAGAAATATTAAAATAGGTAGGAACATTTTTCTGTTTAGCAGAAGCGACAAAAAGCAGATTTCAGAGTACTTGACGGCTCAACACAGAAGTTTTATCTAAAGTACAGATAGTGTTGAGGATCGGTGGACTAAGTTCAAAACCATCATACAATATGTATTACATGAGTATGTGCCAAGCAAGATCGTAAGATATGGGAAAGAGCCACCGTGGTACAACAACCGAGTTTGAAAACTGCTATGGAAGCAAAGGGAACTGCACAGCAAACATAAACATAGCCAAAGCATTGCAGACAAACAAAAATGTAGTGTGAGGAGGTCTATGCGAGAGGCGTTCAACGAATTCGAAAGTAAGGTTCTATGTACTGACTTGGCAGAAATTCCTAAGAAATTTTGGTCTTATGTCAAAGCAGTAGGTGGATCAAAACAAAATATCCAGACACTCTGTGACCAAAATCGTGCTGAAACAGAGGATGACAGACTAAAGGCCGAAATACTAAATGTCTTTTTCCAAAGCTGTTTCACAGAGGAAGACTGCACTGTAGTTCCTTCTCTAGATTGTCGCACAGATGCCAAATGGTAGATATCGAAACAGACGACAGAGGGATAGAGAAACACTTAAAATCGCTCAAAAGAAGAAAGGCCGCTGGACCTGATGGGATACCACTTCGATTATACACCGAGTACGCGAAGGAACTTGCTCCCCCTTCTTGCAGCAGTGTATCGTAGGTCTCTAGAAGAGCGTAGCGTAGGGATTGAAAAAGGCCACAGGTCATCCCCGTTTTCAAGAAGGGACGTCGAACATATGTGCAGAACTATAGACCTATATCTCTAACGTCGATCAGTTGTAGAATTTTGGAACACGTATTATGTTCGAGTATAATGACTTTTCTGGAGACTAGAAATCTACTCTGTACGAATCAGGATGAGTTTCGATAAAGGCGATCGTGTGAAACCCAGCTCGCATTATTCGTCCACGAGACTCAGAGGGCCATAGACGCGGGTTTCCAAGTACATGACGTGTTTCTTGACTTCCGCAAGGTGTTCGATATAGTTCCCCACAGTCGTTTAATGAACAAAGTAAGAGCATATGGACCAACAGACCAATTGTGTGATTGGATTGAAGAGTTAATAGATAACAGAACGCAGCATGTCATTCTCAATGGAGAGAAGTCTTCCGAAGTAAGAGTGATTTCAGGTGTGCCGCAGGGGTGTGTCGGAGGACCGTTGCTACAATATACATAAATGACCTTCTGGATGACATCGGAAGTTCAATGAGGCTTTTTGCGGATGATGCTGTGGTATATCGAGAGGTTGTAACAATGGAAACTTGTACTGAAATGGAGGAGAATCTGCAGCGAATTGACAATTGAATCTCAATGTAGACAAGTTTAATGTGCTGCGAATACATAGAAAGAAAGATACCTTATCATTTAGCTACAATATAGCAGCTCAGGAACTGGAAACAGTTAATTCCATAAATTATCTGGGAGTACGCATTAGGAGTGATTTAAAATGGAATGATCATATAACGTTCATCGTCGGTAAAGCAGATGCCAGACTGAGACTCATTGGAAGAATGAATCCTAAGGAAATGCAATCCGAAAACAAAGGAAGAAGGTTACAGTACACTTGTCCTCCCACTGCTTGAATACTGCTCAGCAGTGTGGGATCCGTACCAGATTGGGTTGATAGAAGAGATAGAGAAGATCCAACGGAGAGCAGCGCGCTTCGTTACAGGATCATTTAGTAATCGCGAAAGCGTTACGCAGATGATAGATAAACTCCAGTGGAAGACTCTGCAGGAGAGACGCTCAGTAGCTCGGTACGGGCTTTTGTTGAAGTTTAGAGAACATACCCTCACCGAGGAGTCAAGCAGTATATTGCTCCCTCCTACGTATATCTCGCGAAGAGACCATGAGGATAAAATCAGAGATATTAGAACCCACACAGAGGCACACCGACAATCCTTCTTTCCAGGAACAATATGAGACTGGAATAGAAGGGAGAACCGATAGAGGTACTCAAGGTACCCTCCGCCACACACCGTCACGTGGTTTTCGGAATATGGATGTAGATGTAGATGGTTCATTCAGTGGGGCCTTGGTCCGGATGTTATGTTTCAACTCAGAATCTATAAGTTTTGTACTGAAAGAGTGCGAACAGTCCATTGAACATTGGTAGACCTAGCGCCATTTGAAAGTTCTAAGTTGTCCGTTGTCCCTTGCACAAGCAATCTGAACTTCTTTTCGTACCTGCAGGAGAGGTTTGTGTTTTGTACTTTTTATTACAATTGAGGAGATGAGAACGATAAGCACACAGTCATCAATTTTGAGATTGTGGCATGTATGCACGCTCCTGACATCTCTTCATCTTATGGTGAACCAGTTTTATCTATATCTGTAACACCCATTGCTGCACAGTGTGTCTACAGCGTGGAACATTGATCGTGAGCGGGCCAAATTTCTCACGAAATAAGCACCAAACGAAAAAACTACAAAGAACGAAACTTGTCTACCTTGAAAGGAGAAACCAGATGGCTCTGGTTGGCCCGCTAGATGGCGCTGCCTTAGGTCAAACGGATATCAACTGCGTTTTTTAAAATAGGAACCCCCATTACATATTCGTGTAGTACGTAAAGAAATATGAATGTTTTAGTTGGACAACTTTTTTCGCTTTGTGATAGATGGCGCTGTAATAGTCACAAACATATGGCTCACAATTTTAGACGAACAGTTGGTAACAGGTAGGTTCTTTAAATTAAAATCAGAACGTAGGTATGTTTGACCATTTTATTTCGCTTGTTCCAATGTGATGTATGTACTTTTGTGAACTTATCATTTCTGAGAACGCATGCTGTTACAGCATGATTACCTGTAAATACCACATTAATGCAATAAATACTCAAAATGATGTCCGTCAACCTCAATGCATTTGGCAATACGTGTAACGACATTTCTCTCAACAGCGAGTAGTTCGCCTTCCGTTATTTTCGCATATGCGTTGACAATGCGCTGACGCATGTTGTCAGGCGTTGTCGGTGGATCATGATAGCAAATATCCTTCAACTTTGGCCACGGAAAGAAATCCGGGGACGTCAGATCCGGTGAACGTGCGGGCCGTAGTATGGTGCTTCGACGACCAATCCACAACTCATGAAATATGCTATTCAATACCGCTTCAACATCAAGCGAGCTATGTGCTGGACATCCATCATGTTGGAAGTACATCGCCATTCTGTCATACAGTGAAACATCTTGTAGTAACATCGATAGAACATTACGTAGGAAATCAGCATACATTGCACCATTTAGATTGCCATCGATGAAATGGGGGCCAATTATCCTTCCTTCCGTAATGCTGTACCATACATTAACCCGCCAAGATCGCTGATATTCCACTTGTCGCAGCCATCGTGGATTTTCCGTTGCCCAGTAGTGCATATTATGCCGGTTTACGTCACCGCTGTTGGTGAATGATGCTTCGTCGCTAAATAGAACGCGTGCAAAAAATTTGTCATCGTCCCGTAATTTCTCTCGTGCCCAGTGGCAGAACTGTACATGACTTTCCAAGTCGTCGCCACGCAATTCCTGGTGCATAGAAATATGGTACGGGTGCAAACGATGTTGACGTAGCATTCTCAACACCGACGTTTTTGAGATTCCCGATTCTCGCGCAATTTTTCTGCTACTGATGTGCGGATTAGTCGCGACTTGGGCGTCATCATTTGTCGCAGGTCGTGGTTGACGTCTCACATGTGGCTGAACGCTTCCTGTTTCCTTAAATAACGTACTATCCGGCGAACGGTCCGGACACTTGGATGAAGTCGTCCAGGATACCGAGCAGCATACAAAGCACACGCCCGTTGAGCATTTTGGTCACAATAGCCACACATAAACACATATCGACGTTTTCCGCAATTGGTAAACGGTCCACTTTAACGCCGTTAATGTATCACGAAGCAAATACCGTCCGCACTGGCGGAATGTTACGTGATACCACGTACTTACACGTTTGTTACTATTACAGCGCCATCTATCACAAAGCGAAAAAAGTTGTCCAACTAAAACATTCATATTTCTTTACGTACTACACGAATATGTAATAAAAAATGGGGGTTCCTATTTTAAAAAACGCAGTTGATATCCGTTTGACCTACGGCAGCGCCATCTAGCGGGCCAACCATAGCGCCATCTGGTTTCCCCCTTCAAGCTAGACAAGTTTCGTTCTTTGTAGTCTTATCGTTTGACGCTTATTTCGTGAGATATTTGGCCCGTTCACGATTATTGGACCACCTTGTATATCCGTAACACCCACAGTATTTATAAGCATTCACGAAAAGCTGTCTCAAAGATTTGTCGGATATTCATTTCCGAATGCGCCAAAATCACAAAGCGTAACTGGGTTGATAAGATAATTTATTGTCTACATCATGTACGTGGTTGTAATACTTCATAATCGGAGGTGTATCGGCGATTTTTACAGAACCTTAATGCTTGATGAAAATGAGGGTCATGATTCTGTATGAATAGTATCTGTTCTTTATGTTCTGATTCTCGTTTCACATTAATTACGAAGTCTACAGCTGTCAAAAGAGACTATTGTCAAAAGCATATATTTGGAAATTTTGTGAATTAACAGTAATAATAATTATAATCTTAAATATTAATTAAGATTTCATAGCACAAAGTGGATACATTATTTTTTTCGTAGGAAGTACAGGTCGTTGAGACTTGGTTAAAAAGCAATTCATATTTATGAGACTTGATGTTTGCCTATAAATTTGATTTTCACAAACATCCATTTTTCTCAAACTTTTATTTGCGTGCTTTGGGCCCTTATGGTTCTCATTGCCTTAGTTGTTTCCATATTCATAGTGACGTGCAATGGAAAAGGTATCTCCTTTCCTTCCACTGTTACTTACCACAAAGGACGTTATATTTACAAAAAAAAAAAAAAATACACATGTGCCAATACGGCTAACGCTCTGAAGGTTCCCAACAAATTTAATTATTCATACACACTGAGGTGACAAAAGCCATGGGATAGTTCCTGATATCGTTTCGCACCTGCTGTTGCACGGCGTAGTGAAGGAACCCGACGTGGCAGGGACTCAGCAAGTCGTTTGAAGTCCCCTGTAAAATACTGGGGCATGGTGCCTCTATAGCCGTCCATAAACGCGGAAGAGTTGCCAGCTGCAGGATTTTATGCACGAACTGACTTCTCGATTATGTCCCATAAATGTTCGATGGTGTTCACGTCGGGCGATCTGCGTGGGCAAACCATTCGCTCAAATTCGCCACAATGTTCATCAAACCAATCGCGAAGCCGGCCGGTGTGGCCGTGCGGTCTAGGCGCTTCAGTCTGGAACCGCGTGACCGCTCCGGTCGCAGGTTCGAATCCTGCCTCGGGCATGGATGTGTGTGATGTCCTTAGGTTAGTTAGGTTTAAGTAGTTCTAAGTTCTAGGGGACTAATGACCACAGATGTTAAGTCCCATAGTGCTCAGAGCCATTTGAACCATTTGAACCAATCGCGAACAATTGCGGCGCAGTGACATGGCGCATTCTCATCCACAAACATTCCATCACTGTTTGGGAACATGAAGTCCATGATTGGCTACAACTGGTCTCCAAGTAGCCAAACAACCATTTCCTATCAATGATCGGTTCATTTGGACCAGAGGACCCAGTGCATTCCATGTAAACATAGACCACACTATTATGGGATCAGCTTTCACAGTGCCTTGTTGACGGGTCCATGGCTTCGTGAGATCTGGGCCACACTCGAACCCACCATTAGCTCTTACCAACTGAAATCGGGACTCATCTGACCAGGCCACTATTTTCTAGTCGTCTAGAGTCCAACCTACACATCACAAGCCCAGGAGAGGCGCTGCCGGTGATGTCGTGCTGCCATAGACCATTAATGCCAAATTTCGCCACACTGTCCTAACGGATACGCTCTTCGCACGTCCCACATTGATTTCTACAGTTATTTCGCGCAATTTTGCTTGTCTATTAGCACCGACAGTCTATGCAAACACCACTGCTTTCGGTCGTTAAGTGAGCGCCATCGGTCTCTACGTTGTCTGTGGCGAGAGGTAGCATCTGAAATTTGATATTCTCGGCACATTCTTGACAATGTGGATCTCGGAATGTTGATTTCCCTAATAATTTCTGAAATGAAATGTCCCGTGCGCCTACCTCAATGTATCATTCCGCGTTGAAAATCTGTTGGTTCCCATCGTGCCGCCGTAACCACGTCGGAAACCATTTCAGATCACTCACCTGAGGGCAAATGACAGTTCCACCAATGCACTGCTCTTTTGTACCTTATGAACACGATCTCCCGCCAGCTGTGTATGTGAACACCGCTATTCATGACTTTTGTCACCCCATTGTAGATAAGTCATCTATAGGCTTTGATGAACGAGTTTGTGATCATCAAAATACGTGACATAAATGACCATATCGTTTGATTCCATACACTTAGTAGATTCAATTTTTCACAACTCCACTGGACCGTAGACCCTAGTATTTGACATAAATTTCAACCTGATACGCCTACTCGTTCCTGAGAAATGGGATTTAGCAGACGGACAGACTGACAACAAATGGCAATAAAAATTTTTGCAAGTTGCAAATAAACAATTTTCGGATTGTTTTCCTTCATTTGTACTGCGAAACCTGGATTCCTGCTAAATTTCATGATTCTAGGTCAACGGGGAGTACCCTATAGGTTTTGATGAGTGAGTTGCGGGTAGCGAAATGTGTGGCATAAATGGACGCATCTTTTGATTGCATTGAGTTAGAAGCTCAGACTTTTCACACTGCTTAGGGACCGTGTGTCTTGGTGTGTGACATATATTTCAGCTCGATACTTACACCTCTGCCTGGGAAAAAGGAGTCTTAGCTGTCGGACAAACAGACAGACAGGGGGACGAACTACAAAGTCCGTAAAGCCGTCGGCACACGGACCGTGCATCCTAACGTTGAGCGTTGAGCGTGCCGAGTTTCTGACGTCATGGCGTGGAATAGCACGTTCGGGAGCAATATCTGGCATGTCAACATATTCTGAGCGTGCGTCTGAGCGTTGACCAATGAGATGGCACAACGCCACCTACGTCACACGCACGCCGTCTCCCTTCAGTACAGAGTTGTGAGGCGCCATATTGGCATTCATTTCAAGCCGATATGTATATATACCGTTCCGAGCAACAGAAAATTGAGAATCACTGCAAAACCCGTTGTTAACTGTGTGATTCGTTCCAATAAAATAATGAGAAACATCATATTCGTGGCAAAAGAATTATTGTAACTTGCGCATAGTGAGAGTAGGCTATTTGAAGGCAGCATAACACTGAAGATCCACCCAAAACGCATTGTTCTTGGTACAGTTTGTTATAATTAAATTTCTGTTAGTAACATATCTACGATTAAGGTTTTTAGCAAGTGGTAACATACTATAATTTGCAACGAAAGTGGCGTGCTGGATTAGCGGAATGAATAGCGTCACTGTCTCAAATGAGATATTTTTTTTTTTTTTTGTTGGGCGGTGGTTCGCGTCCTGACACAACCGATTTTTTTTCTGACATTCGCGTCTTTATTAGGTTCTGATACTTTATTATTAGTTTAATATAAGTATATAGTATAATATTTGATGTTATGTAAATACAAGTTCACCTTTTTTTGAGGGGTGACTTTGTTCGATTGTCTTGATCTACAGGACACCTTGCGCTACTTGTGTAAAGCTATTTTGCTCCTTTCTCTTTCACGCTTCGTAATTGCAAAGATTCTGCTACTGGGTACGAACAGTGATCAAGTAAGACTGACCTTGGGGTTTTACTAAAATGTGGGAATGATGAAATAATGTTTATCTTATGCGGATAAGTATTCCAAATTTGTACCGCACTGTTTGTAATGGAACTATTATATGTCTCTGTCCTTACTGATTGGGAGTGGTACTTTCCTTTTCGTGGACGATGGAGGAAATGTGTGTTGTAATACAGCTAACGTGGGAATTTTACGCGCCCCCGTTGAGTAAACAGTGTGGTTTACGATCTAGAAACATCCCTCAACTGCCGCCGGAGTGCGTTGCGATCGCGTATACCACGACGGGGCCCATGTGCGGTATGCACAAGTCGCATCGTTCCCGAGCGTTCAGCAGCACGTTGAACTTGGCACGCTCAACGTTAACGTTCGACAGCACGTTCCCTGTGCCGACGGCTTAAGGGTTCCGTTTTTATCGATTGAAGTACGGACTCCTAAAAAGAAATGGAGTTCATTAATTCAATGTTGTCAAACAATGACAGGAGATTGTGGCTATTATGCGATAAAAATTGTTGATGGTGTACAGCAGTAATGAGCCACGAAATAGCTTTACGTTACTTAATTGAAAACGTGCCGTTACTAGTTTCGAATTGATACAGCTCATCACCAGACGGCTTGCATGGTTTCGTCACAACACATGTTCTGTTGGTTTACAAATGTGTTGTCTTAGAACAAGCCACCCTACCGGTGGGGAAAGGGTGTCTACAAATTTAAACTAAATGGTATGTGGGAGCACACAGACCCATTTTAAAGTAAACACGAGGTGATCCAGTCGTTATTCGGGAGGACGGCGGTTCAACTCCGAGTCCGGCCATCTACATTTAAGTTTTCCGTGATTTTCCTAAATTGAATGGGCGTGGCCTTTTTCTTGCCTTATCCTTGAAAAATTCCGAGCTTGTGCTCCGTGTCGTATGAACTCGATGTCTACGGGACATTAAACACTAATCTTCCTCAGTGTTAAAAAAAAAAAACACAGAAAGAACACATTGTTCTCCTGCAGCTAGTCACCCTAAGGAGTTGCTTAACAAGGGCCTAACCAGAACTTTGTGATGACACCGTGCTTTTAGCCAGCAGTGAAGATGAACTTGCTGAGCAACTAACAAAAGTTAAGGACAATAGTCTAAATGTGGATTACAGTAGATAAAAACTTCAGCAAGCGCAAATTCATAATAACTGAGTGAGAAGCACAGGTTCATTTCATAGGTCGATTAAAGGATCCGGAAGTCATGCATTCTTTCGTGTGTCTTGGGTCAACTGTCTGCGCCATGGGAAGCTGTGAAGATGAAAGAAGAAGACGGATCACGCTAGGGCGAGTAGCTATGAAGAACCTCACCAAGATCTGACAGGAAGGAGAGATAATGAACGCCCCAAAGATCCAGGTTGTTGGAACACTCGGTTTTCCGTCTTCATTTACAGTTGCGAATTGTTGACCCTTGAGGTCAAAGACAAGCAACATGGTGGTGCAGTTGAGCTTTGATGCTGGCGCAGGATGCTGCACACAAAATGGACCGAAAGGAGAACGAGCTCGTCCATTACTGAGCAGCTTAGTATCTCCGCGCGCCTTTCTTCTCGTGTTAACCAAAAAATTCTCCAGTCCTTTCGCCGTATTGTGAGAAAAGATTGAGAAAATCTAGAGAAATGATTATGGAAGGGAAGATGGAGGGCAAGAGACCGAGTGGAAGAGGAGCGACCAGATGGATAGGTAAAACCAAGAAGATCTGAGGTCCACCTCTTCAGCAGGTCCTAGGCGAAGTTGGTAACCGTCCGAGAAGGAGACGCTTGATCCATGGAGTCACGACGCTAGGCAACGAGCACAACGACATCTGACTATTAACGCACCAAGATTTTCTTCACTGCTTTCCCACTTTTATGGCAAACTTAGTGTTCACTTAAATGTGCCATCGATGTCATGCTTAGTGCGACAATGTAGAAGTGGGGGCTGTTTACAGTTTAGCCGCCCTGGCTGGTCGTGCGGTTCTAGGCGCTACAGTCTGGAACCGCGCGACAGCTGCGGTCGCAGGTTCAAATCCTGCCTCGGGCATGGATGTGTGTGATGTCCTTAGGTTAGTTAGGTATAAGTAGTTCTAAGTTCTAGGGGACTGATGACCTCAGAAATTAAGTCCCATAGCGCTCAGAGCCATTTTTTTTTTACAGTTTACAAAAAAAAATGGCTCTGAGCACTATGGGACTTAACTGCTGTGGTCACCAGTCCCCTAGAACTTAGAACTACTTAAACCCATCTAACCTAAGGACACCACACACATCCATGCCCGAGGCAGGATTCGAACCTACGACCGTAGCGGTCGCGCGGTCCCAGATTGTAGCGCCTAGAACCACTCGGCCACTCCGGACGGCTACAGTTTACAGATATTGCATTTAATTGGTCATTTCAGGTTTGGTACTCGAAAATGAAACTATTCACAATTAAATCTTTCTCGTGAAGGGACTCGCCATATGATACTGTTTCACTTCTCCAAAGACTCTGTCTTTTTAAAGAGAATGGGACAGCAGCAGCCTCTCCCACCCGATTCGGAAACGAAGTGTTGTAGGAGTGATTATCAGAAGCTACTTCACTGCAGCCATTTAAGTCGCAGTTCTTCAGCAATTTAATAACAAATTCGGCATCCAAGTTTGATGTACTGAAACACTAATTCGTAATCGTTGCTGTACTGAAACACTAATTCGTATTCTTTCTACATATTTAGCTATACAGACAAAATTTCGATTGCTAACTCCTTTCAGGATATGGTTGTTAAATATTTTGCTACTCTGATGAATCACAAATTCCGTAACATGAGCACCATTATGCTGACCTGATACGTATGTCTTTTACAAAACACTATACAGTCGTAATTTCGTTGTGAGAGCTGCTTAATTTCGACGTGTAGTGCATACTTCTAGGCCGTCTGGATCAGCGACTGGCGTCAGGCTGTCGATTGCCAACCAATGACCACTGACCAACGACTGCCGATCACCGACCTTATGTTCTTCGATGTTGCGCATCCCCGCATAAGTGGTCTTGTGACCTTACATTCTTCTCTCTTGCTCGTCACTGGAATACGTGCTCAGGAGTTGCTTCGGTCCATCCGGTGTTGGTTCAAATGGCTCCGAGCACTATGGGACTTAACTTCTGAGGTCATCAGTCCCCTAGAACTTAGAACTACTTAAACCTAACTAACCTAAGGACATCACACACAACCATGCCCGAGGCAGGATTCGAACCTGCTACCGTAGCGGTCGCGCGGTTCCAGACTGTAGCGCCTAGAACCGCTCGGCCACTCCGGCCGGCCCATCCGGTGTCATGTGGGTGTCACAAGACTAATGTTTGTCCCTATCCGCTGCCTTCAGGGTTACTCGCATTACCGGCGGCAGCAAATACACAGCTCCGTCTCAACACACTGCTTTCATGAGGACTTGGCTTGACGCCATACGAAATTACTTTTTAAGCATTTTTACCCGTTTGGTTCCCTATTTGCAAAAGGTTTTCTCAAGGAGAAGCTAGTGTCACCGAAACTTACCAGTAAGCTTTGCGAGAAAGTAAATTTTCCCTGCATGGGAGTTAATATCGTTGGGTAGGTTTTAGGCCAAGAGTTTACTCTGACGTTGAGGAAGAAAGATACACAAATTTAAACAATTACACAATTTTGTATGTAACGGATCTGGGCTCTTTTTTCTTGCTGTACTCAGTTTCGTTTCTATTGCCCATACTACTCGTACATTCTTGCGATCCCTCGACATATACCCCAATACTCTACAGCTAAAACATTTCATGAATTTATTAATAAACTTACCATGACACTGCGTACTGTTGGGTGGGCGGGGGGAGGGGGGAGGGGAGGGGAAAAGCTGTAAGTTACTTTTTCGAATTGGTTTTACTTTGTAAGACATAATGGTCATTTATATTATGGAAGCGATATCTATCAACTCTCCTCTTGCGCTGACTGTGGTTTTTATTTGCTCGTCATAGAATACCTGTTTGAACACAGCTCGACCCAGCGTCCCAATTTAAAGCATTGCTTCCCTGTAAATCAGAAGCATCTAGCACTCTACAAGTAGCTTCCCTGCACTGGTATTGTAATTGGCCAACCATGGAACCACACGGTACAGTAGTTTCCGATTTTCTCTGCTGGCTAGGAAACATCCGGCAAGCACAGTTCAAATGGCTCTGAGCACTATGGGGCTTAACTTCTGAGGTCATCAGTCCCCTAGAACTTAGAACTACTTAAACGTAACTAACCTAAGGACACCACACACATCCATGCCCGAGGCAGAATGTAGCGCCTAGAACCGCTCGGCCACTCCGGCCTGCGCAAGCACAGTAATCAACTGTTCATCTACTTTGATAATTCTCAATGAGTAGTGTGTGGACTTTCAACCTGTTTGTTGTTCTACCTCTAAATAACATTTTTCTCTTGGCAGAGCCTACAATTTTCGCCTCTCACCTTTTAACAGTAAATCATACATATTTGGATCAGTAAACTCATATGCTCTGTCACAATTATCTAGGAACTCACTAAAGTGATCTCGTCTCCATCAATGTTTTGAGGTAAAAATTTTAAAGCATAAGCTAAACTTGAGCTAGCACATGTGGTCTAGAGGTAGCGTCTTTGATTAGCAATCAAAACGTACTGGATCCTCAGTTCGAAACTCGCCACCGCTTTAATTGGCGGCCAAAGACTTCCGGCATAAGAAGTCACCCTCATTTCGGAATAGTCCCCCATTCGGATCTTTGGCAGAGACTGCCAAAAGGGAGGTGACCACGAGAAAAAAATTGAACGGCGGGATAACCTTCTACGAGACGGAGGTGTAATGTCAGAAGCTTGAACGTGGAAGGGAAGCTAGAAAAACTGTTAGGGAAATACAAAGGCTCAGTCTAGATATAATAGCGGTCAGTGAAGTGAAATGCGAAGAAGACGAGGGTTTCTGGTCAGATGAGTATCGGGTAATATCAACAGCAGCAGAAAATGGTATAACGGGAGTAGTATTCGTTGTGAATAGGAAGGTAGGCAGAAAGAGTGTTATTGTGAACAGTTCAGTCATAGGGTTGTTCTTATCAGAAGTTGAAGAGACAGAGAAAGTATATGATGATATTGAAAGAATCATACAGAATGTAAAGTCATGGGAGACTGGAATGTAGAATATTGGCTTAGGACAAGGAATGAGAGAGAAGAAAGACTAAGTGAGCTCTCTAATAATAGTAATAGCGAATACTCTGTTCAAGAATCACAAGAAGAGGAGGTATGCTTGGAAAAGACCCGGTGATACGGGAAGATTTCATTTAGATTACATCATGGTCAGACAGAGATTCCGAAATCATGTATTGGATTGTTAGGCGTGATGAAGAGTAAGCTGATGTTTAAGAGATTAGTCAGGAAGAATCAATACGCAAAGAGTGGGATATGGAAGTATTAAGAAATGACGAGACACGCTGGAACTTCTTTAAGGGTATAGATACAGAAATAAGGAATAGTTCAGTAGGCAATTCGGTGAAGAGGAATGGACAGCTCTAAAAAGGGCAATCAAGTAAGCTGGAAAGAAAAACATAAGTACAAAGAAGGTAACTGCGAAGAAACCATGGATAACAGAAGAAATTCTTCAGTTGATCGATGAAAGAAGGGTACAAAAATGTTAGGGAAATTCAGGAATACAGAAATATAAGACACTGAGAAATGAAATAAATAGCAAGTACAGGGAAGCTGCACGAAAAATGTGAAGAAATTGACAAACAAATTGTCGGAAGGACAAAGGTGAAAATAACCTTCGGTGAAATTAAAAGCAAGGATGGTAACATTAAGAGAGAAAGGGAATTCCGATGTTAAAGCAGAGGACTGAGCGAATAGGTGGAAAGATTACATTGAGGGTCTCTGTGAGTGGAAGCTTTGGAGGACTTAAGATCAAATAAGGCAGAAGGGATGGACAACATTCCATCAGAATTTCTAAAATCATTGGGGGAAGTGGCAGCAAAACGTCTATTCACTCTGGTGTGCAGAATGTATGAGACTGGCGGCATAACATCTGATTTTCGGAAAAATATCATCCACGTAATTCCGAAGACAGCAAGAGCTGACAAGCGCGAGAATTATTGCACAATCAGCTTAACAGCTCATGCATCCAAGTTGCTGACAAGTATAATATACAGAAGATTAGGAAAGAAAATTGAGCATGTCTTAGATGAAGATCAGTTCGGCTTTAGATTAAAGCCACCAGAGAGGGAATTCTGTCGTTGCGGTTGATAATGGAACTAACACTAAAAAAAATCAAGACACGTTCATAGGAGTTTTCGAACTGGAAAAAGCGTTCTACAATGTAAAATGGTACAAGATGTTCGAAATTCTGAGAAAAATAGTGAAAACAGGTAATACATAATATGTACAAGAACCAAGAGGAAATAATAAGACTGACGACCAAGATCGAAGTGCTCGGATTAAAAAGGGTGTAAGACAGGGATGTAGTCTTTCGCCCCTACTACTCAATCTGTATATCGAAGAAGCACGAGCACAGAATATGGAGTGAGAGTAAATCGAAGAAAGACGAAAGTAATGAGAAGTAGCAAAAATGAGAACAGTGAGAAACTTAACATCAGGAGTGATGGTCACCAAGTAGATGAAGTTAAGGAATTCTGCTACCTAGGCAGCAAAATAACCCATGACGGACGGAGCAAAAGCAGACTATCACTGGCAAAAAGGGCATTCCTGAGAATGTATGTTTGTATGGTAGTGATACATGGACTATGGAAAAACCAGAAGAGAATCAAAGTATTTGAGTTGTGGTGCTATAGACGAATGATAAAAATTAGGTGGATTGATGAGGTAATGAATAAGGATGTTCTCCGCAGAATCGGAGAGGAAAGGAATGTGTGAAAAACACTGACAAGGAGAAGAGATAGGATGATAGGAAATCTGTTAAGACATCAGGGAATGACTTCCATGGTACTAGAGGGAGCTGTAGAGGGCAAAAACCGCAGAGGGAGACAGAGGTTGGAATACATCAATCAAATAATTGAGGATGTAGGTTGCAAGTGCTACTCTGAGATGAAGAGGCCGCATCAAACCTGTGAGAGGACTGATGAGTCAAACAAAAAAGAAAAAAAGCAAGCTAAACGTATTGTCTATGGGAGGCTGACTATGTGGTACACTCTAGATGGCTATCCCGTGATATTTTGGCAAGTGCTCACTGACCCATACTGTTTATCGACTGCGTTTTTTGCTACCCCTTGCCACTCAGAGTTGCGACAAGCTATGCCCTGATACTGCACTGCACACTGCTGTGCTGTTGTCCTCTGCCCATGCAGATGCCCTGACGAAGACTGCGATGCTACACATGAAGATTTGCACTGTTGCTCATGAAAATCTGCGCTGCTACTCGTGAAGATCGGTTAAGTCTCAAAGGTGTTAGTGTCTGTTCGACTTCAGGCTGAGTGTTCACTAAAACTTCCTTGCTCTGCCTACTCCATTACCTAGGAGGCTACCATGACCATAGCTATGGGTCACTGTCCATGATCAGGGTCAACCCTGTGACCAATGTACCCGATTTACTACGATGTTTATGGCTAATTAATTGCCTTAACCCCACACCTAGCACTAAAATTTTGTTGCCTCTATGTCGTTTCCTGATGAGGGAACTGGAAACGGGACGATTACCTTCGATTGTGGTGCGATCTGGAAAACTCTTGGATCATCAGCAGTTGCTTAAAAGCATGAACAAGAAAGCCAATTAACTGCTACAGATGGATTTTATTACAAGTCTAAATGCCAATCAAAAAGCTTCTTCGGACTCACGAAGTAACCATTCTATTGGCCACTTCTGAGGCCCACAATAAAGAAATTAAATCAGAAGTTTGTTCCAGTTCTACCACAAATTAATACCACTACACAAGACGGAAGTTCGACATTGGCCTAAAAGTTAATCAAAAAACAGTTATTCAAGTAAGCCTGGATGAGCGCCGTCGGAGACCACGTAAGTGTCTGAGATAACCGATGACGTTAGGACCTCCAGGGTTCGACGTACCGGCAGATTATAGACGGCGCCTTGGCTGCGACCAGAAGCAGCTCACTCGATGTGAAGCCCTCCTGTGCCTCGGCGCTGGCCTATACAGGGTGGCCCATTGATAGTGACCGGGCCAAATATCTCACGAAATAAGCGTCGAACGAAAAAACTACAAAGAATGAAACTCGTCTAGCTTGAAGGGGGAAACCAGATGGCGCTAAGGTTGGCCCGCTAGATGGCGCTGCCATAAGTCAAACGGATATTGTAGTGTCGGCAGACTTGCCAACACTACGTACACTAATTGAAAGAGGCGGCCAAGATGCACGCGCTAACTCACGAAGGATAGAGCGAGGTCTGAAACAGGATAAGTTATGAATGCTATAAAGAAAAGTACGTAGCTCCTTGAATACTTAACTTTTAATCCATTCTTGTATACATCGTTCTTGATGAGCCATCTGGAGATTGTGGCGATACAAGTGAAACTCTTTAGATACATGCAATATTACAAATGGCGCCTTGCTAGGTCGTAGCCATGGACTCAGCTGAAGGCTATTCTGTCTCTCGCCAAATGAGAGAAAGGCTTCGTCAGTGTAGTCGCTAGCAACGTCGTCGTTCAACTGGGGCAAGTGCTAGTCAGTCTCTCGAGACCTGCCGTGTGGTGGCGCTCGGTCTGCGATCACTGTCAGTGGCGACACGCGGGTCCGACATGTACTAATGGACCGCGGCCGATTTAAGCTACCACCTAGCAAGTGTGGTGTCTGGCGGTGACACCACAGATATCAACTGCGTTTTTTAAATAGGAACCCCCATTTTTTACTACATATTCGTATAGTACGTAAAGAAATATGAATGTTTTAGTTGGACCACTTTTTTCGCTTTGTCATAGATGGCGCTGTAATAGTCACAAACGTGTAAGTACGTGGTATCACGTAACATTCCGCCAGTGCGGACGGTATTTGCTTCGTGATATATTTGAGAGGCACCCACATGCCTTGCTCATACTGTGGCATCAAGCAGTCAGGCCTGCAAGATGAGTGGTCTGCCAAGCGAGTGGACTCATTCTTATTTATCGAGTAACATGAACTCTAGTACTCACAATTGAGTTACAAGTTATTCTCCTGTTTGAATATTACGCAACGGAAACGGAAACCCACATCTGACTATTAGTAATTTACACAGCTCTGACTGTTCACTACGCACTGGCAATACCACATTTTCTTTCTTATCCAACAGCTTTGATCAACACGTGACCATCGCACTGAATATGAATGGCGCACACATTATAAATTCTGGATATCATGACACCATACTATTCGAAGGAAAAGGCCACCAATCTTTTTCTTTTCACTATCTTTTTTATTCCGATAAATTCTATAACCTAAACACACCAGTACATTTTCTACAACAATTGCACATGAGAAACTCCGCCCAGTCGACATGGCTTTACATTGGTGATTCTCTATCTTATGGTCTCGTAATTATTTAACGCTACAATGCACTTTCTGGATAGAATGGTGGATCTTTTGCTATATCTCACACTTCGACTCTCACACCCATCATCATGAAAATTTCCTCCAGACCGAGTCGTACAAAATGGAACATGCTTAACCCACTGCCTCTGAAACTATCTTGTTACTCTCCCATGCCAACCACACATACTTAAATTTCATGAAATACATCACAGTGGTAACATACAACACAAAGAATAGTCACAACGTTATAATCACTTTCAGCTTTCCCACTTCAATTAATGTTCATCCCAGTTTCACACATCACTGCCCCACTTCGTAACTTTCCTTTCCTACTACGAACTCTGGAGGATACATGCACGCCTTCCTGTGCAATGCAAGCCAAGTGGCGTTGCTGGATGGACGGCTGACTCACCTTGCTTCTCTCTCAGAGTATTACAGTTGAATCAAGCGTCACACGGAAACATAACATGCAAAGTAATATTAAGAACATATTCATCACACACGCGAGTCCTCGACTGACACCATGGACGAGTACTTCTCTTTATCCTTTGTCTCATACACAGATTGAGACTCACACAGTACTCACCACGTGGAAGTACTCGTCTCTAATTTCAAGTCCTGCACACGCCATTTCTTAAATATTTCCAACTTATAGTACACACGCTAGTAATTCAGCTTAACTTTAGCACACGGAAGTATTTCAACTTATTGCTACACGTGGTTTCATTGAGACCGTTGGTCACTTCCGAAGATTACTACAATCCCCTTAATATTACCTGCCTAACATTTAATTCTCCCCACAAAAGTTCCTGAAATAGATAAATTATTATTCCAAACTACTCTTAAGTATTCCACATGCATACCATGTCTCCACCCTTTAGTCTTTACGGAGCAGATCTAAGACAGGTCTTACCAACACTAGATCCAGCGGCAGAGTGCTGAAACATGGCCGTTCTCCAGGTCCTCTCGCACCTTTGCTGAAGTGGGGGAGCACCTTGCTACCGTATTGGTCAGCCACATTTCAGGTGCTCAAGGCTCAGGTAAATTTCATCTCTTTGGTCCCACCAAAGGTGGCCAAAGGATCGTCTCAAAGATGATCATATATTCACATTCACTATCTGCGGTTAGCAGACGACCATACATTCATTCATTTCACAGATCTCACCAAACTGGATGTAGGGATTTATTTTGTGGGAGTGCACATGTGATCAATTAAATAAATAAATTGTCATTCTTTTCTACACTGGTATCCGGCTTCGGTGTATCAAGTGAAATTGAGTTATTATTACAAAAAATATGTTGTTCTGACAAAAATAACGAAGAATGTTGTACCTATTTTCAATGTCGGGCGGTACTGTACCCTTTCACATTACCCGTGTTAAAATGGACCGTTTACCAATTGCGGAAAAGGTCGATATATTTTGCACGAGTTCTATTTAGCGACGAAGCGTCATTCACCAACAGCGGTAACGTAAACCGGCATAATATGCACTACTGGGTAACGGAAGATCCACGATGGCTGCGATAAGAGCTGCAGCTGCTTGGCATGGACACGCTAGAAATAAAATTCATAGTGAGATGTAGCGTTACAAAAAGACCATCTCAGGTACTCTACTGTATGGCTACTGTCGCCTAATCCTACTAGTTCGCACATTCTCTGCTGCCGAAGACTCATGACTGACTGGCCGACTGCCATCCACAGACTCCTAACAGCTGACCGCCAATGGCAGAGTTCGCTGCAATGGCTAATATGCATACTCTCCAGTGAAGTGTGCTTCTAGCTTCCTCCTGGACCCCACACCCCTATTTTTCTTCGAGCTTGCTAGTCCCAGCATAAGTACTCAGATGCTGTTGCTGTCCATTCTGTGTTATGTCTAGACTAATGTTTGTCCCTATCCTCTGCCTTGAGGGCCGCTTGCCCTGCAGCAATTCTTGCGCAAGGGCTCGACTTGACTCCTCACAAAATTACTTTTTAAGCATTTTCACCAGCTTTCGGCTCCTATTAGCAACAGTTTTTCTTTATGAGAAGCTTGCGTCACACAAATGTACCAGTAAGCTTTGGGAGAAAGTAACTTCTCCTGTACAGGAGTTAATATCGTTGGGCAGGTTTTAGGCCATGAGTTTACTCTGACACTATATAGATTTATACAATTAAATACTTTTGTATCTATTGACATGGGCTCCTTTTCTACCTGCTCTCAAGTTTGTTTCTACTGTCTGTACTGACTGAACATTCTTGCAATCCCTCGATATCTGCTGGAGGTTACTTTCTCGAGACTGGTTTCTTTTGAGACACAATGATACTTTCTTCTGTGTATGCTATGCCTATAACGTAGGATAATGTGATTTCCTCTCCTCTTTCCCTGACTATGGTATTAATGCACTCTTAATAGAACCCCTGTATGAAAGCAGCTCAACCTACCTTCCCATTTCATGGTTTGCTTGCCTGTAAATCAGTACCGGCTAATACTCTTCGAGCAGTGTCCATGAACAGGTATTGTAATTGATCGACACTGGCGCCCTATTGTATGGTAGTTTCCTATTTCTCCTGCTGCCTAGCAAACATCTTGCAAGCATAGTAATCAATTGTCATCTACTTAAGCACCAACATCACCTGCACTTCGACAGGTGCCACCATTTCCACATCAAAAAATCCCTCCCAAACAGCTTAGGGGTCCGTAGATGACATAGATGACATACCTGCAGTAATGTTAACTTTCCCTGTATGCTGTAGGCCTCACAGAGGCCTTTGCAGACAGAAAATACCCCACAAACAGATTCCACATGCCGTGTCCTCACACACCCACAATCCTTCCACCACCCAAAGAATCAGCTATAAAGGATCATGGACTGGGACAACTTATCCATGTCCTCTACCAGGGCTTTGATTATCTCTCATTCTGCCTTGAACTGAGAGCCATACTACCCAGGATCCTTCCCACCCCTCCTAAAGTGGTGTTCTGTAGCCCACGCAGCCTACACAACATGGTAGTCCACCTTTATACCACTCCCACTCCTAACCCCTAGGGTACCATATCTCTGTGGCAGCCGAAGGGGGAAAATCTGCTCAATTCATCCTTGCAGAACCTCCTACTTCCATCCTGTCACAGACTTTTCCTACCCACCAGTTACCAGACCACCTATAAACACAGCCGTGTTATATACCAACTCTGCTACAAAGACTGTTTTTTATGTTGGTATGGCTATCAGCCAGCTGTCCGCCAGGATGAATAGCCACCGCCAAACTGTCCTGAAGAACGAAGCTGACCAGATGGTGACATGATATATTTTTTTTTTTTTTTGGTCATCAGTCTACTGACTGGTTTGATGCGGCCCGCCACGAATTCCTTTCCTGTGCTAACCCCTTCATCTCAGAGTAGCACTTGCAACCTACGTGCTCAATTATTTGCTTGACGTATTCCAATCTCTGTCTTCCTCTACAGTTTTTGCCTTCTACAGCTCCCTCTAGTACCATGGAAGTCATTCCCTCATGTCTTAGCAGATGTCCTATCATCCTGTCCCTTCTCCTTATCAGTGTTTTCCACATATTCCTTTCCTCTCCGATTCTGCGTAGAACCTCCTCATTCCTTACCTTATCAGTCCACCTAATTTTCAACATTCGTCTATAGCACCACATCGCAAATGCTTCGATTCTCTTCTGTTCCGGTTTTCCCACAGTCCATGTTTCACTACCATACAATGCTGTACTCCAGACGTACATCCTCAGAAATTTCTTCCTCAAATTAAGGCCGGCATTTGATATTAGTAGACTTCTCTCGGCCAGAAATGCCTTTTTTGCCATAGCGAGTCTGCTTTTGATGTCCTCCTTGCTCCGTCCGTCATTGGTTATTTTACTGCCTAGGTAGCAGAATTCCTTAACTTCATTGACTTCGTGACCATCAATCCGGATGTTAAGTTTCTCGTTGTTCTCATTTCTTCTACTTCTCATTACCTTCGTCTTTCTCCGATTTACTCTCAAACCATACTGTGTACTCATTAGACTTTTCATTCCGTTCAGCAGATCATTTAATTCTTCTTCACTTTCACTCAGGATAGCAATATCAGCGAATCGTATCATTGATATCTTTTCACCTTGTATTTTAATTCCACTCCTGAACCTTTCTTTTATTTCCATCATTGCTTCCTCGATGTACAGATTGAAGAGTAGGGGCGAAAGGCTACAGCCTTGTCTTACACCCTTCTTAATACGAGCACTTCGTTCTTGATCGTCCACTCTTATTATTCCCTCTTGGTTGTTGTACATATTGTATATGACCCGTCTCTCCCTATAGCGTACCCCTACTTTTTTCAGAATCTCGAACAGCTTGCACCATTTTATATTGTCGAACGCTTTTTCCAGGTCGACAAATCCTATGAAAGTGTCCTGATTTTTCTTTAGTCTTGCTTCCATTATTAGCCGTAACGTCAGAATTGCCTCTCTCGTCCCTTTACTTTTCCTAAAGCCAAACTGATCGTCACCTAGCGCATTCTCAATTTTCTTTTCCATCCTTCTGTATATTATTCTTGTAAGTAGCTTCGATGCATGAGCTGTTAAGCTGATTGTGCGATAATTCTCGCACTTGTCAGCTCTTGCCGTCTTCGGAATTATGTGGATGATGCTTTTCCGAAAGTCAGATGGTATGTCGCCAGACTCATATATTCTACACACGAACGTGAATAGTCGTTTTGTTGCCACTTCCCCCAATGATTTTAGGAATTCTGAGGGAATGTTATCTATCCCTTCTGCCTTATTTGACCGTAAGTCCTCCAAAGCTCTTTTAAATTCCGATTCTAATACTGGATCCCCTATCTCTTCTAAATCAACTCCTGTTTCTTCTTCTATCACATCAGAGAAATCTTCACCCTCATAGCTGAGCATAACTTGCTCAGTTTTAATGGCTGTGTCACAACCCGAGCCATGTGCATCCTTCCCTCCACCACCAGCTTCTCTCAACTATGCAGAGGGGAGTTATCCATGCAACACATCCTTCGCTCCTCCAGTTGTCCTGTCCTCAATCTCCAGAAAGCCACTGTCCCTGTATACTCCACCCAACACTTTTCCCTTCCTCCATCCTGTTATCCCCTCCAAAATTCACGTACCCACATCCCTTCAGCATGTGCCTCTTCCCAACAGCTGCTACAATGGAGCCAGTCCAGATATCTGCAACAGGAACTGGAATTGTAGTACTGCCAGGAGGTGCTGGCTGCCCAGCCTAGGGCGCCAATGATAAGTCGCAGAAACAACAAAAAACAAGAATAGCGATTTACAAACAACAAGACAACATGACAGGACGAAGTCCAGTGTGTTAATAAATTTAGGAGCCTTAGACATTGTGACTTGGTAGTCACGGGAAGGCAGGATTCGGTTACGAGTGTGGACGGCGCCGTAATCAGTTGCTGTTAGTTGCCTTTTACAGTTACACACATTTATTTTTAAAACAGTAATTCCAGACTCAACAATAAAGTTAAAAAAATGCCTCACATTATTAATGAAGGAATAAACAACTGTGTAAATAATAGTGTTTTCAGTGCGTTACAATTTAGCAATCACCATAAAATACAGACACAGATAAAGTTAAAAAAAAAATCAAGCCACTGTGATCACGGCTGAAGGCCTTACACGCTAAGAACAGCAATTATATAAAAAATGTAGAAATCTGCTGTAAAGCAGCAAATACAAGCAAAGGTTAATTAAAAGAAACGAGCAACTGACCACCAAACGGGTGCAATAAGATAATGGTAAACCTTGTAACACAACCCTTAACTGCTAGATTTATTCCAGAAGGCGACCAGAACTATTAATTAGACATACATAACCTTTAATGTAGGCATTACAAGGTATGGTATTAAATAATAAATAATAAAACACAAGGACCAGTCACAGACGGTGCTCCAGGAATCGACCTCTGAGAAGGTCTGACAACAAACAGTTTCGTGAGCGATGAGATAGGCAGCCAAGAGTCGCATTCACTTCACAAGATGGTAACTCAGACTAGTGGCAGTCTAACGAATGACTAATGATAATCTTGCTGAAGCTACGTGACGCCCGATAAACCAAATGCAACGATTGAACAATACACCAAAGCCGGAACCGGCGATCTGTACTACGTCCCCAGAATGCTGTGTTTAGAGCGCCCGGAACGAGAAAGGAACCACTGCCACCACAGTAGGAGAATCACCAACCGGCCTACAATCAAAAAAGGTGTCAAAACTAAACGTCTTACCGAACAGCGGCGACAAGGCGAGGAAACGTACACTGCCGTTACAGACACTAACCCCCCGCGCAGGTAACTGGGGCGTTAGCGGCCACCAGCCAAGAAAAATTACCGCTGGTTGAACTTAACAAATTGTAACAAGTTGAACGCAGCAAATAATAATAAGAAGTCGAAGTAAGCTAATAAGATCCGCCTTCCCCAAGCCCTCCAATCGCTGCTCTTCGCCTTGGTGACACTACGAGCAGCAACACGAACCCAAGTCAATGGAGAACCGCGAGATATCACAATGGTGGAGGTTTCTCTACTTGGATTGAAATGCAGCACCAACGCGATCCGCAGCGCGGCTCAGACATAGCAGTAACAGGAACCAAACAACACTGTGTATAATGAATAAACGAGAGCACAGTCACATAATGACTGAGGCTCATGCTCTCTTACTGTGAGCTTTATAGTTTGGCTGTGGGCGCCAAAAGGCTGGTGCCTGGGGTGTGGTCCATGACTAATGCTCATGTACCGACATTAGCACTCGCAAATAGTAGGAGCGCAACCTAGTTGCTGTCATCTAGATTATGCATTCTGCCATACTTTGGAACATGTCAGTCTGGGATACATGATCCCCCCCCTGAAATGGGTACATAGGGCCCAAAGTACCATGGACGATGTTTCAGAAGGTGGACCAGTGGCATCGTTGGCGTCCTGGTGGAGGAGACCACCAGATCGGAAGAGGAACATGAGACAGCAGGCAGTGCTCTGGGGAATGAGGGTGTGGGAGCCAACTGTAGAGGGGATGGATGCTTCAGTGAAGTCACCCTTCAGATCCACATCAATAGGAATTGGCAATGGTGCCCTGGTGTGGAAATTGTGCTCCAGCTCCATGTGACTCACCAATGATGCCACAGTCAGCAGGTGGGGACAGAGTTGGCTGGTGTACTGAAGGTCAAACCCCACAATGACTGTCACAAGTTGCTGCACTTGGATGGCCACCACCATAGCCAGCATCCAGGAAGGCTTTGCTCTATATGACTGTGTGCAGAAAGATGAACCTCGGGGGTATCATCCTGCATGCTGAATTTGGGGTTCCAGGGGTTGTGATGTCAGGAGGTGGAGAACTTGGCTATCACCCGTGGAGGAGCACTGTGGTCTGCGGTCATAGATGAGGATGGTCCTAAAAGTACTCAGGAACATTGTGAGCGCCACTGTGGTGGTGACTGTGCCGACTGCTTTCAACATTTGTTGTTCAAACGTACTCACCACCTGCTCCACTTCGCCATTGGAGAAGGGGTGAAACAGCAGGCTAAACAGATGTTTAATGAATTTGAATTGCAAAAAACCATCACTGTGTACTGGGGCCTGCCATCAAACATTACAGTGTGGGGAAACCCTTTAATGGGCAGCACCTGGGTAAGTGCTTTGAGTATGGCGGCCATGGTGGTGGACACCATGCTAATCTTACAGGGGTAGTTGGAATAAGCATCCATGACAATGAGTCACATAGAGCCCAGAAGGCAACCAGCAAAGTACAGATGAATGGCCTTCCAGGGCCATTGGGGAGAGGACCAGGCTGTGAAAGACTGAGGAAGAGCAGCCAGATGCTTGGTACATGCAGAAGAGCTGTGAATCTTGGAATGTCACCTGGCAAGCACTTTCATCTGCAACGTACTCCAGTGCCCACAATGGAGGAGTTCCAAGATATGGGGACGTAAGATAGTCAACATGACAACACAGTGATATCCGCCTCCACATTCAGTAGGAGAAGATCAGAGACAACAAAACAAACAATGAGAAACTCGAGGTTGGGCTAGAGTTCTGGCTCATCATATTTGGAAAAATAAGTGGGCCACACATCTAGCACATAATGCATGACGTGCGGTAAGATAAGTTCACGGTGCATGACTGCAGCAGTGAGACTAACACTAATGGGAAACCTAGCCAACTTGTTTTGACATTCTACGTCAATGTGGAAACAGAAGATCCCCTGTCGGTCAAATACCACGTCTGGTCCGAAGGGAACATGAGAGATTTCATCCGCATTTGCGTGTTGCATGGTGGGCTTGTACTTACTGTTGTAACTGTAAGAACTAAGGAAAAGAGCCCAACGCTGGAGCCTTTGAGCCATCCACTCTGGAAGCCAAGAGTGTGTCCAAAGAGCGTTACCAACGGGTCGTTGTGAGGATAAACAGTCCCAAAGAGATACAAATGGAATTTCTTAATGGCAAAGACCACTGCTAAAGTATCTTTCTTGTTCTATGGGTAGTTTCTTTGAACAGGCGTCAGTGTCTTCTACACATCATCGTCGTTATGGTGCGTCAGCACTGCACCAATGCCATAGGGAAAGTGTTAGCAGCCAGTGGATGTGATGCAGAAAAGAGCATAAGGCAGGGCGATGTGTGTAATATGTGCTTCAGCTGGCTGAAAGCGTGATCACAGGTAGCTGACCACCAGAATGGATTGCCCTTCTTCTGCTACTGGTTGAGTGTGTACGAAATGTGGGCTCCTTGAGGGAGAAAGGATAATAATTCACCTTACCCAAAGAAGCTAGCAGCTCCTGTATGTTTTGGGGCCGTGGGATGGAGTCAACAGCCAAAACGTCAGTGTTGAGAAAGCATCCAAGGTATTTCGCTTCCTAGTGAAAAAAAAACTATCATTTTTGAAGGTGGTACTTGAATTCTGCTTCATACACTGTAGTGTAAAGGGTGCAGAGGTTGCACAGATGGTCTTGGCACGTAGCACCCATAACTATGAAGTTATCTAGGTAACTGGTACACGTGGAAATGGATTTAGTTTATTCCAAGTATCTCTGGAAGATTGCTAGAGCAGAGGAGATCCCAAAGGGCAAACGTTTTTAGCTGTACAAGCCAAATCATGTACTGATGACCATAATGCATTGCAATTCCTCATTCAGTGGGATCAGTAAATAAACACTGATGAGGTCTGTCTTAGGAAATATTCACTGCTGACAAGCTTTATGAATAGATGTAGTATGTGGTAAGTTTCCCCATGTGTATGGTCGTTTACTGTTGACCCAAAATCTCCGCATGGCTGTAAGGAGCCATTTGATTTCTTAACGACTACCAGAGGTTTGGCCCAAGCACTGGTTTTGATAGGTTCAGTTACACCAGCTTCATGAAGGCGATCAAGTCCAGGCTTAACAGCTATCTATAGGGAGAAGAGACGTAAACGCACTGACAGAAATGGGTCACTGCAACTGGATGTAGAGAAATATGTGCCTCTTAACTGGTGGTGCAACTCAGGCCAGGTTCGAGCAGAGACACAAAGGAGGCACAAGTATCATCAAGTTCCTTGAAGGGAACCATGTCCCAGACGACCTGAACTTTGGCCATGTCACTGTGGAAGATGAGATTAACTGTATAGGTCATCACCTCCAGATAGCTGATGGAGATGTTCTACAATGCCGCAAACTTTTCCAGTTTCCAAATGTTGCGTTGTCTTCCACGTCGTTGTGAATGCGAAACATTGCCTCTATGTTTTATTTCTACCAACCTGTGTTTTGTAGTTGTATTGTTTACACCATGCATATGTTCAGCTTTCTGGGGGAGTCATTGGATCCAAACTTGTTAATGTCAGTTTAGCAGCTGACACAGACCTCGAAGTAATAGTAGATAAACAAAATGTATGGCAGTGTACAAAGCTGTAGTCGTACAGTGCTTGGATGTGTTACAGCCATGAAGGAACAATACAGGAATCTCTCTTGTGATGGATAGTCTGTTGGATATGGTATTCCTTCAGGATAGTTGATAAAAGTTTACACAGATCTGTGTAAGCGACTTGGGAATCTGGCCACCTTCTCCAGTGGTGTGATACGTTTATATGTAATATGCTCGATGTCAACATGCAGACAGTATTTGTTTCTTGATATATCGGAAGAGGGAGACATATGCTGTAAAATCGTATAGGAGCGGTTGTATCTGTTCTTATGGCACTGTGACTGTTTTTATTATTATCGTCATGATTGTATCTTTAAAAATAGGTGTTACCTCAAGTCATATGTTATTTCATACTTAATAACGTCTAATTATAAATTAGACACCACTTGTATTATAGCTCATTGTAGAACCTAGAAATGATAGTGTTCTTCCAGACATGTGAGTAGACTGCATGAAACAAGCTGTGATGATCAAATTGCTTACAAAACTAGAAGGTAAGGATGTGCTGTACGATAGAAACTTTACAGACATGTCGGTAGAGGTGAGTAATGGATCAAAAATGTTCAAAGTAAGCATGTAGACGCTATTTGATTTCCATTTATTGGTAGAGAGAGACATGGTGAAATCTTATAGGAGGTTCTATTACAAGACAGGTTCTCACAATTTGTTTCGTAAACGCCATTGGTAAAACGGAACTTTCCATAGTGTAGAAAATAGCAGTGTCCTCTTGAATTATAGCTTCTGGTTGTCAAACGTAAAATAATAATGTTTTCTACGACATGTGACTAAATAGTGTGAAAGATTGTATTCGGTAATGTTATGTCACATGTCTGAAATGTCTTTAATACATAGGTGCATGTCAGTTTATTTACAGACACTGATTTTAACATGAGAGACTCTCTCAGGTCATGCAATTTGTCCAACAAGCTGAAAGAAATTGCATAACATAGATTTTTTTCTTTGGAGTTTAAATTCTAGCTTGTTCTTTCCTTCAATGACGGTTCAAATGGTTCAAATGGCTCTGAGCACTATGGGACTCAACTGCTGAGGTCATTAGTCCCCTAGAACTTAGAACTAGTTAAACCTAACTAACCTAAGGACATCACAAACATCCATGCCCGAGGCAGGATTCGAACCTGCGACCGTAGCGGTCTTGCGGTTCCAGACCGCAGCGCCTTTAACCACACGGCCACTTCGGCCGGCTTCAATGACCGTTTTCGAAATAACGAGGATATTTCATGGTGATCGGCGGTTTTCGCAGCGAAACAGTAAAAGTTTTCTTTCCCAATTTTAGGCAGTGTGGACATGTGTAGGTCTCTGTAATCTGATCATTTGTAATCAGTGGTGGTGCACTTCATTGAATGTCGCAAAATAATGAGATGCAAATTGAATCCTACAATCGGATGGAAAAATTATACCGACTTTGCTCATAAAACTAAAAGAAAATGGACTGCACCTATTTTCATGGAAAGAGAACATCTGTTATCATTGTGATTTTGTTTTCCTTTTTAATAGATTCTTGATTATGAGAGATGCATTGATGCTACATTCAATTGTTATAGTTTTCACATTCAGAATGGGGCCACTTGCGAGAGCAGTGTGTGGTCGCTCTAGGCAGCTGTGCCCGACAAGGTCATGGTGTGTGGGGTAGAGCTATGCTGCTAAATTTAGATGAACAAAGAAGTTGCACTAGGGGCTGTCCTTCATATATCTCCTATTGTTTAGTAGGGTTTACATCTTTTTGTGTTGGCAAAGGCCCATCGCCTCAAGGCATGTTGGGTTTGTTCGTCTGCCAACAGAAGGCAGCAAAAAGACTGTGAGGCTCTCAGTAGCAGTTGACCATTTGAAGGGGCCTGTGTCCCCGCCGTAGGTGGAGGGAGGGGAGGAGGGAGGGAGAGGGATGAGATGGGGTAAGAGGACCTCTAGTTTCAGCATTGAGGATAATGCATGGTCAACTACCGCCACCTCTGCAGTCTTTTGGGATGACGATTTTCACCAGTACATGTGTTGCACTATGATCCATTGATTACAAGTGCTGTTTTTTTTTCATGAGTTTCGATGTGTAACTAGAGCAGTGAAGCATTTTCCATCAGTTGTGGTAGCATGTATTGGCTTCAATTACCTGGGCTGCTGGGTGATTGTCGAACAGGCGTCTGAAGCGAACTCTGACGTCAGTCAGTGGTAGGTACTGTTTTCAGCTGTATGTTTTACAGGTAATACACTTACTAAAGCCTTCTCATTCCAGTACCAGTATCTCGTCAGTTGAATATATTTCCCACCAAAAATAAAGATAGTACCTTCCACCTCATTCTTTTTTCCCACCAGCTTATAGGTGAAGGGTAGTGTTTAAGTGTGTCTGCCGATAGTTTGGACTAGTATTGTGAATTTTTTTCCCCAGCAGGATAACACCAGTAGTATAGCATCGTCAATTTTTGAGCTGTATTGCGATTTTAGGCAGTTCTTGTGTAGCGCTATGTGTATAGTTGTGTAATTAGGGCCAATCTTTATGATTAATTACCTAATTAGGACCGATCTTTACTTCAGCTAGAAGGACCAGGATTCGATTCCCAGAAAGGGCACAGCCATTTTTAATTTTCTGCCGATTCCCGGGTGGGGTGGGGTCTGTGATATCGACACAGCCCTGCAACAAAGAAATTCCCAACATTTTTTAAATTCCCGCCAAAATTCGAACTTCCCATCAACATTCGAAATTCCTGCGAATAGGGCAGGTGGCGCGGGGGGGGGGGGGGGTTGGAGGGGAGAGCTGGCAGAGGGGGTGGGGACAGCTACCCACTTGCCAGCTGAGGCAAACACATGACATCATCCTGGCGTGGTGTGGGGGTGAGTGTGATGGGGATGGGGTTGGGCATAAATAATTGATGAATTTAATTAATTTGCATATTAATTTGATGTCAATTTGATATCAAAAGTGGGATCGAGCCGCCCTTACCCTACTCCGTACAAGCACACCTAGATACTTCATGGATGCAACTGCTTCCAGTAATTGGTCTGCAATAAATAACTCTACTGCTTCACTGCAATTTACCAGTGCGTATGGGTCTGGGTGGCAGATCTAAGTGACGCATACATCTGATCAACCATAAATGCACGGAAAACTTGGGTTCAAATGGCTCTGAGCACTATGGGACTCAACATCTTAGGTCATAAGTCCCCTAGAACTTAGAACTACTTAAACCTAACTAACCTAAGGACATCACACACACCCATGCCCGAGGCAGGATTCGAACCTGCGACCGTAGCAGTTCCGCGGTTCCGGACAGCAGCACCAGAACCGCTAGACCACCGCGGCCGGCGAAAACTTGGGAGTAAGCTGTCGAAGGATTGATGATGACGAAAGTATCGGAATTTTTCCTAATTCAAGATTATACAACAGAATTGTAGCATATTGCATATTGGTCTGATGATTCTCGTATTCAGGGACACTGAAACAATTGATCAGAAGGCAATAGGTAGCTAATATACTTGCATCGTCTCACGTGCTCTGCAGAATTCAGTGATCCTGCTGAACTATATTCTAACCAGGTTCTTTTAAGAAGGAGTACAATACCACAACATAAGTGTTGGAATACTGTCACTAACGCTAATTTTAACGTGCAAGCTCATAAGAGACATTGATCCCTGTTTTTTATCCCCTGAAATGTTACCCCTTTATATAACCATCACCCATATATGAATAAACGCAGTGCGACTAACTTTGTTCTGTTTTTCACAACAGCAAGAACTTTCACGAAGCGCTTCAGAATAATTAAAGAGGGTTTAAGAATAGTTAACCATTACAAACAAACTATAATCCTTGTACTAGACCTCATACAGCCACCTAATCAACAAGTGTAAGAATTGTGTCTTACAGACATGTATGTATGTATGTAAATGTAATTTGAAAAAAAAGACCTGAGGTAGTGTGCTAGCATAAACAGACGTATCGAACACAGACCATGGGGAATGGAAGGAGCTTGAAAAAAATCCCAAATTATGTTCGGATTTAATACATTGTTCAATACCTGATTACATGTTATCATATTTCATAAACAGAACCAATTCAACAGGCTGTATGCCTCCTTTACATTACTATCTGGATACAACAGTAAAAAGAAAATTATCACATATTAGGAATAATGCCTGCCGTATTACTTTCTGTGAGCTAAGTGCAACGAGATGAACTACTTGAAACCTTTGATGAGTAAAATGAGACTGGTTGTTGAGCCCATACGCTGTGAAAAGTTGAAGGTGCGAACAAAGACCTTACATTTGCCACATTAAACTCAATTGCAAAATACGAGGGCAGTTCAATAAGTAATGCAACACATTTTTTTCTGAAACAGGGGTTGTTTTATTCAGCATTGAAATACACCAGGTTATTCCCCAATCTTTTAGCTACACAACACTATTTTTCAACGTAATCTCCATTCAATGCTACGGCCTTACGCCACCTTGAAATGAGGGCCTGTATGCCTGCACGGTACCATTCCACTGGTCGATGTCGGAGCCAACGTCGTACTGCATCAATAACTTCTTCACCATCCGCGTAGTGCGTCCCACGGATTGCGTCCTTCATTGGGCCAAACATATGGAAATCCGACGGTGCGAGATCGGGGCTGTAGGGTGCATGAGGAAGAACAGTCCACTGAAGTTTTGTGAGCTCCTCTCGGGTGCGAAGACTTGTGTGAGGTCTTGCGTTGTCATGAAGAAGGAGAAGTTCGTTCAGATTTTTGTGCCTACGAACACGCTGAAGCCGTTTCTTCAATTTCTGAAGAGTAGCACAATACACTTCAGAGTTGATCGTTTGACCAGGGGGAAGGACATCGAACAGAATAACCCCTTCAGCGTCCCAGAAGACTGTAACCATGACTTTACCGGCTGAGGGTATGGCTTTAAACTTTTTCTTGGTAGGGGAGTGGGTGTGGCGCCACTCCATTGATTGCCGTTTTGTTTCAGGTTCGAAGTGATGAACCCATGTTTCATCGCCTGTAACAATCTTTGACAAGAAATTGTCACCCTCAGCCACATGACGAGCAAGCAACAGATGGTTCTCCTTTGCTCTTTATGGTGTTCGGATAGACAACGAGGGACCCAGCGGGAACAAACCTTTGAATATCCCAACTGGTCAACAATTGTGACAGCACCACCAACAGAGATGTCAAGTTGAGCACTGAGTTGTTTGATGGTGATCCGTCGATCATCTCGAACGAGTGTGTTCGCACGCTCCGCCATTGCAGGAGTCACAGCTGTGCACGGCCGGCCCGCACGCGGGAGATCAGACAGTCTTGCTTGACCTTGCGGCGATGATGACACACGCTTTGCCCAACGACTCACCGTGCTTTTGTCCACTGCCAGATCACCGTAGACATTCTGCAAGCGCCTATGAATATCTGAGATGCCCTGGTTTTCCGCCAAAAGAAACTCGATCACTGCCCGTTGTTTGCAACGCACATCCGTTACCGACGCCATTTTAACAGCTCCGTACAGCGCTGCCACCTGTCGGAAGTCAATGAAACTATACGAGACGAAGCGGGAATGTTTGAAAATATTCCACAAGAAATTTCCGGTTTTTTCAACCAAAATTGGCCGAGAAAAAAAATGTGTTGCATTACTTATTGAACTGCCCTCGTATATTGTGGGAAGAAATCAATACTAGTAATCTGAGAAGTCACAAACCATTCAGTCACGCAAGTGTAGTGCAAGCTTATCACTCAGAGACCATCTGTAACTTAGCGAGTATGTAGCCGAGCCAACTGACCGTCCACCTTGGCACAGTGGTAACACCGGTTCCCGTCAGATCACCAAACTTAAGCGCTGTCGGGTTGCCGAGCACTGTTGGCAAGCGGGGTGCACTCAGCCCTTGTTAGGCAAACTGAGGAGCTACTTGATTGAGAAGTAGCGGCTCCGGTCTCGTAAACTGAGATACGGCCGGGAGAGCGGTGTGCAGACTACATGCCCCTCCATATCCGCATCCAGTGACGGCTGTGGACTGAGGATGACACGGCACCCGGTCGGTACCATTGGGCCCTTCAAAGCCTGACCATCTAGAATTGCTATGAGGTAAAGTGAATTTGACGTACGGCAGATCCAGCTTCCACCTAGGTGAGCAGTACGAGCGAGTCCAGGTACAAAGCCTAGCAGCATAGCCAGAAATCCTGGAGAATCCTGATGCGTGTAGCTTGCTTGGCCTTTACGGAGGAGACAATGCTTGAAGACATGGTGGAATGTCAGACAAGCTGAAAAACAGCTTCTTACAGCTCTTTGAGAGTCTATAATAAATCACATTAAGTACTAAAGCAAATCTGAATACGTCAGCGATCACAGATAAAAGAGGCACTTTCAGTGACACAACGGCATTTCAATATCTTTAAAACCACAGAAGTTAATATTTCACAGTGACTAAACATTTACATATTGAATCTCTGAAGTAACGACTTTTCACTTCATGCGATTTCAACATGTGGTAGCTCAGATGATGGTGTTGTAGTATAGGTACTGTGGTGTCACCGCCAGACACCACACTTGCTAGGTGGTAGCTTTAAATCGGCCGCGGTCCATTAGTACATGTCGGATCAGCGTGTCGCCACTGTCAGTGATCGCAGACCGAGCGCCACCACACGGCAGGTCTCAAGAGACTTACTAGCACTCGCCCCAGTTGTACAGCCGACGTTGCTAGGAAAGGTTCACCGAGAATTACGCTCTCATTAGCCGAGACGATAGCATAGCCTTCAGCTTAGTCAATTGCTACGACCTAGCAAGGCGCCATTTATCCTTTGCTATGTATCTAATGAAGTATGTACAGTAACAAGACCAATGTTCACCAATTGTGGATTAAAGTTTATTCCAGCAGCTACGTACTTTTCTTTATAGCATTCATTAAGTATCCTGTTTCAGACCTCACGCCATCCTGCGTGAGCTTATAGCGTGCATTTCGGCCTTCTCTAGCAACATATCAGGTACCATTGCCGAAAGCTTCTTATCTGTATCTATTTTATTTCTTGATTTAATACGTTTTTTATATCTTTTCATTATGCAAATGTTTAAGAGAACATCAAATCGACCACAATTACACAGCAAATGAAACAGCATGTATACTTCACATATTGTCATACTTGCAAAGATATTTTAAGAACAGTTTATTATCTTACCAGTAACTTTATTTAAATGTTGATTGCAAGTAGTATTAAAAACTGTGCTAATTTAGAAGTGATCAGTCATATGTGTTAGCAGACACCACAATTGGAAAGAGAACCAAAAGATTTCGCTGTGAAGAAGGCATAAACAACTGTTTAAATAATATTTAAAGATAATTCATTGTCAGTTAACATGAGCGCACTTGCGCAAGAACACTAGCTTATTGATTTATGAACAATCCTTCATTTATAATGAGTGTGACCGAACGTTTATGATATTTCTATGTTTAAATATTGTTGTAACATATTAGTTTAGTCGGGGGAGTGGTCATGTTGAATCAAATTATGTAGCATGTAAGGAGGATGTATTCTGGTGGGGATGACCTCCAGCCAATGGAAAAGCAAACAGTAGCAGAAAACTACAGGAATCAACTGGAGAAGGGGACTTTTCGAGTGAATAGCTGAAGGAAGCGGTTCTGGGTACTTTGTATGTAGTGCTGGAGGAAAGCAGACCTGTCTGTGGTAACGTGCATGATTCAGTCGTATAGATTATTGACTCTGCATGGTGAACGGCCGCTACAATACTCTACCTTTTGAGGGGACTTTATATTTCGACAGTTCTGAATGTGCTCCAGAGCAGTGAGCCGTGATGACCCTGACTTATGCACTGTTTTAAAACTTGGCTATTACTGTGCATTTGGTTTCCCCCGGTTATTGCGATTATGCCGTGGTTCTTCTTCTTTCTACGTGTGGCAGCAGTAATGTGTATTTGGTCTGGTGTTTATAGTTCCGGCTTGGCGGTGTGCAGCCATTCAGTTGGTAGGAGCGGATCGGCAAGCAAGTCTGTGCGCAGCGCAGTCGGCCGGACTCGCTGGTGGTCTCTATGTAGTGTCGGAGCGCGTGGGGGCTGTTCAGAGTGCTACGAGGTTCGTAGCTCACCGACCCAGGACATGAAGGTTGAGTGGTGATTTAATTACCGAAGACATGTCTGTTCACGTTGTCCCCTTGGTAGGTGATTCACTGTTGGCGGTATCCCTGGGAGCAACAGCGAGTGTTCGAGTTGGTGACGATTTAGTCGCCGTGTGGTGGAATTAACTACGTCGGTTTGAAATTCAAGTGCACCAGTTGAATTTTTCTGCCTTGTGGCCATTAGTGTTCCGGTTATCTGACGTAAATTCAGGCAGTGTCCTTTCCTCACCTGTTGTCACTGTCCAACATGGTGTGTAGTTTTGACAGCTTAATGTATTTTTGGTTGTGGTCGGCTATGTCTGTAGAGTTTTGGCTTTGTAATTCCCGTATACTGGTCGGTGGTAAGCAAGTCGTCTTGTCGATGGGCCGTGACTCTCTCTTGGTTGTATTGCCTGTGGATTGAGTATAGTTGGACTGACTTCTTGTCTCACTTAAGCGAACATTAAGATTTCAAGGGCAGACCGAGCCCCCTGCAAACTTCTTAGCGCCACTGCCTATACTGCCTTTCTTGTTGGCGTTCAATTATGTATATTTAATGACTGATAACTGATGGTTGGAATTTGTATGCTTGTAATTGTGTTTTTAAAATCAAAGGGCTTCAGCCTTTTAAAAATAAGTTTTTCTAAATTGGACAAGTCTTACATTGTCTGAAGATAAAGCTTGGGCCTTCTGCCTGTTGAAAATTTATTGTATTGTTCTAAAGCATAAGCCTTCAGCAACTTTAACGATCTTACTTATCAAGTATTACCTCTTGGAAGATAAAGCTGTGGGCTTTCTGCCTGTTGAAAATTTATTGTATTGTTTTAAAGCATCGGCCTTCAGCCGCCTTAAGTTTTAAGGATCATACTTATCAAGTATTACCTTTAAGGTTAAAAGCTTTGTGCCTTCTGCCTTGGAAAATTGGTTGCAGTTTTTTTTTTTTTTTTTTTTTTTTTTTTTTTTTTTTTTTTTTTTACCAAAGGCCTTCAGCCGTTTTGGAGTAAGGTTTCTTATTGGTCATAAATCTTGGGCCTTCTGCCTATTGAAAGGTTATTGAAGTTATGTTGTTTTAAATTTATCAACCTTCAGCTGCTTTTAAAAAACTTTATCTGACTAGTCAAGTCTTACATCGCTTGGCCTTAAATACTATTTGAGGTTAAAGCCTAGAGCCTTCTGCCTCAAAAAAAAATATTTATAGCAGTTCTATTTAATTCGTGGGCTTTCACCCGTTTTAGAATTAAAGACGTTATCTGTCGATAGTCAAACTTAGAAGTTTCGCTGTAATCTTTGGACAACTAAATAAAGTTGTTATATTTGGAGTGTAACTGACAGGCACTCATTCTGGCCCCCTTCCACAATTCCTACTACTTGTCCTGTCCCGCGGGTTTAGTAGGGCGTCTCAAGCAGGACTAACGTGTTCCACTTGCGTCAAGGAACTGAGGATAGGCAGAGTATGAGTCGCATGTGTCAATTTGTGAATCATCATGTTGAACTCTGAGCTGTTCTGAGCTGGTGAATATTTCATGTATTGTAATCACCAAAAAGACTTAGTTTTCGCGTATCTTTGATGACTGTCCGCAGCTCGTGGTCGTGCGGTAGCGTTCTCGCTTCCCGCGCCCGGGTTCCCGGGTTCGATTCCCGGCGGGGTCAGGGATTTTCTCTGCCTCGTGATGACTGGGTGTTGTGTGCTGTCCTTAGGTTAGTTAGGTTTAAGTAGTTCTAAGTTCTAGGGGACTGATGACCATAGATGTTAAGTCCCATAGTGCTCAGAGCCATTTGAACCATTTGAACCATTTGATGACTATTTAGTTTAGGTATTTGCTACCAGTCTCGTAACGCTATCAATAAAACTTTACTGCATTTGGTAAAGGTCTTTTCTGTCTGTATTTTAAGTGAATATCGTAGGACCGTTTGCCGTTTATTTGAGATTTCCTTCCTTGAATAAACACTATTCAACATAATTCTCTGTCATCTGCATCAACTACAGGCGTTAGGATAGAACCCATTTGATTAAATTATTCATTTAACTTTAAAACGTCCCCTTAGAAAAATTATACATGACTGTGCTTAAACTGACACACAATATTTTTAGCGCAACGCAATCTGACTTTCAACAATCCCTACAAAAGAATGGCCCTGACTAACATTAACCTATGCCTTTCACAAATCACTTACCTCACAAAAATCTTCGTTACTCGAACTACTGCAATACAGCGAGCGCCACTACTGCCAGCTAAATAAAAGATTCTAACTACTGAAGGCACTAACTACTGATAGGCATGGTTAGCAAATGAAAGATTTTGATAGAGAACAAACAATGTATTTACCTTAATAGTGTTCAAAAGTCATAATGTATATATATATATCAGTCCATGATATCCAACATTACAAATTTACTCTTTCTGATGGACACACGTCCAGATCGTCCGCTCTCAAAATTCCGCCATCTCTCTCCCCACATCCACCACTGCTGCGAGCTCACCTCCCACTGCGCAACGCTTCGCGCTGTTCACATCCAGCTGCCAAACACTACAATAGCAAATTCCAACAATGCCACCCAGCCACAGACTGCACACAGCGCAGCCAGTGATTTTCATACAGAGCGCTACGTGGCGGTGCCAATAAAAAAACCTAAACAGCCTACTTACAACTTTTATTTTGTATTTCTGTGTATTTTATCAACTCGCAATCCTAGCCAATGTATAGACCGTCTGACTGCAGCATCACAGCTACAAGTTATTTTTTTTTCAGCGAATTAGCTGCGAGGCATGGAAGCAGGCCTGCGCGGCTCGACCCTGTTACTATATCGAGTTATTCTTTTTAAAAAGAACCGTGTGTAGCCCAAGTACCTAAAGTATGAATAACCACAGGTAACTACCCAACTCGTTCGCTCATATGGGATGCTGTTTAGAAGTACCGTCGCACATGCCACCATAATCCAGAACCGAGTAGGCTGAATGTGGCCAATTCACTATCACAAGAGAAAGCGTGTCTACATCATGGCAGAAGACGGAAGGCAAGTGTGAGTGTGTGTGTTGCCCATGGGGTCTTACAAACCGCTTCTGCCCTCAAGCTTACTTATTCGTTAAGTCGCAGCGAAGCTCGCATGACTTGCTAAGACGTAACTCACACATTTAATAATAACCGCTTGGCTGTTCTTGCAAATGATTTATTTGACGACCGGTTTCGTAGCCTAGAAGTACATCAGGTTACTATCCAGTTAACAAACCTGATAAACTTGCTCTACGAACGGGGGATTCCTTCCAAATTAATAAAAACAATTGAAGGTATTTATTCAAACAACTACATCCAGGCGAAAACTGATTCCAGGTTAACTAGCTGCATAGCAGTTAATAGTAGTATTAGACAAGATGACTCTGAGCCCGCTACTTTTTAATATAGTCACGGACGAGATAATGAAGTTATTGGTTGGTGGTGGTTGTAAAATAGGGAACGACAACATAAAAATCATTTGTTATGCTGACGATGCAGTTATGCTGCCAAACAGTGAAGATAATCTGCACAAACTTTTACGTATATTTAACGTGGCACCCAGAAACTTAAATAAATATCCGCTCAAAAAGTCAAATGTATAACCACATCTGTGGAACCAGTTAGATCCAATCTGGAAGTGATGGAAAATTTATTCAGCAGGTAATGGATGATATTTCAATATTGTGGTATTGAACTGTCCAGCAGTGGAAATGTCACAAAGGAAATTAGAGAAGAAAAACAAAAGTAAATAAAGCGGCATGGTGTTTAAATGCTACTATTTGGAAAAACAAGCATAAAGCAAAAGATGCAAAGGTAAGAATATACAAAAATATACTGATACCAGACATACACAGCTGACACAAGACCAGAAACATCAAAAACAACAAGACTTTCGGAAACAATGGAAATGAAAATTCTGCGAAGGATTACAGGGAAGTCACTGCGAGATAGAGAGAGAAGTGAAAACATTAGAAAAGTATGTGAAGTGGACTGCATTCATGAGTGGGTATATAAGAGAAAACATGAATGGAACGAACAAGTAGACAGGATGGATGAACGAAGATTGTGAAAATCATAAGATATAAATTACCAGCTTCCCCCATGAACCGTGGACCTTGCCGTTGGTGGGGAGGCTTGCGTGCCTCAGCGATACAGATGGCCGTACCGTAGGTGCAACCACAACGGAGGGGTATCTGCTGAGAGGCCAGACAAACATGTGGTTCCTGAAGAGGGGCAGCAGCCTTTTCAGTAGTTGCAGGGGCAACAGTCTGGATGATTGACTGATCTGGCCTTGTAACATTAACCAAAACGGCCTTGCTGTGCTGGTACTGCGAACGGCTGAAAGCAAGGGGAAACTACAGCCGTAATTTTTCCCGAGGACATGCAGCTCTACTGTATGATTAAATGATGATGGCGTCCTCTTGGGTAAAATATTCCGGAGGTAAAATAGTCCCCCATTCGGATCTCCGGGCGGGGACTACTCAAGAGGACGTCGTTATCAGGAGAAAGAAAACTGGCATTCTACGGATCGGAGCGTGGAATGTCAGATCCCTTAATCGGGCAGGTAGGTTAGAAAATTTATAAAGGGAAATGGATAGGTTAAAGTTAGATATAGTGGGAATTAGTGAAGTTCGGTGGCAGGAGGAACAAGACTTATGGTCAGGTGATTACAGGGTTATAAATACAAAATCAAATAGGGGTAATGCAGGAGTAGGTTTAATAATGAATAAAAAAATAGGAGTGCGGGTTAGCTACTACAAACAGCATAGTGAACGCATTATTGTGGCCAAGATAGACACAAAGCCCATGCCTACTACAGTAGTACAAGTTTATATGCCAACTAGCTCTGCAGATGATGAAGAAATTGATGAAATGTATGACGAGATAAAAGAAATTATTCAGGTAGTGAAGGGAGACGAAAATTTAATAGTCATGGGTGACTGGAATTCGTCAGTAGGAAAAGGGAGAGAAGGAAACATAGTAGGTGAATATGGATTGGGGGGAAGAAATGAAAGAGGAAGCCGCCTTGTAGAATTTTGCACAGAGCATAACTTAATCATAGCTAACACTTGGTTCAAGAATCATAAAAGAAGGTTGTATACCTGGAAGAATCCTGGAGATACTAATAGGTATCAAATAGATTATATAATGGTAAGACAGAGATTTAGGAACCAGGTTTTAAATTGTAAGACATTTCCAGGGGCAGATGTGGATTCTGACCACAATCTATTGGTTATGAACTGCAGATTGAAACTGAAGAAATTGCAAAAAGGTGGGAATTTAAGGAGATGGGACCTGGATAAACTGAAAGAACCAGAGGTTGTAGAGAGTTTCAGGGAGAGCATAAGGGAACAATTGACAGGAATGGGGGAAAGAAATACAGTAGAAGAAGATTGGGTAGCTCTGAGGGATGCAGTAGTGAAGGCAGCAGAGGATCAAGTAGGTAAAAAGACGAGGGCTAATAGAAATCCTTGGGTAACAGAAGAAATATTGAATTTAATTGATGAAAGGAGAAAATATAAAAATGCAGTAAATGAAGCAGGCAAAAGGGAATACAAACGTCTCAAAAATGAGATCGACAGAAAGTGCAAAATGGCTAAGCAGGGATGGCTAGAGGACAAATGTAAGGATGTAGAGGCTTGTCTCACTAGGGGTAAGATAGATACTGCCTACAGGAAAATTAAAGAGACCTTTGGAGAGAAGAAAACCACTTGTATGAATATCAAGAGCTCAGATGGCAACCCAGTTCTAAGCAAAGAAGGGAAGGCAGAAAGGTGGAAGGAGTATATAGAGGGTTTATACAAGGGCGATGTACTTGAGGACAATATTATGGAAATGGAAGAGGATGTAAATGAAGATGAAATGGGAGATAAGATACTGCGTGAAGAGTTTGACAGAGCACTGAAAGACCTGAGTCGAAACAAGGCCCCGGTAGTAGACAACATTCCATTAGAACTACTGATGGCCTTGGGAGAGCCAGTCCTGACAAAACTCTACCATCTGGTGAGCAAAATGTATGAGACAGGTGAAATACCCTCAGACTTCAAGAAGAATATAATAATTCCAATACCAAAGAAAGCAGGTGTTGACAGATGCAAAAATTACCGAACTATCAGTTTAATAAGTCACAGCTGCAAAATACTAACGCGAATTCTTTACAGACGAATGGAAAAACTGGTAGAAGCGGATCTCGGGGAAGATCAGTTTGGATTCCGTAGAAATGCTGGAACACGTGAGGCAATACTAACCTTACGACTTATCTTAGAAGAAAGATTAAGAAAAGGTAAACCTACGTTTCTAGCATTTGTAGACTTAGAGAAAGCTTTTGACAACGTTAACTGGAATACTCTCTATCAAATTCTGAAGGTGGCAGGGGTAAAATACAGGGAGCGAAAGGCTATTTACAATTTGTACAGAAACCAGATGGCAGTTATAAGAGTCGAGGGGCATGAAAGGGAAGCAGTGGTTGGGAAAGGAGTGAGACAGGGTTGTAGCCTCTCCCCGATGTTATTCAATTTGTATATTGAGCAAGCAGTAAAGGAAACAAAAGAAAAATTCGGAGTAGGTATTAAAATTCACGGAGAAGAAGTAAAAACTTTGAGGTTCGCCGATGACATCGTAATTCTGTCAGAGACAGCAAAGGACTTGGAAGAGCAGTTGAACGGAATGGACAGTGTCTTGAAAGGAGGATATAAGATGAACATTAACAAAAGCAAAACGAGGATAATGGAATGTAGTCGAATTAAGTCGGGTGATGTTGAGGGTATTAGATTAGGAAATGAGACACTTAAAGTAGTAAAGGAGTTTTGCTATTTAGGGAGTAAAATAACTGATGATGGTCGAAGTAGAGAGGATATAAAATGTAGACTGGCAATGGCAAGGAAATCGTTTCTGAAGAAGAGAAATTTGTTAACATCGAGTATAGATTTAAGTGTGAGGAAGTCGTTTCTGAAAGTATTTGTATGGAGTGTAGCCATGTATGGAAGTGAAACATGGACGATAACCAGTTTGGACAAGAAGAGAATAGAAGCTTTCGAAATGTGGTGCTACAGAAGAATGCTGAAGATAAGGTGGGTAGATCACGTAACTAATGAGGAGGTATTGAATAGGATTGGGGAGAAGAGAAGTTTGTGGCACAACTTGACTAGAAGAAGGGATCGATTGGTAGGACATGTTTTGAGGCATCAAGGGATCACAAATTTAGCATTGGAGGGCAGCGTGGAGGGTAAAAATCGTAGAGGGAGACCAAGAGATCAATACACTAAGCAGATTCAGAAGGATGTAGGTTGCAGTAGGTACTGTGAGATGAAGAAGCTTGCACAGGATAGAGTAGCATGGAGAGCTGCATCAAACCAGTCTCAGGACTGAAGACCACAACAACAACAACATAAATTACCAGAGGGTAAAAGAAATAGTACCGGCCACGAAAACCGACAACGGGAGAATGGTGTGCTGACCACATGCCCCTCCGTATGTGCATCTGGTGACGCCTAAGGCCTGAGGATGACAAGGCGGGTCCGCAGCCCGTGGTCGTGCGGTAGCGTTCTCGCTTCCCGCGCCCGGGTTCCCGGGTTCGATTCCCGTCGGGGTCAGGGATTTTCTCTGCCTCGTGATGACTGGGTGTTGTGTGATGTCCTTGGGTTAGTTAGGTTTAAGTAGTTCTAAGTTCTAGGGGACTGATGACCAAAGATGTTAAGTCCCATAGTGGTCAGAGCCATTTGAACCATTTGAATTTGACAAGGCGGCCGGTCGGTACCGTTGGGTCTTAAAGGCCTGTTCGGGTGACGCTTAAAAAAAAAAATGAAGGAAAGAAAAGAAGTCCTGGCCATCGAGGAAAGGATAGAGCGACAATCTCAGGATAGACTGAGGGGTACTGAAGGAAACAGGTCGTAGCCTAGGAGGAAAAGAAGAAGTATTTCAGGTTAGATCTGTTAAATTAGAAAAAGCGTTCGCTACAGTTGTGTTCCATTGTAGTTGCAATCAATAGTGAGAAACAGAGTGAATTACTTACATGTTAAATCATGGCATTAAACGCGCGACATGGACGAGACCGAACATTCATGTCTATGAACAAATAACGCAATTAGCGATGCGTCAGGTAATCAGAAAACATGGGTCCACGATTCCTCAAGCGTGCCTAAGAAATCGTCCTTAAGAATCGTCAAGAAATATCCGGCCAACCTAATGTGACATGAAACCAATAATGGGCCGGAACACCTGATCAAAAATTGAAAACGCCTACCACGAATCCGGAAAAAAAGGACTGGAGGTTCACGAGCCATCAAAAGTGCCTAGAAATTAATAAAAATGCAGGAAGTATCGACAAGAACCCTCTTAATAATAACAGCATAAGACCGATAACTGATGGGAAAATTTGTACGCAGATGAAAATGACACAACAGAAGAAGTACAACAGACCGCGATGTATCAAGATGAAGGACAGAATCCCCAGCTAACGACTCAGCGTGAAGTTGTGTCGGTCGTGGAAACTGGCACGGAGCATGCGGAGGGGGGCAATATGACCGATAGTAAAAAATGAAAATAAAAATTAAAAAAATGTTAAGACCCTGTCCTGAATGGCATAAGGTAAACTTAGTAGAACAATTACAGGTGACAGAGAAGCATGAGCAAAAATTAATACAATTAACACATGTTAATTAAGCACCTGATGCGAATAATACTGGCAAAAATCACGTATAATTTTATTATTTGAGGCTTGCTTACTTGAGCATATTGTGAGAAATAAGTGATAAATAAACGAAGCATATAAGGAACATTATAGTGCACAACGTAACATATTGCTTTCTGCTTACCTGACGAATCGCCGGCCGCGGTGGTCTCACAGTTCTAGGCGCGCAGTCCGGAACCGTGGGACTGCTACGGTCGCAGGTTCGAATCCTGCCTCGGGCATGGATGTGTGTGATGTCCTTAGGTTAGTTAGGTTTAAGTAGTTCTAAGTTCTAGGGGACTGATGACCACAGCTGTTAAGTCCCATAGTGCTCAGAGCCATTTGAACCATTTGAACCTGACGAATCGCTAATTGCGTTATTTATTCATAGTCAAGGAATGCTCGGTCCCGTTCATGTCACAAGTTTAATGCCATGATTTAACACGTAAGTAATTTGCACTATTTGTCACTCTTGACTGTAACTACAATAGACCACGATTGTAGCGAACGCTTTTCCTAATTTAAAGGATCTGAGCTGATGATATGGCTTCTAAGCTACAAACCTCGTCGTTAAGGGGCTCCGGAAAGGCTCAAAATCATGAAAAGTTCAATTTTTACTTTTTTGCGTTTTCTGAATCTGCAGACTATTACCTTTTAATAGATATATAATTTATTCAATTCCGAAGACTGCAATTATTTTTAAATTTTTTTTGAAATGTGTTCTACATGGGCGTGACCCACTGTGGCGCTGTTAAACTGCTGTCAAATGGTGTTATTATTAACGTCCGTGTTCATCAGGTACATTTTAGTGATGTGAGATAAAGTATGTGTTGTGGCTAACCTGTGATGGTTCAATATATATCGCTGGTGTGATTGTCGATTGTTTCATGTTTATTTACTCTGTCGTTATCTCGAAAATATTCGTAATTAATTCTGTTTCTTGAGTCTCTGTTTTGTTGAAGTATAATAATGAGTAAAAGTAAAGTTATTAGAAATCCTCTGAAGGCTTTTAAGAAAAGGAGAAATGTTGGAAAGCCAAAGGTATTTAGAAATATGGGAATGAAGATAGGTTCTAACATGGTACGAGCGATGCTTGCTTTAGACAAGGAACGCCTTCGGGCTGCAGACAGGGCTGTAAAGAGTCTAGAAATACAACCAAGAGTAAACAGGAGGAGGAACAAGAGGAAGCTGGAGGAGGAGTTCGCAGAGGATGAAGATAATCCATCCTATGGACCTGGAATGCACTAAAAAGTTAATCCAATCTTTGTCGCTCGATTCCCAAAACTTTTATTTTCTCATACTAATTACATGTTTTCTAAGGATCTTCCAAACATATTTGTTTCAAACTTTCAGTAAATTTTACACAGTACCTTCTGCATAACTTAACACAGCCTTTTTGCAAAAAACTGTATATTTTTGAATATATAAATAAAAAATTGCAAAAAAATGTTGTGAATTTTCATTACAATTGAAAAAAAGTCATCTTTAATAACTGAACTAAAATTTTGTAAAATCCCTGTGTTAAGTTGTAGCCCATATTCCAATAAATAATTTGTAAAAAGTTCAACTTCCTACTTCAAATACTTTGTGAGGAAAGATGTAATTTATAAGCGTTATTTTAACATTGCAAGTATAGGGCGTTCCGGAGCCCCTTAAATAAATTGTTTACAAGAGCAGCCAAGCGGTTATTATTCAAGATATCTGCTTGTGGCTGCGGTTGTCCCTCATACAAGATAGTGTGTAAAATAACTTACAGTTTCCACCCAGAGGTGTACTAACCCACCAGAAGGATAACTGACCACAGGTCTTCCATGTAGAAAATGTCTTTCAGACGCACGCACGAGTACGCGACGAGGAAGGTGTGTAACAGCAGATGCCTTTCAGTGTTCAATAAGTCTGTATTGAAAACGTGTATTTTACATTGGAGTTGCTTCGTTACCAGTGTAGTTTTTGTTGTACGTTTGAATTACCTGCTCCTTTACACAAGGAATTAATACGTCACTGGAACGTAATATTTTATCGATGTTTTGTGGACATTATATCAATCTTCCATGATTTCAGAAACCTTATATTATGTCTCGCAAGGTAACGAGCCACTGAGGAGAATTGGCAGCTTTCCACAAACCCTCCGCGTTTTCATTTCTAAAGGCCTTCCAGCAGAGTTCATATCCCTTTTGTGCAGGAGAACGACGTAATAAGCGTTAATGCCTAACTTACGACTCGGAGGAATGTTATTGATGACTGCAGCAGCTTTCCAATTGTCATCAGAGCCCTGGCCACGCCAAAACCGAAAACCACGAAGTGAAAGCTAAAGAAGAAGATGAATGCATAAGAAGTGCTTTAGATTCGGCCACCACAGTATGGGATTACCTTTGAGGCTACAAACATGTTCCGTAACCAACAATGTGGATTACCTTTGAATACATTATGGAACTGAACAGTGATCAAGGTGTTACAAATATTTACTATCAAAAACAGTCTTGATCACAATTTATTTATTACGGTGACCGGTTTCGACCACTACTGTGGTCATCTCCAGCTGAAGGAGGTTCTTACTCATTGGTCTGAAGATGACCGGTCACCGTAATAAATAAATTGTGATCAAGACTGTTTTTGATAGTAAACAGTGTGGATGTTCACTGGTAGACTGGATAATATTGATGATGCCCTGCATCAGATCTAGTTATACTCAGCTCATTTCGCTCACGGTCCCCGACGACTGTGTTACAGATGCTGGATAATGACAATTATTGTACGTAATATTACATGAAAATAACAGTTGGAGTGAGAAAGTAACAATTTATTTTCCAAAACAAATATTTTCTGTAAAATGTTACACGTATGACTTGTTAGAAGTTTAAAAAATACAAGACCCATGTTTCCAAGAAAATTGGGATTGATAATAGTCACAGTCGTAAACACCAGAGTTTTAATGAAGAAGTTATTTAATACAGACTTTACAAATGTATCGGGTAAGAGCACCATGTTTTCTTATGTTGGCAGTCTTTTTGTATATTTGTAAGAAACAGTTGGATGGAGCAGTTACATGCTACAACTGGTAACAACATTCCTTTACAAAGTACTGACGAGAACTACAGACAGAGGCCGAATCTGTCAAATCGATTTTATAACTTACACAGTAACATTACATCTGATATGTCTACTTACATATGGTCTAAATTTTAGTTACGTATTAAGTTATTTTGTGTGTAACAGACACTTCTACATCGACTGTTATCTCATATGAAAAAAGTACCTTTTTTCTCTTGATAGAGACTATAAAATACAAAAAACCAATGTGCATATAAAAGAAATGATTATTTTGAAGAAGTGAACTATAATATTACGGGACAAATATTACATTATGTGACCAATGTTTCCACTACATCAAGACAGTAGTCTAGTAACGCCGTAAAACGTATAACAGAACTTGAAAACGTATAAGTTAGCCTCAGTCAGTGAACACAAAATTAGATAAGTACTGATTACCCTGGTAAATCTGTGGGAAAGTAGAGCTGATAATTAGATTACGTTGTAGTGAAAAATATTGTGTATTTTCTTCCCCTGTAGAATGTCCTTCTACTTTATCCAAAACGACAGTTTATATCCTTACAGGATATTCCGAGAAGGAAGCCATAAGCAAAATACCTAGCAAATGATAGAAAAGGGAAGAGGTTTATTTCTCTTTTTCTCTTTTTTGTCAGGAAATAATGCACATATTAATAACGCATCACTTAAAATATTACACTCATAAATAACATTAAAATAATAAATTTACAATGTCTGTGAACACGATGTGTTTATTTTTGAACTCTAATAATAATGCTACAAAATCATGATTAAGCTATTCAAAAATAATACCAGGACGTTTGCTTCTTGCTAGCCAACTCCTGAAATATTCATAGAAAGTCTTAAACATAATGCCTTAGGTTATTTCGTAATTAGAATAGCACTGTAATGTCTTTCGTGATGTTAAGTCATTTAAGTGTACTGCTCATAAATAGCATGTTGTATGTGAACTGCTCACCACAGCCAGGGGAGGTGTACCCTTTCTTCAGCTGTTGGTCTGTTTGAACTACGGCACGGCTATATTGGGGTCGACGCCTAGCTGATTCCTGACGGTAGCAGTGGGATGGGTGCAACAGCTTCTCGCAGCTACATAGGGATACCGCTATTTGCTTACACCTCCAGCAAAGTTGGAAATTTTAATGATAGACGTGTTTGTGTTTTTAGAGTATGTTTATTGGTAAGAGCAGTGATCTGAGTTTACATGCGACACGTATTCCGAAAGACGAAAATCCAGTTTCGGAAACCGTTTATCCCTGTTGTGTTTAGGCCTACATATTAAGGTCTGAAGCGGATTTACAAGCCCGGTTAAACACGGCGTCTGGAAAAGAGCCGATCTAGTTTCTGATTCAGCCAGCACAATCGTTATTTCTCTTCATTTAAATATTACAGGTAGACACCTTCATGCTCAGTCTAATAGTTCCGCTTCCCCTTCACACCACAATAGGTCATTATTAATCGAATATTCTGAAAACAAGACGTAACTTGACTGCCCAAGCACGTTTCAAAACCGGTTGCGTTTACATGGAAGCGAAAATCGATTGCGTAACCGGAAAATCGGCAACTAGAAGCGGATTTCCAGAATCGATTTTGAAGTATTTACATGACCACCCACAAGCGTTATTGGGAAGTTGGTTTACGAAATCCGGTTCTGGGAGCCCCATGTAAACGGGGTGACTGTTGTTGCAGCCGGCCACTGTGGCCGAGCGGTTCTAGGCGCTTCAGTCGGGAACCGCGCTGCTGCTACGGTCGCAGGTTCGAATCCTGCCTCGTGCATTGATGTGTGTGATGTCCTTAGGTTAGTTAGGTTTAAGTAGTTCTAAGTTGTAGGGGACTGATGACCTTAGCAGTTAAGTCCCATAGTGCTCAGAGCCCAAGCCATTTCTAAGTTCTAGGGGACTCATGACTTCAGATGTTAAGTCGTATAGTGATTAGAGCAATTTTTTTCTGTTGTTGCAGCGGATCCAAAGACAAATACGGGAAAGGAGGAAAAGTTCGTGTTATGTTGTCATGACGTATTGTGCCATTTTATTTTATTCACTTTTTACTTAGTCCGTAATGTTGTGGGAGCTTGAAAATGCGCAAAAAAATGTCAAAGTAAAATTAAACAAATTTAAAATGAAAGTAAAATAAAATTAAATACACAGTTATGTGATAGGCTGCAAAAAATAAAAGTAAATACACAAAAAATTAATAAAGAAGCCGGAGGTGTCGCTAATTTTCAGCTAATTCGGTGTTCTTTGGAAGAATTTCAAAGTCATTGGGCTACTATGAAGATGTTACGCAACGCCATCAAAGCGAAAATTTACTATAACAGATTCGGAAATACAAAAGAAATGTCGCATAAAACAGGAAAAATAGCGGTGGCTGTCACAGGAATCAAAAAATAGGGACATCTGGGCTGTGACACTTGCCACAAAGGAACGAAACGCCCCTTCATTTTGCTCTTCAGAGGGATCAACCTAATTTATTGCGAGTATCAAATACAAATTATTATGACGTTTACAAAACGCCTGTGTCAAATCCCCGGCACGAACAAAGGAAATACGTGTGCCGGGATGTAATGGCATTCTAAAGGGACAGGGCACTTAGAGACAAGGCCACGCCTTCTCGAGACCTTGTCACCACGATGGCAATGCGTGGTGATAACACAAAATCTGTTGTGTGTATCTGTGTGCTCCCTCCAGAGATATTTCTGGTCTATGGCTAGTGCGGACGGTAGCTATTGTTTAGAGGGAACCGTGTGGAGTCTGTCCATGCGAGCAGTGACCGCGCGGTTTGAGGCGCCATGTCACGGATTGAGCGACCCCTCTCGCCGGACGTTCGAGTCCTCTCTTGAGCATGAGTGTGTGCGTTGTTCTTAGCATAAGTTAGTATAAGTTAGTTTAAGTAGTGTGTAAGTCTAGGGACCGATGACATTAGCAGTGTGGTCCCTTAGGAACCCACACACATTTGAACATTTGTGGAGTTCGTCGAGTCTAGGGTCTGTGTGGGACCGCAAGCCATGTGGTCGTGTTAAAGGTATTACAGTGAACATTTGATATCGAAGACACGAAATGATATCGTGGGTGATTTAAGCAGAATGTATCTTTCGCTGATTATTTCATAAAACTGGAGGAACTTATCGCTGGTAATGAACATACGCCTAGTGTCTGCCTCAGTTGCACCGACACGTACAGGCCAACGAATGGATACAATAGGGAGAAGCGTGGTCTAGGGGTAGCGTCTTTGATTCATAATCAAAACGTCTTCGGTCCCGGGTTCGACCCCAGTCGGCTCGCAGCCGTGCTAGCGTGCGGAGCTGCTCCGCGCGCCGTCCGACGCTCCGCTCTCGGCGGTGTTTACATCCGCGTCGCGGTGTTTGTGTCTATCGAGTCCAGTACTAACGTACGCCATGGCGCACTCGTACAGCCGTGCAACGATCAAAGTAAGGTTTCAGGCCGAACATCCACGACCCAGAGCTTTCGAAGTAGAACAGTTCATACGAGAGGATCTACGTTTGAACTCCCAGGACGTAATCGGCATACATTTTTCCATCACTGGAAGTGTTGTCTACATCAAGATGTCAACGGAGGAAATTTGCAATGACATAATTCACCGTCATGCCACCGGACTGAAATTTAAACACTCTGATGGACATATGGGTGCTGTGACAGTCGCCCATGCTGGATTCGGTCTCCGGACATTGCGGGTGTTTGAGCTCCCGTTCGAGGTGCCTCAGGATGTGGTCATTGCCGCTTTCCAACCATATGGCACCGTCTTGGGTCACGTCGCGGAGAAGTGGCAAACATTTACGACCTACCCCGTATTAAATGGCGTCCGGCAAATAAAAATTGAGCTGACGAAACATGTCCCATTGTACCTGCTGATTGGCGGTGTGAGGGCCATCGTCATGTACGATGGACAGCCACGAACGTGCGCGGGGTGTGGCCAGGAGGGACATGTACGTTCCGAATGCTTACACCGCCGTTTAATACAGACGCCGTTACGTGAAGAGACCCAGGCTTCGACGGTCACGTCCTTACCCATCACCTACACCAAGTTTGCACAGGACCCCGTCGTACCAATCTCGATTGCGCCAGCAGCATCGTCAACGCCACCCGCCGCAGCACAACGCGCCGAGGACACAAGCACGACGTCGCCTCCAGTGCTCGCTTCAGGACCGTCCGGGTTGCAGACCGAAACCGATGTTCCTGTTGGAACCGTGGACGTCGACCTCGGTGTCGTGCCGACGTCTGCCTTTGTCCAGGCAGGTTCGGCGTCAGACGACGGGCGACCACATTCTGATTCAGAAGGCCACATCAGAAAACAGCGGTCGCCTCGCAAACACAGGAAACGACGACGAACGCCTTCCGATGACGCCCTTTCTCAGACGGCCCCGCGAGATGTCGACCTGATGTCTGACGGTGATCTCCCACATTGCGTCCAGTCGCGCGATGTGGCAGCAACAGGCGCCCCTCTTGTGACGCCTACTCTCCCAGCCAGGGACGTGTCCTCGCCGTTGTCAACGAATGATGACGGCGGCCCCCCTGCCACTCATGTTGCGGAATCCACAACACCCGTTCCGGAAGTACGTGACCATCACATGTCCACGTCGTCAGCTTCCTGGGCCGATGACGTTGAAGAAGAAGTGGAACAGACTGCCAGCGTGTCTGCACAGGAGTCCACCACGGCGACACTGGGGCTGGCGCCCCGCCAGTAATTATCACTACTGCGGCACCACCGGCGGGTCTCCACCTGCCGGCTACTTCTACAGCACGTTCTGCAAATACTGAGGATGGCCGTACACAGCAATATCGTATCGCCACGATGAATCTTGCCACCATTCGTGCCTCCCATAAACTGGCCATGTTCAGAGACACTATTTCCTCTGCGGATGTGGATATAGCACTCTTACAAGAGGTGTTTGTGGCTGACTTCCTAGTTCCCACCGGATACAACGCCCATGTTTCCCCCGCATCCGACACCGGTAGCGGCGTCGCCATCCTGCCACGCGACGGACTCACTGCAGAGGACGTCATCTACCTCCCCACTGCGCGAGGTATGGCCCTCACACTGTTCGGCGTGCGTATTATTAATAACTACGCTCCGTCCGGCACTGGCCGCCGTCATGACCGACAAACTTTTTTTGCCGAAAGCGTCACACCCCTCTTCACCGGTTTGCAGGACGATTTGGTACTCGGTGGGGATTTTAACTCGACACAAGAGCCCGCGGACCAACTCCCGCGACATTCACCTTGTGCATCTCTCTCAGTGGTCATCGACCGTCTGCGACTTGTTGACACATGGAAGAAGCTCCACGGAATTCAACCGGGCTATACATTCTATACCTATCACTCGTCCAGCCGCATAGATCGCATCTACGTTACCCGCTCCCTTGCTGATGGCACACGTCATGCCGAAGTCTGGCCTTTGGCCTTTCCAGACCATGATGCGTACCTCTGTGACGTCACTCTCGCCCGACAGCAAGTGTGGCATAGTCGTGGTCTGTGGAAACTCAATGTCGCTCACCTGACCTCCTCAGACTGTCGCCGTATGGTCGAAGAAGCGTGGGCACGCTGCCGCCATCGTCGAGAAGCCTATGATTCCACCTTATCATGGTGGCTCTCCTGTGCAAAGCCGACCCTCAGGAAGACTCTGATGAGTTATGGGAAGGAATTAAAGGCGTGGCAAACTAATACCCTGCACTTCTACTACACCATTCTACGTGACTGTACGACGATGCCTTTCTCGCCAGCCCGGCAGTCGATGGTCCATCGCACGAAGGCGCAGATCTCCTTGGTCTTACGGCGTAACTTGGAAGGCACTGTAGTCCGTTCTCGAACTTCTAATCGAATCCCTCAAGAACGTCCGTCGATGTACCACCTCCTTCAGGAAAGACAACGACGACGACGAGCTCTGATCCAAGTCCTCACTGATGTGGAAGGGCGCCGGCACGACACCCAACAAAGCATCGGTCGTACTCTCCATGCTCATTTTGCCGGGCTATACGCAGCCGTACCGCATTCTGCAGCACTGATCACAGAAGTCGCTCAGCTTACTACGAACACTCTTCCGGAGGATGCAGTGCATGACCTCCAAGAGGACGTAACCACAGATGAAGTGGTAGACGCTATCAAGGCGGGTTCCGATAACAGATCTCCTGGACCTGACGGTATCCCCATCGAATTTTATAAAAGTTTTCACTATTTGTTGGCTTCCACGTGGACGGCAATCGCACAAGAGCTGATGTCACCGATGACAGTGGTCCCGAGCGCCTTTCTAGAAGGCATTATTATCCCCGTACATAAACCGCGCGGGTTATCGAGGGTCCAGGACTATCGACCAATTACTTTGCTCAACAGCGACATGAAAATATTCACACGGCTACTGGCATCGCGACTCAAGAAGATCGCACGTTACGTCACATCCTGCGACCAGACTTCCCTAGGAGGCGATAACAACATCCGTACGGCCCTTTGCCGTTACAGAGACATGTTAGCATTGGCGCATTATCAACGTCTCCCTGGCGCCTTGGCTTCACTGGACTTCAGCCAGGCTTTCGACCGTGTTGACCACTTCTATTTACGGACAGTTCTTCAGCATATGGGTTTTCCTGGCGGTATTGTCACAGTGGTTATGCGCCTGTTGAGTAGTGCAACCTCTAAAATCATGTACAACGGTCGCCTTACACCGTCCTTGGTCATCGCACGATCTGTACGACAAGGATGTCCTCTTTCCACGATTTTGTATGCTTTCGCCTTGGAACCCCTGCTCCAGGGCATGCGCCAACGTTTGGAAGGCATGGCTGTGCAAGGCCACCGTTTTTGTTGTACAGCCTACGCAGACGACATAGTACTATATCTGCGCAGTGAAGATGAAGTACGAGCAGCACTGACATGGGTGGCGACTTACGGCGAAGCGTCGGGGAGCTACCTCAACGTGTCAAAATCCAAGGTCCTGCTCATTGGTGAGGGCTTGCCGGAGAGATGCGCTGCCCCCCTTAGTGTCGCCGCCACCAGACGGTGTCTTGGACTTGATTCCACAGCAGACCTGCGCCGCTCAGCGACTATTAATGGTAGACACTTGCTACAGACAGAGCAAATTTCGCAGATCACCGGCTACGAGCTCTCGACGTTATCCAACGCGCGCAATACGTGAACATGTACCATGCTTCCCGTATACCACACGTGGCTCAAGTACTACCAGTCCCAAATCTCCTCGCCCGACGACTGTTGATGGCTTTCGGCCCCTTCGTCAGCTCGGGGATGTTATTCAAGGTGCAATATGAATCTCTTGCACTGCCACGAGATCGTGGCGGGGTGGGACTCATCCACGTGCCGACTCGTGCCAAGGCACTATACGTCAGCTCCCAACTAAAACTTTGGCATCGTTGCCCGCAGAGCCTTACTAGCCTCCTGCTTCACAACTTTGCACCGGCCTCCTTGTCCGCCCCAGTACTGGTATCGACCATTCCAACCCCCTTTTATTACATCCAATGATTTTTCCTGGAGTTCAGTTATATCTACCGGTCCTTACCACTTACACGTTTTTACCTCACGAAAACAGTCTCCGAATTGTTACAACAGTGCCGCCCGTCCAACCCCATCGAACGTAAGTATCCACAGTACGTGTGGCGACACATATGGAAGGCGATCCATGCGCGTTTTCTCGAATCAGACGTTCAATCAGCGTGGTACATCACCGTGAATGGCAAACAAGTTAACCGAGATCGTCTGCACCGCATCCATCTCACCGATTCATCCCTCTGCACCCACTGTGGAGTGGATGACACGGATGTCCACCGGTTCCACTGTGGCACAGCGCTCGACGTCTGGACGCTTGCGCGGCGAATTTTGGCGTTTCTTACTCGCCAGACACCGGCTCAGATCGACGTCCACATGCTTTTGTACCCCGATAAGACTTTCTACCCCTCCGCCAAAACTCACTCTGTGAATTGGATCTGTGGCCACACGATCCGCTATCTTTTTACTTCTGGCGACAAGTCTACGCTAGGATATTGGACTTATCTCAACGAACGACACTGCGTCCTGATACGCAACCCACGCTATAAACAATATTTTTCCAATTTCTTACGGAGCACTTTCGATGACCCACCTAGTAGCTGGAACGTCCAAGCCCTGAGAAGCTGAAAACTGTATAAAACGAACCGAACTGAATAGATCTGCTACCCAGAAACCACGCCTACACCATGAGAAGACACGTTTGTACGAGCTGGCATGCTGTAGGCGGATACACTTCAGGAGCTCCTGTAAGAACTGGACTTTAACTACAAGTCGCACGACGACTTAAAGAAAAAAAATAAAAAATAAAAATAAACTTTTCCTTATTTATTCCTCATAATTTGATCTTAAAGGAAAAAGAAACTTGATTTTGGCTTTCAGAAACTTTCTTTTTTGTTCCAAAAGATTGCTTCTTCGCCAACAAGACGAAGGAGACTCATTTCTGTTTACTGGAAGGAGAAACCAGTATAATTGGAGTCTTTGTTTTCTTTTGAAAAAAAACTTTTCCTTATTTATTCCTCACAGTTTGTTCTTAAAGGAAAAATAATTTTGAGTTTGGTTGAAAAAAAAGGGGGTGGGGGGCAAAAAAAGAAAAGAAAAAAAAGAAAAAAGAAAAAAAGAAAAAAAAGGGGTAGCGTCTTTGATTCATAACCAAAACGTCTTCGGTCCCGGGTTCGATCCCCGTCAGATAACTAATCAGCATTGGCGGCCGAAGACTTCCGGCATAAGAAGTCAGCCTCATTCTGCCAACGGCCTTGTCAAAGAGGGCGGAGGAGGGGATAGAGGTTCAGGGCACTCTCTTGTCCTAGGGGTGGGAAATTGCCCCTAAAGGCGGAAGAATCAGCAATGATCAACGACATGAGGATGCAGATGGCAATGGAAACCACTGCACTAAAGACACCTAACGTGTATCCACAGGACATGTGGCCTATAATTGAAGAAGTGTCATGATGATCTCTCCATTGGCAAAAGATTCCAGAATAGTCCCCCATTCGGATCTCCGGGAGGGGACTGCCAAGGGGAAGGTAACCATGAGAAAAAGATTGAATAATCAGCGAAAGGATAACGTTCTACGAGTCGGGGCGTGGAATGTCAGAAGCTTGAACGTGGTAGGGAAACTAGAAAATCTGGAAAGGGAAATGCAAAGGCTCAATCTAGATATAGTAGGGGTCCGTGAAGTGAAGTGGAAGGAAGACAAGGATTTCTGGTCAGATGAGTATCGGGTAATATCAACAGCAGCAGAAAATGGTATAACAGGTGTAGGATTCGTTATGAATAGGAAGGTAGGGCAGAAGGTGTGTTACTGTGAACAGTTCAGTGACCGGGTTGTTCTAATCAGAATCGACAGCAGACCAACACCGACAACGATAGTTCAGGTATACATGCCGACGTCGCAAGCTGAAGATGAACAGATAGAGAAAGTGTATGAGGATATTGAAAGGGTAATGCAGTATGTAAAGGGGGACGAAAATCTAATAGTCATGGGCGACTGGAATGCAGTTGTAGGGGAAGGAATAGAAGAAAAGGTTACAGGAGAATATGGGCTTGGGACGAAGAATGAAAGAGGAGAAAGACTAATTGAGTTCTGTAACAAGTTTCAGCTAGTAATAGCGAATACCCTGTTCAAGAATCACAAGAGGAGGAGGTATACTTGGAAAAGGCCGGGAGATACGGGAAGATTTCAATTAGATTACATCATGGTCAGACAGAGATTCCGAAATCAGATACTGGATTGTAAGGCGTACCCAGGAGCAGATATAGACTCAGATCACAATATAGTAGTGATGAAGAGTAGGCTGAAGTTCAAGACATTAGTCAGGAAGAATCAATACGCAAAGAAGTGGGATACGGAAGTACTAAGGAATGACAAGATATGTTTGAAGTTCTCTAACGCTATAGATACAGCAATAAGGAATAGCGCAGTAGGCAGTACAGTTGAAGAGGAATGGACATCTCTAAAAAGGGCCATCACAGAAGCTGGGAAGGAAAACATAGGTACAAAGAAGGTAGCTGCGAAGAAACCATGGGTAACAGAAGAAATACTTCAGTTGATTGATGAAAGGAGGAAGTACAAACATGTTCCGGGAAAATCAGGATTACAGAAATACAAGTCGCTGAGAAATGAAATAAATAGGAAGTGCAGGGAAGCTAAGACGAAATGGCTGCAGGAAAAATGTGATCGAAAAAGATATGATTGTCGGAAGGACAGACTCAGCATACAGGAAAGTCAAAACAAACTTTGGTGACATTAAAAGCAACGGTGGTAACATTAAGAGTGCAACGGGAATTCCACTGTTAAGTGCAGAGGAGAGAGCAGATAGGTGGAAAGAATACATTGAAAGCCTCTATGAGGGTGAAGATTTGTCTGATGTGATAGAAGAAGAAACAGGAGTCGATTTAGAAGAGATAGGGGATCCAGTATTAGAATCGGAATTTAAAAGAGCTTTGGAGGACTTACGGTCAAATAAGGCAGAAGGGATAGATAACATTCCATCAGAATTTCTAAAATCATTGGGGGAAGTGGCAACAAAACGACTATTCACGTTGGTGTGTAGAATATATGAGTCTGGCGACATACCATCTGACTTTCAGAAAAGCATCATCCACACAATTCCGAAGACGGCAAGAACTGACAAGTGCGAGAATTATCGCACAATCTGCTTAACAGCTCATGCATCGAAGCTGCTTACAAGAATAATATACAGAAGAATGGAAAAGAAAATTGAGAATGCGCTAGGAGACGATCAATTTGGCTTTAGGAAAAGTAAAGGGACGAGAGAGGCAATTCTGACGTTCGGCTAATAATGGAAGCAAGGATAAAGAAAAATCAAGACACTTTCATAGGATTTGTCGACCTGGAAAAAGCGTTCGACAATATAGAATGGTGCAAGCTGTTCGAGATTCTGAAAGAAGTAGGGGTAAGCTATAGGGAGAGACGGGTCATATACAATATGTACAACAACCATGAGGGAATAATAAGAGTGGACGACCAAGAACGAAGTGCTCGTATTAAGAAGGGTGTAAGACAAGGATGTAGCCTTTCGTCCCTACTCTTCAATCTGTACATCGAGGAAGCAATGATGGAAATAAAAGAAAGGTTCAGCAGTGGAATTAAAATACAAGGTGGAAGGATATCAATGATACGATTCGCTGATGACATTGCTATCCTGAGTGAAAGTGAAGAATTAAATGATCTGCTGAACGGAATGAACAGTCTAATGAGTCACAGTATGGTTTGAGAGTAAATCGGACAAAGACGAAGGTAATGAAAAGTAGTAGAAATGAGAACAGCGAGAAACTTAACATCAGGATTGATGGTCACGAAGTCAATGAAGTTAAGGAATTCTGCTACCTAGGCTGTAAAATAACCAATGACGGACGGAGCAAGGACATCAAAAGCAGACTCGCTATGGCAAAAAAGGCATTTCTGGCCAAGAGAAGTGTACTAATATCAAATACCGGCCTTAATTTGAGGAAGAAATTTCTGAGGATGTACGTGTGGAGTACAGCATTGTATGGTAGTGAAACATGGACTGTGGGAAAACCGGAACAGAAGAGAATCGAAGCATTTGAGATGTGGTGCTATAGACGAATGTTGAAAATTAGGTGGACTGATAGGGTAAGGAATGAGGAGGTTCTATGCAGAATCGGAGAGGAAAGGAATATGTGGAAAACACTGATAAGGAGAAGGGAAAGGATGATAGGACATCTGCTAAGACATGAGGGAATGACTTCCATGGTACTAGAGGGAGCTGTAGAGGGCAAAAACTGTAGAGGAAGACAGAGATTGGAATATGTCAAGCAAATAATTGAGGACGTAGGTTGCAAGTGCTACTCTGAGATGAAGAGGTTAGCACAGGAAAAGTATTCGTGGCGGGCCGCATCAAACCAGTCAGTAGACTGATGACCAAAAAAAAAAGGAAAAACAATCGTTGTTTCACGGTTACGGAGATCTTCTGTATCTCATTCCTGTCGCCCTGAAGGATTGGCGCTCGAAAGATCGACCTTTTAAATTATTTTAGTTTCCTTAGGTGTGTGTGAAGGTGGGTGGTGTGTGTGTGTGTGGAGGGGGGGGGGGGGAAGTCTAGGTGCGCTTAGGATGGCAAAACCTTAGTCTATTTTTCTTTGGTAGTGTCATAAGTGCCGGTGCCCCGTAGAGTTAGTACTGTATTTTGTTTCTTATAGCTAGGTGCCCTTGATGCGCCAATTTTATGTTGTATAAAAAAAAAAACAGTAGCTGCATGGTCAGCGGGGCAGAATGCTAACTGAAGGGCCTCGGGTTCGTCACCGGCCGCGTCGGAGATTTTCTTCGCTCGAGAACTAGGTGTTGTGTTGTCCTTACGTTCATATCAGCACAACTGACATTCCTCTATGGAGATAACTGTAAGGGCATGTCCCGAAAGCCAATGTATTTAGAAAAAAACGACCGTGCCTGTATGGTTCAAATGGCTCTAAGCACTATGGGACATAACATTTGAGGTCATCAGTCCCCTAGACTTAGAACTACTTAAACCTGACTAACCTAAGGACATCACACACATCCATGCCCGAGGCAGGATTCGAACCTGCGACCGTAGCAGCAGCGCGGTTCCGGACTGAAGCGCCTAGAACCGCTCGGCCACAGCGGCCGGCAACTTGCCTGTATGAACGGTTGAATTATGATTTCAACAGTGTGCATGAAAGAACTAGGAGTCATAGTCTCTGATATTTGATCATAAACTGCAAAAATGTCGTGAGACTAGAACTGTTCAATATTTTCTCAGTCAGTAATAGGGCATACAATAATGACATTTACCGCGACCGTTTTGGATGGGGCACATGGTCATTGTTAGAGGCGAATACGAGTAACAGACGTCAGCTCCACTACTAATTAAACAGTCAGATTACCGAATATTAATTGTGATAACAATTTGCTGGTAGAGAGATTACAGTATACATCTTCAACTTCTTACCACATCCCAGGAACCACTCTCGATGGCATACAGAGAATGTAACATGTGAAATATAATATAACAATACCAAGACAGATTCCCACCCCCATCAGCCTAGAGGTGAGCTAGTGCTGCATCCGTAATAAGCACGATCTCGACACGATCGTGAATGATGATCCTTCTTCCTTCCGACAGTACAATAAACACAGACCGATGTGTGGGTATGTGCGCCACATTTTAATGGAATATATCTTGCATTAAGTTCAGATCCAGAACAGACCAATTGCCTATTTCTTGTTCTAAGCGCAAGGATAATGATGTTTGTTTCTGTAAGTACGTGTTGATCTGCGACGCACGAAGAGACGAGAAGGCGACACTGTGGCGAGGTGCTGGCCGCTTTACACCCGCGCCGAGGCGAGTAGCCTGCTGCCGCCGGCAGGTGGCTGGGGGTTGGGCCGCTCCTCGACGACGGCGGCGTACGGCAGGTCCGGCTGGTGGGTGCGCGCGCCGCCGGCCGTGGGTTCGAGCCCCGCGCCGGCCCTGGGCCGCGGGGTTGCCGGCGGCCGCTAGGCGCTGCCCTGCGTCCCCCTGCTCGACGACCGGCTGCCCTTGCCGGACTTGTTCTTGCTCGGCCTGCGGCGGAAAACCTCGCTAGCTTCAAGGAGAAAGCAACAGTAGACAGCCACGTGCAAGGCAAACCGCGCGTTACAAAACATTTTAACTTGTAACCACCACAAAGCTGCTAAAATGATTCATTGTTTCACAACTAATTTCGACAGTTTGTCTCCGTCTGGCACAAGTGAATACAAGGAGCATTCAATAAGTAATGCAACAGACAGATTTTTTTTCTGGCACAGTTTCGGTTAAAAAAAATTAGAATTTACTTTGGAACATCGTGGAATATATCGCTTCAGCCCTTATGGTTTTATGATGTTCCGATAGGAGGTAGCGCTATATAACATTCAAAATGACATCTGTTATGGAGGTGTGTTCCAAGCAGTCAGCTGTCATCCAGTTTCCTTTGGCGGAAAACCAGAACATTGCAAATATTCATAGGTTCTTGCAGAATGTCTACGGGGACACAGCAGTGAACAAAAGCACAGTGAGTCGTTGGTCGAGGAGTTTGTCATCATAACAACAAAGTTGTGCAAACATATCTGATCCTCTGCATGTCGGCTGGCCACACGCAGCTATCACTCCTACAATGTTGGAACGTGCGGACACTCTCATTCTAGATGATCAAAGCAAGACAATGGTACAACACGTTGCACAACTGGACGTCTCTCTTAGTAGTGTTGACACACTTGTCCATCAGTTGGAGTACTTAGTGTGTGGCCGTTGTGTTCCTCGCCGCCTAACGAAAGACCATAAAGGACAACGAAGGACCATCTGTGCGGAACTGCTTGCACGTTACAAGGCTGATGGTGACAATTTTTTGTCGAACGTCGTCACAGGCGATGATGCATGGCTTCATCATTTAGAACTGGAAACAAAACGGCAATCCATGGAGTAGAGCATTGAATGCAGATTATGGTGAGAAATTTAGTTTTGTAGCCAAAATAGTGGGGAAAAACATGATTTATTTGAATCTTGAAGAAAATAAACCTGCTTTCAGAAAAAAGTACTGCATTACTTATTGAATGCCTCTCATATTCAATAAGAGATTTATGAAAGAGATTTATGTAATACAGTAATCATACCACATAATTAAAGACCTTAGTTCCAAATTTTTGGTGTATATTACATGTCTACGATTTTAAAATATCCGTATATAAAGCCGTGAAAGTAAGTGAGCCTGTAAATACAGTCACGATGTACAACAGAACTATTACCAAGAACAACCGCACACCAGTAACACCTGGATTTCACACCATATTACTGGATTACGGCATAAAATATCCAGCTCAAACCACAACTGAAATAGGGCCCATACTCAGTCAACTTAATGCCAGATAGGGTACACTGAACTACCAATGTATGTGGCGAGAAGCATTAAAGTTATATATTCAGCACTGACCATTTTAGTCAATAGTGTATACAATTTTAATGTACATTATATCGGATCAGAAACACTAATATTCCCCAAGGATTTTAGCAGCGACCAAGAAACCGCAGCATCTTTTTAGATAATATACTTTAATATTTACCAAAGGAATTAAATAACCAGGTCTGTCAGACAATGGCATACTATAGAAAGTTATTCCAGAACAAAAAGTTATGTTGGCAGTTTTGTGGTGGTTATATATAAAAATGTCTTTTATACAAGCTGTAGAATACAACTTGAAAAATATTTTATGCAGGCTATAACATTAACAAGTTAATATAAGAATTTGATCCAACACCAGTAAAAGCGTTGTTACTAATTCTAGGGGCTTATCCTGCCGGTTAATCGTCAAGTACGAAACTGCATGTTTGCAGTATCGGCAAAGAGGCACTGAGGCTGTCCCGGCATAACCAGAAGCGCCGGCACGAAGATGACAAACGCGAGAGCAAAGAAGGCTGTGAGACGACGTTAGTCAATAGGACCGCGCCACCACAGGAGCGGTCTCTACAAGAAGAGAATACAAACGCCGCTCCTGCCAGCTTCGGCCGCTCAGTACTAGACCAGCGCTAGGAGAGCACTACGATAGCATTACTGCTTGTATGGTCATAGTAAAGGAGAAAGACACTGACTGTTTGCCTGTCGCCCATCGTTTACGAACCTTACTTGTAATACGAAGTTAAGTATTGTCTATCTTCTTTATTGTAATAAAAACCATTAATGTGATTTGCATGAACTGTGTAGCATTCCGAGAACGCACCATCCTTTAGGCAGCCTATACGAGACGAGTGGGCATGACCGCACAGAGATAGTGACGCAAATCACTGGGCACCAAATCACTGTTAAAGTTCAATTAAAGTCCTGGTGAGCAAAGACGTGTACATAACAGACAGACTGGGAGTCTCAGGAACTGGTCACCAAATTTACGAGTAAATTCCAGTCATTCGTGAACGAAAACTGCAGTATATGACCCCACGTAGAGGCACGATCCATTTCCTAACGGGAAATCCTGTCTTCCTGCATAAGACTGCCAAAAGACAATCAGACAGATGTGAATGTGGAGAACTCAGTATACGGCATTATGCTGTCATATTACAGGTTTCTCTAACACGAGGGAAAACAATGATGTAGGTATGGGTCTTTGCTTTGAAGTTAAATAACCCAGATTCCTGGGTAACTAGAAATAACATTCCCAAACGAATACCACAGAGAGAACTACTAAGGTTCAGTGCACAAAGGTCTGCACATAGAGGCAGCGTCAACCACTTCTCAGATTAACTCAGTTGTATTTTCTGACATCATCAAATACAATTACTGTGATTACTTGGCCAACTAAACTGGCAACGTGGCCACGGTGGTAGCACCTACGTCTGAGGGATTTGTGACGTCACAGGTATGTAGCTGAGGTTATCTGAATCACGTGTTTGTAATCGCTGCGTTTATTGCATTTATGGTGGAAATCTCATTCGTTAAGATTGTCAAACATGGATCAGAGTATTATTTAGTGTCCATTCCAAGTACCTCAAAATTCTTTTATGCCCAATTACGGGGGAAATATGATACCGGTCCTAAGGTTAACGCTTTTACATTCCTGTCTAATGAAGGTTTAAGATGAAAATGAATCTCGGTAGTTCATAGGAAAGACTGAGCTAATACTGAACAGTCTCTCATAAGTATCTGCACAGTTATCTTTAGTAATAAATCATTATTTTTTAATAACAAAAAGTACCAAAATAGAAAACTCTAGCCATCAACTAAAACAAAGCATTATTAACCACTTCCTATACCGTACTCTTAGTTTTCTTTGTTTGCATCAAATCTCTATCACTAAGATGTGTGTTTGTTTTTAGGTATGTGAATTGCATTTTAATACAGACAACATTTTGAGCAGTATAGTCTGTCTGTAAATTCAAGAGCGAGCAGGGCTTTTGGTGGGGGAAGTGGCCTTTCCCGGAAGAACGCTGCCACCGGCCTACAGGGGCACCCAAAATCTGTTGCCCGTTACCTGTCTGGAGGTGTAGATCGGCGTGCAGTGATATACGTCGTTTCTGTTCGTGGCCTCTTAGTTGTTAGCATCAGTTAACTGTGTATACTTACTGATGTACTTCGATATCTGGAAGTGATGGATAATCGTCTAGCATTGCAAGAAAATGTGCAGAATACGAAGAAGAGGAGGTATTTGGGGAGTAACGAGCGTTCAATCGTCTCTAATGTTATTACAGCGTGCATTAAAGAGGCGACCCACAAAGAACTGTTGGCTAATATTACCAGTCCCAATCAAAGGGCTGTAATTTATACAAACGTCAGCCTCACCTAATAGGACGCATAAGTAAGGAATGGAAAAATAAGCCGCATGGTTTACTGGAATCGCCATGAAGGAAAACTAATAATTTTGGGAGGAAACCCATCGTTATAGACAGTTTCAAAAGCACGTAAAACCTTTGATGCTTATGGAACACTAAATCTCTATCTCGGTCACTATTCACCTTATTCTACGACATATTGCTTAAAACATGTGCGCAATAGCTATTCTAAACACTGCTGAAATTTCCTTCGAAACATGTACACTGATTCTGGACTTATAAGCAAAAAGCTTGACATACGAGGTGCGTTCACATATTAATTTATATTTTTTGGTAAGAACTTTATTTGTTAATCTACAGGAATGTTGTTATCCTCTTCAAAGTATTCCCCATTACATACTATACACTTATGCCAGTGCTTTTTGCAATTCCCGAAACACTTTAGGAACTGTTTCTTCGGGATAGGTCTCTTAACTGTGCATTTTTAATCTCATCCACGCTTGTAAAACCTCTGTCCTTTAAGACCTACTTTGAAATGTTTATACCACTTATCTTCCCTTGGTTTACTCATAACAGGCTCGCCAAAAGCAATATTTACCATTTCTAAAAATTTCATACATTTTATTTCATTCTTATAACAAAATTTAATACAGATTCTCTAATTTATCTTTATACAAAACAGATAATCGTTGATGCTACCAAAACACATGTAACCTTTCTGACAGCTGACAACAGAGTAAATACCCAATATGTATAACATTGAACACATGCTTTTGAGGCATGTTTACGAAGACAGTGACAAAAAAGTAGTACAAATCGGACTAATACAACACACAAAATTATAAATTTCTGTTTACTTTATAAACACTCTTTGTGTTCCAAGAATTAAGTTTCAATGCAGTCCTTCAAAGAAAACTTCTACCTTTAGTAGAAACACAAAATAACAACAAGCCTTAAATTCTACAGACCGATTGCATTATATGGGATTCGTTTTATGAATAGCAATAGAGGAACATACATTCACATGAACAGGCATTTTGTTCTATGTTTGTAGTAGAATCCTGACTTCCGTTCTTATGTTAATATTATTTACTCTATAATGTTGTATTTCGGAAGAAGCTATTGTTTTTTGTATTCCTTATGATCTTAATGCATTTGTTTAAAAATAAACGCAGCCGAGACGTATCTGTACACGGCTTCGCCACAGATTTGAAGCGCACGCGGCGGCAGGGCCGGTACTACGTTGTGAAACAGCCTGTAGAAGCGCCTTGTGACGTAGCTGGGTTGGCAGAGTGGGGACTCGGTCGCTCGCTCTTCAGTTTACCGACAGACTATAACACCTTGTATGACCAAAGGACTGGTACAGTGTTTATGGCACCTTTGGGCAGTCTATATTTAAAGAAGGGTGGATGAAAATCTGTTCACTACTTAGGAGAAAATACTTTTAATCAATTTTTAAAAAGTGAATTGAGCCGTACGTGGCTCGTGTTCGTGCCATCTCTTACTTAACGCCCTGTTTTTACCTTACTGCCGCCTCGTTATGTTAATTTTCAATTACTGGTGTCACTGAGTTGCCGTCTTGCCAGCCCGTGAGCGGCAGCAGCAGCGCTTATCGATATAGGCCCCGCCGTATTATCTTTGCTGGACTGCTATTACTTTCTGGTCGTCGGTGTGTCGTCCAACGAGTTGGAGCGCGCCAGCAGCGCAGTTCAGACCGGGCAATGGTCAGTTGGAACTCGCCAGCAGTGGAGTTCGGACCTGGCAGTCGGACAGTTGGGACGCGGCAGAAGATCGGTTCGGATAGCCATGACTCGCCCGACCGTTGCCGGCACACATGGCTGGGGACGATCTTGGCTGATCGTCGGTTGGTCGTCTTACCAGACGACGTGTATTTGTTCGCCGATCGCTTTTGGGTTGGCGGTGAGTGTCTCAAATTGTCGTTCGTCCTTGTGATTGCACAGTCACTGCTTTTAGCGTCGGTCACGTTCAAATCCAAGTGTTTGTGACATTGTGTGTAGCCTGTGATATTCACTGCCCAGCTGTTTTAGTGCTGTCTCCGTGCTGATGTGTAGCAGTTGGTCGGTTGGCGCAGTCGCGTCGTAGCACCAGTGGGGCATGCAGCGGATAGCCATCAATCCCCCGACGCTTGCCAAAACACACGTTTGAGTGGCATCCACCTTGCTTGGCCGTTTGGTCGGTCGTCTGATTAGACGTCGTGTTCTTGGGTCGTCCACCGCTTATGGGTTTTCTGTGATCCGTTTGGGCTGTTGTTCCAATCTCCGCTGTTAGCATCGTTTGAGTTTTGGTGCAAGTGTGGAGCGGAACTGATATTGATTATTGGTCTGTTGGCTGTCTGCCGGTTGGGTTTTCAGCAGATTGAATATGGTTGGGCCGTCTGCCTGTCTCACCTAAGCGAGCGTTAGTGTTTGAATTCCAGGCCGACCCTCGAACATCTGAGCGCCCTTGGGTGTACTGCCCTATTTTTTAAAATTTGTTCTTGTTTTTAGTACTTGTATGGCTTCTAGCCGATTTTTGTTTTAAATTAGAGTTGCTTTGCTCTTAAGGTCTTCAGCCTAGTTCAAAGTACTGTTTCCCGTAAGCCCTTCGGCATTTTAAAAATTTTAATGTTGTTGAATTTTAAGTGTTGGCCTTCAGCCGATTTTGAGTTTGCACCAGCATGGACTATCAGCTCGGAGACCATGGCTGCGGTTACCCTTGACGCTGCATCACAGACAGGAGCGCCTGCGATGGTGTACTCAACGACGAACCTGGGTGTACAAATGGCAAAACGTCATTTTTTCGGATGAATCCAGGTTCTGTTTACAGCATCATGATGGTCGCATCTGTGTTTAGCGACATCGATGTGAACGCACATTGGAAGCGCGTATTCGTCATCGCGATTCTGGCGTGTCACCTGGCGTGATGGTATGGGGTGCCATTGGTTACACATTTTGGTCACCTCTTATTCGCATTGACGGCACTTTGAACAGTGGACGTTACATTTCAGATGTGTTACGACCCTTGGCTCTACCCTTCATTCGATCCCTGCGAAACCCTACATTTCATTAGGATAATGCACGACCGCATGTTGCAGGTCCTGTACGAGCCTTTCTAGATACAGAAAATGTTCGATTGCTGTCCTGGCCATCACATTCTCCAGACCTCTCACCAATTGAAAACGTCTGGTCAATGGTGGCCGAGCAATTGGCTCGTCTCAATACGCCAGTTACTACTCTTGATGAACTGTGGTATTGTGTTGAAGCTGTATGGGCAGCTGTACCTGTACACGCCATCCTGTTTGACTCAATGCCCAGGCGTATCAAGGCCGTTATTACGGCCAGAGGTGGTTGTTCTGGGTACTGATTTCTCAGTATCTATGCACCCAAATTGCGTGAAAACGTAATCACATGTCGGTTCTAGTGTAATATATTTGTCCAATGAATACCCGTTTATCAACTGCATTTCTTCTTGGTGCAGCAATTTTAATGGCCAGTAGTGTAAAAAATATACATTTGCTTGAGAATCCGATCCCTAATGATGACAGACGCCTCTCCCAACGACTCACCGTGCTTTTCTTCACTGTAAGGTATCCGTAGACTTTCAGCGAGCGCCTATGAATATCTGCGATGGTCTGTTTTTCCGCCAAAAGAAACTCACTGACAGCTCTTTGCTTGGAACGTACCTCTGTTTACAGAAGCCATCCTGAAGGCTGCGTATAGCGCCGCCACCGTCGGAACCTCATGAAACTATAGGAGCTGAAGAGGGCGTGTTCCACAACGACCCTCAAGAAATTCCGTGGTTTTTTTTTTCAAATTGGCCGAGGAAAAATATGTTGCATTGAACACCCCTCGTAATTCAATATACTTTTACGATAAAAATGAGTAGTTTGTTTTGTCCATTTCTGTCTTGTTTTGTTGTCAGTTTAAAAGAAAAAATGACAATACACCCTTTAGGTTAAGATCTGTAGGCGAATTTTTGGAGTAAATGTTTTATAATTGTTCATGATTGTCATATTTTTCGTCTGAAAAGCAAATTATTGCAATTATTATTTCTTTCTTTTCTCAGACGTTATGTCTGGTTAAAAATTGAAAGTGACTCGGACCTTGATCAAGCGTGACTTCCTTTTAACTGTACGATATATGTTACATTGCATTTAGGAACTTTCGGGTATTTGAACATGTTCAATAATTACAGATTTCTGTAGTTGTATATGTACATTTGGGTGTAGCTGTATTTCGTTGATGTACTGGTGGATATTGTGTGGTATGACTCCTGTAGTTGATAGTATAATTGGTATAATGTCAACTTTATCCTGATGCCACATGTCCTTGACTTCCTCAGCCAGTTGGATGTATTTTTCAATTTTTTCTCCTGTTTTCTTCTGTATATTTGTTGTATTGGGTATGGATATTTCGATTAGTTGTGTTAATTTCTTCTTTTTATTGGTGAGTATGATGTCAGGTTTCTTATGTGGTGTTTTTTATCTGTTATAATGGCTCTGTTCCAGTATAATTTGTATTCATCATTCTCCAGTACATTTGGTGGTGCTACTTGTATGTGGGAACGTGTTGTTTTATTAGTTTATGTTGTATGGCAAGTTGTTGATGTATTATTTTTGCTGCGTTGTCATGTCTTCTGGGGTAGTCTGTATTTGCTAGTATTGTACATCCGCTAGTGATGTGATCTACTGTTTCTATTTCTTGTTTGCAAAGTCTGCATTTATCTGTTGTGATATTGGGATCTTTAATAATATGTTTGCTGTAATATCTGGTGTTTATTGTTTGATCCTTATTGCAATCATGAATCCTTCCGTCTCACTGTATATATTGTCTTTTCCTAGCCATGTGTTGGATGCGTCTTGAACGATGTGTGGCTGTGTTAGATGATACGGGTGCTTGCCATGTAGTGTTTTCTTTTTCCAATTTACTTTCTTCGTATCTGCTGATGTTATGTGATCTAACGGGTTGTATAAGTGGTTATGAAATTGCAGTAGTGTAGCCGATATTATTATTATTATTATTATTATTATTATTATTATTATTATTATATATGACGTTTGCCTATTATAGGTACAAATGGAAGGAGAGACTAGAGGACAATTAAACAAGCAAATAATGCTAATAAACGTTGGTCCCCAAAACCAGTGGTATTCCCATTACGACGTATTCACAAGTGCTGTCAGTCCATTGTTCAAATGAGTGTGAAATCTTATGGGATTTAACTGCTGAGGTCATCAGTCCCTAAGCTTACACACTACTTAACCTAAATTATCCTAACGACAAACACACACACCCATGCCCGAGGGAGGACTCGAACCTCCGCCGGGACCAGCCGCACAGTCCATGACTGCAGCGCCTCAGACCGCTCGGGTCAGTCCATTGTTACTGTTCATGCATAAGGCGACGTTTTGGGTTTACATTCATTGTGGTGAAAGACATTTTCATGTGGCTGTTCGGGAATACGTAACAGACTTTATCGACAGCGAGAGCATCGGTCATAGCTCACCAACACAATGTCGTCCCAAGCCTCACGACTGGAACCCGTTGATTTATTTATTTATTTATTTATTGGTGGTTTTTAAAAGCGTTGGTGTTGTTAGTGTTGATGAATTTCAGGAACGCATAGTGAATGGTTGTCAGTGCATTCGGTACATGCCTGAGATTTTTGAACGTGTACAGGTATCGATCAGGAGACATGCTGTAGCCTGCCGTCTGTGACCATGCGGAATACTTGTTGGAATGTGTGTGTGTGTCCTCAAGTGCATATCTGCAGTTTGGATCCTTGGAGACTTTATTACAGGGTGTTCACGTTCTCAGTCAGAATACACCATATAAGGGAAATCATTGGTTTCCCAATATATGTTTATTAGGAACATTTGTTTGTTTCATTGTCCTGTACTTGCCCCTTTCGTTTGCACCTATAATAGAGCACACACTGTACATGAAGTCAAAGTTGTGAGTTGGTCAACTAATAGTACAGCTGTATTTGCAACACTTAAAACATATAAGTTCCAGCATTGGTGTAACTCGAATCAATTATGAGACCTTTTCTGTTTTAGGAGCTAATGCAACAAAGCACGCAGAATACCCAGCCGACCGGGGTGGCCGAGCGGTTCTAGGCGCTACAGTCTGGAACCGCGCGACCGCTACGGTCGCAGGTTCGAATCCTGCCTCGGGCATGGATGTGTGTGACGTCCTTAGGTTAGTTACGTTTAAGTAGTTCTAAGTTCTAGGGGACTGATGACCTCAGAAGTTAAGTCCCATAGTGCTCAGAGCCATTTTTTAGAGCACTCAGAACAGTCACTGAGGCAGTGGCTTCAATACAGAGCAATTTCAACCACTGTCATGAAGTCACAGCTTGATGCTTTGTTTTCTAGGTGGCATTGGCTCAGTGTACGCCTGAAGATGGTCAGAAGACAGCGCCGAAATATCGTGGCAGCAACTTAGCGACATCTGGCTGTTAGCTTGAAATTTCAGAGAACAGTTTATATTCCCATAAAGTTCGTGTACTTCACACTTCGAATAAAACAGCAAGTTTACTGTTACGAGTCACTGTTTATTTATACCCACAACGTGTTTGGAAGGTTTAAACCTATATCGTCATGTGGATTTACGTGTGTTAGTACGACATGTGTATGTTGTGTTACGACTTTGGAGTAACTAGACAGTGATACAGGCTACCCACAGCCATAACACAACAGACACATATCGTACTAGCACATGCAAATCCACCTGATGATGGAGATTTAAACCTTAGAAACGCATTATGAATATAGATAAACAGTGACTGGTAACAGTAAACTTGTTGTTTCATTCTATACCGATAACAGTCAAGGTAAAGACTAACCTAAAATGTTCATCCTATATATTTATTTACATCGCGGATGAGAAAATGGAAGAACTGGCAACGCGAGACATTTGGTGTGAGGACTCACAAGTGAGTTTAACCGTAAACTGAGGTGAGAAACCACCCTAGCTCGAATGAGAGCCAGAAGGAAATTAAGACTAGAAAGTTCTGTATAGGGACAATATGGCCACCCTTCTCCCCGTCGCTTGCTGCCATTTGTAGTTTGGTTCAAATTTGATATTTTCCGCCTTATTGGGCCTTTAAATTACTTGTGGAACTTAGGAATTATTGAGTATCTTCATGAGTTTCGTGTTGGTTAAGGCCACAGTGCTGTGCTTGAAGCTGTAGTTTTCATGGCCAGAAAGGAGAGAAACGTTATAGACATTTCCAGAATGAGATTTTCACTCTGCAGCGGAGTGTGCGCTGATATGAAACTTCCTGGCAGATTAAAACTGTGTGCTGGACCGAGACTCGAACTCGGGACCTTTTCCTTTCGCGGGCAAGTGCTCTACCAGCTGAGCTACCCAAGGACGACTCACGCCCCGTCCTCACAGATTCACTTCTGCCAGTACCTCGTCTCCTACCTTCCAAATTTTACAGAAGCTCTCCTGCGAACCTTGCACAACTAGCACTCCTGAAAGAAAGGATACTGTGGAGACATGGCTTAGCCACAGCCTGGAGGATGTTTCCAGAATGAGATTTTCACTCTACAACGGAGTGTGCGCTGATATGAAACTTTCGTTATAGGCATTTTCTGCGGGAGATATGTAATAAGAAGACGAATCTGCGTGATTAAAATCAGTGGAGCTGATTGGCACCCAACAAGAGAAACTCTATTGTGTGCAGTAAGTACAATTTTTATGCATTAACGTAAATTACAAGATTCAAGATTCATCGACGAATATATCACGTAGCAAAGGCGTGCAGTGTTTTAACTTGAACACATTTGTGACAAACAGTATACTATACTTCTTACATATCAACAACACTGTAGTCTTAAATGCACTTCTGCTGTCAGGCAAGGATGCTGTGAATTCCTCATACTTTTGTGATACATCTCTAAGGCGGATAGCGTTCATTGCTTTTCCCACTGTCCATAATACCTTTGTTTTCACAGTGTTTTGATCCACTAAAAAATCCTTACAAAAATACAAAACTATTATTACATAGTACAGTGTATAATATGCCGCTATTCTGCCTTGGTAATAAATGAGCGTTTACGAAAGCTGTGGACTGCAGTGCACTAAGAAGAAATCCATACTCTCGTTTTTAAGCCTTGATGGCGGAGAAGCATGGCTGCTGACCAGTATATGATTTGTTTCCACCAATTTCTTTTGAAGGGTCACGGAATCTGCTCCAGAATTTCGATTTTTGTCCTGCAACTTCGAATTTTTGTCGTAAAAACTGTGTTCTGCGACCTAATATTAGTTATCTTTTTCTGCTTCTGAGAATTCGAGATCAATTGAAAGCTACCCATACTTACGACAACACAAAAAGCGTCTGAGATTGCGGCTGTAGTAGCTCTTAGTGAATGTTGAAATGAATGACGGAACCTGAAGTTTGACCCTGTCAGAAAACATATTTTTTATGCTTCTGCTTTTTCTTGCTGAAAATTCGAGTTCTGTTTGCATTTCACGCTCCACCTTATCAGTGCGTGAGGCAATTGAGCTCGATTCCTTAATAAAAAGAGCTAAATACACTGTAGCGGTCAATATCGAGGTTGTCCATAATTGAAGTTCCAGTTTCAAAATGCTGTAGAAAGAGATCCATAGCTCAGAATGACGTCAAATTTGAACAGTATATTACTGACGCAGGGGGAAACGTCAAGAGAGAAGTACAAGTTTCACGGATATTTTACCTGTAGATGGCGCTGAAAGCGTATGAACGTAAATGGGGTCGGCTACAACTGACATGTGAGTTGAAACACGACAGCTATCCTTTGAATCGCCCATTACACTATACGTACTGTTCAGTGTGCATGACTGCACAAGTTTGTCAGTCAATACCTGCGGCACTGCTAGTTACGTATGCCTATCCACCACGGCAATTTCTTACCACATAGGATGGGAAAAACTGGTTTTTAATTGTCCTGATAGCAAAACCCACTTAAACAACAAAATGACATCGATTTTCAATCGTGTTGGGGCCAAAAACCGGACAAAAAGCAAAATGGCATCTGTTTCTAACTGTCCTGGGGCCAAGCAAGCGCATAAAAACAAGATGGCATCAACTTCCATGTGTCATGAGACTGGCGCAAAGCATTTTGAATAAGCTCTCCACTGTCTTCTGTCACAAGGCGAAATAGAAAAACATCATGTTCCACAGCAGATAAGAGTGCCTCGGGGTCACGTTCAGAATGCGTTGCGCAACGCGTGCCTTCAGTTAAGCTACGTTCATAATTCGAGCACTGAATACAACACCTTTCAGATAACCCCACAGCTAGAAAGACAAGATCAGGTGATCTGGAGGGCCAGGCTGTAGAAGAATGACGGCTGATAATTCTACCCCATTTCCGGAGTGCCACAGCAGCAGCTGTGGAATGTGCGGCGATGCGCCAACCTGCATAAAAAAGATCCCACCCACTCATCCACGTTGCTGAAGTGTTATAATTATGTTGGTGCACAAAAGACACCCATAGTGTTTATCACGAACAGTAACAGGATCCGCAGGACTCATCTCGTCGAAAAAATACGGCCCAACGATATGCGATGCCGTCAACCCGTACCACACAGTCACCTTTGCAGAAAGAAGTGGTACCGATTGCTGTGCATGCGGATTTTCCGTTGCCCATATTCTGCAATTCTGCGTATTGACATGTCCTTGGAGATTGGCCTCGTCTGTCTACAGAATGTTCTATGGCCATTCATTGTCCACTTCTATGCGAGCACGAAATTCCAGAGAGAACTTTTGTCTTGCTCGCAGATGAGCAGGAAGCAACTTCCAAAGGTGGGTGTTTTTGTGTGGACAGCAATGCAGGATGTTTCGTAGGATTTTATGCACCGTGCTTGCGGGCATGTCAAGCGCGTGAGTCTGAGACAGACACACATGCGAGGAAGAAGGTTCCCCAGAACACACTGTCTTCTTTTGCGGGAAATACGAAAACAAAAGGCATACAGGACGCTTAGACAACACACCAATAAGGACGAAGAACACTGGGCAGAACTGAATGCACTGACAAACAGTATTTCAAAAACAACATATGAAGAGAATCTGCGGACACGACATAACAGACATGCCTACAAAACATCTACACAGGTTGGACACCGACACCCACAGTGACAACAAAAATAGTGACACTGAAGAGTAACAGGAGGAAGACGAGTTGTAACAGTAAATAAGAAAGATTTAAGATGAGAAAATGCACTGACAAATTGTACATATCGGTCAAATAACATTAAAGATAGCGAGCACTTATTGTACGGTGCTGGCAAACTAGCCAAGAAAGCACCCAGTGTTGTACACGAATGAGTATCTAATGTTACTGCATAGGATTAGCAATACCATTTCTCTAGTACTAATTAAAAACTATTTTGTTGTGACTGGCGGTCAACAGCTCGAAGAAACCATTCCGAGGTATTCACCGCCAGTCAAAATCGGTAATGGCACTAAAGAACTCTCCCCTATCCCATCATCTTTTTACACTCTTCTTAAAACAACAAAATTTTATTTTTATTGCAGCCTCATATTAGTGTTATTTTAAAAAAGTATTGTTCTTGGTCAAACGTTGTAGATAAGAAACAAAATGAAAAAGAACAACAAAAAAGATGACAAATGAAAACAGTAAGATATATGACCTGTTTTAAAAGATCGGGTAACAGGTCTTTAAATTTACAATAAATAAATAAATAAAATAAATGACCAACGTTCAGGCAATTCCCACTGCACAGCATGTTTGCACACCACAGCTCAACCCCTCCTCCAGTGCTGTGGCCACATCGACAGACATCGCATCAAATGCTTTTCTCCCTTTGTCATATTCCACTTGAAAAGAACCTGTCTTTTCGAATTTTGTGAGCATTTTGTCCAGACACTTAGCAGACGTCGGACCAATGCCTTTTTTCATACCCCTGAGTGTCCGGAACTTCTGTAGGGCTACTGGCGCACATTCAACATTCTTGTAAAAGAGCTTTACTAGCAGCGCGCGATCCTTTGTGGAGACAGTGGTGTTGGAATCTGGGACGCAAACTGAGGAACAGTGATGTGCCGCGCGTCTGCTGGTGTGTGCACATTCTGCCGCTTATAGCGCCATGTACAGGGTGAAGAAAAAGTCGCGCACTCGGATTTCGCAGTGCGATTTCTCACATTGTGTATTGTTCAAAATGGTTCAAATGGCTCTGAGCACTATGGGACTCAACATCTGAGGACATCAGTCCCCTAGAACTTAGAACTACTTAAACCTAACTAACCTAAGGACATCACACACATCCATGCCCGAGGCAGGATTCGAACCTGCGACCGTAGCAGTCACGCGGTTCCGGACTGAAGTGCCTAGAACCGCACGGCCACCACGGCCGGCTTGTGTATTGTATTGTGTATTAAACTGTGGACCTGGAAACGATGGAGATGCTTCGTCCCCGCCGTAGCCCTCGGTGGTTCACAACCCCACAACAGGCTGCAGCAGTCCACCCACCCCACCGCCACCCCACACCGAACCCAGGGTGATTCTGCTAATCCGCCAGGCGGATTCGTGCAGTGGACCGGCACGCCTTCCCGCTTGGGAGGCAGCGTGTTATAAGTTTCCTTTAATTTACGTCTACGGTCACAAACTTTTTGTTAACAGATTACCGCTTTCGGTCTTTAATGACCATCATCAGATCTGTTTCATAAAAACAAAGTCCTAGTGTACTGCAGCCATAGAGGCATCGTCAAATGTTAAATGCGGAATCAGCACCAGCATCGTCAAATATAAATAACTGTGCTACTGACAACATGACTCGTGCATGTGATGTGATTTATATGTATTTGACGATGCTGGTGCTGATTCCGCATTTAACATTTGACGATGCCTCTATGGCTGCAGTACACTAGGACTTAGTTTTTATGAAACAGACCTGATGATGGTCATTAAAGACCGAAAGCGGCAATCTGTTAACAAAAAGTTTGTGACCGTAGACGTAAATTAAAGGAAACTTATTACATATACAGGTCACTGTTTTTTCGCGACGATGTCGCAGCTTGTGAAAGCAGCGTGTTAGACCGCGTGGCTAGCCGGGCGGCCGGTGATTTCTCACATACTAGCAATACAAAAATGTCTCTCACAAAATTTCGTCCTAAGCGTGTTTCGGACAATAAATAGAGGTTAAAGATTGGCAATCTGGCAACATTGTAATCACGTGTACGGTAACTACTTCTGTCAGCAAAGAGCTGCCTTGCTGTGCAGTTCGTGCAGTGGCTAGCGTTTTGGGTTAGCATTCAGGAAGTCGATGATTCGATTCTGGGTCGAGACTTATTTGATTTTATTTGCTAAATGTAGTCTGCGTGGTACGGTATCTAGCGTCTTAGTCGTCATACAGAGATTACAGTTGGTCTTGTATAAAACATTTGCAGTTACATACTACGAACACAGAAATGAAAACACAATCGTTTTCACTCGTCCGCTTGTAAAGAAGTCTTTAGCAAGTCATGGATGTGAATTGTTTCGCACCACTGCATCTACTAGATTTCAAACTTGTTTTGTGTGTACCCTCCCCTAATGGTCCCATCAACTACTATTCTTGTGACGTTCAGGTCCATTACATTTCGTTAGGGCCTTACATCACCAGAATGGCTAGCAACGAGCTTTGCCAATAATTTGGATGGCCCCATTGGGGGCAGGTACACAGAGAACAGGTTTGGAATCTATTAGATACAGTGGCGCCAAACAGTTCGCGTCCACGACGTGCAAAAAGCTTCTTTAAAAGCTGACCAATGAAAACGATTGTACTTCCACTTCTGTGTTCTTCGTATGTAACTGCAAATGTTTTGTAGAAGAGCAACTGTAAACCTCGTATGGCAACTAAGACGCCAGATACCTTAACACGCAGACGACATTTCGCAGATAAAAACAAATACGCCAAAAGTCAGACTCGAACCCTCGATCTGCTGCATGCTACCGTAAAACGATAGCGACTGCACCAACTGCAGAGCACTGCTATTATATGCCGACAGCGGTGGTTACCGAACATGTGATAAGAGTGTTGGCAGATTTCCAATCTTAAACGTCCATTTACTGCCCGAAATATGCGCAAGACGAAATTTTCCGAGAGACATTTTTGTACTTCTAATATGTGAGAGGTCGAAGTAGAGAAGATATAAAATGTAGAGTGGCAATGGCAAGGTAAATGTTGCTGAAGAAGTGAAATTTGTTAACATCGGGTACAGGTTTAAGTGTGAGGAAGTCTTTTTTTGAAAGTACTTGTATGGAGTGTAGCCATGTACGGATGTGAAACATGGACAATAAACAGTTTAGAGAAGAAGAGACTAGAAGCTTTAGAAATGTGGTGCTACAGAAGAATGCTGAAGGTTAGATGGGTAGATCACATAACTAATGAGGAGGTATTGAATAGAATTGGGGAGAAGTTTGTGGCACAACTTGACTAGAAGAAGGGATCGGTTGGTAGGACATGTTCTGAGGCATCAAGGGATCACCAATTTAGTATTGGAGGACCGCGTGGAGGGTAAAAATCGTAGAGGGAGACCAAGAGATGAATACACTAAGCAGATTCAGAAGGATGTAGGTTGCAGTAGGTACTGGGAGATGAAGAAGCTTGCACAGGATAGAGTAGCACGGAGAGCTGCATCAACCCAGTCCCAGGACTGAAGACCACAACAACAACAACAATATGTGAGAAAATGCGCTCCGAAGTATGAATGCCCGAATTTTTCTGCGCCCTTCAAATTTTCGTTATTTTTATTTTTCTATGACGGTTCCATTCTGAAGACATTCTGAGCGGTGGGTCTCTTTTTACAGTTTTTTGAAACTGGGACTTTAATGATGAGCAGCATCGTGATACGCCCAGTACGGCGATCTCCGGCAACTTGGCCATGTTTCCCAGCACTGTAGGTAAGGTGACTGAGGGAGTGGAGTAGTGAGGTGGGGGTGGGCACCTGGCGCGCTGCTGCGGGTCGCCGCCTCCGGCGGCGTCGAAGTCTGCGGCTGGCGCGCTCTGGCGGCGGCCCCACGACGGCTCGGGCTGCGTCCAGATGTAGCCGGTGCCAGTCATCGTGCAGAAGGCGTTGTAGTAGCGGCCCGGGCTGCGGCAGAACGACCACACGGGGCACTTGCAGCGGAACAGCGTCTGGAACTCCTCCTTGCAGATCTCGTTCCACCAGCACGTCCGCTGCAACACCCACACACCACACCGCTCTGTCACACGCCAGTGTCGGAAACAGTCTCTCGTCAGCATCATCAAAGGTACAGACTCCTGACCGTAGCCACAGAAGCGGGAACGACGTCATGGTAAATCAAAGATATACGGTGCATCCGATTTATCGTTACCACTCCAAGTAACATTATGTCCGGAAGCCAAATGGAAACTTTGTGGACTAAATACTATACTGAAGCGCCAAAGAAACTGGTATAGGCGTGCGTATATTCAAATACAGACATATATAAACAGGCAGACTAGGGCGCTACAGTCGGCAACGCCTATATAAGGCAGCACGTGTCTGGCGCAGGCAGACCAAATCCCAGGTGATCATTGTAGGCAAAACCACCCCTTCCTTCCGCCTCCTTGATTTCTATCTCACCGTCTATGGCCGTCCCATCGCCCTCACTCCCACCCTTAAGTACCTTGGCGTCACCCTCGACCGTCGCCTCTCCTGGACTCCCCATCTCCAGACAATCCAAGCCAAGGCATGTTCCCGACTCCGTCTCCTCAAGCTCCTTTCCGTCCGTACGTGGGGTCTGGACCCCTCCACAATCCTCCACACCTATACACCCCTCATCCGCCCTCTCCTTTGTTACGCCCATCCAGCCTGGATCTCCGCCCCCCCCCCCTACCTTTTATAAATCCCTCCAAATCCTTGAACGCCATGCTCTCCGCCTTGCCTCTCACATCTGTCTCCCCTCCCCCACGCGGATCCTGTATGATCTCATCCCCTTCCCCCACCTTTTCCTTGAAAGGATACGGATCCTGTACACCTCCCGTAAACTCGATCCTCCTCACCTGCTCGTATCCCCGATTCTCTCCCACCCCCGCCCGCTGCCGCGCCTGTATTCCCACGTCCCGCCCGGTCTCCATCTCTCCACCCTCCTTACCCTCTCCCGAGGTGGCTTCCGCCAGCTCCCTCTCCCTGATGATGTCCTCGTCCCCTCCATCTACCCCTCCTATCAACTTTGACCCTGCCCCGCCCCCCACTTCCAGTGTCCTTTCCTTTCGGCACCCTGCCTCCCTTCTCTTCTCTTCCCTTCTTTTTCCTTTTCCCCGTCCTCCCCCCTCTTCCCCCTGGCTTCCTCTCCCCCTTCCTCCCTCCCCCTCTCTCTCCTTTGCCCATGGCATCTCTGCTCTCCCCTCTCGCTCTCCCACTCCCCTTCCTCCTCCTCCTCTCTTGGCAGGTCCCCGGACTCGCACACGCATAGTGAACATTCGCGCGCCGGAGATCATCGCCTTCTGTGTCTCGTGTGTGTGACGTCGTTTAGTGTTTTTGGTGTCCGCCGTCCCACTACTACGTTCACTTGTGCCGTCGGATTCATCAGTGTTCTGTGCGCCATGCCAACGTGTTTTCAGTGCTGTTATCGACACGTGTGAACGACTCCGAGTTTTTTGTGTCTCTGTGACCTCTCTCTTTTGCCTGTCACTGTGTTCATTATCATTCTCCGTTCTTATACTATTGTACACACTATGGCTGAAGAGCGGCGTAGTGTGCCGCTGCCAGCCTACCTGATTTGTACAGGTATTAAAATAACAATAAAGTAAAAAAAAAAGCGCAGGCAGATGCAGGCGCAGGCAGACGCGCTCCAGCCGTCGCAGCGGAAGGAGCTTCAGCCGGTGATAGCCGGTGCATTGGTAGCAATTGGTGTTTAGGCCTTGCTGACCACTCTGCTCTACACGGTCTTCTTTCGAAGCGTCAGTAGCGGAAGGTTGAGCCTTGCTCCCTTTCCTCGAAAGGCGGCGTAGCTCGCGGAGAGGCTAAATTGTCGTAAGAGTCTCAGACTCGCAGCAACCCCGTAGCTTCGGTTACAAACTCCCTTAGCGAGGCCACTTTTCTTCCTCCACACCTCCTTTAGGTGCCGCGTCACTGCACCAACGGCGCACGCTAGGCCGTAGGGCACTCCCTCTCTTCCGTAGGACCTATTTGTTAGCTCTTTCTTGTCAGAAAAAGCAAATTGTCGTGCCCACACACACCTAATAAAGTTCCTTACAACACCAATATGGCAGATTCCAAAGGTGTTTTCCCAGCCCTAGCCCGCAGCAAGGATGCAGCGAAAGAGGCAAATTGGACCATCATTACTTTTACTGCGGTTGAAGTTAGATGAAATGCAAATCGGGCAGAGGAACTCCACATACACTACTGTCCATTAAAATTGCTGCACTAAGAAGAAATGCAGATGATAAACGGGTATTCATTGGACAAATATATTATACTAGAACTGACATCTGATTACATTTTCACGCATTTTGGCTTCATAGATCCTGAGAAATCAGTACCCAGAACAACCACCTCTGGCCGTAATAACGGCAATGATACGCCTGGGCATTGAGTCAAACAGACCTTGGATGGCGTGTTCAGGTACAGCTGCCCATGCAGCTTCAACACGATACCGCAGTTCATCAAGAGTAGTGACTGGTGTATTGTGACGAGCCAGTTGCAAGGCCACCATTGACCAGACGTTTTCAATTGGTGAGAGATCTGGAGAGTGTGCTGGCCAGGGCAACAGTCGAACATTTTCTGTACCCAGAAAGTCCCGTACAGGACTTGCAACATGCGGTCCTGCATTATCCTGCTGAAATGTAGGGTTTCGAAGGGATCGAATGAAGGGTTGAGCTACAGGTCGTAACACATCTGAAATGTAACGTCCACTGTTCAAAGCGCAGTCAATGCGAACAAGAGGTGACCGAGATGTGTAACCAATGGCACCCCATACCATCACGCCGGGTGATACGCCAGTATGGCGATGACGAATACACGCTTCCAACGTGCGTTCACCGCGATGTCGCCAAACACGGATGCGACCATCATGATGCTTTAAAGAGAACCTGGATTAATCCGAAAAAATGATGTTTCACCATTCGTGCACTTAGGTTCGTCGCTGAGTACACCATCGCAGGCGCTCCTGACTGTGATGCTGCGTCATTGTAACAGTAGATCTCTCTGTCTTGCAGTAGCATGGATGATTTCAAGCAAAAGGCGCCAGTAGTTTAAAATAATAGACTAATGGTGGTTTCAGGCCTAAACCATTGGTACTGAAAGAATTACCAAGTTCCAACAAGGTTTACAAACATTTCAGACTTGTTCGAAACTTTCTATCGCTGACACCCCTCACAAAGTGATGAAAGAAAAAACCGTTTATCGCCTAATCCGTAACGTCCCAGGTACTGTCCCACAGACCGCAAGCGTTTATTGTTACTCTGTTGCTAATGCATAGGAATAGGATAGGAGTCTGGTTGTTCTTCCCGCAGCTGCCGTGGTTTACTGGGTCAGTAGCCACTTGAACGCCACGTGGGTCCATACTTTTACTGCTTCTTTCGTGCTAGCGGTCTCTGAAACCGCACTGGGATTTTGCGTTATGGATTCCGTAGCTAGGTCTTCGTCAATGTCCCGCTTGCCGCCGTTGAGGAGGTATTAGCCGAGAACGATCGGCAGATCGCTGCGCAAGCGCAGGAACTGCTCAACCGGCGTCGATTAATCACCGGCCTCTGCTGCACGAGCGATTCCCCCACATGGACAAACACTCTCCACATGACGCTACATTCGCCTGCAACTGGTGACTCCTGTACTACCGTCCCGCTGCGGCAGCTGACTCCAGCGGCGGAATCAGCGGCTGCAGATGCGGACCCAGAACACCACTACACTGGGTGGGCCCTGGCAGGTGGAGGGCCCACGACGCAAACCCAGAAACACTACGCAAACAAGCGAGCGACCACAGTCGCTAGGCAGCCGAAAGGCGCTGCTGCTTACACCAAAACCCATACTTCGGTTAGGGACACAGTCACAACACCCAACATCACCCGACCTGCGGTCAGCAGCACCACAGAAACACCAACCGCAGCTACGCCCCCACAACAAAAGATTGGTTTTCCCCCACTCGTAATAGAAAACTATGGGGACCTTAGTATCCTCAACACAACATTAGCTGAAAGGCACACACCTTGTACGCTTCGCACAAAGTACTCTGGGGATAGGGCCTCACTGTACGTATCTGTGAACACTGCATACAAAGATCTTCCTCAAAGAAAAGGGGATCGAGCACTACACGTAGAGAACAGCTGAAGAACGAACGCAGCATTACGTGGTAAAGGGAGTGGATCCCAGTGCCCCAAATACAACAGTACAAGCGGCGCTCAACTTCTTGGGATTCGTCCCGGATGACGGGCTCCCGCTCACACGCCCGGCTGCCACACTACCTGGTCGAGATGGCCGACACGGCCGCCTCCCGCGACCTTCTGCAGATAAAGAGCCTTCTGCGGATGGACGTAACGGTAGAGCTGTACGAACCATCACAAGTCCCCCAACATTGCAACAACTGCCAGCGCTTCGGTCATTCGGCCCTTCGCTGCGGCCTGGCACCCCGTTGCCGCGGATGCGCTGGCAAGGACCACAGCCTGCGAATCCACACACACCACACAGGAAGACCCACCTACACAAGGAGCCCCAGAACCCAGAGAAAGCCTAGGCGTCCACGAGGAAACAGGAATGGGAACACACGTACATCACAACAAACTACCCAGCAGCAACAGAACACTGAAACGCAGGCACACGGTCAGCAAGCCAGTGATACCAGTACACACACTACTCCATCCCTCACCACATCTGAAACACAGGCACCTCAAAATGCTCCACATAGCAGCAACACAAGCGCCAGCCCACACATAACGCCAACACCCGCACCAGCGGCCGCCAACACTACAACCGAGCCACAGGCCGACACACACAACACCAACACAACACTTGAGGGTATATTGGCAACAATATTCCCCCAGCACACGACCGCTCAGATCTTTAGCAAGATCGCGGCGGCCGTCACTACACTCTTTACACGGTTCATAACTGCTCAACCTGGGCAGCACTGGGCCGCCATACAAACAGCGCTCACCACACTGTTCACACCCCTTCATGGATAACACGCCACACCCGGCCCCCATCGCAAACAACCAGACACTGTCTAAACAGTCTGCGTGGTGTCTGTTTGTTCTATATCGTGTCTCCCTACCACTTTCGCGCAACGACGCTCTGAGCGTGTTTTTTAGGGAATTGACTAGTTTGAACCTGGGACCTGTTGCTGGTAAGGAGACGCCAGACCAGACATGACATGTAGAATTCAGAAGAGTTCAGTGAAACTACCGATGATATAACGAAATACTTAATGATTTCAGCGTCAGCTCCACTGCACTCCCTGTAAAAGAATCTTAATACTAACTAAATTTAGTGGAAGGGGTTCAAGGCTTTCCTATTTTTAGTTAGCTGGTAAAATAACGTCGAAAAAGCAGTTAAGTTTACCATTGGAAATTTTATTCTACTCACAAAACATCGTTTATAAATTGCACTATTGATAAAAGGAGATGTTTTAATACAGGATGGTAAAAACCAACTGCGTTCAACAAAAATGTGAACGAATATTCCCTGAGTGGGTTTCCAAGTTCTACAATGGATCGAAGGATAACCTATACCATATCACATCTATAATCTAGGTTTAAATTAAGTTTCACAAAAGAGAAAACTATCAAAATGGTCTACAGTGACCCTCAATTATCTTTAATTACTTATCTAACTTGTCGTAAATTACAGTGGCTGATGTGGCTTCTCAATAACTATATAACAGAAAAATCATCGCGTTTCAGATTTTTACTTCAAGTGGCAAATGTGAACACCATGAGCTTTAATAGACGATCGACACTAGTATTACGCAAAAAAGGGGATGCAACAGATGAGACTTCTGCAGTTCTGAGTGAAGCCTTATGCGCTCAAAAATGCGGCATCGCGTGCGTTCATTACCTTGTCGGTGTTCGTCAGGGGGCGGCGGACAGCACAGCTCTGCTCACCTCGCCGTCTCGGAAGGAACTCTCCTAACTTCTCCTTACTACAATTTACCGAAGTTGGTTTAAAAAAACTATCTGGCTGTGTTTTCATCTGACCAATCAGGGTCTCAATGTTAACCTTAACCTCCGCCTACAAAAATTCTGTCTATCCAATGAGAAACGTTATACTTTTCGTGGTGGGGCAATGTTTTTAAAGTTTGCAACGTAACAGAGACGCGAAAAAGTCTCACGCTAAAACTTGCAGCTGGTGTGGTCCTTTAGTGTTATCGTAAGATCTATACTGTTCTTTTGGAGGGCTCTATCTTTTAACATGGGCTGGGGGGTGGTCCTAACGTAACAGAGACGCGAAAAAGTCTCACACTAAAACTTGCGGGTGGTGTGGTCCTAGCGGTTAGCTGGCGACGTGGGTGTCCGTCCGTCCCTTATCGTAGGGCCTTCCAGCTTAACACGGTTCTGCTCTCGGCTTCTGTTCTCGCTTCTCCCCTCGGAACTGCGTCTGTCCCACGGTGGGAAGGTATGACATGCATTTAGGCATTCTTGTGTTACTCTGTGGTATTCCATTTGCTCACTCGTTACTCGTATTACTTTGGTTAATTTAATGTCACGATTTATTCGGAGCTATGTGACATACTACTGGATTTGCTTATCATGTCAGGGTTTTCATGGAAGGTGTTGGATTTGCCTGACACCTTACAACTGACACAAATCCTGTTCTGGAATGCAGACGGGATCAACAACAAAAGGGCGGAATTTGCAGCTCTCATCGAGCGTAAGGGTATCCTTATCGCACTAGTGAGCGAAACTAAGCTCAAACCACGCAACCAACTAAACTTCACCGGCTACTACGTCTATCGTACCGACCGACCGGACGGCTCCGGTCACGGTGGAACAGCCTTCATCATACACAAAGACATAGAACACACAAACATTGTGCTCCCTGAACTTGAAAAACTAGAGGCAACCGCCGTCAGGGTCATGTTCAACGGAGCCTACACTATACTGGTGTCAGTATACAACAGACCTAAAAACATCAGAACACGCGACATCAGCTCAATACTCAACACATCACCACGCGTAATCGCCGCTGAAGAGCTTAACGCAAAACACCCGGACTGGAACTCACGTACACGAAACTCCAACGGCAAGAAACTACACGAACACGCACTAGGACGAAACTACATCACACTAGCGCCGACCGAACCGACGCACATTCCCTACCGGAGGGGACACAGGCCTGACGTGTTAGATATGGCTCTCATCAAGGGCATAACAACGACACTCAACGTTGCCGTTGAAAACGATCTGCCCTCAAATCACCAACCCGTTATACTGTACATTGAAGAAACACTGCAGCACATGGACCAAAGCAGGATGTTAGACAACACGCGCGCGAATTGTACGTTGTTCAAGGAAACGCTTGACAGTCGCATCCCACCCACGCACGCGACTAACGAGACAGCTCAAATTGATGAGGCAGTGGAAACCCTCACCAACGCCGTCCAAAACGCAATAGCCGACACCATACCAATCTGTACACCACAACAACACAGTGCTGCCCTGCCCAAGGGGATCCTGGGCCTTAGCCGGCCGCGGGTGGCCGAGCGGTTCTAGGCGCTTCACTCTGGAACCGCGCGACCGCTACGATCGCAGGTTCGAATCCTGTCTCGGGCATGGATGTCTGTGATGTCCTTAGGCTAGTTGTTTTAGTAGTTCTAAGTTCTAGGGGACTGATGACCTGAGATGTTAAGTTCCATAGTGCTCAGAGCCATTTGAACCATTTGAACCTCGGCCTTATTTCAACGAGGAACCGCCTCAGGAGACATTGGCAGCGTACCAGGCGCCAGCACTTCAAACAGCACATGAACAGGTTCCAGGGAATAATCCGGGACAAAATGCAAACATTTAAAACACAACAGTGAGACCAGAAACTCGAAGGGCTCGACACCACGCGACCTGGCTTGTGGCAGGTGGCCCGACACTTCACCAGGGTGAAACTGTACACACCCACGCTACAAGGGCCCGACGGACCAGCATATTCTGCAGAAGAAAAGGTGGAACTGATGGCCCTCACACTCGCAGCGTCATTCACACCGGACCTGGATCCCTCAAACCCAGCGTTCACACTTGCTACGGACCAGGAGGTCACACTCATTCTGCCCCAACCAGCGCGCAACATTATCCGACAGGCTAGCACAGCTGAAGTCAAATGGGCCATCATGCATACCACCGCTAGAAAGGCCCCTAGTCACGATGGCATTCAAAACCGTGTCCTCCAGGAGTTCACGGACAAAGCAGTAGAATATCTCGCACACATCACGAATGCCATACTTAAACACCAACACTTCCCCGCCTTTTGGAAGACGGCCAAGGTCCTGATGTTCAGGAAGCCGGGGAAAGAGCACTCCCTCCCACAAAATTACCATCAGTCTGCTGAGCGCGCTCAACAAGATCATTGAGAAGGTGATACTAAAACGACCCACTAGGCACTGCATCGCCAATGACACCCTGAGACCGGAGCAATTCCGTTTCAGGAATCACCACTCAACAACACAACTCCTCCGCGTCGCTGAATACATAACACACGGATACGACACATGCCCGAGGCAGGATTCGAACCTGTGACCGTAGCGCTCGCGCTGTTCCAGACTGAAGCGCCTAGAACCGCTCGGCCACCCCGGCCGGCACATCGTTTACTGCTGCTGCAAGGGCACGTTATCAAGATTTAAGTGAGTTTGAACGTGGTGTTATAGTCGGCGCACGAGCGATGGGACACAGTATCTCCGAGATAGCGATGAAGTGGGGATTTTCCCGTACGACCATTTCACGAGTGTACCGTGAATATCACGAATCCGGTAAAACATCAAATCTCCGACATCGCTGCGACCGGAAAAAGATCCTGCAAGAACGGGACCAACGACGACTGAAAAGAATTGTTCAGCGTGACAGAAGTGAAATCCTTTGGCAAATTGCTGCAGATTTAAGTGCTGGGCCATCAACAAGTGTCAGCGTGCGAACCATTCAACGAAACATCATCGATATGGGCTTTCTGAGCCAAAGGCCCATTCGTGTACTCTTGATGACTGCACAACACAAAGCTTTACGCCTCTCCTGGGCCCGTCAACACCGACGTTGGACTGTCGTTGACTGGAAACACGTTGCCTGATCGGACGAGTCTCGTTTCAAATTGGACATGTACGGCTATGGAGACAACATCATGAATCCATGGATACTGCATGTTAGCAGGGGACTGTTCAAGCTGGTGGAGGCTCTGTAATGAAGTGGAGCGTGTGCAGTTGGACTGATACGGTACCCCTGATACGTCTACATACGACTCTGGCAGGTGACACGTAAGTAAGCATCTTATCTAATCACCTGCATCCATTCAGGTCCACTGTGAATTCCGACGGACTTGGAAAATTCCAGCAGGACGATTCGACACCGCCGGCCGGAGTGGCCGTGCGGTTCTAGGCGCTACAGTCTGGTACCGAGCGACCGCTACGGTCGCATGTTCGAATCCTGCCTTGGGCATGGATGTGTGTGATGTCCTTAGGTTAGTTAGGTATAATTAGTTCTACGTTCTAGGCGACTGATGACCTCAGAAGTTGCATAGTGCTCAGAGCCATTTGAACCATTTTTGGTTCGACGCCTTACGCGACCAGAATTGCTACAGAGCGGCTGCGGGAACCCTCTTCTGAGTTTAAACACCAGACTCCCCAGACATGAACATTATTGAGCATATCTGGGATGCCTCGCAACGTGCTGTTCAGAAGAGATCTCCACCCGTCGTACTCTTACTGATTTATGGACAGCCCTGCAGTCTTCATGGTGTCAGTTCCCTCCAGCACTACTTCAGATACTAGTCGAGTCCATGCCACGTCGTGTTGCGGGGTCCTACACGATATTAGTGCATATTGCAGTGCCTGTGTTGTTAAGAATAACGATGCTGTGTTTCTTCGGACATTACTGTGGCGACTACGGCCGTTATGAAATACATAGAGTGTACTCCCAGTTGCAAATACGAACTATGTAAGGGAATGACAACAATGAAAGCCACGCGGGGTAGCCGTGTTCGCGCGGCTCCCGCTGTTGGAGGCTCGAATCCCCCCTCCCCCCTTCCCCTCTTCGTGCATGGGTGTGTGTGTTGCCCTTAGCGAAAGTTAGATTACGAAGTGTGTAAGCCTAGTGACGGATGACCTCAGTAGTCTGGCCCCACAGGAACTTACGACAAATTTCCAGTTTTCAACACCGAAAATTTGAGCCCAATCGCGACTCGAATCCGAATTTCCATTTTATGCGAGAGGCTGCCTTACCTGTTTTGGCTATTCGTGCACTGTCAAGGCGAATGCTCGCGAAAAGTGGGCGATCCACGTTCGAGTCCCGCTCCGGCACAAATTTCCTTTGTCGTCATTCCCTTGCACTACTGATGGTTGTTCGCACTCGCAACTGCGGTATCCTATAATGGCTGTAGCCGCCGCAGTGCTTGTGTATGCGTGTCCGAAGGACTGCATCGCTCTTCTTAATAACACAGGCACTACCAGTAGGCGACTTTCAATTAAAATGTCCACCCCTGTACGGGAATGACAAAATACGTACACTCCTGGAAATGGAAAAAAGAACACATTGACACCGGTGTGTCAGACCCACCATACTTGCTCCGGACACTGCGAGAGGGCTGTACAAGCAATGATCACACGCACGGCACAGCGGACACACCAGGAACCGCGGTGTTGGCCGTCGAATGGCGCTAGCTGCGCAGCATTTGTGCACCGCCGCCGTCAGTGTCAGCCAGTTTGCCGTGGCATACGGAGCTCCATCGCAGTCTTTAACACTGGTAACATGCCGCGACAGCGTGGACGTGAACCGTATGTGCAGTTGACGGACTTTGAGCGAGGGCGTATAGTGGGCATGCGGGAGGCCGGGTGGACGTACCGCCGAATTGCTCAACACGTGGGGCGTGAGGTCTCCACAGTACATCGATGTTGTCGCCAGTGGTCGGCGGAAGGTGCACGTGCCCGTCGACCTGGGACCGGACCGCAGCGACGCACGGATGCACGCCAAGACCGTAGGATCCTACGCAGTGCCGTAGGGGACCGCACCGCCACTTCCCAGCAAATTAGGGACACTGTTGCTCCTGGGGTATCGGCGAGGACCATTCGCAACCGTCTCCATGAAGCTGGGCTACGGTCCCGCACACCGTTAGGCCGTCTTCCGCTCACGCCCCAACATCGTGCAGCCCGCCTCCAGTGGTGTCGCGACAGGCGTGAATGGAGGGACGAATGGAGACGTGTCGTCTTCAGCGATGAGAGTCGCTTCTGCCTTGGTGCCAATGATGGTCGTATGCGTGTTTGGCGCCGTGCAGGTGAGCGCCACAATCAGGACTGCATACGACCGAGGCACACAGGGCCAACACCCGGCATCATGGTGTGGGGAGCGATCTCCTACACTGGCCGTACACCACTGGTGATCGTCGAGGGGACACTGAATAGTGCACGGTACATCCAAACCGTCATCGAACCCATCGTTCTACCATTCCTAGACCGGCAAGGGAACTTGCTGTTCCAACAGGACAATGCACGTCCGGATGTATCCCGTGCCACCCAACGTGCTCTAGAAGGTGTAAGTCAACTACCCTGGCCAGCAAGATCTCCGGATCTGTCCCCCATTGAGCATGTTTGGGACTGGATGAAGCGTCGTCTCACGCGGTCTGCACGTCCAGCACGAACGCTGGTCCAACTGAGGCGCCAGGTGGAAATGGCATGGCAAGCCGTTCCATAGGACTACATCCAGCATCTCTACGATCGTCTCCATGGGAGAATAGCAGCCTGCATTGCTGCGAAAGGTGGATATACACTGTACTAGTGCCGACATTGTGCATGCTCTGTTGCCTGTGTCTATGTGCCTGTGGTTCTGTCAGTGTGATCATGTGATGTATCTGACCCCAGGAATGTGTCAATAAAGTTTCCCCTTCCTGGGACAATGAATTCACGGTGTTCTTATTTCAATTTCCAGGAGTGTATATACACGAGTACAGGCTGAGACGCAGGAACAGCGACATACGGAAGTTTGGATCTGGCCGGGAGCCGCGCACGGATAGCCGAAGCTGCTCGCGTAAAGCGGGAAATCTGAGTTCGAATCCCGGACCGGCACAGATTCTCGTTGTCGTCATTCCCGTGCACTTCTGATCGCTGTTCATATTCGCAACTGCGAATACAATTCATCTATCGAGTAAAAGCTACCATGGAGATGTTAATCAGCACGATTGTCTTTCGGGTAACTACAGTCGTTACGAAGATATGAACAGAGGTACGTCTTTTTGCAGGTACGTCTTCTTTAAATAGCAGCCTATATTTTTTATTCGTTAATCCACTTCCTCTCCTCAAGACCTGTTCAAAAACGTACCGGAGTGTAGAATTTACTTATCTACGACTTTATTAAAAAGTAGCACAAAATAGGCTTTGACTGTCTTGTACTAGCACGTGCCGTAACCGGGATAAAGTAACTCAGCCAACAGCTGGAGTTAACACTAAACAAATGGAAACACAAGGGAAACGGACACTGGTCATTCAGTCAACCAGCTACACTCGAAGATTTGTGTGAGTGCAATGTACACCAACGAAGAGAAGGTAGAAATGCTACTCATTTACTGCGAAAGTAAGTTAGCAGAACTGAAACAGCAACAAAGTTTTTTTATCTACATGTAGTACAATACCGGAGTACTTTTAAACACGTTGGGACAGTAACCGCAATCCCTGATTAAAATTGGACCATAATTACTTTTACTGCGGTTGAAGTTAGATGAAATGCTAATCGGGCAGAGGAACTCCACATACACTACTGTCCATTAAAATTGCTGCACTAAGAAGAAATGCAGATGATAAACGGGTATTCATTGGACAAATATATTATACTAGAACTGACATCTGATTACATTTTCACGCAATTTGGCTTCATAGATCCTGAGAAATCAGTACCCAGAACAACCACCTCTGGCCGTAATAACGGCCATGATACGCCTGGGCATTGAGTCAAACTGACCTTGGATGGCGTGTTCAGGTACAGCTGTCCATGCAGCTTCAACACGATACCACAGTTCATCAAGAGTAGTGACTGGCGTATTGTGACGAGCCAGTTGCTCGGCCACCATTGACCAGACGTTTTCAATTGGTGAGAGATCTGGAGAATGTGCTGGACAGGGCAACAGTCGAACATTTTCTGTATCCAGAAAGTCCCGTACAGGACTTGCAACATGCGGTCCTGCATTATCCTGCTGAAATGTAGGGTTTCAAAGGGATCGGATGAAGGGTAGAGCTACAGGTCGTAACACATCTGAAATGTAACGTCCACTGTTCAAAGTGCAGTCAATGCGAACAAGAGGTGACCGAGATGTGTAACCAATGGCACCCCATACCATCACGCCAGGTGATACGCCAGTATGGGGATGACGAATACACGCTTCCAATGTGCGTTCACCGCGATGTCGCCAAACACGGATGCGACCATCATGATGCTTTAAACAGAACCTGGATTCATCCGAAAAAATTACGTTTCACCATTCGTGCACCCAGGTTCGTTGCTGAGTACACCATCGCAGGCGCTCCTGACTGTGATGCTGCGTCATTGTAACAGTAGATCTCTCTGTCTTGCAGTAGCATGGATGATTTCAAGCGAAAGGCGCTAGTAGTTTAAAATTATAGACTAATGGTGGTTTCAGGCCTAAACCATTGGTACTGAAAGAATTACCAAGTTCCAACAAGGTTTACAAACATTTCAGACTTTTTCGAAACTTTCTATCGCTGACACCCCTCACAAAGTGATGAAAGAAAAAACAGTTTATCGCCTAATCCGTAACGTCCCAGGTACTGTCCCACAGACCGCAAGCGTTTATTGTTACTCTGTTGCTAATGCATAGGAATAGGATAGGAGTCTGGTTGTTCTTCCCGCAGCTGCCGTGGTTTACTGGATCAGTAGCCACTTGAACGCCACGTGGGTCCATACTGTTACTGCTTCTTTCGTGCTAGCGGTCTCTGAAACCGCACTGGGATTTTGCGTTATGGATTCCGTAGCTAGGTCTTCGTCTATCATTCGTGGTACACCTGACTTTGAGGATACTGTTTTGAAATCGTTTCAGGACAGTTTAGGAAGTGATGTTTGATCAGATAGTCAAAAGGAAATTGAAAGCGAACATAATACAATTTCCAGCCAACAACTGACCATACAAATTCCACGTCTTTGTTGTCACGTAACTTTGCACAGCGAACACCCGCTGCTCCACTGTCAGTACCACCGTCCCCTTTGCAGTAGAGTTGTGGCGATTCGTGAATGTGTCGTTCATTTGAACGACCTTACACAAAGAATCGTAAGAATCCAATCGTGATACGGACGAATCGTCGTCCAAAAGAATCATAAGAACGATTGCGTGTTTCCGAGTCGTGACGATTCATCGATTCTTACTTAGTACGCTATGCTTCGAAAGCAACTTCAGAATCATGCCGAGTCGTGCCGAAGCATTACGACCGCCAGATGGCAGTCAAGTGGAGGATGCGTGTGAACAAAGGAATCTCGGAACGAACAAACGAAGTTCGTGGGCCTTAATATTACTCGCGCAAACTAAGCCGACACTTGACGGTGGCCGACTGGAACGAGCATAAAGGCATTTCCCATTTACTAACGCTACCATCAGCCACCGCGCCGACGTCAGCTTAGTTTGCGCGAGTAATGCACGAACTAGTGATGACACAAACGATATACAGCAAGTACACAGCTCCCAATACACACGATTAAAATAAAGAAATCCAAGCATGATGAATAAATACACTCCTGGAAATTGAAATAAGAACACCGTGAATTCATTGTCCCAGGAAGGGGAAACTTTATTGACACATTCCTGGGGTCAGATACATCACATGATCACACTGACAGAACCACAGGCACATAGACACAGGCAACAGAGCATGCACAATGTCGGCACTAGTACAGTGTATATCCACCTTTCGCAGCAATGCTGGCTGCTATTCTCCCATGGAGACGATCGTAGAGATGCTGGATGTAGTCCTGTGGAACGGCTTGCCATGCCATTTCCACCTGGCGCCTCAGTTGGACCAGCGTTCGTGCTGGACGTGCAGACCGCGTGAGACGACGCTTCATCCAGTCCCAAACATGCTCAATGGGGGACAGATCCGGAGATCTTGCTGGCCAGGGTAGTTGACTTACACCTTCTAGAGCACGTTGGGTGGCACGGGATACATGCGGACGTGCATTGTCCTGTTGGAACAGCAAGTTCCCTTGCCGGTCTAGGAATGGTAGAACGATGGGTTCGATGACGGTTTGGATGTACCGTGCACTATTCAGTGTCCCTTCGACGATCACCAGTGTAGGAGATCGCTCCCCACACCATGATGCCGGGTGTTGGCCCTGTGTGCCTCGGTCGTATGCAGTCCTGATTGTGGCGCTCACTGCACGGCGCCAAACACGCATACGACCATCAATGGCACCAAGGCAGAAGCGACTCTCATCGCTGAAGACGACACGTCTCCATTCGTCCCTCCATTCACGCCTGTCGCGACACCACTGGAGGCGGGCTGCACGATGTTGGGGCGTGAGCGGAAGACGGCCTAACGGTGTGCGGGACCGTAGCCCAGCTTCGTGGAGACGGTTGCGAATGGTCCTCGCCGATACCCCAGGAGCAACAGTGTCCCTAATTTGCTGGGAAGTGGCGGTGCGGTCCCCCACGCCACTGCGTAGGATCCTACGGTCTTGGCGTGCATCCGTGCGTCGCTGTGGTCCGGTCCCAGGTCGACGGGCACGTGCACCTTCCGCCGACCACTGGCGACAACATCGATGTACTGTGGAGACCTCACGCCCCACGTGTTGAGCAATTCGGCGGCACGTCCACCCGGCCTCCCGCATGCCCACTATACGCCCTCGCTCAAAGTCCGTCAACTGCACATACGGTTCACGTCCACGCTGTCGCGGCATGCTACCAGTGTTAAAGACTGCGATGGAGCTCCGTATGCCACGGCAAACTGGCTGACACTGACGGCTGCGGTGCACAAATGCTGCGCAGCTAGCGCCATTCGACGGCCAACACCGCGGGTCCTGGTGTCCGCTGTGCCGTGCGTGTGATCATTGCTTGTACAGCCCTCTCGCAGTGTCCGGAGCAAGTATGGTGGGTCTGACACACCGGTGTCAATGTGTTCTTTTTTCCATTTCCAGGAGTGTACGTACCTCTTATTTGTTGCAGATGCAATGCAAAACACACACACCTTCTTTACACACGAGCAATAGCACTTGGATTATGTATTATAATTCGCGTATCTCGAAAACGGCCCTAACGATTTGGATGAAATTTTGTATTTAGACTGGTTTTTGCTTTTTGAGTTCACCTACGTAGTTCCATTCTTTCGTAAAAAGTCAGTTTTACAATATATGTATCCTACATAGTTCCATTCGTAAAAACGCAATTTTGTATTACAAAACGCTATTTCACATGTTTTTATAACGCCATCTCGTAAAACTTTGTTAGTACGTATTGAATGTAGTTAAGGTTTTGGTTTTTACGTTTATCTGTATATAGGTGTCGTTCCTTACAGCACACAACCAGACTGGCATACCACGTAATTTTGCACCACCTTTCGCACAAATCGACTCTCTTTCCTGGCATACTGAAATAAAACAATAGATGCAATCAAATCAAACGTGACCTTTCATCAATTAAGGCATGACACGTATAAATCGAGAATCACACATGTAACGTCATATGCATGTTTACTCGTAAATAAACTATTTCTGGCATATCTTATCATGACACAGTTAGATTCTAACCCCATGGACAACTTGAGGCATGTCCTGCCATCTGTGAGTAAGATGTAGAACTTTTTGCATTCCGTAAGAATCGTGAACGAATCGCAGGAATCGATTCGCAATGTGAGATTGAATCGTAGGAATCGAATCAGGAAAAAGAATCGTGCTGCCCAACTCTACTTTGCACTGCTCCACTCACACTGACGCAGCCCGCACTACGCTCTGGCCCGCTGTGGATCACGTGGTGGACGAACACGTGGTGCGCGCGTCGCCGGGTGCGATCACATGCATACATTTACGTCCAATCGTATCCACTCGTCCAGGCCACTTTTATTTGCCCCACTGTATAAGATAGCTACTCCCGCTCCTGAAACATATTATAAAATGAACCAGACATTGTCAGTCCCATTAAAACTAGTTTTTGTCAGTTGCATTAAGATTAAAAGGCCAGTACAAGTAATGAGAGATAATGAGAGAACGATTAGGAAGATATTAAGGGCAGTGCATGAAGGCACCAAGAGGGGGTGGAATGTGTCAGAGAGGACATAAGGGAAATTGGAATGGGAGGAACTCGGCACTAAACAGGACAGAGTGGAATAATGTCCTACAGACGGCCAAGAATCATAAAAGAGCTCTCGGGGCAGTGGTGACGATGATGCTTCAGGGGAAAACGTGAATACCCGTTCAATTGATTCACGTAACTGGTTTAGTGAATAAAAACGTTCAATAAATTATTTTCCACGAAGCAGGTAGAAGTTGGCGACCAGAGGTCCCCCATTCACGCTGACGCGTCGACTCCCTGACTCGCTTGTGGCCCCATTCAGACGGGCAACTGCAACAAAATCAGCAGCAGCACAGCAGGCCTTTCTCGCAAAAGAGCTCTCAGAACAACGGGCGCCCGCGGCTCTCTCGTGCTGCGCTGCGTGGCGGCGCGCGTAACTCGCCATTGATCCCGCCGTCTCGCAGGCACAACGGCAAGGAGAACAAAGCGAGCGCGGCGGCAACTCAGAGGCGCCTGTCGCTTTTTGTGCTGTCTCACTGGTCCGCTGGCGTTGCTGCTCCAGAACGTTTTCCAGGCGCACTCACTCTGAAAAGGAATTTGTTTATTTGAGAAAAGACGTGGGACGCTGCTGCAGACGTGGGACTAACCAAGGTAAGCGAGTCTCAGTACTGAAAACCACCTACAGCTGACACAGCATTCTTATCTTCTGGTCTCTATGTGTAACAGAAATCCCTCTTCACTCCCCGATCCCTTAAAGATTAGCACTCACATGTACAAAACTGCTTCAAAAGTCTGATTACACCACTTCGGAAACTGCTGAACGCTCTCATTATCATACACTGGATGAGCGTAGTCTGGCTAATTTGTTTTCCGTTTTAAGAAAATCTTTATTTTCACGTATCTCAGTGATTATGACGTCATGTATTCTGAACTACGTGCCGCACAGTAAATAATGTGAAGATACGTTCAGTGGTATATGTCGATACTATATGCAACATGTGTTACGAATACAGTTAGTAATAAAGAAGTAATAATTCATAACGTCCTACCGCTACCGGATGCTGAAGTTCAACTGCATGAACAACTAAAATGTATAAACTTCCCAGTCCTTTTCTTTTCTTTTTCTTTTTTTTTTTTTTTTTTTTTTTTTTGATTGAGTCCAGAAATTTCAGTGAAACAATTCATTTTTTATGAAAAATGTTATGTTAATAACACACACACAAAAATATTCAGGCGATTTTAAAGTTTATTATTACGAAGGAAACGCATTTAATCAGAAAACTGCACAAAATGAACATAACATTCTACGACAACTTAAGTAAGGTAACCAGAAAGGTGGAACTGCAGACTGGGAAACGCGGGAAGGCACTCGGCAAATGGTGGACAAATTTAAATACCTGGAAGAATTTATGTCAGGAAGGAACAGGAACAAGGAGGGAATAACAGAGAGGATAAAGAAGATGAGGTCAGCCTTCTGTAAGACGTGAGAGATATACAATAAAAAGAATACGTCCACAGATGCAAAGATAAGCCACTACAAGGTAACAGTGAGGAAAGCAGTATTATATGCTGCTAAGACGATGACACTAGGAAGAAATGGGACAGGACAACTAGAGAAAGAAGACAGAAAAATACTGAGAAAAATACTAGGTCCCAAAAGAGGTACAGAGAGGTGGATGCGAAGACCTAGGGAAGAGTTGTACTGGAGCATGAGAACAATATCTGGGGAAGTCAGACTCAAAAGGGCAAGGTTTGCTGGACATGTAGTTAGGATGAGTGTGGCCAGAATGACGAGGAGAGTGTGGGAAACAACAGGGAGGACAAGGGGAAAGACAGGAACCAAGTTGATTGTTGAACTTCGGAAGGACTGGTTGGAATTGGGGATCAAGGTCGAAGGAAAGGAAAATTGGAGGAACAATTATACACCGACCAATATGCCGGAGATCAACGACAGGGAAGAATACAGGAAAAGATTAGAGTGTCACCACTGGAGCCGACAGGAGAAAAGGACACTGAAGAACTCGGAAGAAGAACGAAAGAGTAGAAGAGAAAGAATGAAGAGGTTCTGGGAGAAGAGGAAACTGCAGTCCACGAAGGGGCTACCCGTGGTCCTACAGAGACCGTAACGCAAGAAGAAGAAGAAGAAGAAGATTCTACGATAGCGCTAATGCAATAAAAACTCAAAAACCGTGTAAATTTCACTTCTTACTGTATTTTTGCCGTCTATTACTGAAGAGCCAAAGAAACTGGTACACATGCCTAATGTCGTGTAGGGCCTCCGTGAGCACGCAAAAGTGCCGCAACACGACGTGGCATGGACTCAACTAACGTCTGAGGTAGTACTGGAGGGAATTTACGCCTAGAATACTGCAGGGCTGTCCATAAACCCGTAAGAGTACGACGGGATGGAGGTCTCTTCTGAACAGCGCGTTGCAAGGAATCCCAGATATGCTCAGTAATATTCATGTCTGGGGAGTTTGCTGGCCAGTGGAAGTGGAACTCAGAGGTGTGTTCATGGAGTCACTCTGTAGCAATTCTGAACGTTTCGGATGCCGAATTGTCCTACTGGAATTGCCCAATGGATGCAGCTGATCAGACCCAACACACCATTACAGAGCCTCCACCAACCTGAACAGTCCCCTGCTAACATGCAGGGTCTCTGGATTCATGAGATTGTCTCCATACCTGTACCCGTCCATCCGCTCGATACAATTTGAAACGAGACTCGTCCGACCAGGCAACATGTTTGCAGTCATCAACAGTCCAATATCGGTGTTGACGGGTGCAGGCGAGGCGTAAAGCTTTGCATCCTGTAATCATCAAGGGTACATCAGTGGGGTTTCGGCTCCAAAAGCCCATATCGATGATGTATCGTTGAATGGTTCGCACGCTGACACTTTTTGATGGACCAGTACTGAAATCGGCAGCAATTTGCGGAAGCGTTGCACTTCTGTCACGCTGAACGATTGTCTTCAGTCGTCGTTGGTCCCGTTCGTGCAGGATCTCTTTCCGGCCGCAGCGATGTCGGAGATCTGATGTTTTACCAGATTCACGGTACACGGTACACGGTACACTCGTGAAATGGTCGTACGGGAAAATCCCTACTTCATCGCTACCGCAGAGATGCTGTGTCCCATCGCTCGTGCCCCGACTATAACACCACGTTCGAACTCAATTAAATCTTGGTAACCGGCCATTGTAGCAACAGTAACCGCTCTAACAACAGCGTCAGACACTTGTTGTCTTCTCTACCATAGGCGCTGCCTACTGCAGCGCCGGATTCTGTCTCTTTATATATCTATGTATTTGAGTACGCATGCCTATACCAGTTTCTTTCGCGCTTCAGTGTGCAACTAGTAATAAATGCATAAGAAACTCTCATAAAATAGCAATAAAAATTCAAATTAGACTAGTACTTTTTAGGTTTTTAGTTTCCTTCTAGCTGCAAATTTTTGTAGAGCATTCACGGCAAACTGGCTTCTTGCAACAGTAGCAGACATAAGGGGACATGCTCTTCTTTTATTTGGGTCACAGGTAGAGCATGTTTTGCGTTTTTTCAGTCGTTCTACAAAGACTTCTGCGCTTGGTTCTGCTACACACAAAGCACGGTGAATGGAAGCACGAGAATGCTTTTAGCCCCACAACTCAGTCATACCAAATATTTGCGTCATTTTCAGGCTTTTATTTGTTTATTTTTACGTTAGTCAGTTTAAGTATAATACTCAAAATGTTGTCACTTCAAAATGGTTAAAATGGCTCTAAGCACTATGGGACTTAACATCTGAGGTCATCAGTCCCCTAGAACTTAGAACTACTTAAACCTAACTAACCTAAGGGCATGGCAACGGCCTTGCCGCTGTGGATACACCGGTTCCGTGAGATCACCGAAGTCAAGCGTTGTCGGGCGTGGCCGGCACTTGGATGGGTGACCATCGAGCCGCCATGCGCTGTTGCCATTTTTCGGGGTGCACTCAGCCTCGTGATGCCAATTGAGGAGCTACTCGACCGAATAGTAGCGGCTCCGGTCAAAGAAAACCATCACAACGACCGGGAGAGCGGTGTGCTGACCACATGCCCCTCCCATCCGCATCCTCAACTGAGGATGACATGGCGGTCGGATGGTCCCGATGGGCCACTTGTGGCCTAAAGACGGAGTGCTATCTAACCTAAGGGCATCTCACACACCCATACCCGAGGCAGGACTTGAACCTGCGACCGTAGCAGCAGCACGGTTCCGGACTGAAGCGCCTAGAACCGCTCTGCCACAACGGGTGGCAATGTCGTCACTCATAAGTAAATTCCGAATACTAAGAGGATCTGGATTTTTGCTATTTCAGCAGGTAATTTTACTGTCGGCGGACGAATGATGTTACGCTGCCGAACACGAAATTGATTAAAAAGAGTCTTCAACGATCAGCGATATTTGTTTCGACCAAATATATTTCTAGCAGAACCTTTAACAAAAGATTTAGTCTCTACACTTCTGTTTTCATCACTTTGACCACTTGTGTCTCCTATCCTGTTCCTATGCATTAGCAACCGAGTAACAATAAACGCTTGCGGTCTGTGAGACAGTACCTGGTACGTTACGGATTAGTCGATAAACTGTTTTTTCTTTCATCACTTTGTGAGGGTTGTCAGCGGTAGAAAGTTCCGAAAAAGTTTGAAATTATTTGTAAACCTTGTTGGAATTCGGTAACTCTTTCAGTACCAATTGTTTCGGCCTGAAACCACCCTTTTACTATTATATTTAACTACCAGCGCCTTTCGCTTGAAACCATCCATGCTACAGCAAGACAGAGAAATCTACTGCTACAATGAGGTACTTCTACGAATGTAGTACATAGCGGTAGTCACTGGCAGCGTTCAAAGCAACAGTCAGCACGGGGACTGTGCTACGTGATTGTATATAGGAGACTGCGTAAGTAGGCTGTTTAGGTTTTTATGTTGGTAACGCCACGTAGCGCTGTGTATGAAAATCGCTGACTGCGCTGTGTGCAGTCTGTGGCTGGTTGGCATTTTTGGAATATTCGCTATTGTAGTGTTGAGCAGTTGGATGTGAACAGCGCGTAGCGTTGGGCAGTTGGAGGTGAGTCGCCATCCGTGGTGGATACGGGGAGACAGAAGCCAGAGTTTTGAGTGTCGATCTGGAAATTTGTTTAATTGGTTCAAATGGTTCTGAGCACTATGGGACTTAACATCTGAGGTCATCAGTCCCCTAGAACTTAGAACTACTTAAACCTAACTAACCTAAGGACATCACACACATCCATGCCCGAGACAGGATTCCAACCTGCGACCGTTAGCGGTCGCGCGGTTCTAGACTAGCGCCTAGAACGGCTCGGCCACTCCGGCCGGCGGCCCGAGGCTGGATTTGAACCTGCGACCGTAGCGGTCGCGCGATTCCAGACTGTAGCGCCTAGAACCGCTCGGCTACCCCGGCCGGCTTATATATATATATATATATATATATATATATATATATATATATATATATCAAAATCTTTCATTTGCTAACTATGCCTGTCAGTAGTTAGTGACTTCAGTAGTTAGAAACTTTTATTTAGCTGGCAGTGTTGGCGCTCGCTGTATTGCAGTAGTTCGAGTAACGAAGATTTTTGTGAGGTAGGTGATTCATGAAATGTATAGGTTACTGTTAGTCAGGGCCATTCTGTTGTAGGGATTATTGAAAGTCAGACCGCGTTGCGCTAAAATATTGTGTGTCAGTTTAGTGATGATCAGAATTAGTAAAGAGAGAAATGTCTGAGTATGTCCAGTTGTTTGAAAATCAAATAACGTAAGAGTTTTTCCAGCACTGTCATTCATAATTTTACCAAAGGGACGTTTCAACTGTCGCATGTGGTATTTTTATAAGGATCATACCGAGGAGAACGTCGACGGTGAAGTAAGTACATCTTAAGTTATTGTAACGTAAATTTGAGTTTGTGCTACTGTTCTCATAAGCGATTTCGAAATGAAACCACTGTAGCAGCATCTGTCACCGAGCAAGGTGGCGCTATGGTCAGCACAATGGACTCGCATTCGGAGGACGACGGTTCAAACCCGCGTCCGGTCATCCTTATTTAGGTTTTCCATCATTTCCCTAAATTGCTTCAGGCAAATGGTTCCTTTGAAAGGGCTCGGCCGACTTCCTTCCCCATACTTCCTTAATCCGATGAGACCGCTGACCTCGCTCTTTGGTCCTCTCCCCTAAATTAACGAACCAGCATGTACTTCTGATATAAATTTATTAAATTTTAGGCAAATTTCTGCTTTTTGTTTAAGACTCTAATTTGTTTTAGGTATTATGGGTTCACGGAAGTTTCGAGATGTGGGATTGTGTATAGGGAAAACGCGAAATTACTTTCAAATATATCTCACGAAATGATAGATGATTGAAAACTGTATGTCTCTGTGGTTCCAAAGTGAAACCACAACTTCAAAACAACTGATTGTTTAGGTTTGTCACTTTATTCTTTTATACGCTGTTTACTATCATAAAAATAAAGGTTAATTTTGCGAAAAATTTTAAAATTATATTCCAAAGTGAAATCATATCCTTAAAATGATTGATTGTTTACTTTTAGCTAATTTCTTCTTGTATTTGTAACTTACTATATAAAGGTAAATTTCGTGAAAATGTTAAAATTAATTTTTTTATCTTATTGGAAATCAAAGGCTTAAGTGCAGTCATTCGCAAATGTTTGTTGTGGTCTTCAGTCTGGAGACTGGTTTGATGCTGCTCTCCATGCTATTCTATCCTCTACAATCCTCTTTATCTCTGAGTAACTACTGCAACATCCTTCTGAATCTGCTTATTGCATTCATCTTGGTCTCCCTCTACGATTATTACCATCCCCCCTCCTCCTACACTTGTCTCCAGTACTAAATTGTCTTAGAATGTGTCCTACCACAAATTTCTTTGTGCCCTAATTCTTTTCAGTACCTCCTCATTGGCTCTGAGCACTATGGGACTTAACATCTATGGTCATCAGTCACCTAGAACTTAGAACTACTTAAACCTAACTAACCTAAGGACATCACACAACACCCAGTCATCACGAGGCAGAGAAAATCCCTGACCCCGCCGGGAATCGAACCCGGGAACCCGAGCGTGGGAAGCGAGAACGCTACCGCATGACCACGAGCTGCGGACACCTCCTCATTAGTTACAGGATGTACTCATCTAATTTCCAGCATTCTTCTGTAGTACCACATTTCAAAGGCTTCTATTCTTTTCTTGTCTATAGTGTTTAGCATCCATGTTTTACTTCCATACACTGCATACAGATACTTTCAGAAAACACTTCCTGACACTTAAATCTATACTCGACGTCAGCAAATTTCTCTTCTCCCGAAACGCTTTTCTTGCCATTGCCAGTCTACATTTTATATCCTCCCTACTTCAACCATCATCAGTTGTTTTGCTGCCCAAATAGGAAAACTCATCTACTACTTTAAGTGTCTCGTTTCCTAATCTGATTCCCTCAGCATCACCCGATTTAATTCTACTGCAGTCAATTATACTCGTTTTGCTTTTGTCGACGTTCACCTCGTATCTTCCTGTCAAGACAATGTCCATTCCGTTCAACTGCTCTTCCAGGTACTTTGTTGTTTCCGACAGAATTACAGTATCATCGGCAAACCTCAAGGCTTATGTTTCTTCTGCCTGGACGTTAAGTCCTACTCCAGATATTTCTTGGGAGTCCTTTATTCCTTGCTCAGTGTACAGATTAAATAACATAGGGTATAGGCTACAGTCCCGTCTCACTCCCTTCTCAACCACTGCTTCCTTTTTATGCCCCTCGACTCTTACAACTGCCGTCTGGTTTCTGTACCAAGTTGTAAATACACGGAAAATACGTAGAAAAAAGCAGAATAATTCATCAGCAAAAGCAACATAAAAAAGTTAAGATCAAACGCAACTAACAGATTTCAAACACATGTTAAAAACACACTCAAAAACATAGAGTACATATTTGCAGACACAAAGAGAGAGTTGTACAAAAAAATCCTCAACCCGCCAACATGAGATGTCAACCAAAGATCCATAAAGAAAAGTATCCAGTCCGTCCAGTACTGAACTGCAGAGCAGCTTGTACATATCTACCAGCGAAACAAATGCAGTCCCAGCTCACCCAATATAATAAACTAGATAATGATAGAACAATTAGAAATCCCTGGCACAGCAACACTGCTCTCCTTTGATGTAGAAAGTATGTACAGTTGCATCGATGTTAACGAAACCATAAAAGGTAATTGAAGAAAACATGAAAACACACAATTAGCTACCTCATGAACACACATGTGAAACAATAAAGTTATTACAGTTGATAATATAACAAAATTATTGTGAATTCAATCAAGAATACTACATACAAGAAGAAAGTTTACCCATGGGTTCGCCTATTTCATGAACATTCGCCAACATTTTCGTAAATCATATAGAATAATATATATTCCGGAGGTGTATTGTGTTCAGAGCCCTCGGCGACAAGGTGTCGCGACTACATACATCCTTCCGCCTAACGGCCAAAATCAGTAACTTGCAGCCGTAAGGCTTTAGAGGCTGGTTTTCCGCTCTTATTTGCAACATTGCGGTTTATTCAGTTAAATGGGCTATCGATGTCACATTTCATGCGACGAAGACAGAAGTTGGGGACAATTTTCTGAGGTGATTCTGAGGCGACTAGGTGCTCTGGCTATTTACAGTTATTATATTTTATTGGACAATTAAGCATTGGTGTTATAAGGATAAACCATTTTAATTGTTAATTGCCCATGAACTTATTCGCTACAAACCGCCAATTCACTTCTCCAATAGGCAATCTCCTCTTCATTTTTATATTTAAACTCTTTGTCTCTTGAAAAGACGATGGCAGTGGTAGCTTGTTGCAAAAATTTTGGAAGCACAGGTTGTAGGTGTGCTTCCCCCCCCCCCCTCCCCCCCTCCGCCGCCCTCTCCCATGTTATTGAATCAGTAAACCGACCAAAGAAAACCAAACAGAAATTTGGAAAGGGAGTTTAAGTTCAGGGAGAAGAAATAAAATTTTTGAGATGTGCCAATGACTTCGTAATTCTGTCAGAGACGGGAAAGGATCTGAAACATTAGTTGGACAGAATGAATTGTGTCTTGAAAAGAGGTTACATGATGAACATCAAAAAAGGAAAACAAGTGAAATGGAGGGTATTCGAATTAAGTTGGGTGAGCTGAGGGAATTAGATCAGAAAATGAGACAGTAAAAGTAGATGACTTTTGCTGTTTGGGAAGCAACATAACTGACGATGTCCGAAGCAGAGAGGATCTAACATACAAATAATCAGTAGTAAGAAAATATTCAGAAAAAGAGAAGTTTATTAAGCTCTAGAATAGATTTTAGTGTTAAGTAGTTTTTCTACGGATATTTGTAGGCAAGTAAAAGGTGGATGATTAGCAGCGTAGGCAAGAAGCGAATAAAAGCTCATGCAGTGTCGTACTGCAGAAGAATACTGAAAATAAGATTTGTAGCTCGTATAAGTAATGCATGTCTACAGTACGAAAGTTCAAATGGATATTCAAGTAGGTGACAACAGTTAAGCAGAGGTTCAGAGGCTTGCACAGGATAGACTAGCATAGAGAGCTGCGTCAGACCAGTCTTCGGACTGAAAACCACAGCAAAAAAGACTGGGAAGCTTTGGCCTCTAAAATGGAAACACTGCAAAAACCTCATTCGTAGATCCAGCTTTCGCTTTATTCAAAAGTGATTTTACTTACGTTCTCTCCGAATTTTCTATCAGTTATTATGTGTAAGTAAATGTGTTTCAGCATTACTTAAATTTACTCTGAGAATAGAAAGAAATAAAATTTATGACATCCGTAATGCTTCACACAAGATGGCGACATTTTTTTCAATTGGCGTCGACCGTCTTCGACGTGTTGCGTAAAACAACAGTGGTACGGCTCCTCATTTGAAAATTATCCAATGCATTTAATAAAGAAGCATCAGCTTTTGGACATACAGCTGTACCTCCCGTTAGATATTTTTAAAAACAAAGTATATTTTTGGAGAGCAATTTTGATCTATATTTCATGTTTACTTCTGAGAAGAGAGCGTCTGGCAGTGAGAATGAGATGCAACACTAGCGTCGATGATTGTGGACTGAACATGAATCGTTACTTTACCCTGGAAAACTAATAAGCTACAACCGCTGACAGATCACAAAACCGATGTTTCTCACCAATGTAAATTTTGTACTGGCAATTTTACACCTACCACTCTGCAACTTTGATTGAACTGCATGTTTATTTTTAAACGTTCTGTTAAATGTTGGCCTATTTAATAGATGTTTTCGGTAAAAGACCTTGGAAGAAATTCTTTATGCCAAGCACGTTATTTAAAGCTGTATCTATAGTGTGGGCGGGAATTAACTCCCTACTGAAAACTGTTTATGACTATAATAAAACTTAATTTTCATGGAACAAAAACCTTACAACAGTAAAATTTGTTACATAATACTTAATTTCTGACATTGCATACACCAGCAGCCGACCATGGCGCAACGTCTAACTTTGCATTAGCGACTCCAACTGGCATCCCGGTACTAGTACAGCGATGGTGGCCCGGTAGATGCAAAGACCGCAAGGAATTGCCACTACAAGTTGATGGACACAGGCTCCGTATGAGATTTTGGGACAAGCAGTCGAACGAGGACAGAGGAAAAGTTGCAAGCGCGTTAGGAAATCTTCACTCCGAGTCCTCATAAAACCAAAACACACAAAGTCAGGAATCTAGCGGAAGTAGTTTGACCTGGCTCGCAATTCAAACTGTTATGAAGACTGTTAAATTTTCGGACTTGGAAAGCACAGTACTGCCAGGAATTATCGCCAAAAGACTGTGGTCGTAAGTTGTAATGTGAGGAAATGATGCTTACTCGGTATGAAGACGGGCTCGATTTTTCGATGTGGTCCGATGCGGCTGTGTTTCACGCTGGAGGATTTGTTAACCGACACAATTGTTATTGCTGGGCAAAGGAGAATGCGATGTTGGTCGCTGAAAAAGCCAGCATCGCCGAAATGCAGCAGTGTGGAGCGCCATGACATCCACTAAAGTTGTAGCTCAGTATCTTACTGTGGACTCAATGCGAATCAAGCGGTCCCTTTATATGCTTGAAGATGACCCTCACGGAATTGTATCCACATACTGCAATTACAAGGACCTAATCTGTCTGCAAGATGGGGACGCACTCCACTTCCCAAGACGTGTCCTTGCATGGCTCGTCATCCGCTCTGCAGGGCGCTAGTTGGGGCAACGTGGCCCCCTCGAATGGCCAGCAAGGTACCTCTCCTCCCCCCATCCCCCAAACGTCCTTCCACTTCATTTGTAGGTGCGCCAAATAGGATGTTCATCGTACAAAATCAAAATTCCTGATGAACTGGAGAAGCGCATTCGCTATTTTTTGGAAAAGTATTGTTGGATTATTTGCAGAACACCCCCATCAGTTGTGGCAACTCGTGGATAATAATGTAAATTATGTCGAATATTAGCTATGGATAACAGTTTTACCTTTGTAAAGAACAAAATGTTCTTGTTCATGAAAATTGGTTAAATATCAATAAAGTTATAAAAAGTTTTCAATAGGGAGTTAATTCCCGCCCGCCTACAGTTGGCCTCGCTAGAACATGTACGAGGTGGGCAATATATAATTGGCCAAGAAAATATTTGCAACTATCAGGTTACCCTCCGTTCAGAGGCTGTTGCACGCAGCAACCATTATTTTGATTTGTAAATAATAGATTTCAGCTATCAGTCGTCCTTTGGAATTTTTATTGGCAGATATAGATTTCAGCTAGAAACTAGCCATTCTCAATGCACTATCATTTTTGGTCAATGCATGTAATGCCTGTTCGTCGGGCTTTGTCCACAGTTCATCGAATTCAATGAAATGTGGACAAACTGTGACCAAAAATGATAGTGCATTGAGAATGGCTAGTTTCTAGCTGAAATGAAGATTTGCCAATAATAATTCCAAAACACGACTGATAGCTGAAATCTATTTCCAACTAGCTGTATTCGACCACACTTTGCTGCGGCATGGTCTTCTTAAACGGAAAGAAAGAAAAGAGAAAGCACTCGTTTCTAATAATATGTATTGGAATTGGACACAGGTCCTAATCTCCTTCTCCCCCCTTTCTCGCTCCATATTCTCCTGCCCCCCTCTCTCTCCATCTCCTCCTGTCCCCCTCTCTCTTCATTCCCTCCCATCCCTCTGTCCATCTCCTCTCCCCCCTACCCCCGCTATCTCTGACCTTCAGTCTTCTTTATTATTATTGCAAATTCAGATTCTATATTCTAATCGTAAACCAATGAGCCATAAATAAAACTTTTCTATTTGCTTACAACGTTTCACTGTTATATATACAGGGTGTTACAAAAAGGTATGGCCAAACTTTCAGGAAACATTCCTCACTCACACAGAAAGAAAATATGTTATGTGGACATGTGTCCGGAAACGCTTACTTTCCATGTTAGAGCTCATTTTATTACTTCTCTTCAAATCACATTAATCATGGAATGGAAACACACAGCAACAGAACGTACCAGCGTGACTTCAAACACTTTGTTACAGGAAATGTTCAAAATGTCCTCCGTTAGCGAGGATACATGCATCCACCCTCCGTCGCATGTAATCCCTGATGCGCTGATGCAGCCCTGGAGAATGGCGTATTGTATCACAGCCGTCCACAATACGAGCACGAAGAGTCTCTACATTTGGTACCGGGGTTGCGTAGACAAGAGCTTCCAAATGCCCCCATAAATGAAAGTCAAGAGGGTTGAGGTTAGGAGAGCGTGGAGGCCATGGAATTGGTCCGCCTCTACCAATCCATCGGTCACCGAATCTATTGTTGAGAAGCGTACGAACACTTCGACTGAAATGTGCAGGAGCTCCATCGTGCATGGACCACATGTTGTGTCGTACTTGTAAAGGCACATGTTCTAGCAGCACAGGTAATCCAGTATGAAATCATGATAACGTGCTCCATTGAGCGTAGGTGGAAGAACATGGGGCCCAATCAAGACATCACCAACAATGCCTGCCCAAACGTTCACAGAAAATCTGTGTTGATGACGTGATTGCACAATTGCGTGCGGATTCTCGTCAGCCCACACATGTTGATTATGAAAATTTACAATTTGATCACGTTGGAATGAAGCCTCATCCGTAAAGAGAACATTTGCACTGAAATGAGGATTGACACATTGTTGGATGAACCATTCGCAGAAGTGTACCAGTGGAGGCCAATCAGCTGCTGATAGTGCTTGCACACGCTGTACATTGTACGGAAACAACTGGTTCTCCCGTAGCACTCTCCATACAGTGACGTGGTCAACGTTACCTTGTACAGCAGCAACTTCTCTGACGCTGACATTAGGGTTATCGTCAACTGCACGAAGAATTGCCTCGTCCACTGCAGGTGTCCTCGTCGTTCTATGTCTTCCCCAGTCGCGAGTCATAGGCTGGAATGTTCCGTACTCCCTAGGACGCCGATCAATTGATTCGTTCTGGAAATCTGTCTCGATACAAACGTACCGCGCCACGGCTATCGCCCCGTGCTAATCCATACATCAAATGGGCATCTGCCAACTCCGCATTTGTAAACATTGCACTAACTGCAAAACCACGTTCGTGATGAACACTAACCTGTTGATTCTACGTACTGATGTGCTAGATGCTAGTACTGTAGAGCAATGAGTCGCATGTCAACACAAGCACCGAAGTCAACATTACCTTCCTTCAGTTGGGCCAACTGGCGGCGAATCGAGGAAGTACAGTACATACTGACGAATCTAAAATGAGCTCCAACATGGAAATTAAGCGTTTCCGGACACATGTCCACATAACATCTTTTCTTTATTTGTGTGTCAGGAATGTTTCCTGAAAGTTTGGCCGTACCTTTTTGTAACACCATGTATAACGTAAACGTTTATTATAGTAACGTGTAGAAATTTTAAGTGATTGGGAAAGATATATTTTGAGATTTTTGGTAACAATATTTTCCCTTTATATATATAAAGGGAAAATATTGTTACCAAAAATCTCAAAATATATCTTTCCCAATCACTTAAAATTTCCACCTACGCTACACAGATTTGCGATTAGGAACTTTTAGTGTCTATATATATATATATATATATATATATATATATATATATATATATATATATATATATATATATATATATATATGATGCATCTATGTTTGTACATATATAGACACTAAAAGTTCCTAATCGCAAATCTCCAGAAGTTATATTGGAATACCCATGTGTTTTATATGCATATTTTTTACTATATGTAATGCACATTTGTTATAAATTTAATAATAGGGAAATGCTGTTAGAAAAAACCTCAGATAGATATACATATAAACACATGAATACATATACGAGGGGCGTTCAGAAAGTAAGCTCCGATCGGTCGCGAAATGGAAACGACTATGAAAATCCGATAAAGCTTTACACAGATGTGTTGGGTAGTGTCTCTAGTATAACCCCAGTTAGCATCACGTCGCTCTTCTCATTTCTGAGCTCGCAGTGAGTGCGTAAAGATGTCTAGAAAATAGTGTCTGCCGCCAAGTACGAGGGCCTGGTGAGAACTTTCTCCTGAAGCTATGCAGCTAACATTACATAACTGTCGTGCTGTTTCTTCTTCAAGACAATTCTCAGCCGCATTCTGCAGGGGCAATGAAGATGCTCCTGCATCGTTTTCACATGGAAATGTGAGATTACCCACAATACAGTCCGCAATTGTCTCCCCATGAGTTTCATCTCTGGTCACATGAACCGCTGTCTTTGAAGACAACATTTTGACACAGACAACGAGGTGTAGCGTGGAGAATTGGCGGAAAGCACTGGCGGCTGCCTTCTATGATGAGGCTATTGAAAAGTTGGTACAACGCTATGACAAAAGTCTAAGTCAGAACGGCGACTACGTAGAGAAGTAGCTGAAAGGTGTAGCTAATTGTTACAAGTAAAACATTTCTGATGTTCACTGTGGTTTCAATTTGGCAATCAATCGGAGCTTACTTTCTGAACAGGCCTCGTATATTCTTGAGTTTTATATACCTATTTTTTTATATATGTAATATACAATTTTTATAAGCTTAATAGTAGGGAAACACTGCGACAAACATTAAATAGGAGGGAAACAAAGAAATATTAGAATGCAACATTTTGTCTAAATTTCAAAGCAATCCATCAATAACTTTCTGAGATTAACAATTTTGACCAAACGAAAATTTACATTTTTATTTATATCGATAAGATTGACACAGGTTATACCCTTGTTAATAAATGTCACAGGAGATACTGAAAATGGCCAACGCTCACGTCGCTGCAGAGCAGAACTTCATTTATCAAACTGTGACACACACGCAGCAGCTTTGCCTGAGGGATGGATAGCAGCAATAACGTTTCAGTATTCTGCTTTAACTTTTACAGTGTATGGGCATTATGTGAGTCCACATGAACTTCAATTTTCCCCATAGATAAAAACCACAAGGTGAGAGACCAGGCGATCGAGGTGGCTAGCAGATTTTGCTGCTTCTGATGATTGTCCTCTTTTCACAGAATACCTCATGGGCTCGTGACTAGGTAGTCGAGTCAGTGTGTACTGTTGCTCGGTCTCGCTGAAAATGCCCATATAGTCTTTCTTTCGTATATCCATCTTCTGTTTTGGATGGAGAGTGGGACAACAACTGGTCAGTATATGAGAATTAATGCTAATCAGTAAGTCCAGAAACTGTTTAATTCATACGTGGATTAACTCACAGAAGATGAACGACTATACATGAGAATTAATGGTAACATCTTCAGCCGCGTGTTTCAATCTCCTCATTCAAATGTGACTGGTTTCGATGACACGCTGCGCTGTCATCAGGCCCCTCTACTGGCAAAAACTGGACCTATAACCAACTTTCCATACTGTCATAGCAGGGGATAACAATCAAACTCAGAGTCCACTAGATTTGCTGGTGTATGAAGTTCCCGCTACATAATCAAAAAACGTAGTTGATTTTTATCACCTGTTATGGCAGTAAAATTGATGAATAACCAACTTTTGGTACTCCCCTCACTCACTTTTTTCCGTATTGTTATTTCATACCTCTCGCTCCATATGAACGGGGCAGGGGGGCTGTCAGCAGTTCAATACTCCGCTCTTCCGCTAAGAACATTCTTACAAATATGAGAGACAAAGGAATATCATGAATTTTCGTTTTAAATTAAGGATCTTAACGGTAGACAGCTAAAAGGACAAAAAATACGTACAATTTAAAAAACACAATTGCAATGTGGTGATATTCTTCTGTTAAAAAACACTGGAGCACTGCGCTTTCACTTAAATTTGAAGGACCTGGACTGGGTAGGAAGTGTAGTGGCAGGAGAGAATATGTTCCATAGGATTGAGGGATGTGCATAAAGAGGTATGGGCTGTTAGGTACGGAAACTGTGGGTATGATAGGTAGGAGGTGAGGCAGATAGTGGGAATACAGTGGAAATGACAGAGGGTGAGGAGTAGAGTGGTGTATGGAGAGGGTAGTGCTTGCAAGAGCAAACTGACAGGGATGGATGGAGAGGAAAAAGGAGAAGGAGGTTCTAATGTAGACTGGGAGAGGTAGGGAAGAGTTAAAGTTTACCAAGAGGGATAAATATTGGGGCGTATCTCATTGTCTGGGAGCGGGAGTTTGTTGAAATAGGGTTGAGATGGGATATGGAGTGTGTGGAGGTGTAGGGATGGAGGGATGTGTTTGTGAAGGCGCAGCAGCATACCAGTGTTGGTGATCAGAAGGGAGACAATAGGGTTATTGGAATCTAGTTTGCGGATAGTATAGGAGATGTGGTTGAGGAAGGGTGGGAATTTGATAAGATGATAGATAAACCATGTGGGGGATGGTTAACGGATGAGGAAAGTGAGGCGGAGTGCATATCATTTGACGATTTGGAGAGGCTTATAGAAGTCTGATGGGGTTGAGATCCATGTAACACTTGCATAGCAGAGGATGGGCCAGAAAAGGGTTTCGTAGGTGTGGTGCGTACTGGAGGGGTGTAATCCCAAATTTGGCTGGTTAGTAATTTTAGTCTATTGTGGGTTTTCCGTTGGATGGTTAATAAGTGAGGTTTCCACGTTAGTTGCCAGTTGAGCATTAGTCTAAGACATTTTAGTGCGTTAGTGGATAGGACAGTCGTAAATGGTAAGGTAGAACTCGTGCAGGGGAAGGTGTGGGCAGCTTGTCCTACAATTATTGCCTGAGTTTTGGAGGGGCTGATTTTGATAAGCCATCGGTTACACCAGGAGGTAAACTGATTGAGGTAGATTTGGAAGGATTGTTGGGATTTCTGGAGCGTAGGGCAGAGGGCGAGGAAAGCGGTGTCATCACCTCTCACTCACTCGGATGTAATGAAACAACGAAATATTCGGAACACATCATGTGGAAGATATACATGCACAGACATTTGACAGCAACCGATTATTGGATCCCAATCACAGTTTCCAGCATTGCCTCTGATGGGCAGTCCTCCTGTTCATTAACTTAGGCCAGTTGCGAGTCAGGCTCATAAATATTTTCTGTGCCAGTTTTATCTTGTCACCTCTGAAGTTGTTCAGTGGAAATGCTGACAGAACACAGCACTGTTGGCTACGAACACCTGCCCTCCAGCCAGCAGTGATACGTGATGCGCTCTGCAGACTCACTTCTGTGAGGTAACCTATGATGAAGGTGTCTGTGACACTTCTGTACTCTCACCAAAATGTGGTAACTCAAGACAGAGGTATTCATGATACTGCTGATCACTCATCTCTATGTAGTAGCCCATGACAGAAGTGTCTGTGACACTTCTATGCACTCACCTACGTAAGATAACCCATGACGGAGGTGTCTGTGACACTTCTGTGCACTCACCTCTGTGAGGTAATTCGTGACAGGGGTGTCTGTGATGCTACTGTGCACTCTCCTCCATGAGGTAACCCATGATGGAGGTGTCTGTGACGCTTCTGTGCACTCACCTCTGTGAGGTAATCCGTGACGGGGGTGTCTGTGATGCTACTGCGCACTCTCCTCCAAGAGATAGCCCATGATGGAGATGTCTGTGACGCTTCTGTGCAGTCGTGAGGTAACCCATGATCCAGATGTCTGTCATGCTTCTGTGCACTCACCTCCATGAGGTAACCCGTGACGGATGAGTGTGTGTGACGCTTCTGTGCACTCACCTCCGTAAGGTAATCCGTGACGGGGGTGTCTAGCATCACAGACACCCCCGTCACGGATTACCTCATAGAGATAACACTTCTGCGCTCTCGCCAAAATGTGGTAGACCATCAAAGAGGTATTCATGATACTGCTGTGCCCTCACCTCCATGTGGTAGCGAGTGACAGAAACGTCTGTGATGTTTCTGTGCACTCACCTCCGTGAGGTAAGCCATTAAATGGCTCTGAGCACTATGGGACTCAACTGCTGTGGTCATAAGTCCCCTTGAACTTAGAACTACTTAAACCTAACTAACCTAAGTACAGCACACAACACCCAGCCATCACAAGGCAGAGAAAATCCCTGACCCCGCCGGGAATCGAACCCGGGAACATGGGGGTGGGAAGCGAGAACGCTACCGCACGACCACGAGATGCGAGCAAGGTAAGCCATTATGGAGGTGTCTGAGACGCTGCTGTGCACTCACCTCTTTGAGGTATCCCACGACAGAAGTATCCGTGACACTGCTATCCACGTAGTAGCCTATGACAGAGGTTTCTGTGATGCTTCTGTGCACTCACCTCTGTGAGGTAATCCGGGACAGGGGTGTCTGTGATGCTACTGTGCACTCTCCTCCATGAGCTAGCCCTTGATGGAGCTGTCTGCGACGCTTCTGTGCAGTCCTGAAGTAACCCATGATGCAGATGTCTGTGATGCTTCTATGCACTCACCTCCATGAGGTAACCCGTGACGGATGTGTGTGTGACGCTTCTGTGCACTCGCCTCCATGAGATAATCCGTGACGGGGGTGTCTAGCAGCACAGACACCCACGTCATGGATCATCTCACGGTGGTAACACTTCTGCGCTCTCGCCAAAATGTGGTAGAAAATCAAAGAGGTATTCATGATACTGCTGTGCCCACACCTCCATGTGGTAGCGAGTGACAGAAACGTCTGTGATGTTTCTGTGCACTCACCTCCGTGAGGTAAGCCATTAAATGGCTCTGAGCACTATGGGACTCAACTGCTGTGGTCATAAGTCCCCTAGAACTTAGAACTACTTAAACCTAACTAACCTAAGGACAGCACACAACACCCAGCCATCACGAGGCAGAGATAATCCCTGACCCCGCCGGGAATCGAACAAGGGAACCCGGGCGTGAGAAGCGAGAACGCTACCGCACGACCACGAGATGCGGGCAAGGTAAGCCATTATGGAGGTGTCTGAGACGCTGCTATGCACTCATCTCTTTGAGGTATCCCACGACAGAAGTATCCGTGACCCTGCTATCCACGTAGTAGCCTATGACAGAGGTGTCTGTGATGCTTCTGTGCACTCACCTCTGTGAGGTAATCCGGGACAGGGGTGTCTGTGATGCTACTGTGCACTCTCCTCGATAAGGTAGCCCATCATGGAGGTGTCTGTGACGCTTCTGTGCAGTCGTGAGGTAACCCATGAGGCAGATGTATGTGATGCTTCTGTGCACTCACCTCCTTGAGGTAACCCACGATGGAGGTGGACATCATGCTACTATGCACTCACTCTGGGGTAACCCAAGATAGAAGAGTCTGTGACACATCTGTGCTCTCACCAAAATGTGGTAGATCATCAAAGAGGTATTCATGATAGTGCTGTGTCCTCACATCCATGTGGTAGCGAGTGACTGAAACGTCTGCGATGTTTCTGTGCACTCACCTCCGTGAGGTAAGCCATTATGGAGGTGTCTGAGACGCTGCTGTGCACTCACCTCTTTGAGGTATCCCACGACAGAAGTATCCGTGACACTGCTATCCACGTAGTAGCCTATGACAGAGGTGTCTGTGAGGCTTCTGTGCACTCACCTCTGTGAGGTAATCCGGGACAGGGGTGTCTGTGATGCTGCTGTGCACTCTCCTCGATGAGGTAGCCCATGATGGAGGTGTCTGTGACGCTTCTGTGCAGTCGTGAGGTAACCCATGATGCAGATGTATGTGATGCTTCTGTGCACTCACCTCCTTGAGGTAACCCACGATGGAGATGTCCATGTTGCTACTATGCACTCACTCTGGGGTAACCCAAGATAGAAGTGTCTGTGACACTTCTGTGCTCTCCCCAAAATGTGGTAGACCATCAAAGAGGTATTCATGATACTGCTGTGCCCTCACCTCCATGTGGTAGCGAGTGACAGAAACGTATGTGATGTTTCTGTGCACTCACCTCCGTGAGGTAAGCCATTAAATGGCTCTGAGCACTATGGGACTCAACTGCTGTGGTCATAAGTCCCCTAGAACTTAGAACTACTTAAACCTAACTAACGTAAGTACAGCACACAACACCCAGCCATCACAAGGCAGAGAAAATCCCTGACCCCGCCGGGAATCGAACCCGGGAACACGGGCGTGGGATGCGAGAACGCTACCGCACGACCACGAGATGCGAGCAAGGTAAGCCATTATGGAGGTGTCTGAGACGCTGCTGTGCACTCACCTCTTTGAGGTATCCCACGACAGAAGTATCCGTGACACTGCTATCCACGTAGTAGCCTATGACAGAGGTGTCTGTGAGGCTTCTGTGCACTCACCTCTGTGAGGTAATCCGGGACAGGGGTGTCTGTGATGCTGCTGTGCACTCTCCTCGATGAGGTAGCCCATGATGGAGGTGTCTGTGACGCTTCTGTGCAGTCGTGAGGTAACCCATGATGCAGATGTATGTGATGCTTCTGTGCACTCACCTCCTTGAGGTAACCCACGATGGAGGTGTCCATGATGCTACTATGCACTCACTCTGGGGTAACCCAAGATAGAAGTGTCTGTGACTCTTCTGTGCTCTCACCAAAATGTGGTAGACCATCAAAGAGGTATTCATGATACTGCTGTGCCCTCACCTCCCTGTGGTAGCGAGTGACAGAAACGTCTGTGATGTTTCTGTGCACTCACCTCCGTGAGGTAAGCCATTATGGAGGTGTCTGAGACGCTGCTGTGCACTCACCTCTTTGAGGTATCCCACGACAGAAGTATCCATGACACTGCTATCCATGTAGTAGCCTATGACAGAGGTGTCTGTGAGGCTTCTGTGCACTCACCTCAGTGAGGTAATCCGGGACAGGGGTGTCTGTGATGCTGCTTTGCACTCTCCTCGATGAGGTAGCCCATGATGGAGGTGTCTGTGACGCTTCTGTGCAGTCGTGAGGTAACCCATGATGCAGATGTATGTGATGCTTCTGTGCACTCACCTCCTTGAGGTAACCCACGATGGAGGTGTCCATGATGCTACTATGCACTCACTCTGGGGTAACCCAAGATAGAAGTGGTAGTGACTCTTCTGTGCTCTCACCAAAATGTGGTAGACCATCAAAGAGGTATTCATGATACTGCTGTGTCCTCACCTCCATGTGGTAGCGAGTGACAGAAACGTCTGTGATGTTTCTGTGCACTCACCTCCGTGAGGTAAGCCATTATGGAGGTGTCTGAGACGCTGCTGTGCACTCACCTCTTTGAGGTATCCCACGACAGAAGTATCCGTGACACTGCTATCCACGTAGTAGCCTATGACAGGGGTGTTTGTGAGGCTTCTGTGCACTCACCTCTGTGAGGTAATCCATGACAGGGGTGTCTGTGATGCTGCTTTGCACTCTCCTCGATGAGGTAGCATATGATGGAGGTGTCTGTGACGCTTCTGTGCAGTCGTGAGGTAACCCATGATGCAGATGTATGTGATGCTTCTGTGCACTCACCTCCTTGAGGTAACCCACGATGGAGGTGTCCATGATGCTACTATGCACTCACTCTGGGGTAACCCAAGATAGAAGTGTCTGTGACACTTCTGTGCTCTCACCAATATGTGGTAGACCATCAAAGAGGTATTCATGATACTGCTGTGCCCTCACCTCCATGTGGTAGCGAGTGACAGAAACGTCTGTGATGTTTCTGTGCACTCACCTCCGTGAGGTAAGCCATTAAATGGCTCTGAGCACTATGGGACTCAACTGCTGTGGTCATAAGTCCCCTAGAACTAAGAACTACTTAAACCTAACTAACCTAAGGACAGCACACAACACCCAGCCATCACGAGGCAGAGAAAATACCTGACCCCGCCGGGAATCGAACCCGGGAACACGGGCGTGGGAAGCGAGAATGCTACCGCACGACCACGAGATGCGGGCAAGGTAAGCCATTATGGAGGTGTCTGAGACGCTGCTGTGCACTCACCTCTTTGAGGTATCCCACGACAGAAGTATCCGTGACACTGCTATCCACGTAGTAGCCTATCACAGAGGTGTCTGTGAGGCTTCTGTGCACTCACCTCTGTGAGGTAATCCGGGACAGGGGTGTCTGTGATGCTGCTGTGCACTCTCCTCGATGAGGTAGCCCATGATGGAGATGTCTGTGACCCTTCTGTGCAGTCGTGAGGTAACCCATTATGCAGATGTATGTGATGCTTCTGTGCACTCACCTCCTTGAGGGAACCCACGATGGAGGTGTCCATGATGCTACTATGCACTCACTCTGGGGTAACACAAGATAGAAGTGTCTGTGACACTTCTGTGCTCTCACCAAAATGTGGTAGACCATCAAAGAGGTATTCATGATCTGTGTCCTCACCTCCATGTGGTAGCGAGTGACAGAAACGTCTGTGATGTTTCTGTTTACTCACCTCCGTGAGGTAAGCCATTATGGAGGTGTCTGAGACGCTGCTGTGCACTCACCTCTTTGAGATATCCCACGACTGAAGTATCCGTGACACTGCTATCCACGTAGTAGCCTATGACAGAGGTGTCTGTGAGGCTTCTGTGCACTCACCTCTGGGAGGTAGTCCGGGTCAGGGGTGTCTGTGATGTTGCTGTGCACTCTCCTCGATGAGGTAGGCCATGATGGAGGTGTCTGTGACGCTTCTGTGCAGTCGTGAGGTAACCCATGATGCAGATGTATGTGATGCTTCTGTGCACTCACCTCCTTGAGGTAACCCACGATGGAGGTGTCCATGATGCTACTATGCACTCACTCTGGGGTAACCCAAGATAGAAGTGTCTGTGTCACTTCTGTGCTCTCACCAAAATGTGATAGACCATGAAAGAGGTATTCATGATACTGCTGTGTCCTCACCTCCATGTGGTAGCGAGTGACAGAAACGTCTGTGATGTTTCTGTGCACTCACCTCCGTGAGTTAAGCCATTATGGAGGTGTCTGAGACGCTGCTGTGCACTCACCTCTTTGAGGTATCCCACGACAGAAGTATCCGTGACACTGCTATCCACGTAGTAGCGTATGACAGGGGTGTTTGTGAGGCTTCGGTGCACTCACCTCTGTGAGGTAATCCGGGATAGGGGTGTCTGTGATGCTACTGTGCACTCTCCTCGATGAGGTAGCCCATGATGGAGGTGTCTGTGACGCTTCTGTGCAGTCGTAGGTAACCCATTATGCAGATGTATGTGATGCTTCTGTGCACTCACCTCCTTGAGGTAACCCACGATGGAGGTGTCCATGATGCTACTATGCACTCACTCTGGGGTAACCCAAGATACAAGTGTCTGTGACACTTCTGTGCTCTCACCAAAATGTGGTAGACCATCAAAGAGGTATTCATGATACTGCTGTGTCCTCACCTCCATGTGGTAGCGAGTGACAGAAACGTCTGTGATGTTTCTGTGCACTCACCTCCGTGAGGTAAGCCATTATGGAGGTGTCTGAGACGCTGCTGTGCACTCACCTCTTTGAGGTATCCCACGTCAGAAGTATCCGTGACACTGCTATCCACGTAGTAGCCTATGACAGAGGTGTCTGTGAGGCTTCTGTGCACTCACCTCTGTGAGGTAATCCGGGACAGGGGTAGCTGTGATGCTACTGTGCACTCTCCTCGATGAGGTAGCCCATGATGGAGGTGTCTGTGACGCTTCTGTGCAGTCGTGAGGTAACCCATGATGCAGATGTATGTGATGCTTCTGTGCACTCACCTCCTTGAGGTAACCCACGATGGAGGTGTCCATGATGCTACTATGTACTCACTCTGAGGTAACCCAAGATAGAAGTGTCTGTGACACTTCTGTGCTCTCACCAAAATGTGGTAGACCATCAAAGAGGTTTCATGATACTGCTGTGTCCTCACCTCCATGTGGTAGCAAGTGACAGAAACGTCTGTGATGTTTCTGTGCACTCATCTCCGTGAGGCAAGCCATTATGGAGGTGTCTGAGACGCTGCTGTGCACTCACCTCTTTGAGGTATCCCACGACAGAAGTATCCGTGACACTGCTATCCACGTAGTAGCCTATGACAGAGGTGTCTGTGAGGCTTCTGTGCACTCACCTCTGTGAGGTAATCCGGGACAGGGGTGTCTGTGCTGCTGCTGTGCACTCTCCTCGATGAGGTAGCCCATGATGGAGGTGTCTGTGACGCTTCTGTGCAGTCGTGAGGTAACCCATGGTGCAGATATATGTGATGCTTCTGTGCACTCACCTCCTTGAGGTAACCCACGATGGAGGTGTCCATGATGCTACTATGCACTCACTCTGGGGTAACCCAAGATAGAAGTGTCTCTGACACTTCTGTGCTCTCACCAAAATGTGGTAGACCATCAAAGAGGTATTCATGATACTGCTGTGTCCTCACCTCCATATGGTAGCGAGTGACAGAAACGTCTGTGATGTTTCTGTTTACTCACCTCCGTGAGGTAAGCCATTATGGAGGTGTCTGAGACGCTGCTGTGCACTCACCTCTTTGAGATATACCACGACAGATGTATCCGTGACACTGCTATCCACGTAGTAGCCTATGACAGAGGTGTCTGTGAGGCCTCTGTGCACTCACCTCTGTGAGGTAATCCGGACAGGGGTGTCGGTGATGTTGCTGTGCACTCTCCTCGATGAGGTAGCCCATGATGGAGGTGTCTGTGACGCTCCTGTGCAGTCGTGAGGTAACCCATGATGCAGATGTATGTGATGCTTCTGTGCACTCACCTCCTTGAGGTAACCCACGATGGAGGTGTCCATGATGCTACTATGCACTCACTCTGGGGTAACCCAAGATACAAGTGTCTGTGACACTTCTGTGCTCTCACCAAAATGTGGTAGACCATCAAAGAGGTATTCATGATACTGCTGTGTCCTCACCTCCATGTGGTAGCGAGTGACAGAAACGTCTGTGATGTTTCTGTGCACTCACCTCCGTGAGGTAAGCCATTATGGAGGTGTCTGAGACGCTGCTGTGCACTCACCTCTTTGAGGTATCCCACGTCAGAAGTATCCGTGACACTGCTATCCACGTAGTAGCCTATGACAGAGGTGTCTGTGAGGCTTCTGTGCACTCACCTCTGTGAGGTAATCCGGGACAGGGGTAGCTGTGATGCTACTGTGCACTCTCCTCGATGAGGTAGCCCATGATGGAGGTGTCTGTGACGCTTCTGTGCAGTCGTGAGGTAACCCATGATGCAGATGTATGTGATGCTTCTGTGCACTCACCTCCTTGAGGTAACCCACGATGGAGGTGTCCATGATGCTACTATGTACTCACTCTGAGGTAACCCAAGATAGAAGTGTCTGTGACACTTCTGTGCTCTCACCAAAATGTGGTAGACCATCAAAGAGGTTTCATGATACTGCTGTGTCCTCACCTCCATGTGGTAGCAAGTGACAGAAACGTCTGTGATGTTTCTGTGCACTCATCTCCGTGAGGCAAGCCATTATGGAGGTGTCTGAGACGCTGCTGTGCACTCACCTCTTTGAGGTATCCCACGACAGAAGTATCCGTGACACTGCTATCCACGTAGTAGCCTATGACAGAGGTGTCTGTGAGGCTTCTGTGCACTCACCTCTGTGAGGTAATCCGGGACAGGGGTGTCTGTGCTGCTGCTGTGCACTCTCCTCGATGAGGTAGCCCATGATGGAGGTGTCTGTGACGCTTCTGTGCAGTCGTGAGGTAACCCATGGTGCAGATATATGTGATGCTTCTGTGCACTCACCTCCTTGAGGTAACCCACGATGGAGGTGTCCATGATGCTACTATGCACTCACTCTGGGGTAACCCAAGATAGAAGTGTCTCTGACACTTCTGTGCTCTCACCAAAATGTGGTAGACCATCAAAGAGGTATTCATGATACTGCTGTGTCCTCACCTCCATATGGTAGCGAGTGACAGAAACGTCTGTGATGTTTCTGTTTACTCACCTCCGTGAGGTAAGCCATTATGGAGGTGTCTGAGACGCTGCTGTGCACTCACCTCTTTGAGATATACCACGACAGATGTATCCGTGACACTGCTATCCACGTAGTAGCCTATGACAGAGGTGTCTGTGAGGCCTCTGTGCACTCACCTCTGTGAGGTAATCCGGACAGGGGTGTCGGTGATGTTGCTGTGCACTCTCCTCGATGAGGTAGCCCATGATGGAGGTGTCTGTGACGCTCCTGTGCAGTCGTGAGGTAACCCATGATGCAGATGTATGTGATGCTTCTGTGCACTCACCTCCTTGAGGTAACCCACGATGGAGGTGTCCATGATGCTACTATGCACTCACTCTGGGGTAACCCAAGATAGAAGTGTCTGTAACACTTCGGTGCTCTCACCAAAATGTGGTAGAGCATCAAAGAGGTCTTCATGATACTGCTGTGTCCTCACCTCAATGTGGTAGCGAGTGACAGAAACGTCTGTGATGTTTCTGTGCACTCACCTCTGTGAGGTAAGCCATTATGGAGGTGTCTGAGACGCTGCTGTGCGCTCACCTCTTTGAGGTATCCCACGACAGAAGTATCCGTGACACTGCTATCCATGTAGTAGCCTATGACAGTCTGTGAGGCTTCTGTGCGCTCACCTCTGTGAGGTAATCTGGGACAGGGATGTCTGTGATGCTGCTGTGCACTATCCTCGATGAGGTAGCCCATCATGGAGGTGTCTGTGACGCTTCTGTGCAGTCGTGAGGTAACCCATGATGCAGATGTAGGTGATGCGTCTGTGCACTCACGTCCTTGAGGTAACCCACGATGGAGGTGTCCATGATGCTACTATGCACTCACTCTGGGGTAACCCAAGATAGAAGTGTCTGTGACACTTCTGTGCTCTCACCAAAATGTGGTAGACCATCAAAGAGGTATTCATGATACTGCTGTGTCCTCACCTCCATGTGGTAGCGAGTGACAGAAACGTCTGTGATGTTTCTGTGCACTCACCTCCGTGAGGTAAGCCATTATGGAGGTGTCTGAGACGCTGCTGTGCACTCACCTCTTTGAGGTATCCCACAACAGAAGTATCCGTGACACTGCTATCCACGTAGTAGCCTATGACAGAGGTGTCTGTGAGGCTTCTGTGCACTCACCTCTGTGAGGTAATCCCGGACAGGGGTGTATGTGATGCTACTGTGCACTCTCCTCGATTAAGTAGCCCATGATGGAGGTGTCTGTGACGCTTCTGTGCAGTCGTGAGGTAACCCATGATGCAGATGTATGTGATGCTTCTGTGCACTCACTTCCTTGAGGTAACCCACGATGGAGGTGTCCCTGATGCTACTATGCACTCACTCTGGGGTAACGCAAGATAGAAGTGTCTGTGACACTCCTGTGCTCTCTCCAAAATGTGGTAGACCATCAATGAGGTATTCATGATACTACTGTGTCCTCACCTCCATGTGGTAGCGAGTGACAGAAACGTCTGTGATGTTTCTGTGCACCCACCTCCGTGAGTTAAGCCATTATGGAGATGTCTGAGACGCTGCTGTGCACTCACCTCTTTGAGGTATCCCACGACAGAAGTATCCGTGACACTGCTATCCACGTAGTAGCCTATGACAGAGGTGTCTGTGAGGCTTCTGTGCACTCACCTGTGTGAGGTAATCCGGGACAGGGGTGTCTGTGATGCTACTGTGCACTCTCCTCGATATGGTAGCCCATGATGGAGGTGTCTGTGACGCTTCTGTGCAGTCGTGAGGTAACCCATGATGCAGATGTATGTGATGCTTCTGTGCACTCACCTCCTTGAGGTAACCCACGATGGAGGTGTCCATGATGCTACTATGCACTCACTCTGGGGTAACCCAAGATAGAAGTGTCTGTGACACTTCGGTGCTCTCACCAAAATGTGGTAGACCATCAAAGAGGTATTCATGATACTGCTGTGCCCTCACCTCCATGTGGTAGCGAGTGACAGAAACGTCTGTGATGTTTCTGTGCACTCACCTCCGTGAGGTAAGCCATTATGGAGGTGTCTGAGACACTGCTGTGCACTCACCTCTTTGAGGTATCCCACGACAGAAGTATCCGTGACACTGCTATCCACGTAGTAACCTATGACAGAGGTGTCTGTGAGGCTTCTGTGCACTCACCTCTGTGAGGTAATCCGGGACAGGGGTGTCTGTGATGCTACTGTGCACTCTCCTCGATGAGGTAGCCCATGATGGAGGTGTCTGTGACGCTTCTGTGCAGTCGTGAGGTAATCCATGATGCAGATGTCTGTGATGCTTCTGTGCACTCACCTCCATGAGGTAACCCGTGACGGATGTGTGTGTGACGCTTCTGTGCACTCACCTCCGTGAGATAATCCGTGACGGGTGTGTCTAGCATCACAGAGACGCCCGTCATGGATCATGTCACGGTGGTACACTTCTGCGCTCTCGCCAAAATGTGGTAGACCATCAAAGAGGTATTCATGATACTGCTGTGTCCTCACCTCCATGTGGTAGCGAGTGACAGAAACGTCTGTGATGTTTCTGTGCACTCACCTCCGTGAGGTAAGCCATTATGGAGGTGTCTGCGACGCTCCTGTGCACTCACCTCTGTGAGGTAGCCCATGACGGAGGTGTCGGTGACGCTGCGCTTGGTGGCCCTCGCCTCCGCCTCCTCCACCGGCAGAGCCACCAGCAGACACGCCGCCGTCGTCGCCGCCCACCGCCAGACGCACACCTGTCCAACACAGCGAGGTTTCCACAACTGAAACTCATGGCACATGTACTTCATACGATACAAGTGTTACCAGGGCCGGTTCGAGGATATTTTTCCACACCAACCACATATCACACTGCGCCCCTTGTCGCATGTCGAGAGTAGGTTCAGCCTGGTATTGACAGAGTCGTACGTAAGGTTCGAACGGTTTAAAAATGGCCGGACAGAGGTTAAAGATGACCCTCGTTCAGGACGCCCTTCGACATCTACCGACGACGCTCATGTCTGGAACGTCAACGAAATTATGCGTGCCAATCGAAAACTAACTGTCCGTGATATTGCAGAAGAATGCAACATTTCAGTTGCATCATGTCATGAAATCCTAACATAACATCTTGGAATGCATCGTGCTGTCGCCAAAGTTCGTCTCACGACTCATGAGTCAAGACCAGAAAGACCTTCGCCTCGGTATCTGTGAAGAGCTTTTGGATCGCGTAAATGAGAACTAGATGTTCCTCGAAGGAATCATAACTGGCAATGAGACGTGGGTCTACGGTTATGATGTTCAGACCAAGTTTCAAGCTTCACAATGGGTCGGGAAAGCTCGGCAGGTCAGCTCAAAAGTCAAAGCCATATTTACAGTTTTCTTTGACTTTGAAGTATTGGTTCATCATGAATTAGTGCTACAGGGACAAACGTGGTGAGACAGTTCATGGCTCTTGCATCACGATTACACACCTGCCCATTCATCCCTGTTGGTGCGTGATTGTTGCACAAAAAAACGAAATCACTGTGCAGCCTCATCCTCCGTACTCTCCAGACCTGGACCCTGAGGATTTTGTATTATTTTCAAAGTTGAAAACCCCACTGAAACGATACCACAGAGGAAAGAAAATTAGCAGACGGTACTTCGAGCAATTCAGCAAGAGGCGTACCAAGACTGCTTCCGGAATTGGAAACGGCATTCGAAGCTGTGAATCAATTGTGCAGGAGAGTATTTCGAAGACCATGCACAATAAGTAATGGGTAAGAGTAGAAAAATTTTGTGGACAAAGTTCCGGAATTTTTTGAACCGATCTCGTAGTCCATGATCGGCTAACAATCTAACTACGAACAATCTACTAGATGAATACCAATCAGTTTTTTGTAAACATTGCAGCACCACATCTGCATTCAGATGACCTGAACTTGCCGTGGATGCACAAATAGCTGCTGTTTTTTAGACTTCAGCAAAGCCTTTGACACCGACGACGTCGACGTTTTACTTGCCAAACTTAACAGCCTAAATTTCTTGCAAAGTGTAGTACAACTATTTAGGTTCACCAGTGCAACTGCAGAACAATTAATTCCATGAATGCAATACGTCCACAACCAGAGTTATGGGCCGTGAAAAGTAATGTGCATAAGTACCGTAATAAAAAAAGGTTGGCAAACTGCTACGTAAGAAATACACGAGATGAAGTTTCAAAAAAGTTTAGACGTCCTAAGAACCTAAATGCACTCCGTCTTCAGGCCACAAGTGGCCCATCGGGACCATCCGACCGCCGTGTCATCCTCAGATGAGGATGCGGATATGAGAGGCGTGTGGTCAGCACCCCACTCTAAGAACCTAAGTAGGAAGAAATTATGGGTCTTTACTGCAGATCAGTGAGCTCATCTCGTTAGCAACGCGTCATGCCTGACACCATAAAGTCACAATGGAGACAGGGAGTATTAGGTGTCCCCTAGCGTTCGCTATTATTGCTACTCTCTTCTCATTGTATGTCAATGGGTTAAAATGGCTCTAAGCACTATGGGACTTAACTTCTGAGGTCATCAGTCCCCTAGACTTAGAACTACTTAAACCTAACTAACCTAAGGACATCACACACATCCATGCCCGAGGCAGGAGTCGAACTTGCGACAGAAGCAGCAGCGCGGTTCCGGACTGAAGCGCCTAGAACCGCTCGGCCACACCGGCCGGCTTGTATGACAATGATGTGCTATCAGTTTTGTCGTATTGCTAATACCATATGTACTGTGATTACATCCATTTGTATCCAGGTGCAAAACCAGTAAACCTGAAGATAGCTACAGAGAATCTCAGAACTGATCTGTGTGCTCTATCAAAATGGGTACAGGGTATAGGGGTTAAAACTCAACCCACCCAAAACCCAGGCGGTACTGGTTGGTCATTGTAGGCTCGTTATTGTTGTGGTCTTCAGTCCGAAAACTGGTCTAGTGCAACTCTTCGCACTACTCTATCGTATTCAAGCCTCTTCATTTCTGAATAACTACTACAGTCTACATTGTTCTGAATGTAATTACTGTATTAATATCTTGGTGTCTCTCTACGATTTTTAACCCCCCCCCCCCCTCCCGCACACACACACTCTTCCCTCCAATAATAAACTTATGATCCCTTGATATGTCAGAATGTGTCCGGTCTAACGATCCCTTCCTATAGTCAAGTTTTGCCACATATTTCTTGTCTTCCCAATTCCATTCAGTACTTCCTCATTAGTTACATGATCTAGTGATCAAAATTTCAGCATTCTTCTGTAGCATCACATTTCGAAAGCTTCCATTCTCATTTTGTATAAACTGTTTATCATCCATGTTTCACGTCCATACATGGCTACAGTCCACACAAATGCCTTCAGAAAAGACTTCCTAAACCTAAATCTATCCTCGATGTAAGGAAATTTCTCTTCTTCAGAAACTCTTTTCTTGCCATTGCCAGTCTGCATTTTATATCCTGTCTACTTTGGCCATCATCAGTTATTTTACTTCAAAAATAGCAAAACTCGTCCACTACTTTAAGTGTCTCATGCCCTAATCTGTTCCCACAGCATCATTACACTCCATTACCTTCGTTTTGCTTTTGTTAAGGTTCATCTTATACCCTCATTTCAACACACTGTGCTTTGTGTTCAACTGCTCTTCCAAGTCCTTTGCTGTCTCCGACACAATTACAATGTCATCGGTAAAACTCAAAGTTTTTATTTCTGCTCCCTGGGTTATAATTTCTACTCCAAATTTTTCTTTGGTTTCCATTACTGCTTGTTCAGTCTACAGACCGAATAACATCAGGGATAGGCTACAGCCCTGTCTCACACAGAACACAACCATGACACAAGAAAACGGAACCTCTTCCATGAGCCTACGCACAACACCACAAAATACAAAAAAAGGCATCATACGCTGCACCAAAAGCCCTTGAAAAACTCCGTTCATTCTTGAGAAAAATAAACAATAAAAATATTTTCAAAAAATGTCTCAATAATTTCTAACAGAAAACTGTTATTACAGTGTAAATGAATTTATGTGTACGAAAGTTCAAAACAATTGCAATACCATTATTGTATCAAAGAAAAAATTGTACAAAACCTAATTTAATATGAATATCCCTAGAGTAATATTGTAATAAATTATATTTTCGTTAAACAGTAGACAGTAAATACTATGTACCTGAAATGAAAATATATCTTGATCCATACAATGTACTTTGTCAAAGGATAAATAAATAAATACTAAATACACTCTTCTCGACCACTGCTTCCTTTTCATGCCCTTCGGCTCATACAACTGGCTTCTGGTGTCTGTACAAGTTCTAAATAGCCTTTCGCTCCCTGTATTCTAACCTTGCTACCTTCAGCATTTCAAAAAGTTCCAGTCAACATTGTCAAAAGGTTCCTCTAAGTGTACAAATGATACAGACATAGGTTTGCTTTTTCTTTACTTATCTTCTAAGATAAGTCGTAGGGTCATTATTGCCTCGCGTGTTCCTACATTTCTCCGGAATCCAGACCGTTCTCCCTCAAGGTCAGCTTTTAGGAGTTTTTCCGTTCTTCTGTAAAGAATTCGTATTAGTATTTTTATGACTTACTAAATTGATTCCTTTGGAATTAGAACTATTAGATTCTTCTTGAAGTCTGAGGGTTGTCTCAAACATCTTGCATGCAGGATGGAAGAGTTTTGTGGCTATCAATAATTCTGACGGATGTCCTCTATTTCCGGGGCCTACTTAGATCTTTCAGGGGTCTGTCAAATTCTTAATCTACGTACTCTTCTATTTCTGTCATATTGCCTTCGAGGTCATCTCCCTCGTACAGACCCAATGTATATTCATTTCATCTTTCACCTTTTCCTTCTTTGTTTAGGATCATTAGCCCGAAATATCGGGAATCCCTACGTATATCTGCGCCAACAATGAATCGATGCGCCAACAATGAATCAGGCGAATACAAAATGGTGTTACGTAGCTGGTTGTGGCAGACACGCGAAGCAGCGGCGCCAAGCCCACTTTAAGTATCAAGGCTCTTCTCCTGCGGCACGGACTGTGGCCTGGTGATGACCAATTACGCAGCCAGCCGGCCCCAGCGGCGACATGGACCTCGTGACCCGTCGCGCCGCACGTGACCACGGGCCGGACTCGCGGCCTTCGCTGCCATTCACGTAAATGGCGCACGCAGCGGCCATTGAGCCCATCTGCCGGCATACCGAGGCCGTGACGCATCTGTGTGGCACAGGGCAGCTCCACACAACGCGTACCAGCGACCCGAGTAAACAACTGGACCCCAAGGCAAGACAGTTTGGGATCTGGAGTGTTCGGTAAGTATGGGTCGTTTGCTTATGCAGAGTGACATAAAGTCTCCATACTTTTCTCCGATATTATTGCTTATTCTCATTTTATTGCATGTGATACAACTAGAGTTGCGCTCTGCCAAAGTTACTGTTCAGTAGTTTTCGTACAGTACACAAATGACGTAGTAAATGGTACTGTTGGCGTTGTTAGGGAAAGAAACATAATTGAATGTGTGAGAGAGCATCTGGGAGCTGACGACTTCTCATTGTTTTTTGTTTGTTCTGACTATGATTACAACCTCACATTCACTACTGGCCATTAAAATTGCTACGCCACGAAGATTACGTGCTACAGACGCGAAATTTAGCCGACAGAAAGAACATGCTGTGATATGCAAATCATTAACTTTTCAGAGCATTCACACAAGGTTGACGCCGGTAGCGATACCTACAACGTGCTGACATGAGAAAAGTTTCCAACCGATTCCTCATACACAAACAGCAGTTGCCTGATGAAACGTTGTTGTGATGCCTCGTGTAAGGAGGAGAAATGCGTACCACCACATTTCCGACTTTGATAAAAGTTGCATTGTAGCCTATCGCGATTGCGGTTTATCGTATCGCGGCACTGCTGCTCGCTTTGGTCGAGATCCAACGACTGTTAGCAGAATATGGAATCGGTGGGTTCAGGAAGGTAATACGGAACGCCGTGCTGGATCCCAACGGCCTCGTATCACTAGCAGTCGTCCTAACCGCCGTCTGCTTCACATCTGCTGTGCAGCGAGCTACCTTCATTTAAGTATTAACTGTATTTTTCTTACTTGACACTTCTTCTTCCGTGTGTTTTTGCTTTTAGGAAGCTTTATTTGTCAAGTGCTATTAACAGTGTTCCATAGATTTCGTGTTTGTTTTGAATACAGTCAGAGAGAGTCCCTTTAGTCAATCATAGTGCCAGTAGTGCTAGTGTTTGTTTTCAATACAGTCCAGAGACAGGTAGTGCTATTTTCTTTGTTTTCTACAAGAAGTGGCTAGCAATCATAGTTTAGTCAATAGTCAGCCGCCTTTAGTGAATTAGCAGTATAGTTAAAAGTTGATTAACTCTCTTCAGTAAATTGATTCCTTAGGATGGATAGGATGTGTGACCGCTGTGTACGGACGCAGGAGGAGCTGGCCACTGTTCGCGAACAGCTGAACGTGTTGATGGCCACGGTCAGCCGTCTTCAGGCTGCTGCCTCAGAGTGTAGCGGCAGTGGGGAGTCTGGTGCGTCGCAAGATACACCCCAGGTGTTACATGCTTCACCCACTGTCCCTGATGTCGAGACATCTTCGCGGGTACCGGGCGCGGTTGGGCCACGCTCTCCCCAAGGGGAGAGGCGGGTTCAGCGGCGTTCGCGGCGCACGAGGCGGAGGGTAAATGTGGAGGCTGGCCGTGTGGCATCGCCCGCTCTGCCTGCGAGTGGACATGTGGCTGCTCCTTCAGCAAGGTCCGAGCAGGCGCACGTGGGGAGGGGTTTATTAGTTAGTGGGAGCTCCAACGTTAGGCGGGTGATGGAGCCCCTTAGGGAAATAGCGAAAAGGTCGGGGAAGAAGGCCAGTGTTCACTCTGTCTGCTTGCCGGGGGATCTCATCCGAGATGTGGAGGAGGCCCTGCCGGCGGCGATTGAGAGCACTGGGTGCACCCGACTGCAAATTGTTGCTCATGTCGGCACCAATGACTCCTGCCGCCTGGGTTCAGAGGTCATCCTCAGTTCGTACAGGCGGTTGGCGGAATTGATGAAGGCGGAAAGCCTCGCTCGCAGGGTGGAATCAGAGCTAACTATTTGCAGTATCGTTCCCAGAACCGATCGCGGTCCTCTGATTTGGAGCCGAGTGGAAGGCTTAAACCAGAGGCTCAGACGATTCTGCGGAGAGCTGGGGTGCAAATTTCTCGACCTCCGCTATCGGGTGGAGAAATGTAGGGTCCCGCTGAATAGATCAGGCGTGCACTACACGCCGGAAGCGGCTACAAGGGTAGCGGAGTACGTGTGGAGTGCACATGGGGGTTTTTTAGGTTAGCCCGACAAGACGCCTCCTGAGACGCGGCAAGGTAGGAGTAGGCAAAATGCAACAGGGAATGACAATATTAATGTGGTAATAGTAAACTGCAGGAGCGTCTATAGAAAGGTCCCAGAACTGCTCTCATTAATAAACGGTCATAACGCCCATATGGTACTAGGGACAGAAAGTTGGCTGAAACCAGACGTAAACAGTAATGAAATCCTAAACTCAGATTGGAATGTATACCGCAGAGACAGGCTGGACAGTGAAGGGGGAGGCGTGTTTATAGCGATAAGAAGTGCAATAGTATCGAAGGAAATTGACGGAGATCCGAAATGTGAAATAATTTGGGTGAAGGTCACTGTTAAAGCAAGCTCAGACATGGTAATTGGATGTCTCTATAGGCCCCCTGGCTCAGCAGCTGCTGTGGCTGAGCACCTGAAGGATAATTTGGAAAATATTTCGAGTAGATTTCCCCACCATGTTATAGTTCTGGGTGGAGATTTTATTTTGCCAGATATAGACTGGGAGACTCAAACGTTCATAACGGGTGGCAGGGACAAAGAATCCAGTGAAATTTTTTTAAGTGCTTTTTCTGAAAACTACCTTGAGCAGTTAAACAGAGAACCGACTCGTGGCGATAACATATTAGACCTTCTGGTGACAAACAGACCCGAACTATTTGAAACAGTTAACGCAGAACAGGGAACCAGCGATCATAAAGCGGTTACGGCATCGATGATTTCAGCCGTAAATAGAAATATTAAAAAAGGTAGGAAGATTTTTCTGTTTAGCAAAAGTGGCAAAAAGCAGATTACAGAGTACCTGACGGCTCAACACAAAAGTTTTGTCTCAAGTACAGATAGTGTTGAGGATCAGTGGACAAAGTTCAAAACCATCGTACAATATGCGTTAGATGAGTATGTGCCAAGCAAGATCGTAAGAGATGGAAAAGAGCCACCGTGGTACAACAACCGAGTTAGAAAACTGCTGCGGAAGCAAAGGGAACTTCACAGCAAACATAAACATAGCCAAAGCCTTGCAGACAAACAAAAATTACGCGAAGCGAAATGTAGTGTGAGGAGGGCTATGCGAGATGCGTTCAATGAATTCGAAAGTAAAGTTCTATGTACTGACTTGGCAGAAAATCCTAAGAAATTCTGGTCTTATGTCAAAGCAGTAGGTGGATCGAAATAAAGTGTCCAGACACTCTGTGACCAAAATGGTACCGAAACAGAGGATGACAGACTAAAGGCCGAAATACTAAATGTCTTTTTCCAAAGCTGTTTCACAGAGTAAGAGTGCACTGTAGTTCCTTCTCTAGATTGTCGCACAGATTACAAAATGGTAGATATCGAAATAGACGACAGAGGGATAGAGAAACAATTAAAATCGCTCAAAAGAGGAAAGGCCGCTGGACCTGATGGGATACCAGTTCTATTTTACACAGAGTACGCGAAGGAACTTGCCCCTCTTCTTGCAGCGGTGTACCGTAGGTCTCTAGAAGAGCGTAGCGTTCCAAAGGATTGAAAAAGGGCACAGGTCATCCCCGTTTTCAAGAAGGGACGTCGAACAGATGTGCAGAGCTATAGACCTATATCTCTAACGTCGACCAGTTGTAGAATTTTGGAACACGTATTATGTTCGAGTATAATGACTTTCCTGGAGACTAGAAATCTACTCTGTAGGAATCAGCATGGGTTTCGAAAAAGACGGTCGTGTGAAACCCAGAGGGTCCACAGGTAGATGCCGTGTTTCTTGACTTCCGCAAGGCGTTCGATACAGTTCCCCACAGTCGTTTAATGAACAAAGTAAGAGCATATGGACTATCAGACCAATTGTGTGATTGGATTGAAGAGTTCCTAGATAACAGAACGCAGCATGTCATTCTCAATGGAGAGAAGTCTTCCGAAGTAAGAGTGATTTGAGGTGTGCCGCAGGGGAGTGTCATAGGACCGTTGCTATTCACAATATACATAAATGACCTAGTGGATGACATCGGAAGTTCACTGAGGCTTTTTGCAGATGATGCTGTGGTGTATCGAGAGGTTGTAACAATGGAAAATTGTACTGAAATGCAGGAGGATCTGCAGCTAATTGACGCATGGTGCAGAGAATGGCAATTCAATTTCAATGTAGACAAGTGTAATGTGCTGCGAATACATAGAAATATAGATCCCTTATCATTTAGCTACAAAATAGCAGGTCAGCAACTGGAAGCAGTTAATTCCATAAATTATCTGGGAGTACGCATTAGGGGTGATTTAAAATGGAATGATCATATGGAGTTGATAGTCGGTAAAGCAGATGCCAGACTGAGATTCATTGGAAGAATCCTAAGGAAATGCAATCCAAAAACAAAGGAAGTAGGTTATAGTACGCTTGTTCGCCCACTGCTTGAATACTGCTCAGCGGTGTGGGATTCGTACCAGATAGGGTTGATAGAAGAGATAGAGAAGATCCAACGGAGAGCAGCGCGCTTCGTTACAGGATCATTTAGTAATCGCGAAAGCGTTACGGAGATGATAGATAAACTCCAGTGGAAGACTCTGCAGGAGAGACGCTCAGTAGCTCGGCACGGGCTTTTGTTAAAGTTTCGAGAACATACCTTCACCGAAGAGTCCAGCAGTATATTGCTCCCTCCTACGTATATCTCGCGAAGAGGCCATGAGGATAAAATCAGAGAGATTAGAGCCCACACAGAAGCATACAGACAATCCTTCTTTCCACGAACAATACGAGACTGGAATAGAAGGGAGAACCGATAGAGGTACTCAGGGTACCCTCTGCCACACAACGTCAGGTGGCTTGCAGAGTATGGATGTAGATGTAGATGTAGATGTAGATGACAGCCATCTTATCCGCATGGCTGTAACGGATCGTGCAGCCACGTCTCGATCCCTGAGTCGACAGACGGGGACGTTTGCAAGATAACAACCATCTGCACGAACAGTTCGACGACGTTTGCAGTAGCATGGGCTACCAGCTCGGAGACCATGGGTGCGGTTACCCTCGTCGCTGCATCACAGACAGGAGCGCCTGCGATGGTGTACTCAACGACGAACCTGGGTGCACGAATGGTGAAACGTCATATTTTCGGATGAATCCAGGTTCTGTTTACAGCATCATGATGGTCGTATCCGTGCTTGGCGACATCACGGTGAACGCACATTGGAAGAGTGTATTCGTCATCGCCATATTGGCGTATCACCTGGCGAGATGGTATGGGGTGCCATTGGTTACACGTCTCGGTCACCTCTTGTTCGCATTGACGGCACTTTGAACAGTGGACGTTATATTTCAGATGTGTTACGACCCGTGACTCTAGCCTTCATTGGATCCCTGCGAAACCCTACGTTTCAGTAGGATAATGCACGACCTCATGTTGCACGTCCTGTACGGGCCTTTCTGAATACAGAAAATATTCGACAGCTGCCCTGGCCAGCACATTCTCCAGATCTCTCACCAATTGAAAACGGCTGGTCAATGGTGGCCGAGCAACTGGCTCGTCACAATACGCCAGTCACTATCTTGATGAACTGTGGTATCGTGTTGAAGCTGCATGGGCAGCTGTACCTGTACACGCCATCCAAGCTCTGTTTGACTCAATGCCCAGGTGTATCAAGGCCGTTATTACGGCCAGAGGTGGTTGTTCTGGGTACTGATTTCTGAGTATCTATGCACCCAAATTGCGTGAAGATGTAATCACATGTCAGTTCTAGTACAATATATTTGTCCAATGAATACCCGTTTATCATCTGCATTTCTTCCTGGTGTAGCAATTTTAATGGCCAAGAGTGTAGTTCAGTCTTAGTCCAGTGTAATTTGTGGTGTCACCGCCAGACACCACACTTGCTAGGTGGTAGCCTTTAAATCGGCCGCGGTCCTTTAGTATACGTCGGACCCGCGTGTCGCCACTGTCAGTGATTGGAGACCGAGCGCCGCCACACGGCAGGTCTGGAGAGACGTCCTAGCAAAAAAATGGTTCAAATGGCTCTGAGCACTATGGGACTCAACTGCTGTGGTTATCAGTCAGACGTCCTAGCACTCGCCCCAGTTGTACAGCAGACTTTGCCAGAGATGGATCAATGACAAATACGCTCTCATTTGCCGAGACAATAGTTAGCATAGCGTTCAGCTACGTCATTTGCTACGACCTAGCAAGGCGCCATTACCAGTTGATATTGAATTTGTAATTAATGTATCATCAAGAGCGATGTTCTCCAATTGTGGATTAAAGTTAAGTATTCCAAGAGCTTCGTACTTTATTTATTAGGCTCAACTCCTTTAACTGTTCCAGACCTCATACCAGTCTGCGTGAGCTTAAACGCGTGCATTTCGGCCTCCTCTAGCAACACCGTGTTGGCTCTTCTGCCAACACATCATAATTCATATCCTAACAAAATATAAGTTGTATTTTATAAGTAATAACAATTATCTGATAGCGTAACTTCTACTGTTTTGCGTAAACAAAGCAATTACTTTTGGCGCAAGAACAGTTTACATGCTCAAACATTAAAACGTATTATAAATATTGTTGCTACCCTGGTGTGCAAAATTAATGCAAGGAGCGAAAATTTTACAAGATTGCGTTTATTTCGCCACAAAACACTATAAACAGGGGACAGCGAAGTAGAAACAATGTAAAGAATGCAGAACGTAAACAATTGGACAACATATAACGGTGGACAAAAATGTTCTTCATTTCTTTCCAACTTAACGGATTTACATACACATTCCGAGAATTGGTTAATGTGCTCAGTATGGGGTGTGACGACCTATGGCAGCAGTAAGGAACTGACAACGATGGGGCATGCTGTGAATGAAGTCATCAACCTCACACTGAGGCAATAACGCCCATTCTTCCTGCAGAACTGATCACAAGTCTTGGAGAGTGGTTGGTGGATGCCGACGTGATGCAGTCCGTCTCCATAGTGCATCCCAGACATGCTCTATGGTATTCAAATCGGGAGAGCGATCAGGCCAAGCCATGCATGCAACATCTTCCGTTTCCAAGAAAACATCGACCACTCGTGAGATCGAGCCTCATCGTCCTTCAGTACGAAGTCTGGGCCCACAGCATCTCGCAACAACCGCCATAAGGTCCCAAGATCTCGTCACGATGCCTGACAGCAGTTAGACCTTGCCAATTCAGCCGTACAATTTCATGAAGTGGTGTTCGAGTGGTCAACATAATCCCCGAGCACACCATTACGGATCCTTCTCGATATAGGTCTCTTTCCGCAATGTTTGGATCCCGAAATCGCGTTCCGCGTTCCCTCTAGATGCGAATCCGTCGAGAATCACTTTCCAGACCAAATCGGGACTCTTCTGTGAAACGAACAATGGCCCACTGTTCGATCGTCCAGATGGCATATTGACGACTCCACTCTAGACGTTCCCTTCTGTGAAGATGCGTAAGAGGTACACACAGAGCAGGTCTCCAACAATAAAGGCCACTCTGTTGAAGCCTTATGCGTACCTTTTGCCTCGACACATCACGTCCAGTGGGTTCCGCGAGGTCAGATGCCAATTGCCATGCAGTACTAAGGCGCTTCCGTCATGCCCTTGCAGCCGAACAACGGTCCTCTCTTTCTGATGTCACACGTGAGCGGCCCTGCCCTGGTCTTTGGGGTACAGTTTGACTCTTTATAAACTGTCGCAACATCCGGGAAATAATAGAATGAATCACATTAAGGCATCGGTCCACAACAGTCTGCCACTTTCCTACTTCCATTCTTCCTAAGGCCCTTCACTGCACAGAATCTGGTAGGCTCCTTCTCTGTGCCATGCTGCACCGGCTGTGACTGCATATAACTATTGTGGTTATGAGACCACCCGGCAAAACACTGCCCCGTTTGATGGCTACGCTAAGTCGTGGTTGGCGTGGTTGTCAGTTTTCCGGAATGCCACCTTCCGAGCAGAATACAATCGTACGTACATGTGTTGACAGTTTGTATGATTATATGGTGAATTAGACACAGGAAGAGGAAATAGCGGTTTGTTGCCTTAATTTTGGACACCAGTGTGTTTTGTACTCGATAGAATGTTCTCCACCATGATCAAAGACAATAGGATCCTGTTATTATTGATAAGTGCGGAAGTTGTTTACGAATAACAGAAACATGTTTTTATGAGCTCAATGAGACATTGAAGCGATGTTTGATATGTTTTTTCTTTAATTTCACCCTTTTTTTTTAGGAAACTGCGTTTTCTAGCGCTATATGATAAATCTGTAATGTTTTTCTTATTTTTCACGCAGCATCCCTCTGTTTCACGTTACAAGTCAACAACTTATCAATAAAAACTAAATTAAACATTGACAGTTTCAGTTTTGCAATCTTGTTATAAATATTGTTTATTTTGAAGTAACAGCCAGGACCTATGTGGAACAAAAATGCTTCGCAAGTTACACAGCCCTTCATATAACGTCATCAAGATTCAAGACGGTTTACCGCTTCCAGTTTCTGTGGGAGTTTAGTAAGACTCTGAAGGGATGGAAATGAGGTGATGGCCGACAGGTATCAAAGACACCTAACTTACAGGTAACGATATTAGTACGTTACCCGACAAAGGCTACAAGGAAAACGACCTTAGTCTACGCTTACTTCCGACAGTCTACGGTAGCATACGGTAGTTTTACAAAATGGTTCAAATGGCTCTGAGCACTATGGGACTTAACATCTGAGGTCATCAGTTCCCAGTAGTTTTACAACTCTAGATACAACAGGATGCCTACAACAGAAAAAGAACTACCGCTGTTGTTTGTGTCCTTTCGGATGGGATGACATACGAACAGGTGTAAGAGGATTTCACCTGTAAATTTAGAAAGCCAGGTCCCACATGGTTGGCGTTCAAGAGTTGTTGTTGTTGTGGTTTTCAGTCCAGAGACTGATTTGGTGCAGCTCTCCATGCTACTCTATTCTGTGCAAGCTTCTTCATCTCCCAATACCTACAGCAACCTACATCCTTCTGAATCTGTTTAGTGTATTCATCTCCTGGTCTCCCTCTACGATTTTTACCCTCCACGCTGCCCTCCAATACTAAATTGGTGGTGCCTCAGAACATGCCCTACCAACCTATCCAAGTTGTGCCACAAACTCCTCTTCTCTCCAATTCTATTCAATACCTCCTCGTTAGTTATGTGATCTGCCCATCTAATCTTCGGCATTCTTCTGTAGCACCACATTTCGAAAGCTTCTATTCTCTTCTTGCCCAAACTTGTTCAAGAGTGTCCTTAGCAAAATCAAATGTATGGTTAGTGTCGGTAATGAGGAACGTTCTGGGAGGCTGTCCACAACTCAAGGAAAGGTGGGATGCACAGGTGGTGCAATCGCACTAAGCCCCTCTGCATCCACCAGAAGAGTTGAAAGATAGGCATTCTACAATCCTCGACTTGGAAATCTCTACGGTATACGTTGAAGAAACGTGCGTACCAAGCCCACATCCTGCACAAGCTTCAAGCCGAGGACTGTGCAGCCGGACAGACTATGTTTTAAGATCTGTCGAAAACGAGCATCTCATGACACGTAACTGCACAATCTGGGTAAACGAACGATCACATTCTCTGCAAGAAGGGCATGGAGACACCCCCGAAGTGAATATATGTTTAGGATTGGCAAGGACTGCTTTCTGTGGACCCTTTATGTTTAAAGAGAAAATAATTATTGGAAATTTTTCTGAAGCAACAATGAATGCAAGATGTGATTAAGAGATCAGTTGTTCCAGCACTACTGGACACCACCCTATATTGCTTTAGTTGTCCGCATTTACCTGTATATTGCATTTCCCAGTAGGTGGATTGCATGTGCCCCTCGGTGTCCAGACCTGACCACAAAGATTTCCCTGCGTGTAGGCTGATAAAGGTTAAAACGTGCTAGGTGAAATTAACAGCATAGCACAAATGTAACAACTCTGTTGATCAAATCTCACCAACTACATTGAAGAGAGTGCTTTCGTCTGCGGAAGAGCGCTCGCAGGTATGAACAGACTTGGAGGGCAGACTCAACTAAATGCACTGATTTCTGATATCACAGATCTTTAATAAATTTGATTTTTCACAGGAATGTATAGAGACTTTCTTTTCACCATTATATTTAAATGATGGTTACTCGGAACGATGCTGCACCAATGCGGCGCTACCTATTCGTACTGCTTGGTTACATAGCCACAGAAGTCACTGTTTCGATCAAGTAATCACTTGTTGTGGGAAAAAGCGTACAGTGTTGACTTCGGAAATAGTTGCTCTCGCCAGTTGCGAAGTCCATGCCGTAATTGTATTCTTGTATGCGAAAAGGTATACAGCTGCGCAAATTTGTCCTGGTCTGCGCATAGCATATGGGCCTAAAGCAATGAGTGAAGGAAGGGTTAGATAGTAGTGTCGAGATTTTGAAGATACAATTTTGTTAACAAGTCTCGCTCTTCAAAAAAATGTACCTTAAATTCATGCACAACTGTTATTAATGAACACATGTCTGATGTAAATGAGCGGGTGCTGGAATACAGCAAGATGAAAAATGCGTCGAATCGCGTGTTACGAAAAGCTGACGGTCTCGTTGTTTCTCATTTCAGTTTACCCTGATTCTGATTCCTTAGTACTGCATGATAACCCACCGCAAATCATTTCTTTGGTGTTGATATTATTTAACTGCTTGTACATTTATGTGTCAGCTTTGGAATGAATATCTAAGAAGAAATTTTCAGATCCCAGCGACTTTTTCATGCACTACATGCGTTGTGAACTGTTAATGTCTAAGGTATCTGTATCTGAAAGACAACATTCCGCCATGACCTGCAATAATTGTTGTTTTACACCATTGGCCAGTTTAGATTATTATTCTGTTGTCAAGTCACAGTTGTCGTCCGTAGGGACGAGCCATCAAGGTGTTCAGCCACCAACACAACGCGAGCAAACCACGACAAACAGACATGCAGAAAAGTGACACAAAGGTGGCATAATAGCCGAATTTGGCCAGTAGCGGAAAATATGCGCAATTACAGTAGTTGGCGGAAATGTCGCTTCAAAAATTTTGTATGGCTGTGGTACAAGTTCAAAAGAAAGTAAACTATACTCTGATGAGCAAAAAAAAAACACGACCAGCGTTCACCGCGAGAATGAATGCCACCTGCGTTGCCGGTACGTAACGCGGTAAGGGAATTATTACACTACTGGCCATTAAAATTGCTACACCACGAAGATGACGTGCTACAGACGTGAAATTTAACCGACAGGAAGAAGATGCTGTGATATGCAAACGATTACCTTTCCAGAGCATTCACACAAGGTTGGCGCCGGTGGCGTCACCTACAACGTACTGACATGAGGAAGGTTTCCAAACGATTTTTCATACACAAACAGCAGTTGACCGGCGTTGCCTGGTGAAACGTTGTTGTGATGCCGCGTGTAAGGAGGAGAAAAGCGTACCATCGCGTTTCCGGCTTTGATAAAGGTCGGATTGTAGCCTATCGCGATTGCGGTTTATCGTATCGCGACATTGCTGCTAGCATTGGTCAAGATCCAAAGACTGTTAGCAGAATATGGAATCGGTGGGTTCACGAGGGTAATACGGAACACCATGCTGGATCCCAACGGCCTCGTATCACTAGCAGTCGACATGACAGGCTGTAACGGATCGTGAAGCGACGTCTCGATCCTTGAGTCAACAGACGGGGAAGTTTGCAAGACAACAACCATCTGCACGAATAGTTCGACGACGTTTGCAGCAGCATGGACTATCAGTTCGGAGACCATGGCTACGGTTACCCTTGACGTTGCATCACAGACAGGAGAGCCTGTCAAATAACTTCCGGGAATTCAGCCAGGTAACACTTTCAGCGACCGCCGATATTTCGGCGGGAGAACACCCCGCCATTTTCGAGGCAAACTGCAACGGACAGGCGGCGTACATGCAAATTTAATACCTCGGTTCCCGGACAGAAGCAGGAAAAATAACACACACACACACACACACACACACACACACACACACACTGAACACTAGGGCCGCCAAAGATGACCAAACTCAGGGCTATCGATAGTGAGACTATGAATTCGCAGGTGAGGCAGCATTGACTCTGTTCCTCTGTTTTTTGACAAGGGAGAGAGCCGGATTCCAAACAGAGTTTAAACAGAAACCTCCATCCCTGTTAACGAAGTTGCTCGCTAATTTAATCTCAACTGCCCCCCTAATGACACTGTCCCAATAGCTCGACGTGCATGCCAATATCTCGGTGTTATTATATAACATGGGGTGACCAGTATCCAAGCAATGTTCGGCAATAGCAGATCTATTTGGCTGCTGTAATCGTGTGTGCCGTTTATGCTCAGTACATCTGTCCTCCACGGTCCTGATAGTTTGACCAATATATGCCATGCCGCAGCTACAAGGAATACGATATACACCCGCCTTACGCAGTCCAAGATCATCCTTAACGGAACTCAAAAGTACTCTAATTTTAGATGGAGGTCGGAAAACACATTTCACATCGTATTTCCGTAAAATACGACCGATCTTATTGGACGTGTTTCCTACGTAAGGCAAAAAGGCAGTAGACTTAGGTGTTGACTCAGAATTATCATCAATCACCCGATGTACAGTTGGTCGATAGCGCAACGCACGTTCAATCTGTCTATCACTATAACCATGTAACTTCAAGATGGGACAGCTCAGCTGGCAAAGTCTCAGCGTCAGAAACGACATATGCCCTGTGTACCAAGGTACGAAGTACCCCTTCACGCTGAGCCGAATGGTGACAACTATTAGCTTGTAAGTACAAGTCGGTGTGAGTACGTTTCCTGTAGACTGCATGTCCAAATGATCCATCATCCTTCCTCCTAACCAACACGTCGAGAAAGGGAAGGCAACCATCCTCTTCCACCTCCATCGTAAAACGAATGTTCGGGTGCATCGAGTTCAGATGTTCTAGAAAGACATTCAAATTCTCCCTACCGTGAGGCCAAACAACGAAGGTATCGTCAACGTATCTAAAGAAACAGGCGGGTTTTAAAGGCGCCGACTCCAATGCACGTTCCTCGAAGTCTTCCATATACAAATTTGCGATCACAGGAGACAACGGACTACCCATCGCAACTCCATCTGTCTGCTCGTAATACTGGTCATTAAATAAAAAGTAAGTGGATGTCAACACATGCCTAAAGAGATTAGTTAAATCAGCACCAAACCTAGCTTCAATTAACCGCAACGAATCAGACAGAGGAACACGAGTGAACAGAGAGACCTCATCGAAACTCACTAAAGTATCAGAGTCATTCAGCCTCAGTCCCTCCAAACGACGTAAAAAATCAGCTGAGTTCCTGATATGATGTTCACACTGTCCTACTTGTGGACTCAACAGAGAAGCAAGATGCTTGGATACACGATATGTCGGAGCGCCGATGTTACTCACTATAGGACGGAAAGCAACCCCTTTCATATGAACCTTTGGAAGGCCATATAACCTAGGGGGAACCGCACTATAGGTGTTAAGTCTCTTGATTGTGTCCTTCGACAAACCACTTTTCTTCAGGAAGCTGTTGGTCTTTCTCTCAACACTTTTCGTGGGGTCAGCATCGATTCTGCGATACGTTGAATCAGATAGTAAACGTTGCATCTTTTGTACATAATCATGTTTATTTAAAACAACGGTGGCATTGCCCTTGTCAGCAGGTAAAATAACAATACTGGGATCAACTATGAGAGAGCGTAAAGCAGCCGTCTCTGCTGCTGTTACGTTACTCTTGGGTGGACGAGCCCTAGTCAAAACACGGCATGCCTCCCTCCTAACTTCCTCTGCAGCGTCAGGAGGTAGTTTGCAAACTGCCTGTTCAATTGAACTAATAAAATGAACTACCGGCAAACTCTTCGGAGTGGGTGCAAAATTTAAACCCTTCCCTAGCACGGATAAGGTTGCGTCGTCAAAAGATTTCTCTGTGATATTTACCACAGTACGTCGAGATATAACATCCGACTCCGCGCGATGAAAACGTTCAAACTTTGCCAAATGCCGGGCAGTAACGGAGTTGTACTCCCAGTCAGCTTGGGTCCATGAGACACCGTCCAACCAACCCTAAGTGAAATCAGACCCTTCAGATGCAACCATTAAATGAAAACGATACAATTCTTTGGAAACAGAATCCACACGTCGACGAGTAAAACGAATCCTTTCGCGGACATGAGCCAAGCCAGCACGTTGCTTAATACGATTGGCGGCAGGAGAATTAATATGGTGCACAACCTTAGCAAATGTTGGGACATGATTTTCATCACGACACCTCAATAAAAACGACAAAGCACATTGCAGTCTAACTCGACAGCTACGAAGTTTATCCAACTTACGTAAACACCGATACATTTCCTCCCCGTAGAGGTAAACAATGTGAGACCTGAGTTTCTCCTGGCGTATACAACTTTCAAATAACTTCCGGGAATTCAGCCAGGTAACGCTTTCAGCGACCGCTGATATTTCGGCGGGAGAACACCCCGCCATTTTCAAGGCAAACTGCAACGGACAGGCGGCGCACATGCAAATTTAATACCTCGTTTCTCGGACAGAAGCAGGAAAGATAACACACACACACACACACACACACTGAACACTAGTGCCACCAAAGATGACCAAAGTCAGAGCTATCGATAGTGAGACTATGAATTCGCAGGTGAGGCAGCATTGACTCTGTTCCACTGTTTTCTGACAAGGGAGAGAGCCGGATTCCAAACAGAGTTTAAACAGAAACCTCCATCCCTGTTAACGAAGTTGCTCGCTAGTTTAATCTCAACTGCCTCCCTAATGACACTGTCCCAATAGCTCGACGTGCATGCCAATATCACGGTGTTATTATATAACATGGGGTGACCGGTATCCAAGGAATGTTCGGCAATAGCAGATCTATTTGGCTGCTGTAATCGTGTGTGCCGTTTATGCTCAGTACATCTGTCCTCCACGGTCCTGATAGTTTGACCAATATATGCCATGCCGCAGCTACAAGGAATACGATATACACCCGCCTTACGCAGTCCAAGATCATCCTTAACGGAACTCAAAAGTACTCTAATTTTAGATGGAGGTCGGAAAACACATTTCACATCGTATTTCCGTAAAACTGCCTGTTCAATTGAACTAATAAAATCAACTACCGGCAAACTCTTCGGAGTGGGTGCAAAATTTAAACCCTTCCCTAGCACGGATAAGGCTGCGTCGTAAATTGAACAGGCAGTTTGCAAACTACCTCCTGACGCTGCAGAGGAAGTTAGGAGGGAGGCATGCCGTGTTTTGACTAGGGCTCGTCCACCCAAGAGTAATGTAACAGCAGCAGAGAGGGCTGCTTTACGCTCTCTCAAAGTTGATCCCAGTATTGTTATTTTACCTGCTGACAAGGGCAATGCCACCGTTGTTTTAAATAAACATGATTGTGTACAAAAGATGCAACGTTTACTATCTGATTCAACGTAACGCAGAATCGATGCTGACCCCACGAAAAGTGTTGAGAGAAAGACCAACAGCCTCCTGAAGAAAAGTGGTTTGTCGCAGGACACAATCAAGAGGCTTAACACCTATAGTGCCGTTCCCCCTAGGTTATATGGCCTTCCAAAGGTTCATAAGGAAGGGGTTCCTTTCCGTCCTATAGTGAGTAACACCGGCGCTCCGACATATCGTCTATCCAAGCATCTTGCTTCTCTGTTGAGTCCACAAGTAGGACGGTGTGAACATCATATCAGGAACTCAGCTGATTTTTGACGTCGTTTGGAGGGACTGAGGCTGAATGACTCTGATATTTTAGTGAGTTTCGATGTGGTCTCTCTGTTCACTCGTGTTCCTCTGTCTGATTCGTTGCGGTTAATTGAAGCCAGGTTTGGTGCTGATTTAACTAATCTCTTTAGGCATGTGTTTACATCCACTTACTTTTTATTTAATGACCAGTATTACGAGCAGACAGATGGAGTTGCGATGGGTAGTTCGTTGTCTCCTGCTGTAAGTAGGCTGTTTAGGTTTTTATATTGATAACGCCACGTAGCGCTCTGTATGAAAATCACTGGCTGTGCTGTGTGCAATCTGTGGCTAGTTTGCATTGTTGTCTACCATTGTAGCGTTGGGCAGTTGGCTGTTAACAGAGCGTAGCGTTGCGCAGTTGGAGGTGAGCCGCCAGCAGTGGTGGATGTGGGGAGAGAAATGGCGGAGTTTTGAAATTTGTAAGACTGGATGTCATGAACTGCTATGTATATTATGACTTTTGAACACTATTAAGGTAAATACATTGTTTGTTCTCTATTAAAATCTTTTATTTGCTAACTATGCCTATCTGTAGTTAGTGCCTTCCGTAGTTTGAATCTTTTATTTAGCTGGCAGTAGTGGTGCTCGCTGTATTGCAGTAGTTCGAGTAACGAAGATTTTTGTGAGGTAAGTGATTTGTGAAAGGTATAGGTTAATGTTAGTCAGGGCCATTCTTTTGTAGGGATTATTGAAAGTCAGATTGCGTTGCGCTAAAAATATTGTGTGTCAGTATAAGGACAGTCATGTATAATTGTTCAAAGGGGACGTTTCATATGTCGACCCTTAGCCGAGGATACCTCACTGGAATCTTCTGATTTTTTTCTTTTAGTTTGTGTAATTAGTGTAGCTATTGTTTATTGCTAGCGCGTAATTGTAGAGAATCTCCTTTGTAGTTGCAGTCTTTCATTGTTGTACAGTAAAACAGTTGTGGCATGCATCTAAATTTGCACCTAGTATTTCGCAGCTGCGCTTGCAATTAACTAGATATTTTTTTCAGTGCTATGTTAATGTGTTCTCTTATTTTTGCTCTTCAAATTGTGCTTTTCTGTGTTATCGTGTGAAATATTGTGACAATAATGGCGTGTGAAGAACGTAATACTAGGCTCCAAAGTAAACTGAGAAATATTAGTGACGACGAGCGTAGCATACCAGCACCACTGTGTAATGAATTAACAGACATTCAAAGTAGTAATTTGGTAATTGTGCATAGGGAAATGGAGCGGCGGCAAATAATGGCGTAGGCAGTGAAACAATTAGTGAACAGGGAAGCATTATCGATCGATCGGTCGGCAATAGCTCGCCTCAGGATTCCGAAATGACAGGACACAATCTCGCAAATACTGTAGATTCAGGTTTTGGGTCCTCACCGTTTTCTCAAATAAGTCAAGACACATTTTCTGCTTGTCAAAATGTGTTGTTGCCGGTGCAAATTCACTGCCGAAAAGCACTAGGAACATATTTCAGACACCAGTGCATTGTTATTACAGTTAATACAACAAATGGGACAAAGGCTACAAAAGTTAGACACAATGGAACAAAATCTTCAAAAGTTAGACACAACGCTTGAACAAAATCACAAACAAATGGGACAAAATCTTCAAACGTTAGACACAATGGAACAACACCAGAGACAAACACAGCAACAGTTAGACGCAATGGAACAAAATCTTCACACCACGCTTGAACAAACACGTGAAGATTTAACTACTGAGTTACACAAAATCGAATCGAAATGTCAAACAGTCTGTAACGACGTAAAAACACAAATTTGTGAGCATTTCCAACCTATTTTTTCGCGTCATGAAAATGCATTACAGAATCACGAAGCAGCCATAAAAGACCTGCAAACTATTGTTCATGAAAATCACGACACCTTGCAAGCTAAAAGTGACTCAGTTGCATCTACCGATTCGGTTACGCAACTTGCAAAAACTCAGGAAAACTTAAAAGACACAGTAGATACGATTTCAACACAAATGGACACTCTGAAACTTGGTTCAGAAAAACACACAGAGGAAATAATTTCACTAACGGATAAAGTAGCCGAACTTTCAGATCAGATCACTAACTTATCTACAAAGGTAGATGATGATCTGAATGACACAAGACCTGTAGCCTTCACGGACACTGAAGAGTATGAACAAATTAGAAAATTCAAACAAAATCAAAATCAAATCAATACACAGCACAAAAGAGAAATCCGGGAAGTACAAGATTAGTTGGCACAAGTAATACAAGAATTACATATTTCAGAGGACACTCGCACTCCAGTACGGGAAGAGGGACATAGAAATACGGAACAACCACAAAATAAAAATACAGGACACTTCGGAAATTATGAAAGAAAGTGGCAAGGCGCATTGGATTTTGAGATGGAACCGCCGAAACGAAGTAACAATGAGCGATGTGCGACTCGCCGACACGATGATTTTGACTATAAGCTGTTCATTACTACACGTAAATTCAAAACATTTAAGAATTCTGACAACGACATCCATCCACAAGCATGGCTTCATCAATTCTCTCATTGTTTTCCTCCCAACTGGTCATTGGAGCACAGGTTAGAATTTATGTGTGGCTACTTAGAGAATGAACCAGCTGAAAGAATGCGATCGGTCATTCACGATTGTCACAGTGAAGGAGAATTTTATCATGCCTTCCTCTCAGCATATTGGTCTCAAGCCACACAAGACCGAGTAAAATATAGCATCATAATGATGAAACATTTCGAACAATCTGAATTTTCCAGTCTTGTGAAATATTTTGAAGACATGTTGCACAAGAATCAGTACCTGTCAAACCCATACAGCCCCTCAGAACTCATCCACATTTACTTAATGAAATTGCCTGAACATTTAAGAAATATTATTTTGGCAGGACGTTGCAAAGACGACATTGAAGCTTTTCAGGGACTCTTACAAGAATTAGAAATTGACACAGACAGTCGCGGGATGCGAAAACAGGAAAACACTCACTACAGGTCACATCCGTCACAATTCCGTGACGACAGAAACAATAACTGGACACGACAAGTCTATTCCTACAACGCAAATCGTGACCAAAACAGACACCACCCTTATGACAACCGTTGGCAGAGTAATAATAGTTACAGAGAAAGATCGCATTTCCGTAGTAACGAATATGACAGAGAGTACCATAGAAACAGACAATATGGGAACAAAAACAATTATTATCAATGGAGACAGAATAACTTCAGACGCAACAGTTCAGCGCGCAGTTACGATTCCGGGAGAAATTCTCCACCACATGACTGACAAACAAGAAACTATGTAAACTACCGACAAAACGACAGACCTGAATTCCATCAGAACTGGCGGGATTCAAACAGAGCAGGGCACTCTCGACAAGGTGAATTTGTAGAAGTTAGGTCTCCTAATCCCAATAACGACGCACGCCAACAAAGAGACAGACAATGACTCGCACAGCAGGCAGCCACGTGCGCCGGCTGGCTCAGGGAAAAATTACATAGACGCTAACCGTGAGAAAAATTTTAGCATTCTTTACCGATGTACCATATACCACATGATAATTCCACTGAAGCTGAAACTCTGTGTACTAGGAAGAGTAAATGTTTACACCACTTTTCACATGTAAAACCGTTTATTGAAAGACAATCTGCTTTTTAACTTTGTCTTTGCCATATAACTTTTCACTTTACATTACTAGTATGCTTTTTCAAACTTAGAATCTGTTAACATGCAACAATGTTTGAAGTTAAATATCCAGTCAAGAACCAAGAGAACTTATTTAAACAGAAATTACGAATGCATTGTTATAGTGAACAGACGACACAGTGCTATTGTGTGTGTACATTCTTGCTTGTTAGTTGCACAATTACGTAACGACCATAAGGCTCACATACTTAGAACATGTACCAGTACTGCTAATGAGATGTTAATGCAACATTTTGGTTTACTTGAAAATATATTCTGGATTTAAAGTACTTTCTGTGAGATACCAGATGACACAGTGGTTAGTTTATGTGACAGCTACACGATTTTATCACGACGCTACTAATGAGTGACAATCTACAATGTTGTTTTTGCGGTGTATCTGTTTTATATCTGCACAGATTTTCTGAATTCTTCTGGAAAGTAAAACATGTTTTAGTACTAACTTTTGTGATATAGCTACCCAGCCTTTTTTCGTAGCACAACAATACGTTACATTATAGTACTTTCTTCATCACGGCAGTAAGCATAATAACTACGATATCTATACGCAAAGCATCTCACTTTTCTTTATGATGAGGTGAGTACATTGACTTCAGCAGAACTTTGCTTACAGAGGACAATAACTACGACACTTCAACAGAATTATCTTACAGCAAGACGCACATTTAGCGCTACAGGACACGCATTTCAGTGATTAATTTTGTACTTAAAACATTTATTTTTAAAGATTTTTGAATTACAAAGAAAGTTTTCCGGGATACATTTCATTCCATTGCTGTAATCTGTAACATCTGAGGGTATAATTACATTAATCCTCAGGGGGTACACGCTTACTTTGTGTACCATGTGTTTGGCAAACACAAGGAGCCCTAGCTAATATGGTATTTGCTTATACAACTTTACACATCGGTACCATATTTCTCTAACACACAAATTACACAGCTATCTGATCATTTAACTGAGAGATAAACATTTTTTTACTACGTCAGTGACACATGTTTACACAATTACACAGTTGGATAACTTCACACTTATGAAATTGTATTTTGTCTGTATTTTGTGAACTGTTCATATTTTTTTCGGAACCATTGTGATACTATGAGAGCTTTGGATGATGTATTTGGTAAGGGGGAATGATTTTAAAGTACGTTTGAGGTAGATGACACTATTAAAATGAGCAGAGAATTTTTTTTAGGTTTTGAAATTATTGCAGAAAGCTACGACGTTTTTGAGATGTGACAGGTGTTATGATGTTATTTTTGCGATGACGATGTGTATTATGCTGTTGAGGTACGTTTATGATCAATAAGCTGAGAACCGTACTTTAAAGAGTTATGAAATGTGTGTACATGCGTGAATGTATCACAATGCCGCCGAAAATTTTTGGACTCTGTTATATTTATAGGATTTTGTTTCTACACTTTTCTACTGTAATTTCTCGACTTGTGAAATTTTATTTGTATATGAGACGGTCACTGTAGTGCAAATTGGTGTTGTAAATATTTCGGTAAGAAAGTTAAGTGACCACCTGCACGTAATGCATCGTGGGCACCCAGCTGCGCGAAAATCGCCTGGAAAAAAGCCATTTGTGTGTGCCTTTCAGAGGCACAGGTGAAAACAAAAAGGGGGGCCATTATCCTCGCTATTGACATTCCTTTGCAGGAAGCATCGCAAATACGACATGCTCAAACTTGAAAACATATGATAACACTGTGGAGCTCTTAATTTATGATATTTACTGAAATGTCTAATGAAATGACGAGAAATATATTATGTCTATACACCTGATGATGACTACTGTCTTTCTAGTTGAGAGATTTTTTTACTACCTTATGAAATGCCATATGGCTAATGAATGATGTTTCATGCCTTCCTTTGTACATATTTGCTCATTTTCTTTAATATCTAGTTTCTAGCTGCACAGCAGCATTGGTTATTATAAAATTTAATAGATGTACTAATATCACTATTTTCTGTCTACAGACCCAGTAAAGAATACGTTTCTCATATACTTTCTGAGAAAACAGAGCACAAATAGACATTTCCCTTCACAGGAATTGCATAAATAATTTTTTTTTATGACTTGGTAACATTCTTGCAGAGTAAGTTTTTGTGATGCATCACTCTAGTGTTAAGATGTGACATAGGTATTAGACATGGCCATTTTTAGTGTAATATTTTTTCTGCTTGAGCTATGTCATGTTATTGCATTTGCTGCTGCTGTTTGCCAGGTATAGTGCTACTAAATTTCACTTTGTATTACTCTGTTAAGCTAGTTTTACTACTGATTTATTTTTCTTGTTGCTGCACATTGGCTCATATTAGTTGTAATGTTGCATTGCTTAGTAATTTAGATTTACTGTAGCTTGCTTTGTCAATTTCCATTTTTTTGTCATTTCTGTCTGTGTTAATTGTTTTGTGTTGCTGCATTGCCTCGTCCCTTAGTTTAGCATCTGAGCTCAGTAGATTTAAGTTAGCTTAAGAGGGGGTAGACTATATAAGAGAATGAGTTGCGATGAATTGGAAGAAATGCATTGAGAAGTTATACGAAAAAAGTACAGAAAGCAGGTATAGATAGGACTTTTTGGGAATAATGATGAACGAAGGGAGATCTCCAAGAAAAAAATGGTTTTGTTTGCAAAATACTGCAGTACCAAACGTTACACTGAAAACAAACCCTGTCCTTTCCCCCTGTGTTATTCTGCTATGTGTTTGTGTACTCTTGTATATTTGTGTTTTTCCTGTCTTTATGTGTTTAGCTAATAAGATTTATGTTGTAGAATTTTTCAAGTACTATGTTATTTTCTTCGTAAATGTCTTTAGACATTATTTATTGTGTTTTGTTTTAATGCTCATGTTGATGTTTCGAAAGTTATTCTGATCATTTATGTATGTACTTATGTCATAATTCCTGTAACACTGAAGTATATGTATATTTCTATTCTTTTGTAAAGCCTGTATTACTACAAATGTTATCTGTATTGTTATGTTCTTTAATGATGTATTTTGTACCTTTGTTATTGTATTCTCATGTTATAATATTGTAATTGACACCAGTTCATCAAATTAGGTAACTTGTAAGCATTCATTTCACTGCACACATTTCTGTTTGACATAGTAATGCACAATATGTGAGAAGTTGGGACTGTTAGTGTTTGCACGTGTGTTGATAATTCAGCAAGGGACTGGATAACAGCATTGCTGGTTCTAAGGACAATTCCAAAAACTTTGTGAGTGCACAAGTGGTGGTTTATGGACTTGCTATATTGTCCGCAAGACTCTTCGATGGTGATTGTGCAACTGCACAGTTGCAACACATGGCTGCTGGCCGTCTCTACAAGGACTACAGTGGGTCTGCATCTTTGATGGCCCACCAATACCGTTATCTCTACAAGGACTATAGTGGATCTGCATCTTTGATGGTCCACCAATACCGTAATCTCTACCAGGACTACAGTGGGTCTACTCTGTGATGACCTACCTAAAAATATTCTTCAAAACTTCGACTGACTCTGCGGTGGGTTTGCTCTGTTGTGGCCCATTACCTGTCTGCATGTCAAGAGTCAGCACTGTCTTTCCGTTGGAAGGACAACACTACTTCTTCAAGACTGCATGGAAATCCACTACTTCCGTGTGCATTTTCTTTTACTGCTCAGACATTGAGAAAAACACTGCTATTTTACTGTGATGAACGATCAGGACTGTCTTTATGGACTGTGAGAAAATTTTAGCTTTTGACCAACATTGTATCAATAAGTGTGTGCATTTGATTTCTTTGTTATTGTAATTATGAAAAATTTTTTCAAATCTGTATTGGCCACTGCCCAAAACAATTTTTAAAATTTTTTGTGGGGAGCATGGGGGCTATGTAAGTAGGCTGTTTAGGTTTTTATATTGGTAACGCCACGTAGCGCTCTGTATGAAAATCACTGGCTGTGCTGTGTGCAGTCTGTGGCTAGTTTGCATTGTTGTCTGCCATTGTAGCGTTGGGCAGTTGGCTGTTAACAGCGCGTAGCGCTGCGCAGGTGGAGGTGAGCCGCCAGCAGTGGTGGATGTGGGGAGAGAAATGGCGGAGTTTTGAAATTTGTAAGACTGGATGTCATGAACTGCTATGTATATTATGATTTTTCAACACTATTAAGGTAAATACATTGTTTGTTCTGTATTAAAATCTTTCATTTGCTAACTATACCTACCAGTAGTTAGTGCCTTCAGTAGTTTGAATCTTTTATTTAGCTGGCAGTAGTGGTGCTCGCTGTATTGCAGTAGTTCGAGTAACGAAGATTTTTGTGAGGTAAGTGATTTGTGAAACGTATAGGTTAATGTTAGTCAGGGCCATTCTTTTGTAGGGATTATTGAAAGTCAGATTGCGTTGCGCTAAAAATATTGTGTGCCAGTTTAAGCACAGTCATGTATAATTTTTCTAAGGGGAAGTTTCACTGCGTAGTTCTTTTTGTCATCTAACAGTATACAGGTGGGTGCCATCGTGGAGTAGCATCAATTCACACAGTCTTCCTGGTCGTTGTTTTTGGATTACGTCTCCAAGACATTCAGTTGTTGACAATAAATGTCAGCAGTGACGGTTACAACTCGAGGAAGCTGTTCCACCAAATGCATAACATTAGCTTATGTGGATGCGCGCAGATGCTTGTACGGGAACTGCTGCCGCGCGGTATTAGCCGAGCGGTCTAGGACGCTGCAGTCACGGACTGTGCGGCTGGTCCCGGTGGAGGTTCGAGACCTCCCTCGAGCATGGGTGTGTGTGTACGTCCTTAGGGTAATTTAGGTTAAGTGGTGTGTAAGCTTAGGGACTGATGACCTCAGCAGTTAAGTCCCATAAGATTTCACACACATTTGACCATTTTTAGGAGAACTGCTGCTTTGTTTGGGCTCAACCATTCCTTTCTTTTCTTTACGTTAGCATAAAGACACCATTTCTCGTCACCAACGAAGATACACATGTTGTTCACGAGCCAATTGATGACGAGCATGCAGAGGTGCACATATGGCCACCCGCTGATTTTTTATTTTTATTTAATTTTTGAAACTTCCCCGTTGCATGCAAATGTCAGACGATGATGGAATCATCACGCTTAATCACATTTACCAGTTGTCGTATACAATGACTTGGATCATTGTGGATTAACGCGTTTAACGATCTTCATCAAACCTCAAAGGTCTTTCAGAACGTGAGAGTCACTTATGTCAAAATAGCACTCCACAAATCTTGAACACACTTTCCTGCCGTGCTCTGCCCAATGCCGTCATCCCCCTTCACGGCGGAAATGTTTGTGGCTGCCTCCGCTGCACTCACCCCTCTACTGAATTCAAACAGAAGAATAATTCGAAAATGTTCTTTTTCTCCACTTGGCACCCCATTTTCTATCGTCCGCTCTCTATTTTCACCGTTTCCACATGACAAAATGACAATATGTTTAATCAAACAGCAACAGTGGACTACAAATAAAAATTGATAATCGATAACTACACCCACAGCAAACGAAATATCAACATCCAAAACAAAAACACTACAGACTTATGCACTAACCTAGTATCTAACCGGAGCGGAGACGAAACGGGGTATGTCGCTGAGTAAAGACGTCGTCGAGCGCGTTTGGAGGGGACCCAAGCTCGGCGTTCGGCGTATCGCCTGCCGACGAATGTGTTTATCCGTCTCCTGCTGCAGTCGACCGCCCTTGTGAAATCAACTCCTCTATGTGAACCGGTAGCGAGATGGACATTACTATGCTATCCGACCGACTTCTAGTGTTAAACGGCAGCAAAGGAAACAAAATCTCCTCCAATTGTCTTCAGATTCGGCAGAGACTACGACGAACGATACCAAACTGTCAGGCAGCGAGAGCTTTCCTCTTAGGCCAATGGGGAATGACCTCTATCAGGTTTCACTGTCTCCAAACACAATGGACTCCAGCTGCAGCTTTTGGAGAGTGATAGTTGCCATACTACATTTTACGCCCAAGTAGGTGAAACTATTGAAGATCGTTTTTCGTGGTTGGGTGAACAAATTTAACGTACAACACCTTGAGGACCTCCGATTCGCATGTGGCTTGCACCCTGTAACTCTCCTCCCTCCACTGAAGACGCACAAAGAGAAGCCACTGGTACTTATTGTTGAGAGTGACATTCCATATCCCCGTGGCATCTGGTGCGAGACACACATCACAGTGATCTCCGTGGCGAAGGTGAACTTTTGCGACACGAACTACAACTGACATGTCGTTGGCCACGTTCCACTGCACTGTTCGATGCCACTGCGACGTGTAAAATCCACTGCCGAAGACGCCAGCTGTGACTGCTCTCGCAAAATGGAGGAATAGCCAACACACTGTGCAGGCTGCGGCCAGCAACACATCGCCAACCGTCGTGACTGCTCCCGCTTCAAGCATATCACCATATGGAGATAAGATTTGCACTCTAAGGCGGCAAAATCGTTGATCAATCACCCAGGAGTGAGGTTTGTCCTCACTTTCTTCGCCCGGGCAGTGGAAAACAGCACCACCCTATAACACAACCCCAGCCACCGACGGGAAAGGGAAACAACCTTGCCACAGCAAGCGCTTCCAGGCAAAAATCTGAGATGACTCACCTTCGGCCAAGAACTCTTTTGGGGGTAGTCGTCAACAGACAACGCACCCATCAGTACTGTTCTATCTACCTCAGGAATAAGAACGCCGAGACGTCGTCAGTGCAGTGTCTCCACAAGATGAATTACCACACGTCATATCCATGTTCAAGACGCTTCTCACTTTTATGGGACAATTGCTACAGAGCAGCTTCAATCAGTGAGGCCACCTAGGTAACTGTCACATCATCGTCGGATCCCCACCGTCAGCCGTAGTCCGGGAGACCTAACTGTCTGTGTATGGAACACCAATAGCCTCCGGACACGGGGTGGGAGTTTCAGCAGTTCTTGTTGTGAAAAGGCCGCCGACGCGTGTCTGGTGAGCGAGACCCATCTGTGGATGCAGTCAATGACTTCTGTTACTGGATGGATAGGTGCACAACCAGCGGCGGAAATGCAGGCAACTTGCACAAGTCTCTCACCTACCACCAGATACAACTTCCTCTGCTCCAATCTATGGAGGTCACAGCTTTCCATCAGTGACACATCTCAGGGGAGTATCACTTCCGTAGTGGCGTATAATTCACCAAAATTCCTACTGGACCCAGCTGACGTGAAAGCCCTCGCCTTCCCCCTACACCCCCACCAGCAAAGTCTTCGTTGGGGGAGACATTAACGATAAGCATGGTGCATGGAATTCTGATATCACTAATGCCAATGACAGGCGATTGGTCCACACGTCCCACTAGCCCACGATATATCTAATGACAGGCCACCAATGAGCCATTCTTGATGTGGCCCTTAAAAGAGAACTATATTATATGAGTGAGCAGATGCACCACCCTCATCTTAGACCACGAGCCCAACATTTTCGATCTCGACATCGATGGAAGATCACCATCACACCAGTCTGGCCACCCTTCACAGAAACTGGAAGCATTATTGGGCGCAGTTCGATGGGGTACTGGTTTCAGCCTGTGCACCTGAAGGGGTTGGAAGCCACACGTATGTTTGTCATCACAAAGAACAGACACTAGACTCTGTCATAGCCGCAACACCACCACAACGACAGGAAATTAGGGACCGTGGTTAGCACATTGGACGCGGGTTCGAGAGTAAGGGGGTTCAAATCCTCGTCCTGCCATCCAAACTTAGGATTTAAGTGATTTCCCTAAATCGCTCTAGGTATTTGCCGGATGGGTTCCTTTGAAATGAGCACATCTGATTTTCTTCCCCATTCTTTCGTAATCCGAACCTAATGACTGTGCTTTCAAAAAGGACGTTAAGCTAATCTTCCTTCCTTTACAAGGACAGGAACCGACAGATCGTTGTCAGCAATTGCATTCGTACATAATGGCATCAATACTGAGAAAAATAGAGGATTCTGGGAGTGGCAGCAAATACGACACCAGGCAATCAAGTGGCTGCTTAAGCTGATGCGGCGTGAGATTAAAGTCGCAATCGATCAGCCACTATCTGGACTACATGAAATCTATTCGTAGTTACCAATACCAGCTGTCTTCAACTTTATAACGAAATGACGACCATGAAAATTTGTGCCTGACCGGGACCCGAATATGGATTTCCTGCTTTACGTGAGCGGTCGTTTTAATCGCTTTGGCGATACGTGTACGACTCAAGGCCAGACCCTGACTTCCATAGGTTGTCATTCCTCCGTCACATCCTGCACTCGTACACACATTATGTAATTCCCGTACAGGAGAGGATATTTTAATTGAAAGTCGCTGCCTGATATCAGCGGATAAGCACGATATTGCAATGCATGTGATGTTAAGAAGAATGATTCAGTGTTCCTTCGGACATACATGCCTGGTATCGACAGATAAGTACGATATTGTGAATAACACAATGTGTGTACGAGTATAGGTTGCGATACAGGCACGGATAGCCAAAACGGTGAAGGCGATCGCTCGCATAAAGTAGGAAATCCAGGTTCGAATCCCAGTCCAGCTGATGGCTGTATTCACAACTGCGGATACATTTCATATATTTCATAATGACAGTAGTTGCTACAGTGCATCATTCAAATTTAACAACGCAGGTACTGCAATATCGTAATCACCAGGGCTGGTCGAACCACCTGGCGATGCTATGTGTCAGAGATGAAACGGCATAGGAGCGCAGAGGAGAGAGCACGAAAACCTTCCTGTGTAGAGCACACAAGTTACCACCACTGTGAGTCAGCCATGAAGTTTTCTGTGAGCCGGCAGCCAAATCCACCATCCCTGAAGATATCTTTGAAACCAATTTCACTTCGACAGGAGATTCTGTAGGCCCAGACCACATCACTCTCGTAGGGTAACGACTTGTTTTTAGCAGCCAACGCAGATGAGGGGCAGCTGCTGGAAGAAGTCAATGCAGAAGAGGTGGTTTAACAACCCCACTGCCTCAACACTCGCAAAGCAGGAGGCTCCGATCTACTCACCAATCAACTTCTGAAACAGATGCGTCCCGCTGCCACAGACCATATAGTGGCGATTTTCAACAATATCCAGCGTCCATGGAGGTACGCACTGGATTTGGAGAAAGCCAAAAGCATGGCCATCCCCTAAAGCATCAAGTTGCTGCTACTCATCTGGGCTCTGGGATACATATCTCGTCTCGATCTGGCAGTACGCTTGAAACAGCGATTGCTGAATCATCATGTGTCATCTGCTCCAACACGTCATAGTCAAGAAATTACTTCTAGACGAACCATCGGGATTTCGTCAGGGACGTCCGAAGAACCACCAGCTGCAATGCCTAGTGGAGAAAGCGTCGGACACCCTCGAAAGGGGCCGGCCGGTGTGGCCGAGTGGTTCTAGGCACTTCAGTCTGGAACCGCGAGGCTTTTACGGTCTCAGGTTCGAATCCTGCCTCGGACATGGATGTGTGTGATGTCCTTAGGTTAGTTAGGTTTAAGTGGTTTCTAAGTCTATGGTACTGACAACCTCAGATGTTAAGTCCCATAGTGCTTAGAGCCACTTGAACCCTCGAAAGGAGGTAGTATATCAGGGCAGTACTACTCAATGTTTCAAGAGCCTTCGATTTTTTGTGGCATGAGAGGCTCCTCTACAGTCTCCTCAACTTGGGGGTGCCGCTGTCACATGTTCATCTCATCAAGTCTTACCTAGTAGGCATACAGAGTGCAACATCCTCAGTGCCGCCTTGGCCCACTCTTACACATTCTGTACACAGCAGATATACCAAGGATTCCCTCTTTCCCCCAAGTCCAGATGACCCTCTACACAAGTGGCATGAACGGCGTTGAGTTTCGAAGTCGCCTCCAATGGGCCTTCGATGTTCTGATACAGTGGGATATGCAGTGGCGACTAAAATTCAAACTGACAAAGGCGCAGACCTCATAATTGCCAGAAGACTCGTTCCTGCAGACAGCACATCAGTAAAAGTCCATGGAATGGCAGTATCTTGGGACACGTTGCTAAATACCTGGGCATCACCATCGACCATCAATTCATGACGTGGTGTAGTAACCTAGATGGCCTCCTTGATTGCAGCTGGGATTTGTGGTGGGATGCTCTAGGAGTTGTTCCATAAAACTGAGAAGCGACTTGAACATGGCTATGACACTTGATAATTCGTATGGTGGATATGCTGCAGTGACGCTCTCCTGACGTTCTTCTTCCTTAGATGGAACATACTGCCTGTGAACCACTGGTGTCATGGCGGCTACAGTGTAACACGTGTTAAGTTCGGCTCGCGAAATTTAGTTGAATTCGAAGGTGTTCTCGCAGGTGGTGTTGTCTAGTACAAGTGGAAATCGTGTAAACAACAGTGTTCTGTGCAGTAGTGCTATTTTTGTTTCTGTGCTCTGCCAATATCTTCGAGAAAATGGTAAACAGAAGAGTCAACAGCAGCGCGTCCAGCAGCGGGGAAGCAGCAGGTGCGGCGGGTCTGCCCTTGGCGGAAGGTGCGGCCGCGGCTCCCGGCATAGCGGAGCTGGTCCGCTCTGAGGTAAACGCTGCGCTTCGCGATAAAAACAATCTCGATCTGATAGCAGGCACTATATCAGATACTGTAACGGCAGCAGTATTGGCCAAAACGCGTGAAACTGTTGAGGCCAATACTGCCGAAATTACAGCACTAAAAAAGTCTGTGTCTGAATACGAGAAAAAGGCACGAGAGTTGGAAGTGAAACTATCTGCCGCAACTGACGAACTAGAACAGTACCAAAGGCGAAATAGTCTACGACTGTTTGGAGTAGTAGAAAATAAGGAAGAAGACACAGACAACCTGCTTATACAGGTTGCGCGTGAAAAATTAGGCGTTGAAGTGACCAAGGCAGACATTGACAGGAGCCATCAGGTGGGACGAAAACTACCAGGTGCCACCAAACCTCGTCCAATAATAATTAAATTTGTCTCGTACCGAAAAAGGGCAGAGATCTTTACCCAGAAGAAGAAGTTAGCAAGGACAGGGCTTACAATAAGGGAAGATCTGACACACGAACGGCTAAAGATTTTAAACAGTGCCATATCCCATTTCGGTCTTCAGAATGTGTGGACTCAGGATGGCAGAGTAATCATTAAGACAGCAGCTGGCAAGAAGACAGTCACAAACATGACAGAACTGAATAGTATTAAGTGAAGCTACTCGAGCCAAAAGTGCAAACTTAACACCATTTGCAAATTGAAACAGCCCTATACTCAGATATAGTCTTGTAATTTTATTAATTTTTTAATTATACCCATATTTGTACCTTCAACTAATTGTTTTTTGTAACTGTATTAACTTTTCATTTTTTTGTGTCTGTAGCTCTAACCATTACTTAATTTTAGTTACTGCTAATACTTTTTTCATTTTCTCAGTTTATTCTCTTCCGTTCTGAAATAGTTCTATTGCAATTATTAGTCTCTCCTTTAGTTCATTAATCACCCATCTCTTCGGTTTAAATTGTTCATAACAAAAATCACTATCAGTATCACTTTAGCAAATTTTAATCTAATTGTAGCTTCCTACGATAATCACTACCAGTATCACTTTAGTAAATTTCAATTTAATTCTAGCTTCCTACGATAATCTATTAACTATTAAGCTTACTTCTCTCTGCTGGCAGCATCGGCCTCTTAAATCACTCCCTTTTCCCTTATTTCCACCCTAAGCTGTTTCAAATACACTAATTACATTTCTCCTCTTACGACAGAGGATACACAGTGACACACAGCTGTCACTATTTTGGTCATATTCTCCTTGCACCGAATACCACTAATCCATTTTCTATACTCCCGCAACCTCAGGAAATCTCTAGCAGTCGCCTTTCTTTCGGCACTCGCGGTGTCACAAACAGGGCGCGCAAAATCTCGGACACCCCTGTGTTATGTCACTTGGTGGAAGCAGCGGCCAGTGCCCCTCGCGGCAGGTAGTGCCTAACAAAGGGACAAACCAGTCTGCCACCCTACTCCAGACTGCTCAGCGGAACGCGTCAGAGCTTTTAGCAGCTCACTGCAACATCCAGTCTTTACCTGCACATTACGAAGAACTTAGCCTCCTCTTCAACCAACTAAACTACCACGTAATCCTCTTATCCGAAACGTGGTTGAAACCACACATATCCTCTGCATCTTTTCATCTCCCAGGGTACACATTTCTTAGAGCAGACAGATCAAAAAAGCGAGGTGGCAGGGTCGGTGCGTATATACGAACAGAACTCAAAGCGAAAGTCTTATGTACGTCAAATCCTGCTGAAGAAAAAGAGGCTGAATTCATGTTCATTGAAATAAATATACAAAGTCGGAAATTCTTGACTGGCGTCGTGTACAAGCCGCCAAAAATAAGCTCAGTGAGTTCCTTCCAGTCGGAATTACATTCACTTCAGTGTCAATACGAACATGTCATCGTAATGGGTGACTTGAACATAGACCTGCTAAGAGACACTCCCTCCGCAATAAACCTAAGAAGACTGTTTAGTTGCAATAGCATGAACATTCTTCCATTACAACCTACACACCATACGGCGCACAGTCATACTCTTATAGACGTAATCGCAACGAAACAGACTGACAAAGTAAGAGATGTTGGTCAAACATCGGCCCCTGGCCTCTCAGTACATGATGTAATATTCCTGGCCTACTCTGTGCAGCCCCCAAGGATCAAATCGCGTTACATAACTTGTAGGAACATGAAACGTACTGACCTTGACGCTCTAACAGCCGATTGCTCAGAAATCTCATGGCATCAAATAATCAGAAAACCCACAATCGACGGCAAAATTAATGAACTTGGTGATAAACTCACTGCCCTCTATGATAAACATGCACCTGTGCGCACAATCCGTGTAAGAAAATCTCCTGCTCCATGGCTGACAGCTGAATTACGTCAAATGATGACTAATAGGGATGCTGCCCACAGGCGTTTCAAGGCAGATCCGAAACCCGAGCGTTTCGAAGAATATAGAAAGCTACGGAACAGAGTGAAACAATGCATTCGCAATGCTAAAATCAGGCACGCTCGCTCCCTTGTATGCAGCGATCTGACGCCCACGACTCTATGGAAGAATCTCCGTAGCTTGGGGGTCGGAAAGGCAAAATCGGAAACAACTTTTCATGTGTCAGCTAACGAATTAAATGAATTCTTCTCTGCACCTCTGAATACCAGCACAGCTGATAATTACCGTCCACAAGAATCCCCAAACAGGATAACTAACAACGATACCTTCCATCTAAAACATGTAACAACAAATACGGCAAGAAAAGCAATAATGAGAATCTCGTCTGATGCAATAGGCAACGACAGTATCGGTATAACCATGATTAAGAATGTTGCCGATATCTTAGTACCTGTCTTAACTGACATATTTAATTTTTCCCTCGTGAACGGAATATATCCCACTGCATGGAAAAGAAGCCTAATTCGACCCATCCCTAAGATCGAAAACCTGCAACTGCCTAGTGATTACCGACCAATTAGCATACTGCCTGCTGTTTCCAAAGCACTTGAATATATTGTTCATGACCAAATCACTGAACACTTGCATGAATTCAGCCTATATGACAAATTTCAATCCGGTTTCCGTAAACATCACAGCACAAACACTGCTCTAATTAAAGTAACTGATGACCTGAAATATGCCATCGACAATCGAAAGGCAACAATTTTGACGCTACTGGACTTCAGCAAAGCTTTTGACACTGTTAGCTTTGACATATTGCTCAGAAAAATGCAACAGCTTAATTTCTCTGATAGTGCAATGAGATGGTTTGAAAGCTACTTAAAAGACAGACAGCAATGTGTTGTCTGCGTAAATGAAAAATCTTCCTGGAAACATGTTTCCTTGGGAGTGCCCCAAGGATCAGTCTTAGGACCACTTTTGTTTTCTTTATATGTCAACGATATTTCGTCGGTTCTGTCCTCCTGTAAATAGCATTTCTATGCCGACGACCTCCAGCTCTACCTAAGCGTCAGACCTGAAGATGTAAACACTGCAATCGCTCAGATGAATGATGATCTGTCTTCAGTAGTGACATTTGTCATGGGCGAAAAACCTGGGGCTTAAACTAAATGCAAAAAAGACGCAAGTAATCTTAATAGCCCATCAGAAATTAATAAGTTCAGATTTCCGCGAACGGCTACCTCCTATTCTGCTCGATGGTACTCCAATACTATATCAGAAAACAGTGAAGAACTTGGGTGTAACTTTGGATGAGCATCTCAACTGGGCGGAGAATACAGTCGCAGTGTGCCGAAAGACGTCTGCTTGTCTCTACGCTCTCAAAAAGTTTCGGAACATATTTCCACAGGACTTGAAACGCCAGCTCGTGCAAGCACTCGTTCTACCGAACCTCCACTATTGTGATGTGATTCAACAAGGCACGAGTAGTGAAAACAAAAGACGGCTAGAGCTAACCATGAATGCCTGTGTGCGGTACACCTGCAACATTCGCCGATGTGATCATGTTAGTGCTTCATACTCCGAGCTAGGGTGGCTGCGGCCGGACAAATTGCGTGACTACCACACTCTATGTCTACTCCACCGACTCCTCGTCGCGCAAGCACCCCAGTACCTTGCTTCAGAGATTAAAAACCTGTCATGTCATCATAATCGAAACACGAGGTCACTCTTATTTGGTATCCTAACTGTGCCCACTCACAAAACAAAAACTTTTGCAAACTCCTTCTCAGTTGCCGCTGTCCGCCTCTGGAACAAACTGCCCCTTACCTTCCGCAAAATTCAATCTCCTGCTGCTTTTAAGAAGAGGTTGAAGCATTTCCTACTATCATCCTCATAAAGTTCTCCACAAAATTAATGTACAAGGGCAATCCCCTCATCTGTCAAATAGCAAAGCTAGCGTCTCCTATCTTGCTCCTGAGATGCCTTCCTCTTCATCTATCTCTATTAGCCACGCAATCTTCTTTTCCTTTATATTTCCTTAACTATGTTTCATCATGTCTCTCTATTCTTCTCCTCCCTTCACCATGAGTCTCCCTCATACTCCCTGCTGCCAGCACTCCTATATAAAATCTGTCTCTTCAATAATGTCTAATTATAACAGTACTTGTGATCTAAGAATATAAACTCTATATGTATGTATTTTTCCAGGTGTACCTTTCAAATTGTTTATTTCACTTTTTATACTAGATGTAGTTTAACATGCCTACCAAAACATATGAATGTAAAACAAGTAGAATGCCTGGTTAGATGTAAGAGAGGGCCTGATGGCCCTAATCTTGCCAGGTTAAATAAATAAATAAATAAATAAATATCCTCGACAGTGGAGGATGAGTCATCTCAGATGCGTGACTGGGAGCGCTGGCTGCGGCGAGGTTGCTTCCCTTCCCCACTGGTGGCTGCAGTTTTTTTGCAAGTGGTGGTGAAGTTTTCCAACGCCAGGGAGGAGTCCGTAAAAATCTAGCTCCTGGACGATTGGTCGATGCTTTTGAGGCTCTGGGATACATATCTCGTCTCGATGTGGCAGTACGCTTTAAACAGAAGCTGTCGCAATAGCCGATGAATGTTGTTGGCCACAGCCTGCGCAGAGGGGCGGTGATTCTTCCATTTTACGAGCTTTTCCGCAGAGTATTTGACGCACTGCAGCGGAATGGAGTAGCGTCGCGCAATGTGGCTGACAAAGTGACAGTTGCAGCACTGTGAGTCTCCCCTCTTGTAAGCTCTCTGTGGTCACGGGGATCGCTGGGATGTGCGTCATGCACCAGATGCCACGGTGTAGGGACATGACACTTACGACAGTGAGCACCAGTGGCTTCTCTTTGTACATCATCAGTAATGAGAGGCATGTAACAGAGTGCAGGCCGCACCCGAATCCAAGGACATAGAGGTGCTGTTGTACATGCTCCGACTTGAATTTGTGCAGCATACCATGAAAAAAATGGTTCAAATGGCTCTGAGCACTATGGGGCTCAACTTCTCAGGTCATTAGAACTAGTTAAACCTAACTAACCTAAGGACATCACACACATCCATGCCCGAGGCAGAATTCGAACCTCCGACCGTAGCGGTCTCGCGGTTCCAGACTGCAGCGCCTAGAACCGCACGGCCACTTCGGCCGGCATACCACGAAAAAGATCTTCAATAGTTTCTCCCTTTTGGACGAAAACGTGTAGAATGGTAGCTGTCGCTCTCCAAAGGCTGCAGTCGCAGTCCTGAAGTCAACACAACAAATGACCTTGACTAAAGGGTGGCAGGTAGGCTACAGATGCTCATCTCCTTTCTCAACCCACAATCCTAACTCCCCCACCTCCCTTGTTGGAGTCACCATGTATGTGACCCTAATCAGTCCCAACTTCCTGGACGTGTGCACCGTATGGGGCAGTGCTGCAGAGACAGACGTAAAGTGGTTCCACGGACTTCAGAACAGGGCGATTCGTCTCGCCGTGCATCTGTCTCGATATTTCCCCTCTGCCAACCTATGCAGGATCAGCCAGGTATCTCCTATTTGCGAGAGGTCCTCACGGATTGTGCGGATGTTCTACTAAAAGAGACCACCAAATCGCCACATGCACCCTCTTGGAACACACGTGCAGTGCCTGGCCCCACCTGCTGTGGAACTAAAATTTTGGCTGCACCCGTAATGAAACACATACAGAAGGGCAATACAAGAGAGACCAACCAACACATTAGGAAACATGACGACAAAGCAGTTCACTTTGGAGGGACACGAAAAAACCCGTCATTACTAAAGCTTGTTATGGAAACCCATTTTAACGACGACACTGGCTGCAGATGGGGAAATCCACTGTCATAAGCGATTTTGACAAAGAGCAGACTGCTGTGGCCCGCCGACTGCGAACGAGCATCTCTCAAACCGACGAAGCTGGTCGGCTGCGCAAAGTGGTTAAAAGACAGTGAAACAGCGTTAAAAGTGTTGGATGTGGGCTCTTCATCTTCGCATAAAAAGTCGGAGGCATTACTCTTAAACATACCGTCGTACACTCCTGGAAATTGAAATAAGAACACCGTGAATTCATTGTCCCAGGAAGGGGAAACTTTATTGACACATTCCTGGGGTCAGATACATCACATGATCACACTGACAGAACCACAGGCACATAGGCACAGGCAACAGAGCATGCACAATGTCGGCACTAGTACAGTGTATATCCACCTTTCGCAGCAATGCAGGCTGCTATTCTCCCATGGAGACGATCGTAGAGATGCTGGATGTAGTCCTGTGGAACGGCTTGCCATGCCATTTCCACCTGGCGCCTCAGTTGGACCAGCGTTCGTGCTGGACGTGCAGACCGCGTGAGACGACGCTTCATCCAGTCCCAAACATGCTCAATGGGGGACAGATCCGGAGATCTTGCTGGCCAGGGTAGTTGACTTACACCTTCTAGAGCACGTTGGGTGGCACGGGATACATGCGGACGTGCATTGTCCTGTTGGAACAGCAAGTTCCCTTGCCGGTCTAGGAATGGTAGAACGATGGGTTCGATGACTGTTTGGATGTACCGTGCACTATTCAGTGTCCCCTCGACGATCACCAGTGGTGTACGGCCAGTGTAGGAGATCGCTCCCCACACCATGATGCCGGGTGTTGGCCCTGTGTGCCTCGGTCGTATGCAGTCCTGATTGTGGCGCTCACCTGCACGGCGCCAAACACGCATACGATCATCATTGGCACCAAGGCAGAAGCGACTCTCATCGCTGAAGACGACACGTCTCCATTCGTCCCTCCATTCACGCCTGTCGCGACACCACTGGAGGCGGGCTGCACGATGTTGGGGCGTGAGCGGAAGACGGCCTAACGGTGTGCGGGACCGTAGCCCAGCTTCATGGAGACGGTTGCGAATGGTCCTCGCCGATACCCCAGGAGCAACAGTGTCCCTAATTTGCTGGGAAGTGGCGGTGCGGTCCCCTACGGCACTGCGTAAGATACTACGGTCTTGGCGTGCATCCGTGCGTCGCTGCGGTCCGGTCCCAGGTCGACGGGCACGTGCACCTTCCGCCGACCACTGGCGACAACATCGATGTACTGTGGAGACCTCACGCCCCACGTGTTGAGCAATTCGGTGGTACGTCCACCCGGCCTCCTGCATGCCCACTATACGCCCTCGCTCAAAGTCCGTCAACTGCACATACGGTTCACGTCCACGCTGTCGCGGCATGCTACCAGTGTTAAAGACTGCGATGGAGCTCCGTATGCCACGGCAAACTGGCTGACACTGACGGCGGCGGTGCACAAATGCTGCGCAGCTAGCGCCATTCGACGGCCAACACCGCGGTTCCTGGTGTGTCCGCTGTGCCGTGCGTGTGATCATTGCTTGTACAGCCCTCTCGCAGTGTCCGGAGCAAGTATGGTGGGTCTGACACACCGGTGTCAATGTGTTCTTTTTTCCATTTCCAGGAGTGTATTTTGTACTGACCACAGTGTGACAGTGCTTATGCACCACATATCAGATAGATATTTGTTACGACACGCTCACAGAGCAACAACACATACATGATTAATTGAGATTCTTCATTATGAAGAGTTGAGTGTGGGCTGTTCAGGAATTATCACAAAGAAAAATCTTCCTGTCTTTTATGTTGCGGAAACCTACATTCGAACTCACAAACAGCAAATCTCATTTAAATAACCGTCTTTTTTCGTGTATAAGCAACTATAAAGTAAGTTCTACCAAATCTAGGAACACTTTGTCAACCCTAACGACATAAAGTTTTCTTCGGCCTGAATCTGGTTTGGTTGAGGTGCAGCTAAATAAATCTTATATTAACAAATCATTACCATAGTTGAAGGAAGCGATAAGTGACGAAACAAACGAGATTTGAACTTACTACTTTTTGAATTGTAATCAGACACTTAGCCTTCAGCTACCGAGCCACACACTTCAAAATGATTGTTTTTATTGATGTTACTTCAACGTGTCGTTGAAACTGTAACTCTAGTTGCGTCTGCCGTGTAATCCATAGCCGCGTGGAGTGGCCACGCAGTTTGAGGCGCCATGTCACGGATTGCGCGACCCGTCCCGCCGGGGGTTCGAGTCTTCCCTCGGGCATGGGAGTCTGTGTTGTTCTTAGCGTAAGTTAGTTTAGGTTAATTTAAGTAGTGTGTAAGTCAAGAACCGATGACCTCATCAATTTGATCCCTTAAGAATACACACGCATTTTTGCTACCAGTAGTCCCCTCTGTCACGTCATCCGAATTCTATGATGTATCTTCAAAAGATTCCGTAAGCGATACCATTCACATCCTAGCCTAGATCGCTGAAACCCTAGTTGCGTCTAGGAAAGAACGGGAAATGCATCACTTAGGGACTAGTTTCAAGGCGTATTACAGGTAAACTGACCTTTTCCAGTTTATGATAGGCTTTTATGAAACAGTATGCTGGACAATGCAATGGACTGTCAACTTATGAATTTAGTGACAAAAAGAAAAATGTGTATGATAATGGATGCATGTATATTTTGCAGTTCAGATTAAGCTAAAATGGAGAGAAGATAAGGATTTTTGGACAGAAGAATGTAGGATAATACCAACAGTAGCAGAAAATGTTATAACGGGAGTGACAAAAGTCATGGGATAGCGATTTGCACATATATACATGGCGGCAGTATTGCGCACACAAGTTATAAGTGGTAGTGGATTGGCGAAGGTGTCATTTGTACTGAGGTGATTCATGTGCCCCGCCGGAGTGGCCGAGCGGTTCTAGGCGCTTCAGGCTGGAACCGCGCGACCGCTACGGTCGCAGGTTCGAATCCTGCCTCGGGCATGGATGTGTGTGATGTTCTTAGGTTAGTTACGTTTAAGTAGTTCTGAGTTCTAGGGGACTGATGACCTCAGATGTTAAGTCCCATAGTGCTCAGAGCCATTTGATTCATGTGAAAAAGTTTCCGTCGTGATCACGCCGCGCTAAGGAAATTAACAGACTTTGAAAGCGGAATGGTAGTTGGAGCTAGACGAATGGGACATTCCCGGCCGAAAATCGTTAGAGAATACAATATTCCGAAATCCACAGTGTCGAGAGTGTGCCGAGAATACAACATTTCAGGCACTACCTCTCACCACGGTCAACGCAGTGGCCGAAGGCCTTTACTTAAAGGAAGATGACAATCTGTTATTCATTGGGTATTCGAATGCAGCTGTAGGGGAAGGAGTACAAGAAAGAGTTAGGGGAGAATATGGGCTTGGTGGTACGAATGAGAAAGGAGACGGGATAATGAGCTCTGAAATAAATTTCAGCTAGTAATAGCGAATATTTTGTTCAACAATCACAAGAGGAAGAGATATACCCGGGTAAATCCAGAGACACGGGAAGATTCCAGCTGGATGACATCATCATCACACAGAGATTCCGAAATCAGATATTGGGTTGTAAGGCGTGCCCAGGAGCAAATATAGACTCAGCTCATATTTTAATAATGATGAAGAGTAAATTGAAATTTAAGATTGTCGTCCGGAAGAACCAGTGTGGAAAGAAGTAGAACACTGAAGTACAGGGAAATGATAAGACGCGTTTGACGATATTGCACTGAGGAACATCACAGTACGGAGTTCAGTTGAGGTGTGGTGGACATTTCTAAAAAGAGCAATCACAGAGATTGGACAGACAAACGACAAATAAACGTAGGTAAAAGGAAGGTAACTGCCAAGAAACCTTGCGTGACAGTAGAAATACTTCAATTGATCTACAAAAGAAGCAAGTATAAAACCTTCAGGGAAAGATAGGACTACTGCATTATAACTCACTTAGGAATGAAATAGACTGGAAGAGCGGGGCAGCCAAGACGAAATGGCTGCAAGAAAAGTGTGAAAAAATCGAAAATTACATGCTCGCCGGAAGGAGTGATTCAGCTTATAGAAAAGTTAGAACAATCTTGCGTGAAATGAAAAACAAGGATGGCAACATTAAGAGCGATGAGGGAATCCCACTGTTAAGCGCAGAGCGGATAAGTCGAAAGAATATGTTTAAAACCTATATGAGGAATTTTCTGGTGACGTGATATGAGAAGAAATTGGAGTTGATATAGGAAACATAGGGGATCCAATATTTGAGTCGGAATTCAAAAGAGCTATGGAAGACTTGAAATCAGATAAGGCAAAGAGGATAAACAACAATCCATAGAAATTTCTAAAATCACTGGGAAATGTGGCAACCAAACGACTACTCAAGTTGGTGTGTCGAATCTATGAGACAGGCGACACACCGTCAGACTTTCAGAAAAGTAATATGTGCACAATTCCGAAGACAGCAAATACAGATGAATCCAAGAACTATCGTACAGTCAGCTGGACAGCTCATGCAGCCAAGTGTCTGACAAGAATGGAAAAGAAAATTGAGGATCTATTAGAATACGATCAGTCTGGCTTTAGGAAAGGTAAAGGCAGCAGAGAGGCAGTTCTGACGTTGCGGTTGATAATGGAAGCAAGCCTGAAGAAACATCAAGACACGTTCATAGGATTTGTAGACCTGGAAAAAACCTTCGACGATGAAAAATGTTGCAAGGTGTTCGATATTCTGGGAAAAATAGGAGGACGCTATAGGGAACAACGGGAAATATACAATATGTACAAGAACCATGCGCAGACAGTGAGATTGGAAGACCAAGAACGAAGTGCTCGGTTTCAGTCTTTCGCTCCTGCTGTTCAGTCTATACATAGAAGAAGAAATGACGGCAATAAAAGAAAGGTTGAAGAGTAGGATTAAGCTTCATGGTGGAAGGCTATCAATGATAAGATTTGCCGATGACATTGCTATCCTCGTTGAAGGTTGACAAGAATTACAGAATCTGTTGAATGGAGTGAACAATCTAATGAGTACAGAATAGAGTAATTGAGTATAAACCGAAGGAAGACGAAAGTAATGAGAAGTAGCTGAAATAAGAGTAGCGAGAAACTTAACATCAAAACTGGTGTTCACGGAGTAGACGAACTTACTGTGGTACATTAATACAGTGTATTCAAGTTATTAAGGAATTGTAGGCAGAACAACCCATGACGGACGAAGCAAGAAGGACATAAAAAGAGAACTAGCACAGAGAAAGAGGGCGTTCCTGGCCAAAAGATGTCCTTTAGCATCAAATTTAGGGCTTCATTTGAGAAATAAATTTCTGAGAATGTACGTTTCGAGCACAGCATTCTATGGTAGTGAATGATGGAATGTGCGAGAACGGGAACAGAAGAGAATCGAAAGGTTGAGATGTGATACTACAGAAAAATGTTGAAAATTAGAAGGGGGTGATAAGGTAAGAAATGAGGAGGTTCGCTGCAGCAGCAGCGAGGAAAGCAGTTTATGGAAAACACTGACAAGAAGAAGTAACAGGACGATAGGACATGTGTTAAGACATTGGGGAATAGCTTGCATGGTACTACAGAGATCTGTGGAGGGTAAAAACTGTGGGGAAGACACAGACTGGAATACGTCCAACAAATAACTGAGGACGTAGGTTGCAAGTTCTACTATGAGATGAAAGAGTTGGCACAGGAAAGGAATTCGTGGCGGGCTGCAACAGACCAGTCAGAAGACTTATGACCAAAAAACTAAGCTGAAACCACTATTCGATGAGTAGATCTCGAAGAGCTACCAAACTGCGGGAATGTTGATTGCCACGCTCTACACGCTGTTACAAGGAGATCGAGATATTATATGTGGGTCTGAGTTCGGATTATTTTGCGGGCCAGTCGAGACACGATAGGAAGCGTGAGTGTTCGTCGAAGCAGGAACGAACGCGTGCAGCCCAAGAAAACGACTGCTGTCATCTTGGAAGACGGAAGTGTTCACAGCGCACTCATCATGAAGATGATGAGCTTGCATTTATCGTGAATCTCACGCCCAGCACAAAGTGCTGAGCGACCGGAAAAAAGCGCAGGTGACTGCAGTATATAAGAAATGTAAAAGAAGAGTGCGCAAATTAGAGACCAATATTCCTAACTTCGGTTTGCTGAAGAATCGTCGAACATACTCTCAGCTCGAATATAAAAAACCCGCTCGTGCAAAGCTCAGCTTGCCCCTTTCTCACATGATATATTGCGAACTATGGCTGAAGGGAAACAGGCAAATTCCATATTTCTAGATTTCTGGAAAGCATTTGACACGGTGCCCCATTACAGGTTATTAAGGGGCTCCGGAAAGACTCAAAATCATGAAAAGTTCAATTTTTACTTTTTTGCGTTTTCTGAATCTGCAGACTATTACCTTTTAATAGATATATAATTTATTCAATTCCGAAGACTACAACTATTTTTAAATTTTTTTGAAATGTGTTCTACATGGGCGTGACCCACTGTGGCGCTGTTAAACTGCTGTCAAATGGTGTTATTATTAACGTCCGTGTTGATCAGGTACATTTTAGTGATGTGAGATGAAGTATGTGTTGTGGCTAACCTGTGATGGTTCAATATATAACGCTGGTGTGATTGTCGATTGTTTCATGTTTATTTACTCTGTCGTTATCTCGAAAATATTCGTAATTAATTCTGTTTCTTGAGTCTCTGTTTTGTTTAAGTATAATAATGAGTAAAAGTAAAGTTATTAGAAATCCTCTGAAGGCTTTTAAGAAAAGGAGAAATGTTGGAAAGCCAAAGGTATGTGTTATTACTGTAAACAATAAAGACGATGAAAATCCCCAACATAGCTTGTGTCCCAAAGAAGAAGACATTTGGTGTAAATATAACAAAGGATTGCTAACTGGTGAAGTGTACACTCATAAGCATAGTCTGCCTCATGCAATAATGGAGGTGATAAAACCTATTTTCAGAGACTTAGCAGCACCTGAACTGTTGAAAAAGTGTATTCACAGAAAAACTCAAAACCCCAATGAAAGTGTAAATAGTGTTATATGGTCGAGAATCCCCAAGACTGTATTTGTTGGAATAGAAACACTTCACTTTGGTGTGTATGATGCTGTTGCGACTTTCAATGATGGCAACATTGTAAGGTGCAAGGTATTTAGAAATATGGGAATGAAGATAGGTTCTAACATGGTACGAGCGATGCTTGCTTTAGCTTTTAGCCTTCGGGCTGCAGACAGGGCTGTAAAGAGTCTAGAAATACAAGCAAGAGTAAACAGGAGGTGGAACAAGAGGAAGCTGGAGGAGGAGTTTGCAGAGGATGAAGATAATCCATCCTATGGACCTGGAATGCACTAAACAGTTAATCCAATCTTTGTCGCTCGATTCTCAAAACTTTTATTTTCTCATACTAATTACATGTTTTCTAAGGATCTTCCAAACATATTTGTTTCAAACTTTCAGTAAATGTTACACACTACCTTCTGCATAATTTAACACAGCCTTTTTCCAAAATACTGTATATTTTTGAATATATAAATAAAAAATTGCAAAAAAATGTTGTGAATTTTCATTACAATTGAAAAAAAATCATCTTTAATAACTGAACTAAAATTTTGTAAAATCCCTGTGTTAAGTTGTAGCCCATATTCCAATAAATAATCTGTAAAAAGTTCAACTTCCTACCTCAAATACTTTGTGAGGAAAGATGTAATTTATAAGCGTTATTTTAACATTGCAAGTATAGGGCGTTCCGGAGCCCCTTAACGAAAGTACGATCATGTGGAATAAGTTCACAGATGTGGGAGTGACTCGAAAACTTCTTAAGGAATAGAATTCAGTATGCTGTCCTCGACGGCGAATAGTCATCGAAGACACGAGTATCGTCAGGAATTCCCCATGGAAGTGTAATAGGACCGCTGTTGTTGTCTATATACACTGCTGGCCACCGTAAATGCAACACCAAGAAAAACAAGAGGTAGCACAACAAAATTTATTTTGTAGATAACATGTTGACCAAGTATCAAATGATTACGTTTACAGACGTCTGTGACATGTGGTTCCTGCCAGAATCAGTAGCCAGAGTAGCCGCCATTGTTGGAGATCACCGCTGCCACACGTCTCGGCATTGAGTCAAACAGACGTTGGATGTGTTCCTGGGGTACAGCAGCCCAAACAGCTTCCACACGTTGCCAAAGATCATCTGGTGTGGCAGCTGGGGATGTAATCTGGGTCACTCGTTGAGCAACCATGGACCACATGTTTTCTATCGGCGAAAGATCCGGAGAGCGAGCCGGCCAGGGAAGCAATTCAATCTGGTTATTGACGAAGAACCTTTGGACAATGCGTGCCACGTGTGGTCGCGCATTATCCTGTTGAAATATGGCTGTGGCCGAGCCCTGAAGGTAAGGAAGGACAACTGGCTCCAGCACCTCGGATATGTAGCGCCGGCTATTTAAAGTACCGGCAATGCGTACTAGAGGCGTGCGAGAGTAATATCCAATACCGCCCCACACCATAATACCCGGTGCAAGACCAGCGTGGCGGTGCATAATGCAGCTGTCCAGCATCCTCTCTCCACGGTGTCTCCACACTCGAATCCGACCATCGTGGTGCTGCAAACAGAAGCGTGCCTCGTCAGTAAAGACAACGTCATTCCATTCTGCCGTCCACATCCGTCTGTCATCACACCATTGGCGACGGAGACGTCTGTGGTTCTGCGTCAATGGTAGACGAAGCAATGGACGTCTTGCGGACAGACCACTCTGCTGTAAACGGCGTCGAATGGTACGCGCAGACACTGGATGATGCGTTACAGACGCAACGTGCTGTGCTATTGTTCGGGATGTCACTGAGCGATCCGTCACTGCCATGCGCACAATTTGCCTATCAGCACGCGCAGTGGTGCACCGAGCTGAATGCGATCGACCACGTCGGTCCGTCGTACCCTCCTGCATCCAACGGTCACATATCCGCATTACAGTTGTTTGGTTTCGTCCAACACGACTAGCGATTTCTCTGTATGATAATCCGCAGTCTCGGTAAGCCACTATCCTTCCTCTGTCGAACTCGGATACTTGATCAAAAGATGTTCGCTGTTGTCTACGAGGCATAACTGATCGTCTTGTGAAACAACCACAAGGTAAACACACGTGCCGAACGTACACTCGTCGAAATCGCCAAGCCCTAAATGGCGCTATGAGGTGGCGCCACAGGCGCGCGTGATGTGCGTCTGCGCTGACATTCTAATCAGTTGCATATCTCATCGCTGCAAACTCATGGTGTAAATTTCACTTGATTCGGATGCTTCCTTCAGGGTGTTGCACTTACGGTGGCCAGCAGTGTACATAACTGATTTGGCGGACAGGATGAGCAGCAATCTGTAGTGTACGGTAAGGTGCCAAAGTTGAGTGAGTGTAGGAGGATACAAGACGACTTAGACAAAATTTCCAGGTCGTGTGATGAGTGGCAGATAGATTTAATTGTGGAAAAGTAAGTTAATGCGGATGAGCAGGTAGAACAAGCCTGTAATGTTCTGATGCAGTATTACTAGTGTCCTGCCTGACACAGCGAAATCGTTTAAATATCTGGGCGTAACACTGCAAAGCGGTATGAAATGGAACGAGATGTGGGAACTGTGATAAGGATGGCGAATGGTCAGCTTCGGTTATTTGGGAAGATTTTAGGAATGAATGGTTCATCTGTAAAGGAGGCCACATATAGGACGCTGGTGGGACCCACTCTTGAATACTGTTTAACACCCCACCCGTCACTTATCTGGTTTTGGCGGGTGTTCACCCTAGCTAATTGACTAACAGATCAACAGAGAGTGCAAAACTGCCGCAATATCGGATAATGCAAAGAAAGTAATAAGGCCCTGTGACTCCTGATTGAACTGCGGTGGCAGTGTTGACATTAATTGATTCAGAATTGATCCCTTTTAATTAAAAAGGGGTGCAAATTGATGTTATATTCAGCTATTGAACACCAGGTGCAAATGTTGAACATAAAATTAATTAAGAAAGTGACTTGGGATTTCAACTACTTGATTGAAAAAAGATGCAGTCGATTAGCACAAATTTATTTTAACTCACGATCTTCAATCATCACATTACATGACTCTCCTACCAGGCAGTGGTAATAAATTGCGGTTGTGTGCAGTAAAGGGCGATAAATCAAAATTAATTCCTATCGACTGACCCAGGCTAATGCGAAGTGCGAGAAGAATTCTACAATACACGACCCATGAAACGCTCGTGGAAACTTTGCCGACGTGATCCAACAAATTAATCAGTGGCCTAACTCAAGCAGGAGCGGGCGCAATATCACTGAATTCAGCGTGGCGTGGCGGCGTCATTGTGCGGACGTCAGCCGGCCTCGTGGTGCTGTAAGGCTGCGCTCGTCTATTCACTCCTAGCTATCTTGCTCAGTACATACCTGAATGAAAACTTTCTATCTCCAAGCTCAATCGTTCCGTTTGCTAAGTCCTAAACTGCAGAGATGCTCACTCTCTCTCAGGCAAGCTGATTAAAGAGCGCCACATCCACACTCTAGGCAAGCTGGGAATGGAAAAAAAACCTCTACGGAGACTTCTGCCAGTCCGCTCTTCGCTTCAGTTTCCCCTCCAGCAAAATCACTTACGCTAATTGCAGCGAAAGTCGCATTAATTATGCGTCGCTTCCCAGCGTCAACCAATGCCTGCTCTGGGAAGTGAACAAATTCGCACAAAATTTCCCTTCCTCTCAACCTCTGCTATTTAGCTCCTGCCAGGCCACCCATCAAGGTTAGCATCTGTATAAAACAGCAATTTTTTGAAATTCTGACTCCCAGGAGAGTACTTCAAATTCCTTGGTCCTATGTTGCCATCGGAGGCCGGCATATTTCATTCTGTCGCTCTTCACCTGATTTACTTCAGACTCTGCGGACCGTGAATTCAGTGTGAAGTTGCTATAGTCACGAACATGCATATTTCGGCCTCTGTTGATTGCTCCACCATAGCTTTGCGCAGCTTTCTCGCATGTTTCACTGAAAACGGTACGTCGGACATTTATCAACAGGAGTACAAGTTCTCCATCTGCTTGCTGGTACACCAGCATGGGGTCAACCACCCCCTCACTGTCACTCATCTTAATGCAGCTGGAGGCCGCACCCCGTTACCGCTTTCTCAGAGTCTGAGCCGCCCTAAGCTGCCTATTGTCGCTTCCCTTCGTGCGCCGCCACCCAGCCATGGTCAACTCTGAATACTTCGCTGGGATAAACTAGCCTCCAGTAAATCGACGTGTTTCCACAAAGTTTCCACGTCATGTGAATTACTTTAAAACCATCACCAAATATTAATTATTCCAACGTCCATACTATACCCTCTACAAGATGCATTGCGCCTTGTTAGTCATTTTTGTTCACCCCTACTGTTCGCTCAACGTGAGTTCGGTGATCTTTAATGACTTCATGTAAGGGGCATTGTTCTTGCTATCTTACAACTGTTCGAGTATTTGGGATCCGTACCAGGTGGGATTGAAGAAAGACGTCAAAACAGTCCAGAGGCATACTGCTACATTTGCTACCGGTAGGTTCGAACAACACAGTGTTACGGAGATGCTTTGGGGACTCAAATTGGAACCCTGGTGGAAAGACGATGTTCTTTTCGAAACATGCTATTGAGAAAATTCAGGGAACCGGCTTTTGAAGTTGACTGCTGAACGATTCTACTGTCGCCAATATACACTGCAAGTACGACGATAAGACTCGAGAAATTAGAGCTCATACGAAGACATATAGATAGCTATTTTTCCCTCGCTCTGTTTGCGAGTGGAACAGGAAAGGAAATCGCTAGTAGTGGTACAAGGTGTCCTCTGCCACGGACCATACGGTAGCTCCGGAGTATCTACATAGATGTAGCTGAAGACGTAGATGTACAAGCAAGGGCAATATCTAGTCAGCAATTAAGCTGAAATAAAGATCCTGGTTCATTTCGAACAAAATCATTTTGGGACTAGACTAAGTCATTATGAAACACTAAAACAAGTAAAATGCCGACGTTTCGACGGAACTTGCAGCGGCTCCCTTCTGGCAACTAGCTGCTGGATTCTGGTGATGGTCTTCCCCTACGTACTGTCTTATTTCGGTTGCCAGATGGCCACCGACGTCACATTTTGGGATGCCACCGGACAATTCGAAGTAAAAATTGTTATGGAGAAGTGGCTGCACAGCTGGTTATTGTCTCTGTTATTATGTCAGGTGATTGATAGAAAATAACGAATTGGTTGATTGTATCCGGGGATAGTGATTTCCTCCAGCGATGCCTCATGACAGTTCCCTGGTGGCTGCTTGTTTATACAGTTGAACCCGGGCTGGCGAGAGTATACAGCCCGATGGACTGTCATCTCTAGCAGTCAGGCCGTCGGTAACTCGAAGCCACCCTGCCTGTCCACTGTGTTACCTCTTTCTTTTTATTTTACGCTGCAGTATCCATGGTTACCGAGCAAGCACACGAGGTTCTTGAAAATACTGGGATGGTGCATAAGGTCGGAGAGTTTTTCCATGAGGTTAGCAAATGCAACACACACACATAGCAGAGACCTTAGTCATCATAATATACTCTCCTTCGCAATTTACAGCAGTCTGCAAAACTGACGCAACTTTTCGATTCTACATCTTCATCTACATTTATACTCCGCAAGCCACCCAACGGTGTGTGGCGGAGGGCACTTTACGTACCACTGTCATTATCTCCCTTCCCTGTTCCAGTCGCGTATGGTTCGCGGGAAGAACGACTGCAAGAAAGCATCCGTGCGCGCTCGAATCTCTCTAATTTTACATTCGTGATCTCCTCGGGAGGTATAAGTAGGGGGAAGCATTATATTCGATACCTCATCCAGAAACGCACCCTCTCGAAGGCTGGACAGCAAGCTACACCGCGATGCAGAGTCTGCCACTTCAGTTTGCTAAACATCTCCGTAACGCTATCACGCTTACCAAATAACCCTGTGACGAAACGCGCCACTCTCCTTTGGATCTTCTCTATCTCCTGTATCAACCGACCTGGTACGGATCCCACACTGACGAGCAATACTCAAGTATAGGCCGCACGAGTGTTTTGTAAGCCACCTCCTTTGATGATGGACTACATTTTCTAAGGACTCTCCCAATGAATCTCAACCTGGTACCCGCCTTACGAACAATTAATTTTATATGATCATTCCACTTCAAATCGTTTCGTACGCATACTCCCAGATATTTTACAGAAGTAACTGCTACCAGTGTTTGTTCCGCTATATATAATCATACAATAAAGGATCCTTCTTTCTATGTATTCGCAATACATTACATTTGTCTATGTTAAGGGTCAGTTGTCACTCCTTGCACCAAGTGCCTATCCGCTGCAGATCTTCCTGCATTTAGCTGCAATTTTCTAATGCTGCAACTTCTGTGTATACTACAGCATCATCCGCCAAAAGCCGAATGGAACTTCCGACACTATCCACTAGGTCATTTATATATATTTTGTGAAAAGCAATGGTCCCATAACATTCCCCTGTGGCACGCCAGAAGTTACTTTAATGTCTGTAGACGTCTCTCCGTTGAGAACAACATGGTGTGTTCTGTTTGCTAAAAACTCTTCAATCCAGCCACACAGCTGGTCTGATATTCCGTAGGCTCTTACTTTGTTTATCAGGCGACAGTGCGAAACTGTATCGAACGCCTTGCGGAAGTCAAGGAAAATGGCATCTACCTGGGAGCCTGTATCTAATATTTTCTGCGTCTCATGAACAAATAAAGCGAGTTGGGTCTCACACGATCGCTGTTTCCGGAATCCATGTTCATTCCTACAAAGTATATTCTGGGTTTCCAGAAATGACATGATACGCTAGCAAAAAACATGTTCTAAAATTCTACAACAGATCGATGTCAGAGATATAGACGTATAGTTTTGCGCATCTGCTCGACGGCCCTTCTAGAAAACTAGAACTACCTGTGCTCTTTTCCAATCATTTGGGACCTTCCGTTCCTCTAGAGACTTGCGGTACATGGCTGTTAGAAGGGGGGCAAGTTCTTTCGCGTACTCTGTGTAGAATCTAATTGGTATCCCGTCAGGTCCAGTGGACTTTCCTCTGTTGAGTGATTCCAGTTGCTTTTCTATTCCTTGGACACTTATTTCGATGTCAGCCATTTTTTCGTTTGTGCGAGGATTTAGAGAAGGAACTGCAGTGCGGTCTTCCTCTTCCGCGACTGTAGAAATCACGTGGTTTTCAGGGGAAGAACTCGTCGAGCCATCTCCGGAGCGTATTTTCATCCGCGGAGGAAGTTCCTTGAAGACTGTTCGATAGATAGCGGAAAAGGTGAAATCTGAGGGCGCAAGACCAAGAGAAAAAGGTGGTAGCGGAATGACTTCCCAGCCCTGTACAGTGTTTTTTCTCAGTCCAGCAGAATGCAGGCGGCAGTCTCTATGGTCGCTGCTGTTGGAACGCGTCTCCAAGACGTCTCAGTTGTTGACAGTGAATGTCATCAGTGACGGTGACACCTCGAGGAAGCAACTCGAAGCCCCCCACACCGTCGTTGTTCCACCAGAGGCGAAACATTATCTTTTGTGGATGCGCGCGGGTCTCTGCACGGGTAGTCGCTGCTTTGTCTGGGGTCAACCACTGCTTTCTTTTCCTTACGTTCGCATAAAGACACCATCTCTCGTCACCAGTAACGATACAGGGTAGGAATGGTCGGTGTTGCGTGTTGTTCACGAGCCAATTGACGACGAGGAAGCAACGATGCACCCATGACCACCCGCTGATTTTTAGGATTTTGACTTAGAGCATGCGTTACAGATACGCTACATTTTTTAACCTTCCCTATTGCATGCAAAAGTCGCACGATGGTGGAATGATCACGCTTCCATCCCATTTACCTGTTCTCGAGTACAGTGACGTGGAACGTTGCGGATAAATGCGTTTAAACCATCTCCATCAAACCCCGAAGGTCTCCTGAACGTGGAGTGTCACTAATTTCAAAACGATCCTGCTTAAAACGAGAAAACTATTTTCATGCCATGCTCTGTCCAACGGCATCATCCCCCTTCACGGCGCAAATGTTTCTGGCTGCCTCCGCTGCTCTCACCCCTCTACTGAATTCAAACAGAAGAATAATTCCACTTGGTACCCCATTTTGTAGCGGCCACAGCTCCACACACTATCTATATCTACATCTACATACATACTCCGCAATCCACCATACGGTGCGTGGCGGAGGGTACCTCGAACCACAACTAGCATCTTCTCTCCCTGTTCCACTCCCAAACAGAAGGAGGGAGAAATGACTGCCTATATGCCTCTGTAAGTAAGTAAAGTAAAGCACTCCGTCTTCAGGCCACGAGTGGCCTACCGGGACCATCCGACCGCCGTGTCGTCCTCAGAGGAGGACGCGGATACGAGGGGCGTGGGGTCAGCACACCGCTCTCCCGGTCGTTATGATGGTATTCTTTACCGAAGCCGCTACTAATCGGTCGAGTAGCTCCTCAATTGGCATCACGAGGCTGAGTGCACCCCGAAAAATGGCAACAGTGCATGGCGACTGGATGGTCACCCATCCAAGTGCCGGCCACGCCCAACAGCGCTTAACTTCGGTGATCTCACGGGAACCGGTGTATCCACTGCGGCAAGGCCGTTGCCCCATATGCCTCTGTACGAGCCCTAATTTATCTTATCTTTGTGGTCTTTCTGCGAAATGTAAGTTGGCGGCAGTAAAATTGTACTGCAGTCAGCCTCAAATGCTGGTTCTCTAAATTTCCTCAGTAGCGATTCACGAAAAGAACGCCTCTTTTCCTCTGGAGACTCCCATCCGAGTTCCTGAAGCATTTCCGTAACACTCGCGTGATGATCAAATCTAACAGTAACAAATCTAGCAGCCTGCCTCGGAATTGCTTCATGTCCTCCCTCAATCCGACCTGGTAGGTATCCCAGACGCTCGAGCAGTACTCAAGAATAGGTCGTATTAGTGTTTTATAAGCAGTCTCCTTTACAGATGAACCACATCTTCCCAAAATTCTACCAATGAACCGAAGACGACTATCCGCCTTCCCCACAATTGCCATTACATGCTTGTCCCACTTCATATCGCTCTGCAATGTTACGCCCAAATATTTAATCGGCGTGACTGTGCCAAGCGCTACACTTCTAATGGAGTATTCAAACATTACAGGATTCTTTTTCCTATTCATCTGCATTAAGTTACATTTGTCTATATTTACAGTTAGCTGCCATTCTTGACACCAATCACAAATCCTGTCCAAGTCATCCTCCTACAGTCACTCAACGACGACACCTTCCCGTACACCACAGCATCATCAGCAAACAGCCGCACATTGCTATCCACCCTATCCAAAAGATCATTTCTGTAGATAGAAAACAACAGCGGACCTACCACACTTCCATGGGGCACTCCAGATGATACCCTCACCTCCGATGAACACTCACCACCAAGGACAACTATCTCCAAATAACAATATGTAAACTCAGACAGTAACAGTGAACTGCCGGCCGCTGTGACCGAGCGGTTCAAGGCGCTTCGGTCTGGAACCGCGCGACCGCTACGGTCGCAGGTTCGAATCCTGCCTCGGGCATCTATGTGTGTGATGTCCTTAGGTTCAAAAAATGGTTCAAATGGCTCTGAGCACTATGGGACTCAACTGCTGTGGTTATCAGTCCCCTAGAACTTAGAACTACTTAAACCTAACTAACCTAAGGACATCACACACATCCATGCCCGAGGCAGGATTCGAACCTGCGACCGTAGCAGTCGCACGGTTCCGGACTGCGCGCCTAGAACCGCGAGACCACCGCGGCCGGCTGATGTCCTTAGGTTAGTTAGGTTTAAGTAGTTCTAAGTTCTAGAGGACTCATGACCTCAGATGTAAAGTCCCACAGTGCTCAGAGCCACTTGAACAGTCGACTACAAATACAAAATGACAATCGATAAACAAATCCACAACAGCGGGAATACCAACATGAAAAACAAAAACGCTAGCATCCTTTGCGCCAGCCTAATATTTTCACACTTGAGCTATATTATAGGACGGAGCGTACTAGCAATTTGTAAGCTGTCTCTTTGATACACAACTGCATTTTCCTGCTCACATACAAATGGACCGAAGTCTGCCACCTGCTGTACCTACGACTGAACCTACTCGGCGTTCACCGAGCGAGGTGGCGCAGTGGTTAGCACACTGAACTCGCATTCGGGAGGACGACGGTTCAACCCCGCGTCCGGCCATTCTGATTTACATTTTCCGTGATTTCCATAAATCGCTCCAGGCAAATGCTGGGATGGTTCCTTTGCAAGGGCACGGGTGACTTCCTTCCCCATCCTTCCCTAATCCGATGAGACCGATGACCTCGCTGTTTGGTCTCTTCCCCCAAACAATCCAATCCAGTCCTACTCGTCGTTCCATTTCATATCCCAGCAAATTGTTACAACCAGGTATTTGTACGAGCTGACCGATTCTAGCTGAGACTCGTTGATACTGTAGCCTAGGACACTACGTTTATTCGTTTTGAAAAGTGCAAATTTCATTTCTGAATATTTAAACAAGATGACAGTCTCTGCTCTAATCTGAAATCTTTTCAAGGTCCGACTGAATATTTCTGTGCCTTTTTTTCAGACTGTTTCAATACAGATAACTGCCATCATCTGCGAAAAGTCTGATATTACTATTGTCTGCAAGGTCATTAACATACAGTGTGAACTGCAAGGGTCTCAGCATAATTCCCTGGGGCACACCTGAAGTTACTTTTACACCTGAAGTTACATTTACTCTCCACCCAAGAGAACATGCTGCGACCTCCCTACCAAGAAGTCCGTTCACAAATTTTGCTTGATACCCACTACCATCGTACTTTCGATAATACGGATACGTGTTGTAGTGAATCAAACACTTTTCGAAAATAAAGAAATGCTTCATGTACCTGAGTGACTTGATCCCTGGCTTTCATGCTGACGTGGAGAAAAATGCGAATAGGGTTTCACATGATCGACGTTCACGGAATCCGTGCTGGTAAATAACTTATACGAAAATTAGAGGACGAAATGCCATAGTGGTCACGACGCAGGCCATATATCTTGTAATCGTCCAGCCGTTCTTATTTCAGTTTATTGTGGCTTCCATAAGACACTCTGCTAAGAAACGGTTCGTTGTACCTAGTCGCGACCGATCTCCATTACCATTCAAATGGTTCAAATGGCTCTGAGCACTATGGGACTCAACTGCTCTGGTCATAAGTCCCCTAGAACTTAGAACTACTTAAACCTAACTAACCTAAGGACAGCACACAACACCCAGCCATCACGAGGCAGAGAAAATCCCTGACCCCGCCGGGAATCGAACCCGGGAACCCGGGCGTGGGAAGCGAGAACGCTACCGCACGACCACGAGATGCGGGCCTCCATTACCATTGCTGGCCAATTAAAATCGTGATTAGAGTCTAGTGTTATCGATGCACATCACACATTAACTGTGATCACTTCCATTATGAAAATACAGACATTTCCAGGATTGGTCCCCTCCCAGAATCAACCAATTATTTCCAGGACATAGTTCACTCCTAAACAGACTGCCTCAACTAGAAGCTGTATTCCGCGCCAGTTCTCGTTAAGGCAAACAGAGCGGCCCCAGCAACGGGCAAGTACTTTGCGCATGCGAGACTTAGGCGCCGCGCTTACCTGCAGAGGATGCCGCTGTAGCCGCCACATGGTTCTCTCTCTCTTGCCAGCCTCTGACGGCACTGCGAGGACTAGCGCGTTGCCCCGACACTCTGCGAGGCCGGCAACCCGCAAGGCGCGCACCGCGCATGCGCACCCGGCGAAAAACACACACTGTGGTAATGCCGCCACTTCCAGAGCGCTCGATAACGCCACGCGACGCGCGCAGCGGATAAAAGGCCGAAATTGTGACTCGTTTTATACAGGATATTGTCGTGATGGGAAGGACGCTGCACAGTATACGGTCTCTGTATAGGTACTGCTAAAGAAACAGCTACTGCTGCATAGTAGGTGTAAAGCGAAGCATAGGAGAGGTGCTGAGTGAAGAACGCACTTGGCTGCTCTCGTATCTCTATTAAAAGATTTTTTATAATTTCCAAAAGTCTTAAGGGGGTAGAACGTCAAACGGGCCGTCTTGGAGCAGGAGAGACACCACAGGACATTTTAATTCTCACTCTCTATACTTTTACGAATAAATTCATAAAAGTTTGTCAGCATGGCCAGGACGGATTCAGGATTCACACTCACAGCAGTGGAAGTTCAAAAAAATTAAAAAATAATTTTTTTACATGTGAACTTACATCATTTTTGTCACTTACTATTGACTGCGTCTGTTGCTACAGGCACACATTTCTTCATAAGTAAGAGAGATTCTTCGATGAATTTTGCACAGCATACAAACCATACTTACAAGTGTATGAAACTCTAGAAATTATTTAATTTATGAAAAAATGAAGGTGCTGTTACATTTTAAACTTCGTGTTGAGAAAAAACTCAAATTTTATAGTTAATTATCTCAATTATTACCACAGTTTTCAATAGATTTGAAAAATTCTAGAGTTTCATACACCTGTAAGTATGGTTTGTATGCTGTGCAAAATTAATCGAAGAATCTCCCTTACTTATGAAGAAACGTGTACCTATAGCAACAAATGCAGCCAATGGTAAGTGAAAAAACGTCAACTTTTAGATGTAAAAAAAATTATTTTCTTATATTTTTGAACTTCCGCTGCTATGAGTGTAAATCCCGAATCCTTTCTGGCCATTCTGACTAAGTTTTATGAATTTACTCGTAAAAGTATAGACATTGGAAATCAAAATGCCCTCTGGTACCTCTCCTGCTCCAAATCGTCCCGTTTGACGTCCTACCCCCCCCCCCCCCACCTTAAACTGGAATGATTAATATTTTGTCTTTTTGGTTACCACGTACGAGATATGAGAACAATTATTTTGTCTGTGATCTTCCGTCACTGTCCGGCAACTATCTCTGCCAACATAAATTTATAAAAGATTGTTACCGTTAACCGACGAGCGAGAAAATTTAGTACCTAGTTCTTTAATTATTTTTGGGCACTGCAGACATTAACTTCCAACACGTGCCGAGTACATTCTTAATATGACTATGCTTAATACTTAACATGCCGCAGTAATATTCCGTTAAAGTAAGTTTTCTTAAAATGGTGCCTAAGTGCATATATCGGAGCTTTCCGAATAGCTCCCAGCTTATTTGACTAATGAACCAGAGCCATTGTCTGCGTCTCCCCAGAGAGAAAGACAATTGAAAATTCAGAGACAAAAAAAAACCGGTGCCTCGCTATAACATCGCATAGGGTAATAAATTTAAAATGTATCGAAGGAAAATGTACTTTCTGCGCTGGAGGCGATAAAAAAAAATCCTGTCAAAAGGCCAAAGCGTCAAGTCTTACTACCGTAGCAGAATATTTTCCCTCGCAAGCCTCAAAGAAATTCTGATTATGTACGAAGGCTGTTAGGTGTAGCGGCATTAATGCCCAGACACTCGTGGACGAGACAGGATCTGAATTTGAAGATGGCAAAGCAAAAACAGAAATGTTTAACACAGTTTTCAAATGTTCCTTTACGAAGGGAAATGTGGGAGTATCTCCCCCCAGTTTAATTCTTATACCACTGCAAAGATCAGTGTAACAGTTATTAGCATTAGTGGCTTCGAGATACAACTGAATTTGTTTACACTGAACAAAGCTCCAGGGCCCGAAGTAACCGCAGTCGGATTCGCCAGGGCTTCCCAGGAGGAACGGTCAATGTTCAGGGATATGACAGGAACACTCAACTGAAACAAAAAACTTCTTGTAGATACAAACGCTATTTCGAATGGTTTCCGAAACTGAACACCTTTAATGTACATTTGTTTTTGGGCTGTTCAGTCGTTTTTGATGAGCGAATGATGTTACAGAATTATTTGCATTTTTTTGGAAAACTCGTTCGTTGAACACCTTAAGGACGTGGGACCTGAGTTTCTCCTGGCGTATACAACTTTCAAATAACTTCCGGGAATTCAGCCAGGTAACACTTTCAGCGACCGCCGATATTTCGGCGGGAGAACACCCCGCCATTTTCAAGGCAAACTGCAACGGACAGGCGGCGTACATGCAAATTTAATACCTCGGTTCTGCGACAGAAGCAGGAAAGATAACACACACACTGAACACTAGTGCCACCAAAGATGAACAAAGTCAGAGCTATCGATAGTAAGACTATGAATTCGCAGGTGAGGCAGCATTGACTCTGTTCCTCTGTACCTTGGTACACAGGGCACATGTCGTTTCTGACGCTGAGACTTTGCCAGCTGAGCTGTCCCATCTTGAAGTTACATTTCGTCAAAATGATTATAGTGATAGACAGATTGAACGTGCGTTGCGCTATCGACCAACTGTACATCGGGTGATTGATGATAATTCTGAGTCAACACCTAAGTCTACTGCCTTTTTGCCTTACGTAGGAAACAAGTCCAATAAGATCGGTCGTATTTTACGGAAATACGATGTGAAATGTGTTTTCCGACCTCCATCTAAAATTAGAGCACTTTTGAGTTCCGTTAAGGATGATCTTGGACTGCGTAAGGCGGGTGTATATCGTATTCCTTGTAGCTGCGGCATGGCATATATTGGTCAAACTATCAGGACCGTGGAGGACAGATGTACTGAGCATAAACGGCACACACGATTACAGCAGCCAAATAGATCTGCTATTGCCGAACATTGCTTGGATACTGGTCACCCCATGTTATATAATAACACCGAGATATTGGCATGCACGTCCAGCTATTGGGACAGTGTCATTAGGGAGGCAGTTGAGATTAAATTAGCGAGCAACCTCGTTAACAGGGATGGAGGTTTCTGTTTAAACTCTGTTTGGAATCCGGCTCTCTCCCTTGTCAAAAAACAGAGGAACAGAGTCAATGCTGCCTCACCTGCGAATTCATAGTCTTACTATCGATAGCTCTGACTTTGGTCATCTTTGGTGGCACTAGTGTTCAGTGTGTGTGTTAACTTTCCTGCTTCAGTCCGAGAACCGAGGTATCAAATTTGCATGTACGCCGCCTGTCCGCTGCAGTTTGCCTTGAAAATGGCGGGGTGTTCTCCCGCCGAAATATCGGCGGTCGCTGAAAGCGTTACCTGTCTGAATTCCCGGAAGTTATTTGAAACCTTAAAGACGTTCCTTTGGCCATGCGGACTGCAATGAATTTCCGGTGTGACGGAGCCCCTCCACATTTTACCAGACGCGTGAGGAAACATCTCAGCTGCACTTACCCAAATTACTGGAATAGTCGTGATAGTGCAATTAAATGGTTACCAAGATCGCTAGACCTTACGCTATTAGATTTTTGTTGGTGGGGTTGTATGAAGTCTGACAAGATATATTCGCAAAGTGTCTCGCAGATATTGAAATAAAATTAGTTACTAATATTTACTATTAAAAACAGTCTTGATCACAATTTATTTATTACGGTGACCGGTTTCGACCACTACTGTGGTCATCTTCAGACCAATTAGTAATAACCTCCTTCTTCTGGAGTAGTGATTCACCAGCAGAAGGAGATTCTCACTCATTGGTCTCAAGATGACCACAGTAGTGGTCGAAACCGGTCACCGTAATAAATAAATTGTGATCAAGACTTTTTAACATTAAATATTTGTAACACATAGATCACTGTCACTCCCATAATGTATTCAAAAGTAAAATTAATTACGGTGGAAACGTCAGGTGTAAACAATACTTATTGCACAAATTTTAGCTGCCCGTTATAGATGTTGGTAAGCCTTGTAGATAGTGGTGTAATAATGAATAGGACAAGAAACACAGTTGTAACATATTGATTATTATTATTTATTTATTTATTCAAATGGCTCTGAGCACTATGGGACTAAACATCTGTGGTCATCAGTCCCCTAGAACTTAGAACTACTTAAACCTAACTAACCTAAGGACATCACACACATCCATGCCCGAGGCAGGATTCGAACCTGCGACCGTAGCAGTTGCGCGGTTCCGGACTGAGCGCCTAGAACCGCTAGACCACCTCGGCCGGCTTTATTTATTCCATTTAGCTGTACTTAACTATTATTATTAAGATGTTTGTGGGTCTTGGTCAATAAATCTGTTGAACACAAACGTAAGCGACAATATGAGCATTGTATAAATGGCACAGTTGCGTAGTTGGGTGTTAACCAACTTGAATCTTCCGTATTCCAGAACACATTGTCAGGAGCTTCAGAAACATCACATTCATCTGGAAATATAGTTTCCTTGATCATCTTATTAAATATGGGGGCTCTAAACTGATAATGGATAAGTGCATGAAGGTCGATGGTAGCGTTACGAATGTGGGCTTCAGTATCAATGTCGCTGAATAAAACTCGCTCATGAAAAAACGTTTAGTGCACTTTTTCCGCTGATGGAAATACATGCAAAGGTTGAATAAGGGACATTGCGCCAGGTGCAATGGTTGTTATCTGTGTTTATGTGGAATTACGAACAGTCCTGCAGATGGAATGAAAATGAATCCAGAACCAGACGATATTTTGTTCCGATATTGGGAGAGAGATAGTTATCCCGCCATTGTTCAAGAATACGCTTGTCCATTTCGCCTGATTTTGAAGCCGTTATGTATACGTTCGGAGGCCGGTTCATTTCCTTTTGCACAAGTTGACCAAATGTACCACTTCATTCACGGAAGAAAATGAGTAGTGGAGAAAGAAGTCTATATTGTATGGAAATAATTGGCTGAATAGTATACGAATGTGATATTTCGGACGCTGATTGCGCCCCAACAATAGCGTCACGTGCAGACATTCACCCATGCTAGATAGTGTGCAGACTCTATGAATGTCATAATTAAATCCAGATTGGTCGGCATGTAGAATTTCAGCTGCTGAATAATTAGGAACAACAGTTTCAGTGAATTCAATACCAAATGCAATCGCAGAATTCTCTGTCTCTTGCAAACTTCGTAACTCTGCAACTCACAATTTTGTGAACTGCCTTAAAATCCCATATCTAGGTAGATCCAGAGCTGATGCGCTCTATGTTACGTGCATATCCACGCCTTATATCAACATCATACACACCCATGGAATTAGGCCTTGCCTCTTGAAAAGTAGACCACTATGCCCTTTAGCTTCTCACGTTTTGTTCCTTATTGTTCATAATATCTGTGATACGAGATAGATAGTTCCTGACCTTGAACCTTCTGAAGTGATGCACAATTGTCCTCAATGACCAGCCTTTATTTCTGGCTTCATTACTTCCTGACATGATCGAAAGGAACATAGTTATTAGCTGCATCATCAGCAAAAGCCTCATAAAATGGTTCGACATCAGTAATGTTCTCGGAAGACATTCTCCAGAATATCAGTGATAGTGGCGCTATCAAGTTTATTGATCAAACCGAAGATAGTGTCGCTTCTTGATCAAATGGAAGATAGTGTTTGCTATGTCTCTTCCTCTTCAAGTACTTCACTTGATGGATACGGTAATTCAGTCTGGTGTAAAACCTCTAACAAATAGTTTGCGTCAGTTCTCACTGTGCACGATACAAACACAAACACAAATTGTCCAGTTAAAATTCACTATATCAATCACACGTGTATACTATAAAGTCAGAATATAATTCTCTTGCACTGCCAAAACACTACACTCCCGCTTGGAAGAATTACCTGCAACTGACGTTCTGTTACGAATCAGTCAGAAAGGGCAACTGACCTTTGGAAAACTTGAGTAATTCAGAATAAGCGTAGAAGAAAATTGAGCTCAAAAATTTTATTGTTGCACGATGACGCTTGACCACAGATGGGAAATCGCACTCGAGAACTACTCGACCTTTCAAATGGGAGGTATTTCCTCTGATATTGCTCCCAGCCATTACAGTCCGCGCAGCGCAGGATGCGGAGGTTCAAAATGGTTCAAATGGCTCTGAGCACTATGAGACTTAATATCTGAGGTCATCAGTCCCCTAGGCTTAGAACTACCTCAACCTAACTAACCTAAGGACATCACACACATCCATGCCCCAGGTAGGATTCGAACCTGCGACCGTAGCGGCAACGCGGTTCCGGACTGAAGCGCCTAGAACCGGTCAGCCACAAGGGCCGGCACAGGATGCGGAGGCCGATGCCCAGTAACCAAGTTTCGTCCACAGCGCTGGGCGAGTTCATTCGTTTGTTCTGAAGGGGAGGCTGTCAGTGTTTATCTCCTTTCGACCGGTCGGTGATGACAGAATCGAGAGGCACGAACTGTAATCTTTCTCCAGTGATCTTACAGAATCTATTTGCTAAAAAGAAATTCTTTTACAGTGCTTGTACCTTTCTATATCAGGCTCAAGATGATGCGTCCATGTTGAAGGTCACAGTTATTGTGATATTTGCTTGGACGTAAGACACTGCGCGAAATTCGAAAAAGTTATCAATGAAAATCAGGGGTCACTAAGATTTTGCGTTTGGTGCATATTACATAATATTTTGCTGCATATGAAATTTAGATAGCATACTGATTTTTTCTTTGCGCTCGGGTGAAGGTCTGTCACCAATTTCAAGAAAACTGTCTGATGAAGCACATTCATTTGCCATCGTGCTGCGCCAGCGATAAAGCCAGAGTGAAATATTTACAACATTCGTAGTATTTCACAAATGGTTTGATACATCGAAATGAGATTTTAGCAAATGATAAGATGCAAAGAGGAGAGTATATTGCCACATGGTTATTATGCAAAATTTAATTATCTAACGCATTACTCCACCAACTACTTTTTCGATGAAAGAAGGTAATTTTTAAGGGCCATCAGCATCTGCTGAAACGAGAAATGGAATTGGTTCTGGAACAATGTAAGAGAAGGACTACACTTTCAATCTGTTCTTAGGATGCGCTTTTTCATAAGTTACCACCTTACTTTTCCTTAGTTTCTCACTTAATAAATTTAATAAACCACTGTTTCACAACTTTTTCGCAGTTGCGTCTGCACAGCGTATTAATGAGGTGAGACTGTTAATTCTGTTGTGTTATGGCAAAAGGAGCATATTTTAACATTGCAACAAGAGAAACATAAGGTTTTACTCAAAATTCGTCACTCATGATTCTTCTCAGAAGGTAACAATTGGTTAACAAGCCAGGCGAAAGTAAATCGCTGCATTTTTAGCGGAATTATTTTCAGATACTAACCAAAGCAAAGAAGACATCTTTTCAGATTGTCACCATGCAAGTGTGGAATGGGGGGACTCCACTTAATATTCAGAAAAAATGTGAGTGCAGATTTAAGTTTAAAACGGCATTCCCCTCCAGCGCCTACCAGTAACTCCCACCACTACCGCTCTCCCCATGCGTGCCCTGCCGACTCCGCATCTACCGGCCATGGCAGTAGTAGGGCAAAGTTCGTGTCACCCCACTTTGCATTGTTGCCAGATTTATTCGAGATGGCGGATCCAAGATTGCGGCGATAGATGTGGCAACTTCGCAATTCAGTCATGGTGAGAAGTTCAAATTTTGGCGGAAAAATAGGTCAACTGGGCTAACTCCCTCTTCTCCCCTCACCTATCCCCACCCCTTCTCTCCCCAAGAAAATGGTGGGAAAATTTGGCAGCAAAAAAATTGTGGGAAAGGTCACTTTGGCTATCCCCACTAACCTAAGAAAATGGTGGGAAACTTTGGCGTGAAATAGGTCAGTCGGGCTACCCCCACTAAACTAAGTCATCCAGCTACCGCCTCTTCATTGGAATTGAAGGGAAAAGGACTCACTCTGTGTTGAGCTGCTGGATAGGATGGAACTAAGTCTTTATTTTGCACCTTTATTCAAACAATTTGAGTTGTCATAGGCAGTAGTTCCATCCAGTGTGTTCACCATGTCTAAAGTCCTGCTGACCTAGTACATAGTAACGCCATCAGAGGGCGCTATCGTCTCTCCTGTGGTGTAATCCAAGATAGCAGTCTGGGGGAAAATGGCGGGGTAAGGACTCTGTGTCCAGCTGCTGGAGAGAGGAAGGAGTGCACTTTATTTATTTTCAGTAGGAAGTTGGAGCAATTTATTTAGGGATGGATTTCACGTAGCTTATGTACACTCCTGGAAATGGAAAAAAGAACACATTGACACCGGTGTGTCAGACCCACCATACTTGCTCCGGACACTGCGAGAGGGCTGTACAAGCAATGATCACACGCACGGCACAGCGGACACACCAGGAACCGCGGTGTTGGCCGTCGAATGGTGCTAGCTGCGCAGCATTTGTGCACCGCCGCCGTCAGTGTCAGCCAGTTTGCCGTGGCATACGGAGCTCCATCGCAGTCTTTATCACTGGTAGCATGCCGCGACAGCGTGGACGTGAACCGTATGTGCAGCTGACGGACTTTGAGCGAGGGCGTATAGTGGGCATGCGGGAGGCCGGGTGGACGTACCGCCGAATTGCTCAACACGTGGGGCGTGAGGTCTCCACAGTACATCGATGTTGTCGCCAGTGGTCGGCGGAAGGTGCACGTGCCCGTCGACCTGGGACCGGACCGCAGCGACGCACGGATGCACGCCAAGACCGTAGGATCCTACGCAGTGCCGTAGGGGACCGCACCGCCACTTCCCAGCAAATTAGGGACACTGTTGCTCCTGGGGTATCGGCGAGGACCATTCGCAACCGTCTCCATGAAGCTGGGCTACGGTCCCGCACACCGTTAGGCCGTCTTCCGCTCACGCCCCAACATCGTGCAGCCCGCCTCCAGTTGTGTCGCGACAGGCGTGAATGGAGGGACGAATGGAGACGTGTCGTCTTCAGCGATGAGAGTCGCTTCTGCCTTGGTGCCAATGATGGTCGTATGCGTGTTTGGCGCCGTTCAGGTGAGCGCCACAATCAGGACTGCATACGACCGAGGCACACAGGGCCAACACCCGGCATCATGGTGTGGGGAGCGATCTCCTACACTGGCCGTACACCACTGGTGATCGTCGAGGGGACACTGAATAGTGCACGGTACATCCAAACCGTCATCGAACCCATCGTTCTACTTTTCCTAGACCGGCAAGGGAACTTGCTGTTCCAACAGGACAATGCACGTCCGCATGTATCCCGTGCCACCCAACGTGCTCTAGAAGGTGTAAGTCAACTACCCTGGCCAGCAAGATCTCCGGATCTGTCCCCCATTGAGCATGTTTGGGACTGGATGAAGCGTCGTCTCACGCGGTCTGCACGTCCAGCACGAACGCTGGTCCAACTGAGGCGCCAGGTGGAAATGGCATGGCAAGCCGTTCCACAGGACTACATCCAGCATCTCTACGATCGTCTCCATGGGAGAATAGCAGCCTGCATTGCTGCGAAAGGTGGATATACACTGTACTAGTGCCGACATTGTGCATGCTCTGTTGCCTGTGTCTATGTGCCTGTGGTTCTGTCAGTGTGATCATGTGATGTATCCGACCCCAGGAATGTGTCAATAAAGTTTCCCCTTCCTGGGACAATGAATTCACGGTGTTCTTATTTCAATTTCCAGGAGTGTATTTATTATCCTGACACAAAACACTCGCCCTAACGTGCTTGGGGTTACAATAAATAGCCTACAGACCTGCAAACTGCTCGTAAATTACCATAACACTACATTACACCGATGTACAGATACGCAGACAACTCATAAACTGTCAAAATAATGCATGTATAACGCTCTGCAATCACGCTCACTAATTGTAAACTGTGGAAATAATGCACTGCACAGACTACAGACATGTTCACAAAATAATGCAGTACACAGATGCACAGACACCTTCACTAATCGTAAAATTGTCAAAAATATTGCATGTATAACGCTCTGCAAACACACTCACAATGCTGAAACAGACAAAATAATGCATCGCACAAACACTCATTGCATGTGAAGTTCGGCGGCAGGAGGAACAAGACTACTGGTCACGTGAATATATTGTTATAAATACAGAATCAAATATGGTTAATGCAGGAGTAGGTTTAATAATGAATTAAAAAATAGGAGTGCGGGTAAGCTACTATGAACAGCCTAGTGAATGCATTATTGTAGTCAAGATAGACATGAAGCCCACACCTACCACAGTAGTACAAGTTTATGTGCCAACTATCTCCACAGGTGACGAAGAGATTGAAGAAATGTGTGCTGAGATAAAAGTAATTATTCAGATAGTCAAGGGAGATGAAAATTTAATAGTTGCTGCGCTAGTATTCTTCCTAGTCGAAGGAAAGGGAAGTTTTGTCAAAATTTAGTGAAGGCACGGATGGGCGATGAAATCTGGGGCTGCTGACAGAGTGCGGCAACAGTCAACAGCCAGCAGGCCAGGCAAGGTAAACATGGATTCACGGGTATGGAGCTGCGACAGCGGTATTGCACGCACGATTTGTTTTGAGTGGAGCAACACCAACCAGGAAACTGCAGCGTTGCTTTAAGTTATTGCGATGTATGAGGTGGGGCACTAGGCCAGAGCCAAGAGTGCAGATTTGTAAGTGACTGACATGTGGGTATTTATCCCTGCTGTAGTTTCTGTCTCTGACACTACGTCAGAAGTGAGGGAAAAACCATATAAATAGAGGGGAAATTGTAGCATGAGACAGAGTGTACCAGATCAGTCGAGTGTTGGGACGGACCTGTGCTGGTGTACGCTTATAGGGGCTAGTCTGGTACCAATGTTATAAGTATTCTGCATAAACTTGCCCTTTGTTTCTACAGGGTGTTTCAAAAATGACCGGCATATTTGAAACGGCAATAAAAACTAAACGAACAGCGATAGAAATACACCGTTTGTTGCAATATGCTTGGGACAACAGTACATTTTCAGGCGGACAAACTTTCGAAATTACAGTAGTTACAATTTTCAACAACAGATGGCGCTGCACGTGATGTGAAAGATATAGAAGACAACGCAGTCTGTGGGTGCGCCATTCTGTACGTCGTCTTTCTGCTGTAAGCGTGTGCTGTTCACAACGTGCAAGTGTGCTGTAGACAACATGGTTTATTCCTTAGAACAGAGGATTTTTCTGGTGTTGGAATTCCACCGCCTAGAACACAGTGTTGTTGCAACAAGACGAAGTTTTCAACATAGGTTTAATGTAACCAAAGGACCGAAAAGCGATACAATAAAGGATCTGTTTGAAAAATTTCAACGGACTGGGAACGTGACAGATGAACGTGCTGGAAAGGTAGGGTGACCGCGTACGGCAGCCACAGAGGGCAACGCGCAGCTAGTGCAGCAGGTGATCCAACAGCGGCCTCGGGTTTCCGTTCGCCGTGTTGCAGCTGCGGTCCAAATGACGCCAACGTCCACGTATCGTCTCATGCGCCAGAGTTTACACCTCTATCCATACAAAATTCAAACGCGGCAACCCCTCAGCGCCGCTACCATTGCTGCACGAGAGACATTCGCTAACGATATGGTGCACAGGACTGATGACGGCGATATGCATGTGGGCAGCATTTGGTTTACTGACGAAGCTTATTTTTACCTGGACGGCTTCGTCAATAAACAGAACTGGCGCATATGGGGAACCGAAAAGCCCCATGTTGCAGTCCCATCGTCCCTGCATCCTCAAAAAGTACTGGTCTGGGCCGCCATTTCTTCCAAAGGAATCATTGGCCCATTTTTCAGATCCGAAACGATTACTGCATCACGCTATCTGGACATTCTTCGTGAATTTGTGGCGGTACAAACTGCCTTAGACGACACTGCGAACACCTCGTGGTTTATGCAAGATGGTGCCCGGCCACATCGCACGGCCGACGTCTTTAATTTCCTGAATGAACATTTCGATGATCGTGTGATTGCTTTGGGCTATCCGAAACATACAGGAGGCGGCGTGGATTGGCCTCCCTATTCGCCAGACATGAACCCCTGTGACTTCTTTCTGTGGGGACACTTGAAAGACCAGGTGTACCGCCAGAATCCAGAAACAATTGAACAGCTGAAGCAGTACATCTCATCTGCATGTGAAGCCATTCCGCCAGACACGTTGTCAAAGGTTTCGGGTAATTTCATTCCGAGACTACGCCATATTATTGCTACGCATGGTGGATATGTGGAAAATATCGTACTATAGAGTTTCCCAGACCGCAGCGCCATCTGTTGTTGAAAATTGTAACTACTGTAATTTCGAAAGTTTGTCTGCCTGAAAATGTACTGTTGTCCCAAGCATATTGCAACAAACGGTGTATTTCTATCGCTGCTCGTTTAGTTTTTATTGCCGTTTCAAATATACCGGTCATTTTTGAAACACCCTGTATATACTTGTTTGGGCTATATTCCGCCTCCAGGGACACAGCACCGGGTCAGGATGGAACGGCAGCCTTGAACTTGGAGATCGCACGGTCTACCTGAAGGAGGGCAGTGACAGTGGTCTGCAGTGGGTCCAAGAGAGGCTCGGTTCCATTCAAGTCTACACGCCACGTTTGCTTCCCACCTGGCGTACTCTGGGGTCCGGGCGACGCGTACGCTGTGGGAGGTGCAGCAATGCTGTGACAGTGCCAAAGGCAGCAGCGGGTGTTGCCATCCGGCAAGCACCACTAGCGGCAAGTTTTGGCACTGTCCAGGAGGGCGCGGGTTCGAATCCAGTACTGTCCTGGGAGCAGCGGCGGCCCGAGGCGTATGGGTGACCAGTACACCCAATGGTCAGACAGAGCAGGTCAAAGGGGGTGGAGGGTGGCGAGGTCCAGGAATCGTAGCTTTTGTATCCCGCCTGGAAGGTGACACGTGGGTCTGCTCCTGAAGCGGCGGCCCGAGGCGTATGGGTGACCAGTACACCCAATGGTCAGACAGAGCAGGTCAAATGGGGTGGAGGGTGGCGAGGTCCAGGAATCGTAGCTTTTGTATCCCGCCTGGAAGGTGACACGTGGGTCTGCTCCTGAAGCGGCGGCCCGAGGCGTATGGGTGACCAGTACACCCAATGGTCAGACAGAGCAGGTCAAATGGGGCGGAGGGTGGCGAGGTCCAGGAATCGTAGCTTTTGTATCCCGCCTGGAAGGTGACACGTGGGTCTGCTCCTGAAGCGGCGGCCCGAGGCGTATGGGTGACCAGTACACCCAATGGTCAGACAGAGCAGGTCAAATGGGGCGGAGGGTGGCGAGGTCCAGGAATCGTAGCTTTTGTATCCCGCCTGGAAGGTGACACGTGGATCTGCTCCTGAAGCGGCGGCCCAAGGCGTATGGGTGACCAGTACACCCAATGGTCAGACAGAGCAGGTCAAATGGGGTGGAGGGTGGCGAGGTCCAGGAATCGTAGCTTTTGTATCCCGCCTGGAAGGTGACACGTGGGTCTGCTCCTGAAGCGGCGGCCCGAGGCGTATGGGTGACCAGTACACCCAATGGTCAGACAGAGCAGGTCAAATGGGGCGGAGGGTGGCGAGGTCCAGGAATCGTAGCTTTTGTATCCCGCCTGGAAGGTGACACATGGGTCTGCTCCTGAAGCGGCGGCCCGAGGCATATGGGTGACCAGTACACCCAATGGTCAGACAGAGCAGGTCAAATGGGGCGGAGGGTGGCGAGGTCCAGGAATCGTAGCTTTTGTATCCCGCCTGGAAGGTGACACGTGGGTCTGCTCCTGAAGCGGCGGCCCGAGGCGTATGGGTGACCAGTACACCCAGTGGTCAGACAGAGCAGGTCAAATGGGGTGGAGGGTGGCGAGGTCCAGGAATCGTAGCTTTTGTATCCCGCCTGGAAGGTGACACGTGGGTCTGCTCCTGAAAACTGAAAGGCTGGCCAAATGAACGAAGCATGTAGGAGCATGCGAGGTAAAACATGTCGGTACTGCGTGTAAAATTATACATGTTTACTATAGGCCAAAAACATATTAATAAATGGTTACATAACTTTGCACAGATGAGCAAAGCGTTAGACCCGTCGTAAGTAGTACAAAGTCTCAATAGCAAGCCAACACCCCCTGAGGTTGAAGCAATGTTTCCAGGCCATCTGCTCTTGATTAAATGGGCTGAATGTGGAGCGGCGGCGGCGGCTCGACGGCAGCCTCAGCGTCCCTCCGTTCCGGCACTGCGGAGGAACGCTGCGGCGGCGGCGAGAGCTGGGCTGTGGCGGCGGCGAAAGGCGTCCGTCTGGTGCAAGTGACCGGACCAGCAGAAGCGACGACTGCAAGCGCGCCCGCAGAGGCGCGAGCGACGGAGGCGCCACTGGTGGAGTCGTGGGCTGATGCGGCCGAAGCCGTGAAGCCTCCAACTCTGCCGGAAAACAACCAGCGGCAGAAAACCGAGGACGGCACAAACGAATCCGGTTCCGGTGTCACTTGACAGTGCCGGAGGGACCAAAAATGACAAATAAGGGGCGGCCAAGCTGGCGAATATGCGCCCTTGCTCCCAGCGCTGCCTGCCAGAGAAAACGCGATAGAAGACCAAATCGTGCGGCGCCGAGCCAGAACGATGCGAAGCAGCGGGAGCGTGCAGCGGCGGGTGCAACAGCTGCAGGAGCGACCGGTGGACGCGGCCGTGAAGCAGTTCCGCTGGGGAACGGGTGCCGCGCGGCTGGGAGCAGTATGAAGCAAGGAAAGTCCATAGCGCGCGCTCGCGAGAGTGCGTGGCGCACAACTTGCTCATCTGCGACTCAAACGTATGCACAAAGCGTTCAGCCTCGCCGTTCGACTGGGGGTAGAATGGAGCTGAGGTCAGATGGCGAATGCCATTAGCAGCACAGAACGCTTCAAACTCTGAGGACACGAATTGGGGGCCATTGTCGGATACAATAACTTCAGGAACGCCCTCAATGCAAAAAATAGACGTCAAAGCCCCAACAGTACTCGCAGATGTCGTAGAAGACATAGGCACAACAAAAGGGAAGTTACTGTATGCATCAATGACAATCAACCAGATGGTGTCCCAAAAAGGACCCGCAAAATCAATATGAACGCGCTGCCAAGGCGCAATAGGAGTCGGCCACGCAAAGAAGCGCTGGCGGGGAGCAGATTGATGCTCCGTGCAAGAGCGACAATTAGCAAGCAAATTCTCAATTTGTTGATCAATGCCGCCCCAAGTGCAGTGATGACGCGCTAGTTGCTTTGTCCGCACTGTGCCCCAATGACCAGCGTGCAGTAAACGGAGGATTCCCGACTGCAACGAACGAGGTACAACCACACGAGGCTGATCATTGTCAGTTCGTAACAAGATAACACCTTGGTGTGCAGACAAGTTGTGACGTTGCGCAAAGTAACGTCGAACCAGTGGATCACGAATCTGCATAGCAGACTGAGGCCACTGAGTACGAATATACCGCAAAAGAATCTGCAAAGAAGCGTCGGCGGCTGTCGCGTAAGCAATGCGACGAAAACCCACCAGAAAACCATCAGCTAATTCCTTATCTTGCAAATCAATAAGCATGCAGGACAATTCGGAAGTATTAAACACTGCGTCAGGACCGATAGGCAGACGAGCCAAAGCATCAGCATTGCCATGCTGGGCCGTGGGCCGAAACAAAATTTCGTAATTGTAGTTAGATAAAAACAAAGACCAACGTTGCAACTTTTGTGCAGTACGGGCCGGAACTGGCTTTGACGTCATAGGTTTATGGTCAGTGACCAAATAGAACTTTCGACTGTACAATAAATCATGAAACTTAGTTACTCCATATACAATAGCTAAAGCTTCTTTCTCGATTTGAGAATAGTTTTGCTGGGCAGAATTGAGCAACTTAGACGCAAAAGCGATCGGGCGATCGACAGAATTAATGCGGTGCGAGAGCACCGCGCCGATGCCGTGAGAAGATGCATCGACAGCCAAAACAACTGGTTTGGAAGGATGGAAAGCAATCAAACAACGATCACTCAGCAAAGCAGATTTGAGCTTGTGGAAAGCCGCGTCACATTCCCAAGACCAAACAAAAGGAACGTTCTTACGCCGAAGGTGATGCAATGGCACTGCAATCTGCGCTGCGTTTGGTATAAACCGAATATAGTAAGTGATTTTTCCCAACACAGACTGAAGTTCTTTCAAGTTCTTGGGTGCTGGCAAGTCTCTAATCGCACTGAGATATGACGGAGAGAGGTGAATACGCTGTCCGTTAATCATATGTCCTAAACAGAGAATCTCAGTTTGAAAAAATTTTCACTTGTCTCTGTTACACTTTAGTCCTGCCTGCAAAAGTATAGTAAATAAGGCACGTCAATTCTGCAAATGTTCGTCAGGTGTGCGACCTGGTACAACTATATCGTGCAGATAATTTGAGCAACCAGGGACAGTGGCACACAACTGCTGCAAGTAAGACTTGCAAATAGCAGGAGCCGAAACACAACCGAACGGAAGGCGGCGAAACTTGAACAATCCAAGGTGGGTGTTGATCACAAAATAGCGCTGCGACTGTTCGTCGAGCGGAATCTGAAAGTATGCGTCCCACAAGTCAATCGTGGAAAAGAATTTACCCGCACCAAGTTGATCAAAAATGTCTTCAGGACGCGGTAAGGGAAATGTAGCTACCACTGTCTAGGGATTTACTGTAGACTTAAAGTCAGCACAATACGGAGACGACCGTTTGGTTTCTACACACACACACACACACACTATAGGCGAAGCCCATTGCGAAGCAGAAACAGGTTCAATGACACCACTGTCTTGCAAATGCGTAAGTTCAGCAGCGATGGCGTCGCGCAGTGCGTGCGGTACCGGGCGTGCGCGCCGGAAAACAGGCATGGCATTGTCTTTAACTACAACATGCGCTGCAAAGTCTGTGGCACAACCAAGGCCCTCAGAAAAGAGTTCAGCAAAATCATCGCACAGTGCGGCAACACTTCAAAAATGGTTCAAATGGCTCCGAGCACTATGGGACTCAACTGCTGTGGTCATTAGTCCCCTAGAACTTAGAACTACTTAAACCTAACTAACCTAAGGACATCACAAACATCCACGCCCGAGGCAGGATTCGAACCTGCGACCGTAGCAGTCGCACGGTTCCGGACTGCGCGCCTAGAACCGCGAGACCACCGCGGCCGGCGCGGCAACACTGTCTGCATGGTAACTAGCGCTGATGCAAAGTACATTGTCCTGAATGGCGATGCCAAAAAGTTCAAATACGTCCATGCCAAAAATGTTCGTAGCATCACTAGAGCGGAGCACATGGAAAGACACTGTACGGATCGTTGCACCATACGTGGCTTGCAAACTACACACACCGAGCACTGAGACTTCCTGTCCAGTAAATGCAGTCACTGTGGAATGTGAACGACGAAGTGCAGGTGAACCAAGCAAGTCATATGTCGATCTGTTCAGTAAAGAAACAGACGCACCAGTGTCCAGCTGCTGGCGAACAGAACGTCCACGAATGTGCAAAGTCACAAAAAGTTTCCTCGCATCGCGCTGAATGCGAGAGGAAGCGTCTGGCAAAACTTGATTCACACAACGAGCTGTAGAAGCACGTGAAGCAGAAGGCTTTGAATAAATGGCATTAACGTCGACTGGCTGATGTGAATCATGGTCACGGCGATTTCCGTTGCAGTGACGCCCACGCGAGTCACGCGAATGGGGGGTAAGTTTGGAATTAAAGTTTCTCTTACTACACACAGTTTGCACATGTACCTTCTTATTACACAAATAACACTGCTTGACGGCATGGGCAACTGTCCCGTGGGTGGGCACGAAAGCAGTTGGGGCATGATTTCAGTTTTTGAGTGGGTGCCTTGTTTGAAATGTGTTTACATGCGCGCGAGCGGCGGGCCGTGCTGGGACCGGGCGGAAGGGCACGTATTGTGACGCGTTAACAGTACACACACACGGGGTCACGTCGAACGCGGAAGTAGCCATGTCTAATGTATCTTGTCTGTCTAGCAAGTCCACTACTTCCTGCAAAGACGGGTTTTGAAATTGGAGGATTTGCTCACGGATGCGGTGATCCGCCAAATTCTGCGCAATAGCGTCTCTAATCATTATATCCACATATGAGCGTCCAAACGAGCAATTAAAGTCACAATCAGAAGTTAGTCCCTGAAGGTCAGCTAACCAAAATTTATTCGACTGAGTAGGGGCACGCCGGAGGCGAAAGAATTAGTAGCATGCAGCTACAACATTTACACTATCACGGAAGTGGGAGTTCAAAGCATCAATCACTTTGTCGTATGTTTTAGTTTCTGGGCGGGTGGTGGGAAACAGTTTTACGAGCACACGGTGTAACAACACCCGCGTTGGCAATGAAAAAGGCAAGCAGCTCTGTACCTGGTATGTTGTATGCTGCGAAGTGTGCCTCGAGCTGGGCTATGTATTCTGGCCAGCGTTCAACGTCAGGATTGAAGGCACGAAATGGCGGCGCCGCCGGCGACGGCAGCGGCACAGGCGGTGGCGTCGGAGGCGCCGAAGTACCTGCAGTTTGTAGTGTGACCAGTCCATTTATGGCAGCTAGCAGCTGCGTCATTTGCTGAGCCTGAAAACGTACAAAATCGGACAGCGAAGCCTGTTCCTGTGGCGAAGCCATGGTTTACACAAATGAAAGTCTATACCCACACGGTCACATGGTAATATCACAAAAAAGCTAAAGCAGTACCGAGCAAAAAATGAAATGATTGTAGAGGAGAGAGGAATCGTCGTCACCAGCTTTTCTATCCCGCCTGGAAGGCGGCGCGTGGGTCTGCTCCTGAAAACTGAAAGGTTGGCCGAATGAAGGAAGTGAGTAGGAGCATGTGAGGTAAAACATGTCGGTACTGCATGTAAAATTATAGATGTTTACTATAGGCCAAAAACAAGTTAATAAATGGTTACATAACTTTGCACAGATGAGCGAAGCCTTAGACCCGTCGTAAGTAGTACAAAGTCTCAATAGCAAGCCAACATCCCCTGAAGTTGAAGCGATGTTTCCAGGCCGTCTGCTCTTGATCAAATGGTCTGAATCTGGAGCGGAGCTCATAGAGATCCACAGCGCCGGCTAGAGGGCACTGTCGTCGGTGTCTGTCTTAAGGCCTGGCCAGACAGAATGCGGCCTGGCCTTCCGGCCTGTGGCCTTGAACCGCAGCCGGCTGGCCGCACTGTTGAATCGCTCGTTACTGTATGGCGGCGGTCACACAGAGTGCGGCTTTGACGCACCGGCATACGGCCTGCCTCACCGGCCGCCGCCGGGTTGTCACAGATTACAGATTCGCCGCAAGCCGGAGCGGCTGCTTGCGTGTGTTGGCGCACTCAACTGCTCTACTGTCACACTGGAAGCAGCGGCGTGAGGCGGTTTTTGTCTTGCAGCTCGTAGTGCATGCATCATAGACACAGAAAGACTTACAGAGGAGGTGAGAGAATACAACTTTTTGTATGATACACGCGATCCTGATTTGGAGGTAGAATACTTATGCCCTCGATATACTCTTGATAGAAAGCTGAATTCTCAGAAATAGTGTTGTCACTGTGACGTCCATAACTTCCAATACCAACTACTGTAAACTCCGTAGTATGGATCAACGATCGCCAGGAGAACTAGATAAAAGAACTGTTTGTAACAGAAGAACTGGGATCCACTATCCTTCGGGCATTTCATCATGATAGGCTTTCCGTCTATGCTTCCAAGGCAGTCCGGAAACCCCCAAAGTTCTAGAAATCCTTCTTCAGATTTCTTCCACATCTCTGTTGTAGGAGTATGTAAATACTTGGGCTGTAGAACAGTCCATATTGCCTGGCACATTTATTTCACAATATCTGAGACTGTTTAACGTCCTAACCGAAAAGAAAAAGCTATGGTCTGGTGACTGTCGCCTGTAGTCAAGTATCTGGAAAAGATTAAAATCTGTTATGCCGATAGAATGAATGAATAAGTTAACGACCAACGATATGTTTGTTTAAATTCAATGACAATGGTATGAATACAATGAAACAAAACAATCTATTAAGTAGAAAGTTCTCTCTAGCGGGACATACGGAACTAGATGTTACTATCGATTGCTGTATTCGTAAACACTGCAAATAAATTTATCACTCCACTCGTAACTACGTTGTGGGATAGCACTTTCTTCCGCCGAACCTTTCATATGATACAGCAAAACTGAAATGCAATAATTTATATGACTTCTGTTTGAAGCACAAAGAGGCCACAAAACGGTAAAACTTACCTCAAACAAATGATTTGCCTGTGCCTTGTGTCAATTGGCTTTCTCCAGTTCGTTGTGCACTTCTCGGTGCTACGTTTTTATCAGGCGATGCATTTCCTCAAAACATTCTCGCGACATACGAAAATATTTGAAAAACCTATCTTCGTCAGACTCCTAGATCAATACACAGACGATGGTATTCTCCTAAGCTTTCTCTCTTGCTATTAATGTCGTGCACCCAACATCTCCTCTTCTTCGTGCCATTTCGTATCGCTAGTGCGAGCTACTCATTTCTGCAATAAAAAAAAAAAAACTCGCACAAAGATAACGGGTCCCGCGTGATGATTCCAAATCGTCTAACGCCAAGACAATCGCGCTACGCATGCAAGCTTAATAATGGGGTTCGGCCCCTTCCACAGTGTAACACAGCTGACGCATCAAGAGTCGCTGCGGCCGGCCGGCCGTTGCCTGTGTGGCGTCCCTGGCCGCTGACGGGTCCGGCCCACCGCTGCGCCGTCCGTCGCAGCGACAGGCCGGATTCTCTCTGGCCAAGCCTTTAGTGCCAACTTAAAAACTTGCACCTACGCTGTGGCATCGTAGCTATCGCTACCACAGTAGCAGTCTCCGGAGTTGCGGGCAGCGGAGTGGCGCCAGTCGCAACGCCAAGGTGGGAGGCAACTGGAAGAGCACGGTCGACTTCCATCGGCGGGCGGCGCTGATGACGGCAGCAGTGGCATCAGCAAACCAGGAGTTTTCTGAGCAGGCTGGACTCGCGGGGGCACGCTGACATACGCTGACATTACGCTTCACCCATCAAGTACTGTAAATTAGCTGAATAAACGAACGTTACCAAATGCGGCTGTATCACTCTGCACTGCCCCTCGACGCTCTTGAACTTGCTCAGCCTCCTGACAAAATACGGCGCGGTGGGTTCCGGCTTCAGCTCTGCGATACGGAGTCCTGGGTTCAACACCCAACCCTGCAGCAATGGTGTCAGATGTGGTGCCGGTTTCAACGCTGATACCGGATCTCCACTCCCACATTTTACGTCAAGTAAGTAGCATTGAGGTGTGCCTTTGTAAAGGGATAGTTGAGGTGTTTGGTTGCATTCGTAAGGAGTGGTCGTGCATTTCTTGTTACATCTTGTAGTTCAGGAGGTGTTCGGACATACCAGTACTGGGAGGAAAGCAGGACTGTTCACCTGCACACGAGTCCGCATCTCGTGGTCGTGCGGTAGCGTTCTCGCTTCCCACGCCCGGGTTCCCGGGTTCGATTCCCGGCGGGGTCAGGGATTTTCTCTGCCTCGTGATGACTGGGTGTTGTGTGCTGTCCTTAGGTTAGTTGGGTTTAGGTAGTTCTAAGTTCTAGGCGACTGATGACCATAGATGTTAAGTCCCATAGTGCTCACAAGGGAACCTCCCCATCGCACCCCCCTCAGATTTAGTTATAAGTTGGCACAGTGGATAGGCCTTGAAAAACTGAACACAGATCAGTTGAGAAAACAGGAAGAAGTTGTGTGGAACTATGAAAAAAGTAAGCAAAATATACAAACTGAGTAGTTCATGGGAAGATAAGCAATATCAAGGATATTGGGATCGCAGGAGCGCCGTGGTCTCGTGGTAACGTGAGCAGTTGCGGAACGAAAGGTCCTTGGTTCAAATCTTCCACCGACTGAAAAGTTTAATTTTTTATTTTCAGTTTATGTGACAAACTCATATGTTTTCATGACTTTTCTGGGAATGATTATCACATCCACAAGAAAACCTAAATTGGGCAAGCTGGAAGAATCTTTTTACCCATTCGCCAAGTGTACAAGTTAGGTGGGTCGACAAAATATTCCTGTCATGTGACGTACATGCCGTCACCAGTGTCGTATAGAATATATCAGATGTGTTTTCCTGTGGAAGAATCGGTTGACGTATGACCTTGCGATCAAATGTTTTCGGTTCCCATTGGAGAGGCACGTCCTTTCGTCTACTAATCGCACGGTTTTGCGATGCGGTCGCAAAACACAGACACTAAACTTATTACAGTGAACAGAGACGTCAATGAACGAACGGACAGATAATAACTATGCAAAAATAAAGAAAGTAAAATTTTCACTCGAGGGAAGACTTGAACCAAGGACCTCTCGTTCCGCAGCAGCTCACGCTACCACGGGACCACGCCGCTCCTGTGCTCGTATCGTCCATTATGTTGCCTATGTGGGCCATGGACTACTCAGTTTGTATATTTTGCTTCTTTTTTCACAGTTCCACACAACTTCTTCCTGTTTTCTCAATTGATCTGTGTTCAGTTTATCAAGGCCTATCCACTGTGCCAACTTATAACTAAATCTGAGGGGGGTGCGATGGGGAGGTTCCCCTGTCAGAGCCATTTGAACCAACCTACCCACGAGCATGATGTGGAGGGGTGAGAGGCGTTTGATTTATGGTTTATATGTCATTCTTTTGTTAATTAGGATGGACTTTTTAAAGGTGTCTTTTGTAAGGCTGGAGGAGTCTGTAGATTTATCTGAATTAAGGCGAAGTGGGGGACATGATAACATAGCGCTTAAGCGATGTAATTTTTGTAACCTGTCAGGCCATGGATACCGTGTACAATTTTATTTGTAATAGATTTGGTCATTTGGCACGCAATTGTTTAGAATGTAGATGGGCGATGATTCGCCGCAAGAACTAAGTTAAGGAGTTGTTGTTGTGGTCTTCAGTCCTCAGACTGGTTTGATGCAGCTCTCCATGCTACTCTATCCTGTTCAAGCTTCTTCAACTCCCAGTACCTACTGCAACTTACATCCCTCTGAATCTGCTTGGTCGCCCTCTACGATTTTTACCCTCCACGCTGCCCTCCAATACTAAATTTGTGATCCCTTGATGCCTCAGAACATGTCCTACCAACCGATCCCTTCTTCTAGTCAAGTTGTGCCACAAACTTCTCTTCTCCCCAATCCTATTCAATACCTCCTCATTAGTTACGTGATTTACCCACCTTATCTTCAGAATTCTTCTGTAGCACCACATTTCGAAAGCTTCTATTCTCTTCTTGTCCAAACTATTTATCGTCCATATTTCACTTCCATACATGGCTACACTCCATACAAATACTTTTAGAAACGACTTCCTGACACTTAAATCTATATTCGATGTTAACAAATTTATCTTCTTCAGAAACGCTTTCCTTGTCATTGCCAGTCTACATTTTATATCCTCTCTACTTCGACCATCATCAGTTATTTTGCTCCCAAATAGCAAAACTCCTTTACAACTTTAAGTGTCTCATTTCCTAATCTAATTCCCTCAGCGTCACCCGACTTAATTAGACTATATTCCATTATCCTCGTTTTGCTTTTGTTGATGTTCATCTTATATCCTCCTTTCAAGACACTGTCCATTCCGTTCAACTGTTCTTCCAAATCCTTTGCTGTCTCTGACAGAATTACAATGTCATCGGCGAACCTCAAAGTTTTTATTTCTTCTCCGTGGATTTTAATACCTACTCCGAATTTTTCTTTTGTTTCCTTTACTGCTTGCTCAATACACAGATTGAATAACATCGGGGAGAGGCTACAACCCTGTCTCACTCCCTTCCCAACCACTGCTTCCCTTTCGTGCCCCTCGGCTCTTATAACTGCCATCTAGTTTCTGTACAAATTGTAAATAGCCTTTCGCTCCCTGTATTTTACCCCTGCCACCTTTAGAATTTGAAAGAGAGTATTCCAGTCAACATTGTCAAAAGCTTTCTCTAAGTCTACAAATGCTAGAAACGTAGGTTTGCCTTTCCTTAATATTTCTTCTAAGATAAGTCGTAGTGTCAGTATTGCCTCACGTGTTCCAATCTTCCTACGGAATCCAAACTGACCTTCCACGAGGTCGGCTTCTACTAGTTTCTCCATTCGTCTGTAAAGAATTCGCGTTAGTATTTTGCAGCCGTGACTTATTAAACTGACAGTTCGGTAATTTTCACATCTGTCAACACCTTCTTTCTTTGGAATTGAAATTATTATATGCTTCTTGAAGTCTGAAGGTATTTCGCCTGTCTCATACATCTTGCTCACCAGGTGGTAGAGTTTTGTCAGGACTGGCTCTCCCAAGGCCGTCAGTAGTTCTAATGGAATGTTGTCTGCTCCTGGGGCCTTGTTTCGACTTAGATCTTTCAGTGCTGTTTAAGGAGTAGCAGAGTGAAATTAATGGAAACAGTGGAGCTATAAGCAAGAATGGTGGAAACACGTCAAGCAGCGGAGGCTGCGGCAGTGAGTACAGTGGAAGCTGTAGCCGCTCTAACAGAGCAAATTCGGGTATTGTCAGAGGCGAGGGTAAGTGACAAAGAAAAATATGAAGAATTAGCAGAGAGATTTGAGGCACTGCGAGCAGGGGAAGGGACGTCAGGTGAAAGTAAATTACAGATCGTGGTGGGTCATAGACCGTTTTACCTGGCAATCGCGGCATTGATTAACCCCTCTTCAGGTAAAGCAACAGAGGATGTGTCGGTATTCGTTAATGACATAATCACAATGGCTGAGGCCAATGGGTGGTCGGATCTTGTAATGTTGAGAGTGGCAAAGTTATGTTTAATAGGGGATGCCAAGTCGTACATATTGTACCACGAAAAGTTGAACAATGTGGGAACGTTTTCTGATCTTGACGCTGGGTTACGCCAGGGGTATCTAAAACAGAACAGTACCAGGTTTTTTCGTGAAAAATTAAGTGCATTAGTTTTGAGGAGAAATGAGACTGCGGAGGTTTTCTGAGACAGGATTAGAAAACTGAATGTACAAACGTTCGATCTGTCACATAATGGGTAGACAAATGAAGTTCTGTTACAAGAGGCCGAGAACAGGGCGTTAGATGTGTTTTTTCGGGGAGTACCGCCGGAAACAGCGATTTTATTACGAGGTTGCACAGTTGGCGACATGTAACCGGAGTGCTGGTCTGATAATATTTGTCCAGAAAAACCAACTCATTCAAAGGTAATGTCGTACTTCGATTTATAAAGCCAGTATATCTTTTAACATGGATACCTGTGCGCACCTGTAGAACCAAAATGGCTTGTGACTGTAACATACAGTAGTTGTTGGGATCGAATTTTTTTAACATCTGGTGGTTAAACCTCCCTTTCTAGGACACAATGGTAGCACTCGCAAGGAAAACTTAAGTATTATTTCGTATCGGTAGCGATCAGTTATCGACAAAGTATTATACTTAGTAGTAGGGAGAGCGTGATATCTTCGCATATGAGCATCAGGCTTATATAGTATGTGTTTTGGCATGTGCAAAGGAAATGATTATGTCCAGTCGTAAGGAAGTGTGAATTTGACGTGTACTGTGATAGTATGGGAAGGGTATATCGTCATAAGAATGGGTACCGATATTTCTATTTCCAGAGCCACAGCCGTCAGCATTGTGTATTTCCAATACTTCGCACATTGACGAGCGTCATTCAACTGAAACCATCAAGCTAACATTTCAGCGTTAGTACTGGGATAAAATACATATGTGAACGAATTTGTAGGATCATTTTGCCTATGTAAGCTTGGCCTGCAGCGCTGGTGATCTGTGCGGGAATGATTCACGTTTCCCGTTAATGGCAGCAGCTGTCCGAGCGTGCTCTGGTCATGCATTGGCGGCGGGTGCCCACCTGACCTCATGGTAAATATCTACTGGTGGGAACATACTTACTGTGCTGTTTGTCTTCGCGGTATATGTACAAATGATGTAAAAGGGCTAGTTTTGTATGGCGCAGGATATGAATTGTATGTTTACTACATTGAGATGGTAGATGGTAGGCAGTGATATACTGCTGGGTTGGATATCGGTTTCATGCTCCTGTCCTCGGTGAGAGAGCAGTGTAATTGAGTAGGTGCCTTTCCGTATTTGATGATGTGTAGGGTACGCAGTGTTATATTGATGGCTCGCAGGTCGGTTTCACATTCTAATATTCAAGCTCCTGTCCTCGGTGGGTGAGCAGTGTAATTGAGCAGGAGACTTTCTATATTTGACGATATGTAGGGTACGTGGTGATATATTGATGGGTCGCAGGTCGGTTTCATGTTCGGATTTTCAAGGTCCTGTCCTCGGTGGAAGAGCAGTGTATTGAGTACGGGTCTCTCCGTATTCGACGATATGTAAGGGCACTTTTCAGGGTTTAGCTGTTGGTGTAATATGGCGATCTGTGTGAAATAATTTTTACCTCTGAAAGTCTCATCTGCAGAAAGAAAGAAAAGGTGGATGATTCTTCAATACCGGTGGCATCAGTAATTCGGTGGGTAAATTCGATAAGAGCCAATCATAATGGTCGAGTCATTCACAAGACATCCTTTGCGCTAGGGTATAGGAGTTTCTACATAGCGGTGGGAATGTTTGTGCGTGTTGAAAGCAGGAAGGGTATCACGTGATGGATGGGGTATCACGTTAGGACCACTAGGAAGAGTGCATTCGACGTTATTCTGCGCTATTTTCGTAAACAGGTTCTGTTATGACAAGAATGTTCTTGCATACAAGCTGAAACATCACGAAAACTCCTACAAAAGTGCACATTAAGTATTTCTGGGACAATTTACTAGAGTTTGATTTGATTATTATTTTAGATAGCCATGTGGCTTCAGTATAACATTGAGAAAGTTGCTAGATGCGCTTATGATGGGTTGTAGCTACGTGCCCCGATGCGTCAGGCACGCATCACACATGGTCTGTTAGAATCCCTAGGGAGAAAGCAGTTTGTGCTACTCTGGAACAGATTTCTGCACCATCACTCGGCAATTAGCTCTTCACCGGACCACAGGTAGAGGTACGGTTCACAGCAGTAGCGGCGAACACGTGCGCACGGCCCACCTTGGAGCATCTGCACTCTGTAAATAGCTCTTCGCTCCCGTCTTCTTGCATCATCAACTAGGTGAACACGTATTTCGAGAGGAATTTCTCAGGTACCAATTATGAAAGGGATGTCGCCACCTCATGCGTGTGGGACCCGAACGGGCACCTGTGTGTGGTTTGGGGAGCTGACGGTTGCATCACTTCGTGGGGCTGTCGGTAGTCTCCTGTTTGGTCTAGGACAGGGGGTGGTGGGCGGTGTCTGCATACATTGTCTGCGTGTCTGTTGCATTATTTTGTGAGTGGGTCTGTGGGCTGCACTATGCGTTATTTGGAGAGTTTACGAGTTGATTTCGTGTCTACACATTTGTGTGATGCATTATTTATAGGGAGTTTGTATATTTGCACTGAAATTATTTCGCTAAGTTAGGAGTTGTTTGTGTGTCTGCAGAGTGTTATTTAGGAGTAGTTTACAGATCTATGGGCTGTGTGGCGTGACCCCAAGCATGACAGAGCGTGTGTTTTGTATCAATGTGATAAATAAACTCCATCCCCAAATAAATTGTTCCAAAATAAATAAAGTACACTCCTTCCTTACTCTCCCCAGCAGCCCAGGGCAGGCTACATCATTTTCACGCCATTTTCCCCCTCCAGACCACCATCTTGGATTACATCACAGGAGGGATGACAGCACCCTCTGGTGGCAGCACTGTGTACTAGGTCAGTTGGACTCTAGATCTCGCTGTGGAGACACTGTCTGCAAAATAAAGACTTATGTCCAGCACAGGCAGATTCCTTTCCCGCCATTTCCCCCACCCCAGACCATCATCTTGGATTAGATCACGGAACGGACGACAACACTCTCTGGTTGTGGTACTGTGTACTAGAGCCGGACCTCATGGCGAACACACTGTTTCCCACCATCTTGGATAACGGTACTCGCGTCATTGTGGCCATCTTGGATTACGTCATGGATGAGAGTGCCCTCTGGTGGCAGTAATGTGTAATAGGCCCAGACCTCGCGGTGAACACATTTTCCCGCCATCTTGGGTAACGGTACTCACGTCATCAGCTGATGTCACAGTGGCGATCTTGGATTATGTTATGGAACGGACGATAGTGCCCTGTGGTGGCAGTACTGTGTACTAGGTCAGCTGGAGGCCAGACCTTGTGGAGAACACACTGGATGGAGCTACTGCCTCAAATTGTTTAAATAAAGTCAGCCTGCAAAATGAAGACTTTCATCCATCCTACCCAGCACAGGATGAGTCCTTTTCCCAACAACTCCTAGGAAGAGGTGGCGGTCAGATGACTTAGGTTAGCGGAGGTAGCCCAAGTGACCTATTTTCCTGCAATTTTCTTAGTTTAGTAGAGATAACCGTGGTGTGATGCATTATCCTGTTGGAATTTGAACTTCCCATTATTTTCTGAGGGAGGGAGGTTAGTGGAGATAGCCCAATTGACCTATCTTCCCGGCAAAATCCACCATCTTGTATGACGTCACGGCCGCCATCTTGGATGACGTCATGAACTGTTGCGAAGTCTACACGCCGCCATCTTGGTTACATCAATGGAGAGTGGGGTGACGCTGGCCTAGCCCCCCTACTGACAGTGACCGCTGCATTGTATATGAGACCAACAGTGTGTTTACACATCGCCGACAATGTATGATCATAATAAAGTCACCGAATTTAGAAAGTGATTCAGCTAGGGAACGCAGTATGGAGCTAGTATTTGCAACTCTCTCATTCCACCGCTCTGTATTTCTTCAGTATTCGTAACGCATTCTGTCTCAATGCCACGTCAGAGGTTCTGTGATATATCGACTGGGTTATAGGTGCTGGTTGATTGAGAATAATCACATACAGTAGGTAGTGTGCTGATTGAGGTCGTAAGAAATGTATACAGGCTTTTCAGATCTCTAGTGCTATGCTTCCTGGTAGAAATGCTGTCTGCGATTTGGAATCTAGAGTTTCCATTCAACCACATACATGCATTGGATCCTATGGAGAATCATATTTCTGGCACTATCATATCTCAAAGCGAGCCACCTTTTTCGAACCTATCTGCTACAGTAAAATTCCAACATGGTTCTAGATACTCCCTGTGCATTTTGCAACTGCTCCTCAGACTCTGCCCTGCCATCCCTGCAGCTTTGCGTATGTGATCGTCCCAATTTACGTAGGAACTGAGCAGAAATCAGAGATAGCTATATCTACCACATTCTGCAACCCATGTAGAAACAGTCTGACTTAGTGCAACAGGACCATGTTTTGATCATTTGGTGGAAATGGGAACATGTTGTTGTAGTTCTGCCAACCGTGTACGATGTGTAAGGTCTGCACCAGACGAAGCCCGTTCATGCAACATGAGGTAGTATAAAGAAAGTACGAACAGCTACGATGGTGTTTCTGATGAGGAAAATTCGGAAGACTCAACATCACACAGGTACCATAATCTGAAGCAGATCTACATCCCTCGGGTCCATTCACGTCGATCACCCCAACATTCAATCATCGTTATTCAGTACAATCCAAAACAGAGAAAAATTATGAACTATAAAAGCCCTGCTAACTTCATCCGATAAAGCACTCAATAAGATTTTTACCGCATCTCTCTCTTCTGATATATCGCAAACAAATACTGTCTGCATGCTGGCATCGAGCACATGCAGCGATTCTATTAAATATACAGGTGTTGATCCACTGCACCGACCAGTTTAAAGTTTCATCACCTGTACTGTAGGAGGATGACTGTATCCCACAGACCATACTGTAAGCTGCAAGAGACGCTCCCTATGATCCTGTTGATCCTGTTTGAAACATTGTTGTTTTAGTTACAACATAAGGAAATTGGAAGGTTTTGGCGGCGTTGTGGAGAGTTTCCAAACTGTTGTCCGAAAGTGATTGCCAACCCCTACATTTAAACTCATCTGTCACAATGACGGAATAGCTGATGGCTCTGCGTTCCGTTTCGACTGATTCCTCACATTGCATGTATCCGATCGATGTTTCGGTGTTATCCATGCCCAGAAATTGTTGTCCCTCCACCAAAACCCTTTCTGTTGTGGACTGTTAAGGCAGCCAGTCCACAGTGAAGTAGCCAAAAGGGCACGCGTCAACTCATGCCGTCTGGCGTTAAGTCTGGAACAGGATTCGTAATGAATGTGATAAAGAAAAGAACGTAGCTACTAGAACACTTAACTTTTATATTGTCCTTTGGTATACAGCATTCTGGATGATACAAGTGAGACTCTATCTTGAGGTACATGCAACGTTACAAATGGTTAATGGCGCCTTGCTAGGTCGTAGCCATTAACTTAGTTGAAGGCTATTCTGACTGTCTCTCGGCAAATGAGAGAAAGGCTTCGTCAGTGTAGTCGCTAGCAACGTCGTCGTACAACTGGGGCGATTGCTAGTCAGTCTCTCGAGACCTGCCTTGTGGTGGCGCTCGGTCTGCGATCCTGACAGTGGCGACACGCGGGTCCGACATGTACTAATGGACCGCGGCCGATTTAAGCTACCACCTAGCAAGTGTGGTGTCTGGCGGTGACACCACACTTTCTTCATCTTAAACAAGAGAAGTCAGTTAATCATTATGCGTTAATCAACAGCATACCAGTGGATGGGTGTGATGGAAAAGACACCATCGATGTACAGTAAAAATAAGCATCACAGTTGATAGTGTGAACAATTTTAGCAATGTTACAGTAATTTCAACGCCGACCAAAGATGCGACAGCATGCTTCCCAACTTCTGTCTCATCGCTAAACCGCCCTTCCTCTACTTTGCGAGTACCATTGCAAATGTAGAGAGATGACTGTGCAGTACGTCCATTCAGTGTTAATTCTCGATCATATACATCATCAAAGCATACCAGACAGCAATCTACAAATTTCTAGCACCTAAAGCATTGTGCGTTATTTCACCATCTTTCTCTGTGTGGATGGGAGTCACAGGGCATTCTCGCATTCTTAGGATAAAGTTAGAGATTGAAAGATCCCTTAGCACTGTCTTTGACCAACCCACCCTGCAGCACCGTTACCGATTTAATCTGCAGCTGACCAGAAGTAGACCACTACATTCCGTGTCTCGTTAATGAGTGGAACGTGCTGAGTCCGTAACTGCTGTTCCTCACGCATCCAGGTGCACAAGATTTGTCAAGATGTGCGCATGTCGAGGATGTTAGCACCTCTTCTCGGTGTATAGGAGTAAATATGAAAGTGTTGCGATGTAATAGCAGACGATTAAGAAGAAAAAGGAACGGGTGGTTTTTGTGCATGATGGAGCTCCAGATGGATGGAGTTCGAAGCATTTTACGTACATCAACTACGTTATCAATTCTAAAGTGTTGTTCTAGTATCTGGGATCAGTACCAGGAAGGTATTGGTAAGAGAGAATATGAACACATGCACTCCTAAGGCTACATGGTTCTGCACTTAAAACAGGCTATAATGTTATCTCACTACAGTTTCCGACCTATTAGTTGGTGGAATGCAACGCTGTTAATATTTCGACGTAAGAAACATATTTCCAGCGCGTGACATACATCATTCCTGCACGTTTCTCTATGATAAACCACGGTAACAAACTGTAAAATGAAAAAACTATTTCCTTAAAGCATCGGTTCTGTGTGATACATGCACAATATAGCTTTCCAGAGATGTATAGCGTCCACTGTTCACATTGGATCACGGTTCAGAAATTATACTATGCTCGCATCAGTCCTATATAAAATGATCGTTAGTAACGGAGGATACCTCTTACAAGGAAACAGATAAACGCATAGCAGCGCCGTTTGACACGTGAAATTACACGTCATGCCGCCACTAACTCTGTAAACAGGACATCTGTCAAGGAAATGTATACACGGGAATTGCAGTGCCCCACAAACACCTGTCGCTAACTTAAAATCACCTTAGTTATGAAACTGAAGCCTCGATTTTATACCCAAGATGCGACAGGGGAATGGAGTACATCGCATAAATTTTCGTTCGCTTAGAGGAATGTGTCGAAACAGGATGGTCAAGTTTCGTCACACATAAGATGGGAGTCCTCTGATGACCGAGAGGTGTAAGTTTAGAGGCAGATGGTTCTCTGTTTTACCAGGAAAGCATCAAAGACACCAGTTAACTCATGTGTATCCCTATTACCTCAATAGACATACAGTAGAATGTTGCCTCGATGAAAAAAAAAATTAGTTTCCCTGGATCCCACTGCTTCCATGTCAACGTTTTCTCGTTTTCTTCTTGTCTCATACTCGTTCCCATGTAAAAGAATTGTTCTGCACCAGTCAGAAGACACGCAAGTACTTCCTCAATTTTCTCACATTTCGGTGTATTTTCCAATTCGTACGTATTTACCAACATTTTTCGTAATTTTGTCGAATTTATGTCACTTCTATCCATGCGATCATGACATCACTTCTCGTATTCTCGTTCCGTGTTCTAAAATCGCTTGTAAATGTACTATAGTTTTCAACACCTAGTGTAAATGAACTATTTTTCTGGTCGAGCGGCATAGTATAGCGCTCTACTCGAATGCATCCAGTCACCTCCGCCCACATATTCTACAGCTGCAGTGCGTTTGCTCTGTTTTCTGTATGTCTGTGTCTGTGCATGTGTCACATAAGGCTCCCAGGACCCATATTAGACTTGAGTTAGCGTTCAAATATGGCTCCAACGTGCGTTATATCCGAAGCGATGTTGGGATATGGATCCACAATATGCCACGTCTGGGATAGGGTTTGAGGGTGCATCCGCCATATATAATGTCTGAAGCTATGTCCAGAGGCGGATCCACCACATGACACGACTGGAATAGGGCTCAAAAGTGGACCAACCACGACTTACGTCCGAAGATGTGTTCTGTGTTCGAAGTTAGGTCCACCAGCGGGAAGTTCTAGTCATGGGGGCCATCTGCGACAGTCATCTACCTACATTCGCAATGGTACTCACAAAGTAGAGGAGACCAGTAGCTGTAGGATACCGAAGATCCCAGCTGTAGGACAGTGCTTCGAATTCTGTTTGCAAAACTGTTCTGATTTTTACGTCTGTGTTTAGACAGTGCTCTCTTTCCAAACAACAAGAACGCTTTTATTATTAACGGTGGATTTGCAAGCATGCACAGACATTACGTAGGCTTTTAGCGGTGAGAACAGGAGCGAAACGTTTTCGTAAACAGGTTCTGCTAGGACAAGAATTTCCGTGCAGACAAGCCGAGAAGTGACAAAAGCTCCTACAACAACAAAAGTGACCATTGACTATTTCTGCGGCACTTTACGATCGCTAGGAAGAATGCATCCTGTGTTATTCTGGGATTTTTCGTAAACAGTTTCTGAAAGCATTGCAAAAGATTTCTATAGCACCTCCAGAGGGCGACTTGTGTGTTATTTACATAGATATGTGACGTCAGTATAACACTGAAAATCTTTTAGCTGTGCCTATCAGGGTGAGTCGCTAGGTAAACATCTCGCTGGAACAACAGGTACAAAGACTATGCATCATCACCCCAAGAACGGTGGTTAGGTAAACATGTGCACATCTGGAGAGTTCTAGGCACTTCAGTACAGAACAGCGCTGCTGCAACAATCGCAGGCTCAAATCCTGCCTCGGGGATGGATGTGTGTGATGTCCTCAGGTTAGTTAGGTTCACGTAGTTCTAAGTCTAGGGGACTGATGACCTCAGATGTTAAGTCCCATAGTGCTCAGAGCCATTTGAACCATTAGAGGCATCTCGCATGTGGAGCAGGCTGGACCGGCATCAACCCCGACACATCTGGTCATCATTCTGGCTTGGATCTCTGTAGGGAACAGATCGCTGGTACATTGCAGTCGAATTTCTTAACGATAGTTCGAAAGCGTTTTTACATGCAATGAGTGTTTGTGCACTGCATTATTTCAGCTTTTTCAGGGTTCTGAATGTGTTTGCAGAGCATTTTATATGCATTATTTTGACAGTTTACGAGTTGTTTGCATGTCTTTATATCAGTGGCTCTGAGCACTATGGGACTCAACATCTTAGGTCATAAGTCCCCTAGAACTTAGAACTACTTAAAACCTAAGGACATCACACACACCCATGCCCGAGGCAGGATTCGAACCTGCGACCGTAGCAGTCCCGCGGTTCCGGACTGCAGCGCCAGAACCGCTAGACCACCGCGGCCGGCTTTATATCAGTGGACTGTATGATTACGGTAATTTACGAGGAGTTTGCATATCTGTAGGCGATTTATTGTGACCCCAAGCATATCAGGGCGAGTATTCTGTTTCGTGCCGTTCCGCCCCAAAAGCACATTTCACGTATCAGCATAATAAATAAATAAACTATGTGAAATCCATCCTTAAATAAATTGTTCCAACTTCCTACTGAAAATAAATAATGTGTACTCATTCCCCTCTCCAGCAGTTGGACACAGACAGAGTCCTTTTCCCGGCATTTTTCCCCAGAGCGCCATCTTGGATTACGTCACAGAATGTGGTCAGTTGGACTCCGTACCTCACAGTGAACACACCGGACGGAACTATTGCCTATGAGAACCAAAATTGCTTAAAAATGCTGCATGCAATGTAAGGTCTTACATACATCCTACCCAGCACCCCAGCACAGAGTGAGTCCTTTTCGCGCCAATTCCAAGGAAGAGATGGTAGTTGGATGACTTAGGTTAGTGGAGGTAGCCCAGTTGACCTATTTCCCCGCCAAAATTTTCCCACCATTTTCTTAGGTTGGTAGAGGTAGCCAAAGTGGCCGTTTTTCACACCATTTTTTCCCCACCAAAATTTACGCGGCATTTTCTTGGGCTCAGGAGGGGACTGGATAGGAGAGGAGAGTGGGTTAGGTTAGTGGAGGTTGACCCGTTTTCCTGCCAAAATTTGAACTCCCCACCATGACGTCATTGCAACATTGCCACATCTGTTGCGACCATCTTGGATCCACCATCTTGAATAAATCTGGCAACAACGCAGAGTGGGGTCACACGAACTTTCTCCTACGACTCATGGTATTCTGAGTGGCCTCTACCTTTGGTTTCCAATGATGAAGATCTGGCTCACAATGCAGTGCTTTGACGATGGTGTGGAACTGTGGGATGACATGACAAACTGGTTGAAGTCTCAGGCAGCCATGTTTCATGAGCTGGGTCGAGAACACATTGAAATGTAGTGCTGCTTTCAAACGAATAAAACCTAATGTACTTTCTGTATAGGACACATATATCAGTCACATTGTGCAGTGTTAGGCTGTGGTATCCCACTGGTAGAACTACCCTGCAATATTTTTTGTTTGCGTAGGTTTCGACTCCCAAGTAGACCACACAGCAATAGGATTTTTGTATTTTTTTATGTTCATCATTCGAGAAGTTCAGAACTCAGATATCAGCCCATCTTTCAGAAATACTCGAAATATGACTTAGCAGTTTTTTTTTGCTTCTTTAATACCCTAAATAAAAGTCAATCTTTCGATAACCATCGTGACTCTGTGGTACTTGCTTACTTGCCACGTAGAAAGCCTGTGTTCCAGTCATAACTGTGTAAGATCTTTTTAAAAAAAGTGCTCATTTCACAGGCATTCTTGTGAAGCGTAAAATACATGAAGATGAAAAAACATAATAATAATTTGTAATGTTTTCTTTCATTTAAACCATCTTTATTAAGACGCCCCAGACAGCGGTGGGAACCAACCTGACAGTCGCCTGTCGTACGGCCCATCAACCGGGAGTGACTGTCTGAGGTGTCATTTCTTTTCATAGCAGGAGCCCTTTGGTTCTCATCCGTGGCACCCTTACGACACAGCGGTACGTCGACGACATTCTACACACCGTTTTATTGGCCTTCATGGCAAGCCATCATGGGTGTACATTTCAGCACGACAATACCCGCCCGCACACGGCGAGAGTTTCTACTGCATGACTTGGTGCTTGACGATCCGTACCCTGGCCAGCAAGATCACCCAACTGAGAACTTGGGAGCATTATGGGCAGCGCCCTCCAACCATCTAACACGCCGACTGGACAGAATGTCGCACGATCTCCCTCAGGAGGACATCCAACAATTCTATGAATCAATGCCGATCCCAATAACTGCTTGCATAATGGCCAGATACGAGCCAACATATTATTGATTTGCTCAGTTTGTGAAACTCTTTCTCTTGAATATAGCATCTAAATCATCCAATTAATCTCAAATTGTAATCATTTGTTTGTCTGTTTGTATACATCAAGTCTACTGATTTCCGTCCCATTCGGATAATCCTGCGTGATGCTTCTTATTTTCGTTCTTTCTTATAGTACATAACGGCTTCTGTCGAGATGCAAACCCCAAGAGATCGTGTTGTGCACTACATACCATACTGCCATGTGCTCGACCCTTACGACGATGATGTTTGCAATCTAGCAACAATCGTTATCTTTGGAGATTCCACACGTGTTGATGCTGTGTGCAGAAACGGGACTCTTCTGAAAGACAACGTGCTGCCCCTCCTGTGCCGGTTGTTGTCTGGGCACGATTGTCGGAACACCGCTCTCTGTTGCCCCGTCAATGGGAAGTCGCAGCTGTCGCCATGCTGACAGCCCGTGATGCTCCAGACAAGGATGTAAAAGCAGCGACTAAAGTTTGTACCGACGTTGGGCCTTCGTGGCCTGTTCAGGCGGAGTTAGTTAGGTATTCGGTCTTCTCGAGATACACACCCATTACGAAGTATTCATTATACGTTACCCTCGTTGCTGAATGTCATAACAAATAGAGCTACTCAGGGCAGGAAGCAATAGCGGGGCACAACGCGATTGTGCTGTTTTCTAGGCTGGAAATGCTGCAAGCCATTGTAGTAACATGTGACTATGTCTCTGAATGGAAGTGAAGGTCCGGCAGCCATTCTGACTTGGTTTGGAATGTTATTTTTAAGTGAACCCTAGTCCCTCATTGTTTCCAATTGTGTTTTTATAGTTTTTGGTGAATTTCAACGCAAGAAAGCAGGTAATTGTTAATTGTACGTCCTTACATGACGTGTAATATTGAAGTGGATGCCACACGCTATACGTTAGTTACACAATACGATAAATGTGTCAGTTATTACACTCCGTAAACTTGAAATGTCTTTTGCGGTGGAACGGCACCAGGCAGAATGGGATAGTGTGCCGTTCTGCGCAGTCATTTTTTGATGCAAGCAGATTCCGAGTATATATTTCTTTTTTCCCCTTGCGTTTCCAGGTGGCGTAAGCTGATAGACACTGATAGACGCCAATGGAATACTGCATCAAAGGAAATGGCAGTTTCAGCTGATTTATATTCTAAAGTGGGAGTATTAACAGCGCCTAAGGAGTTTAATGTGCCAAAATCAAGTTGGAAAGATACATCCGCAAAGCTAAGGATAATCCCAACTACACAGCTGAGGAACCAGATGGGAAGTTTAAAAATGTGTATGATGCAGAACAAAAATACGATCTGGTAGCATACCTGAAGCCAATGGCGAGTGGACTCGTTAGTCTAATGATGAAACAACACATCGTCAGACCATTAGCCTCTCAACTAGCAGAAAGAGATACACTGACGAAAAAAAATCGCACCACCAAGAAAGAGTTGTGCGATATGTAAGAAAGTTGATAGGCGTGTTTCTACATCTGAAAGGAGTGATGTCTATTCAAATTTCGCCCCAGTCGCGTAAGAGTGGCGCTATACCTGGATCAGAATAACAAAGTGATTGACAGCGAAGCACAGTTGAGCGTGGAAGGGGACGATGTTGTCGTTTTGCTTGTAGCTGCGCGTGTATTGTGGCTGTAGCAGTAGCAGCTTTGCGACTTCTTATTGGACTACCTTCTCACGCTGCCTCTTAATGTGCAGTGTTGAGTTCGCTTAACAGGATCGTTATATCCTTGTGGCTTAATAAACGCACTCCCATGTATAAAATGATACCGTATTCCTATTTATTAAGTATATCACAACAAAAGCAACAGGAAGAGCACTGTTCATCAATAATCAGAATGAATCACATGTAGTCGTCCTGTTGTTGTTGTGGTCTTCAGTCCTGAGACTGGTTTGATGCAGCTCTCCATGCTACTCTATCCTGTGCAAGCTTCTTCATCTCCCAGTACATACTGCAGCCTACATCCTTCTGAATCTGCTTAGTGTATTCATCCCTTGGTCTCCCTCAACGATTTTTACCCTCCACGCTGCCCTCCAATACTAAATTGGTGATCCCTTGATGCCTCAGAACAGCCTACCAACCGATCCCTTCTTCTAGTCAAGTTGTGCCACAAACTCCTCTTCTCCCCAATTCTAATCAATACCTCATTAGTTATGTGATCCACCCATCTAATCTTAAGCGTTCTTCTGTAGCATCACATTTCAAAAGCTTATATTCTCTTCTTGTCTAATCTATTTATCGTCCATGTTTCACTTCCATACATGGCTACACTCGATACAAATACTTTCAGGAACGACTTCCTGACATTTAAATCAATACTCGATGTTAACAAATTTCTCTTCTTCAGAAACGCTTTCCTTGCCATTTCCAGTCTACATTTTATATCCTCTCTACTTCGACCATCATCAGTTATTTTGCTCCCCAAATAGCAAAACTCCCTTACTACTTTAAGTGTCTCATTTCCTAATCTAATTCCCTCAGCATCACCCGACTCAATTCGACTACATTCCATTATCTTCGTTTTGCTTTGGATGATGTTCATCTTATACCCTCCTTTCAAGACACTGTCCATTCCGTTCAACTGCTCTTCCAAGTCCTTTGCTGTCTCTGACAGAATTACAATGTCATCGGTGAACCTCAAAGTTTTTATATCTTCTCCATGGATTTTAATACCTACTCCGAATTTTTCTTTTGTTTCCTTTACTGCTTGCTCAATATACAGATTAAATAACATCGGGGATAGGCTACAACCCTGTCTCACTCCCTTCCCAACCACTGCTTCCCTTTCGTGCCCCTCGACTCTTATAACTGCCATCTGCTTTCGTACAAATTGTAAACAGCCTTACGCTCCCTGTATTTTACCCCTGCCACCTTCAGAATTTGAAAGAGAGTATTCCAGTCAACATTGTCAAAAACTTTCTTTAAGTCTACAAATTCTAGAAACGTAGGTTTGTCTTTCCTTAATCTTTCTTCTAAGATAAGTCGTAGGGTCAGTATTGCCTCACGTGTTCCAACATTTCTACGGAATCCAAACTGATCTTCCCCGAGGTCGGTTTCTACCAGTTTTTCCATTCGTCTGTAAAGAATTCGCGTTAGTATTCTGCAGCTGTGACTTATTAAACTGATAGATCGGTAATTTTCACATCTGTCAACACCTGCTTTCTTTGGGATTGGAATTATTATATTCTTCTTGAAGTCTGAGGGAATTTCGCCTGTCTCATACATCTTGCTCACCAGATGGTAGAGTCTTGTCAGGACTGGCAGTCGTCCTATTCGATACGTAATGGGTGTTAAAATGGATCTGAATCGTTCATGTAAATACGGGCTAAATGCCACTTAGCTCAGGCTCACTTTCTTCCTCGACACTTTCGTCATCTGAGCTCTTGTCCATAGATGAGCCACAGGAATTTCCCAAGGATATAAATATGTTTTCTACACTTCACTTTTCCACGCTTCTTTAACAACCGTTTCTGTATGGCGTACAACATTTCTCCACTTCTATGGCGTTATTTGTGCCACGTTTCCTCTTACAGTCTGCCACAGTGAATCTTCTGTTATTGTTGCCACATAATTTTTAATTTGTGCCCAAATCATTTCGATGGCGTTAAAGTGACAGTTGTATGGTGGAAGCCTAAGAACCCTGTGGCCATGTTCTTTAGCTACATCGTCCACAACATACTGTTGACACATATTTTTCTTCACTGTTTCCATGAATTCTGCTTACATAAATCGTCCCGAATTTTCACGTTCTGACTTTTCAACCATGTTGGCCTTTTTCGTTGCCATAGTTGGAGCTTTATCTTTAATGGCATGGGACGTTATCCATTACAATGACAGACGACCGATTTAAGTTTCCCAGTAGTTGCCCCGTAAACCACTTCAGAAAACTATCGTGGCTCGTTTCCTCGTGGAAGTCGTGTGTTTTCCTCGATTTGTAATAGAGGAGACAGTTAGGTACGAAACCAGATGCAGTTCCAGCATGCAAGAGAATAATTTCTGCGCCATTTTCCACTGGAGTAGCAGAACTTCCACATATACTATCATCTGTCCAGTTTTTTTCTGACAGAATGACGCTTTTCCAGGTTTGTCGAGTCACACAATATCTTCAAACGGCTCTTTAACTATTGTCTTAAAAATCGGCAACGCCACGCTACGATGTCGCCTCTCTCCATTGTACTTTTCCGTCCAGTAATTTTTTTACAGCGAAAACCGAGGGCTCTGACAACCGTTAGCAAAAGACACCGTTAGCAAAGACGTTTTGCTAACACTGTATAACTCGGCTTCGCGATGAGTAACGCACAGTTTTGTAATAGTTGGATGCTCTTTTCTCCCGTAATATCCATATATGTCGCGACGAACACCGCATCTTCTTGAAAAGAGTCCAAGTTTCTTACACGTGGTTCTGTCCTTCTCTTCTTTCCGGGTGTCCGCAGTTTGGTGAACCAGGCTCTTCCCCTTCTGCACAGTATTTCTCCTTACGAATTCTGACGACAGTATTTTTGCGTATCCTCAAGGCGTCTCCAGTTCTTTCGATTACCTTCGTTAGAGACTTTGCACCATTGTCCCTCTCTTTCTCGAAGTATTTTCGCATCGAACACACGAACTCACGTGTCTGACCACGCAAAACATGAATAGATCGCTGATCTTTCCGTTTAGCAGCTACACTTTATTGCACATTTGCACTACACGCTTCAGACATTCTGTAGCACTTGCCCCGCAGAGAAACAAAGCACACACCGAAACGAACCACAACTATTTACGCCTCGAGCGTCGTCTACAATTGGCTACAGTAGTCGGTAGCTGCAGTAGCAGAGAGATATGACGATTGAAAATGAAATGGTCGTATGGCATTGTTGCCCGGGAGGGCCCCCATTCGGGGGAGTTCGGCCGCCGTATTGCAAGTCCTTTTAAGTTGACGCCACTTCGGCCACTTGCGAGTCAATGATGATTGACACACAACACGCAGTCCCCTGCCGGGAATCGAACCCGGGCCCCCTACGCGGTAGGCGGTAACGCTACCGCTACGCTACGGAGGCGGACATGACAACTATTGACGGCACAAGAGGCGCGGCCGACCGCATTCTGTGATTGGCCTTTGCTGTGGTAGCAGCCCTGTGAGCGGCTAGACGGCAACCACTTTGTTATTCTGATCCGGGTATGGTAGCGAGAGTACGAGAATGCAAATAAGGTTTGCTTTAAATGCACGCCGTAAAGGCCGTCATCATCAGTTACCTTTGAGTTTGGACGTCGTGAATTGTTGTTAATCAAGAATGCCTTTTAGGCGACAAAGACGGCATTGTAAATACCTCACTGAGTTGGAACGAGATCATGTGATAGAATTACGAGAGGCTGGATCTTCCTTCGGCGATATTGCACAAAGACTTGGCAGGAATGTAGCCACTGTGCATGATTGCTGGCAACGGTGATCACCAGAATGGAGGACTTCGAGGATATGGCACTGAGGACTTCAGCTTTGCAACCAACGTGCTTCTGGAGATATGTGGATGATACCCTTTTCGTTTAGCCCCATGGACGTGATGCACTTAATAGATTTTTGGACCACTTCAACTGTCTTCATCCCCGCATCAAATTTACTATGGAGGTTGAAAAAATGGGATGCTTCCATTTTTAGAAGTTATGGTTTAGAAAAAAGCAGATGGTACTTTGTGACACAGTGTTCACCGAAAGCCGACGCACACAGATCGGTATCTGCATCCTAAGAGTTGTCATCAACCACACCAACGCAGTGGCGTCCTTGAGAGTTTGGTACGGAGAGCATATGCCATTTCCTACGCAGACAGCTTAACCAAAGAACTTGCGCGTTTGATGGCTGTTTTTAAGGAAAATGGATACTCCGAGAAGCAGATTCGTCGGGCTATGGAGTTTGGACCATCTCCGGAGGTATATGAAGAGGAACATAGATCGGCGGCCTTTCTTCCTTATGCTGGAAACTTATCGTTTAAGATTGGACGAATTTTAAGGAATTTTAACATTAAGAGTGTGTTCCGTCCAGCTTCTAACATTAGGACACCGCTCGGCTCTGTGAAGGATGGTCTGGGGCTTAGGAAACCCGGCGTGTACAAAATTCCGTGTCAATATGGGAAAGCTTATATTGGCCGTTCGATTCGCACAGTGCATGACAGGTGTGTGGAGCATCGCCGTCATACGAGGCTACAACAGCCGGAAAAATCGGCAGTAGGAGAACACTGCTTAAATGAGGGACACAGTATGAAATTTGATGAAACTGTGGTAGTTGCCAACATTTCCGGTTTTTGGAACAGTGTCTATAAAGAGGCGATTGAAATTAGGTTGGCGGATAATTTAATCAACAGAGACAATGGGTTTCCTGTATTGTCTCGCATGAAAATTGAACGTTCTTCGGTGCGGCCCTGAGTGCGATGTATCGCTGCCAGCAGTGTTCCACTAAGGTCGGCGCCACGTCTTTGTCTTGGAGGGCAGCAACCGTGATGGGCGGCGCATGCGCCGTGTACTGAACGGTGGCCTATATAGGACGTCGATTTGCAGTCTGGCGTCAGTTCTCAGCGGGAATCATCAGCAGAAGCAGCATTTTCCTGAAGATGGCGACCAGTTGGATGGCCGAAATATCGAGTTAAGTTGATTTTAGAATCCGGCAGCAAACCCGAAGAGACTTATTACTCCGGGAAAGCCTACGTAATCACACCAGAATGTCCAGTCATAAGAAGACCCGGCTCCGGACGGTCACGTGGCACTACCGAAAGAGAAGTCCATCGTGTTCGACGAATGGCTCTGCCGCGTCGTACAGCGTCTGCATCAGCAGTAGTTGGCGCCACAGTGACACAACGAACTGTTACAAATCAGTTATTTCAGCTACAAGACATAGATCCGGCAGCTTGCTTTCCAGTGACCCCAAACCACCGCTATTTGCGACTTCAATAGTGCCGAGAGAGAGCTCATCGGAGGGCAAGGTGGCCAGGGGTGGCCATGTGTTGGTTAGAAGGAGGCCAGGGCAATTGAGGATCTGCACGCGACCTATCCGCATGCTAGACGCGCTGCATGGAGTTAAGAACTGGGGTATGATTTCGTATGACAGCACGAGCACTCTCGTGGTTACCCCACGCACCCTAAGTCTTACGTCAATCTGGAGGTCGATCTGTTGTGCTGCCATTCATGAGCAGCATTCCTGGGTGTAGCTCAACATGCTCTCCAGAGTGTCGACATGTTGCCTTGGCCAGCTCGATCACCAAATCTGTTTCCAATTGAGCACAAATGGGACACCAACGGACGACAAGTCCAGCGTCATCCACAACCAGCATTAACCGACTGTGTATTGACCGATCAAGTGCAACAGCCATGGAACTCCATCCCTCAAACTGTCTTCCGGCACCAGTGCAACACAATGCATGCACCGAGCGAGGTGGCGCAGTGGTTAGACACTGGACTCGCATTCGGGAGGACGACGGTTCAATCCCGCGTCCGGCCATCCTGATTTAGGTTTTCCGTGATTTCCCTAAATCGCTCCAGGCAAATGCCGGGATGGTTCCTTTCAAAGGGCACGGCCGACTTCCTTCCCCATCCTTCCCTAATCCGATGAGACCGATGACCTCGCTGTCTGGTCTCCTTCCCCAAACCAACCAACCAACCAACCAACCAACAATGCATGCACTTCTGCATGCTTGCGTACAACATTCTGGTGCTTATTAATGTACCAACATCTCACATTTGCAGTGGCTTATCTTGCGCTGACGTTAACCTGTGATCTTGTAACGTTAATCACTTAAATATGTTACATAAACACGTACTCCCGAAATTGTATTACGCTAAATTAATTATTCTTTGATGTTGCGTTTCTCTACCGTCGGTGTAGCTTGTTGTTGTTGTTGTTGTTGTTGGTGGTGGTGGTGGTGGTGGTGGTGGTGGTGGTGGTGGTGGTGGCCGAGCGGTTCTAGGCGCTTCAGTCTGGAACCGCGCGACCGCTACGATCGCAGGTTCGAATCCTGCTTCGGGCATGGATGTGTGTGATGTCCTTAGGTTAGTTAGGTTTAAGTAGTTCTAGGGGACTGATGACCTCAGATGTTAAGTCCCATAGTGCTCAGAGCCGTTGTTGTTGTTGTGGTTTGATGCAGCTCCCCATGCTACTCTATCCTGTGCAAGCTTCTTCATCTCCCAGTACCTACTGTAACCTACATTCTTCTGAATCTGTTTAGTGTATTCATCTCTTGGCCTCTGTCTACCGTTTTTACCCTCCACACTGCTCTCCAATACTAAATTGATGATCCCTTGATGCCTCAATACATGTCCTACCAATCGATCCCTTCTTCTAGTCAAGTTGTGCCATAAACTTCTCTTCTCCCCAATCCTATTCAGTACTTCCTCATTAGTTATGTGATCTACCCATCTAATCTTCAGCATTCTTCTGTAGCACCACATTTCAAAATCTATCCTCTTCTTGTCTAAACTATTTATCGTCCATGTTTCAGTTCCATACTTGGCTACACTCCGTACAAATACTTTCAGAAACGACTTCCTGACACTTAAATCTATACTCTATGATAACAAATTTCTCTGCTTCAGAAACGTTTTCCTTGCCATTGCTAGTCTACATTTTATATCCTCTCTATTTCGACCATCATCAGTTATTTTGCTCCCCAAATAGCAAAACTCATCTACCACTTTAAGTGGCTGGGGTTCCTCTGCGACCTATTGTCACCAATATTGGTGCGGCAACTTACCCTGCTGCGAAATACCTGAAGAAGATGTTGACACCACATGTGGGTAAATGTGCACATCACATCCGGAACTCAGAGGATTTCCTGCAACGGTTGAGCCAGCAATACATCACAGACATAGACATTATGGTTAGTTTCGATGTGGTGTCTTTCTTCACACGGGTACCACCTAAGGAGTCACTGGAGCTTATTGGAGAGAAGTTCGATGGGGCTCTCCTTGACCTATTCAGGCATGTACTGACCTCGACATACTTCCTATATGAGGGTCAATTTTACGAACAAACAGAATGGGTGGCGATGGGCAGTCCTCTATCACCGGTGGTGGCCAACCTATTTATGGAAAGGTTTGAAGAGCAGGCATTCTCTTCAGCCACATATCAACCCAAGTGCTTTTTTAGGTATGTGGATGATACCTTTGTCATCTGGCCCCATGGTAGGGAGAAGTTAGATGAATTCCTGCTACATCTGAACTCTTGCCATCCGAACATTCAGTTCACAATGGAAATGGAGAAGGATGGACTACTTCCATTCTTGGATGTTACAGTGAAGATAAAGGCAGATGGTACATTTGGACACAGTGTGTACCGTAAACCTACGCACACTGACTTTTACCTACAAGCAAGCAGATGCAGCCATCCGGCACAGAAGAATGGAGTGCTCAAAACACTAGTTCACAGAGCACAAACTCTGTCAGATCCTGATAGTTTGGCCACAGAAATAGAACACTTACGATCAGTGTTCAGCAGGAATGGGTACTCCTTTAGAGATATCCAGAAGGCACTTCAACCTGCCAATCAGCCAAAGGATCCAGAAGAAGAACCAGAAGAGGCAAAGAAGATGGCATACCTGCCATACGCCAGACCTATCTCTGCCAAAATCAGCAGGATTCTCCAGAAATATATCAAGAGCATATTTTGCCCACCCACCAAAATTGGAGCTATGCTGGGGAATGTAAAAGATGACCTGGGGCTACATAAGCCAGGTATTTACAACATACCATGCCAGCGTGGGATGTCATGCATTGGCTGGACCACCAAAACTGTGGACATCAGGTGTAAAGAACACCAGAGACATACCAGTCTCAGACAGGCAACTAAATCAGCCACAGCAGAGCATTGTCTGGAACTTGGTCATTCAATGGATTACAATAACACCAAGATTGCGACACAGACCTAAAGATTTTGGGACAGTGTCATTAAAGAAGCCATTGAGATTAAGGTCACAGACAATCTAATCAACCGTGACTTGGGATACCAAATCAGCACTGCCTGGAATCCAGCGCTTGAGCTTGTGAAAACTCAACGCAGGACATTCTGGGATTCTACAATAAATAGAAGTGGAGACCGAGAGAACAGCCGTGAGACAAGGTGTCGGACATTCGAGACCAGATTTGACACAACCCAGATCGTGAACTCGACTTCAGGAGACGGCCAGGCCGGGCGCGGACGGCGGTCGGAACACTAGCGACCAGAGAGGGCCAATGTAGCCACGTATGGCGAGCGCGGACCGCAGACCGAACACACGACGCGGCGCGGACCGATTATGGAGCGCCCAGCACGAAACAGAAGTGGAAATCATAGTAACAGCCATGAGACAAACAACATCTCAGATCGGGTCTGACACACCTCAGATGACAACCACAACCGTTGAGGACGGCCAAAACGGGCGCGGATGGCAGTCGGAACATCCGCGACTGAAGCCGAGTCTGGTGGGCGCGGACCGATTAGGGAACGCCCAGCTCCTTCCAGGCATTAAAAAAAAAAACCTAAGAACGTACTGCGCGCGGGTGGCAAATTGTCGTGCTGCTGTTCTAACGGCAAGAAAAGCAAATTGTCAAACCCTAGCGCGCAGTATGGTAAAAATGAGCAGCGTGGGACGAGATGTCGCGAGAGGCGGCAACTCGACGACAGAAGACGTTGTTTCCCCCGCTTCCGCCCTGTGCATCAAGCGCAGGGAGGTCGAGTGGGTGGAAATCTATGATAAGATGGGGCAGAGCTGCGACAAGGAGGTTGTCGTTGAGTCCGTCGACTCCGACGCCACCATCAAGCTCCAGGCCGCAAACTGGGACGACTACAGGGCCCTGAAGGCCCTTGTGGCCGCTCACACAGTGGACGCCCCGGAAGGAGGAGCGATGGGTCAGAAGACTCGTCGCAAAGAAGTCACCAAGGCGCTCCTGAGGGGACTGCCTTGGATTCTCACGGAGCGAGCAATGAAGGAAGGACTGCACCGCCAAGGTTTTGTTGAGGCAACCGTCAGGTTGCACAACAAAACCAATAAGAGGAAACCGCCGCTGTTTATTGTCGCCACACCAGCGGCAGACAACGGCGGGGACATCCTCGAAATCCGGAAGCTCTTGGGCTTTCACGTGCAGCCGGAGACTCCCCCCCCCCCCCCCCACACACACACCTGAACACGAAGCCACAGTGCTTCAAGTGCCAGGAGGAAGGGAATGTGGCAAAGCACTGCCGCAACGCCGCCAGGTGCGTCAAGTGCGGACGTCACCATGACACCCGCACCTGTACCAGCACCAAAGCCGTCCAACTGACGTGTGCCCGCTGCGGCGGTGAGCACGTTGCTAACTGGCGCGGAGGCCAGGCCTTCAACGGCCGAAATCCCGCCACTGCACAGGAGACGGCAAAGTTCTGCAGCCGCCGTGAGCAACGGGGGGACAGAGGCAACAGCGAGAGGAGGAGGCAACGCCGCGGGAACAACGGCGGCACCCGGAGGAGAATCGACGACGGCCACCGCTCACGTGCGGCCGCCTTCCCCCGCCACCTGTGGCAAGGGCGGTGGAGGGGGGCGGCGGCGCGACGCAGCGTGTGGGAAGACGGCGACGACAGCTGGTCCCGACTTCGACTCGGCCCTCCAGGAGGCGGAAACAAGATTCCGCATGGTTCTCCATGCGGAGATGGAGGCCGCCTGCCTCACTCTCCGTGAATCCCTCCGCCGCAATACAAACAAGGAGACGCAGGCGGTGCAGACGTATGAGCAGCACAAGGGCGACGTGCCGGCACCACACCCCAGTCGTGAACAAGCCACACAAACGGCCTGGCCGATGAAGATGACCATCAGTCGAGCCACACAAGCCTCGTCAGAAGTCAAAGGAGCACCGGCAGCACAAAAGGACACAAGCGTCCAGACCGAGGAGTTCGTAAATCACTGTGACTACCTTGTAGACAACGAGATCCTGGACGTCACCAACCCGTACTTGGCCGACCGCAATGAACACAAAACGAGCTTCCTGCAAAGCAGGGAGCTCATAAGAAGACATGCGGAAGCGCGAGAGGAAAAATACAGATGAGAGCAAGAGATGGAGCGCGACAGACGACGCGAAGCCGCCCTTGCCCGCCGTGAACGCCAGCGCCAACGCTGGCAACACGGCAAATAAAGAGAAGGCAAGCCATAACAAGCAGTTCTGGCCGGGTTTTGCAGGTTTTCCTTGGCCGCTAAGGTAAATACCGGAACTGTCCCCAACAAACTCCTGCAAATAAATTCGCAATTGGGAGAAACCCCCCCCCCTCTTTTCCTTGCACCCCAGCGAGACAAATAAAGAGTGCCAAAACAGAAAAACTTTACCCCATGGCTGAAAAGAGCTAAACACACGCTCTGCAACAGCCCGCCCTTCTCCATCTGGAAAAAAGACCTAAGGACCAGTCTCAGGTAGCACCTGAAGAAGACAGCGAAGCACGCTGCTGAAATATCGTGCGAGAACGACGCGAACATCCGGCTGGATTCCCGAATATCCAAGATATCAACAGCGGTCCTGTCACGCTTCCCTGGGCCACGCTCTTTTTTTTAGTAGCACCAGTTGATATAATGTAAACGTTATGAGTAAATACCACTGTTTGTTCCTTTCATTATTACAGATTCAAAAGAGTTCTCCTTACGAATGCTTTCATTGGTTCTACCTCCCCACACAGATGAAAACAAATTAAAAGACACAAAGTTCTTTTTGCAGAATGCGAACATTCACAGAGAAATTCCGTAATCTACAAGTTACATAAAGTCTCCAATCAAGAAAACAATGATCACAATAGCATGCTCAGAGAGCCGTAAAACCAACGAATATATAAAAAAAGGGGCACACAACGCTGACAGTAATAGATAGAATATATCCTTCATAACCAGAACTGTCATATATTATTTAATAAGAAAAAGAACGAAAAGTAAAATCTACTCATAATGTTTACAAATTAGCCGATGTCCTTGGAGAGAAACTATAATAATAGGATGTTCACAAAACTGAGTACAGAGCAGATTTTCTATGCCGCCCTTAGCAGGCGGAACAGTGCCAATTAATGCAAGACCTGATGGTTTCATACTAACCTCTACGCTATCAGAATATTGATATGAGGATTATTGACAAGTAATTCTTGTAGCAGGCTTAAGTTATGTGATAATTAGCAGAACAGTATAGCACTCATTCTATTGAAGAAGTCAGTGACAGCAAGTCCTTTAGCAAAAAGCTTGGCGTTTGAAGCTTGGAGTGGCGTTTGTTTACAATGCCCATTAACAACATTTGGGAATACGAATTTAGCAGTACTGGTTGGCAAATTTTGCTGGAATGTGTGAAGACTGTATATGTGCTGCTGATTCATGATACTAAACAACCACAAGCGTCAGATGAGCTAAGTGATAACGTTCATGCGAGAATGAAAATATAGGCACCCATTGGAATTAGTGCTTGCAGTATTCCTACAGCCAACTTTTGAAAACCGTCGCACGAAGATTAAATTGTCACAGTTCGTCACATTTGCCACTTAGCTGGTATTCTGACGTGGGTCATCGTACATTAAACCTTCTAAACGTTCTTCACTGAAGCCCTTATATCTTCCTGGATATGGAAAACCACTCACGTCACAATGATTCTCCTTGAAATGAGAAAACCATTTTCTGGCGTGATTTCCGCAATGAAGACTTGCTCCAGTTAAGACTCAAATGCTCAGCTCTGTTAAACCCAAACCGAACAATATATAGGGTGAGACAGGAGATTTTCCACATTCTCGCGCTCTCTTCGCACAAACTATAAGCCCCAGAGAAAAATGAAAAGAACATTTTTTGTAGGAAATTGAATGAAGTTTAATGTTATATTTGAACACATTTTCGCTGGAGGGTGCGGTTTTCGAGTTATTCAAGAAATAGTACAAAAGTGACATTAAATGTTTTCTATCTCAGAAACCATTCGGCATAGGGCATATTTTCATATGACTTTTTGTTTACAGTAACTAAACTATTACGCCTCTAAGCATGTATCTTTCCTTAGACTTTTTTCTCCTTTAAACGCACTACGAAGGAATTATCTGAATGCGACAGAAATTGGTAGATGTGATGTACATGTGCAGACAAACTAATGATTACAATTTCAGGAAAATTGGATGATTTATTCAAGAGAAAGAGGTCCACAAATTGAGGAAGTGAGTAATGCGTTGGTCTACATCTGGCCCTTATGCAAGCCGTTATTCGGCTTGGAATTGATTTACAGATTTGCTCGATGACCTCCTGAGGGATGTCGTGCCAAATTCTGTCCAGCTGGAGCGTTAGATCGTAAAAATTCCGAGATGGTTTGGTGGTCCTGCTCATAATGCTCCAAGCGTTTTCAACTGGGGAGAGATCTGGCTACGTTTTCTGGCCAACGTATGGTTTGGAAAACCAGGAGAAACGCTTGCCGTGTGCATTTTGGCATTACCCTGCCGAAATGTAAGCCCAGGATGGCTTGCAATGAGGGCAACAAAATAGGCTTAGAATATCATCGCTGTACCGATGTGCTGTAAATGTGGCCCTGGTGACAACCAAAGGTATTGTGCTATGAAATGAAATGGCAACTCAGACCATCATTCATGGTTGTCAGGCCTTACCGCAGGTGACAGTCAGGTTGCTACCATCCCACTGCCTGGGGCATCCCCAGACAGGTCTTTGACCTGGATTCTCATTGGCTGGAGTAGAACTGCTTTCAGTGATGAGTCCCCTCTTTTTTTTGTCTGTGCATCTACATCACGCCCACCTATTTCCGTCCCATTTGGATAATTCCTTCATGGTACATCATTCTTTTCTTAGGGTTTATAAAACTTAAACAACACTCGTAACTTTCAAATATACAAAACCCAATACCTACCAGCAACAGAAAACTAGAACTTTAAAAAAAAACTGACATTTGATAAATAAACTCATGGCCAACTAAGCATCAAAACGCCAAACAAAAACACTATGTTTCCAGAATGAGATTTTCACTCTGCAGCGGAGTGTGCGCTGATATGAAACTTCCTGGCAGATTAAAACTGTGTGCTCGACTGAGACTCGAACTCGGGACCTTTGCCTTTCGCGGGCAAGTGATCTACCAACTGAGCTACCGGAGCACGACTCACGCCCCGTCCTCACAGCTTTACTTCAGCCAGTACCTCGTCTCCTACCTTCCAAACTTCACACAAGCTCTCCTGAGAACCTTGCAGAACTAGCACTCCTGAAAGAAAGAATATTGCGGAGACATGGCTTAGCCACAACCTTGGGGATGTTTCCAGCATGAGATTTTCACTCTGCAGCGGAGTGTGCGCTGATACGAAACTTCCTGGCAGATAAAAACTATGTGCCGGACCGAGACTCGAACTCGGGACCTTTGCCTTTTGTGGGCAAGTGCTCTACCAACTGAGCTACCCGAGCACGACTCACACCCCAGGAGAGCTTCTGTAAAGTTTGGAAGGTAGGAGACGAGGTACTGGCAGAAGTAAAGCTGTGAGGACGGGGCGTGAGTCGTGCTCGGGTAGCTCAGTTGGTAGAGCACTTGTCCGCGAAAGGCAAAGGTCCCGAGTTCGAGTCTCAGTCCGGCACACAGTTTTAATCTGCCAGGAAGTTTCAAAAACACTATTTACTTATACATCAAACTGATATTTTCAGTTAAATTTTAAACATATGGGCAGATTACATTCTTCAATGTTCCTCATGTGTATGCTGCATGAGGAACGTCCAATCCCACTTTTTTTTTTTTTTTTGTTTTGCTTGGTTCAGATGGCTCTGTGGGACTTAACTGCTGAGGTCATCAGTCCACTAGAACTTAGAACTACTTAAACCTAAGGACATCACTCATATCCATGCCCGAGGCAGGATTCAAACCTGCGACCGTAGTGGTCGCGCGGTTCCAGACTGAGGAACGTCCAAACTGCTGTAGTTCCATCACGGTGTTAATTCGCTTTATCAAAGATATTTCGTGCAGAAACTCACTCTAGAACAATGAATAATGTTATGCTTGCCAAAGCGATGACCTCAGATCACTGGCACAGGGCTCGATGCGTCACCGTCACGTGGGCAGATACATGCTGGCGCCAGGGGGCCGGCACTGGTGTCCGGAGTCTGCTGGGTCAACGGGAAACTCTCTTGATGAAGGTGTTCTCAAACAACCACGAGCTTTGGTGCGAAAATGTTTTTGAAAGCTTTTGCTTTCATTGAAGAATCAGAAACTGAAATAAATTACCTTTGCACTTCTGTCACACTGATATTTTTAGCAACAGCATTGAAGGAGGAGTGGCTTCGAACCATCAGCATCATCTGCAGGGTCACAAGATAGAACCAGATAAATCAGTTTTTATGAAACACAAGAAAAAATGGTTTTAATGTTTGGTCTGTGATTATGTCAATATTTCTGGTAACTATAATTAAAGTGTGGCAACACACAGAGGTCCTGTGTGGGTTGTAATTATCGTACAGAAGGAAAACTTCGTAAATATGCTAATGCCTTGATGCAGAAACGTTGTTATAAACCTAAAAAGGACTATGTATGCAGTGTTCAGAAACAAAGAGAAGCCCGTGAACATGGGTTTACAGGTGGATCAAACAAGTCTAGAGGAACTAGACTCTACCATATTCTTAGGTATTACTGCGAATATTAATTCCATCTGCAAGAAACTCAGCTCCATCATATTTATAATGCAGCAAGCACAGTATGCAGAGAAACAGCTTCTGTGCACAGTATATCATGGACTCTTTGAACTATACCTGCAGTTTAGAGTGGTAATGTGGGGAAACTCAAACATTCAAGAAATAAAAAATGTGTTCACATAAAAAAAAAACACTCAGAATCATATTAAGAAGAAGGACTTCTGAAACATGCAGAAACTACTTCAAACGACTAGGGATCTTAACTTTTTCCTTCTTATACATATATAAAACTATACTATATGTCCCATAAGATAGTTCAGAGTGGACTACAAATGCTAGTGTAGACACCCACAACAAACGGAGGAAGAACAACATATGAAGCACACCCCACCAACTGACAATGTTTGAAGAAGGACCCCAGTACTCAGGTATCAAATTACAAAGAAGTCTGCCTAAAAAACTGCGTGACAACGTACATGGCACTAAATTTTCAAAGAACGTCAAAGACTATCTGGTGGAAAAGGAATTTTATAGTGTTGATGATTACTGCTCACATTAAATTTGTAAATGTTATTAATTATAATCAATGATCTTAGAATAGTTAGGAAATACTTAATGATGGAGGTTTTTGTACGTTTGACATGTCCTATATTACATGTACGTTCACTATACACCAAGTAATCCTACAGGATCAAATAAAATTCAATTCAGTTCAGTACAATTCAATTTACGCTGGAAAAAAGTTAGTTATAACTTTGGCCACCAGGTGCAAATCTGGTGCTGTACAGCATCTCATTGAAGCCTCCAGTGCGCATACTGAACAAATTTCGTAAGTGGTGGTTAATAATAAAATCAACACAATGCCTTTCTCACTTGTATTACCTTTTCTGCCCACACCCTGTTCCTAACCAGAAACATAAGGAAACATTTGTATAAGTCTTTCTTGTATTGACAGCGCCAGATTTGCACCTGATGGCCATTTTTCTCCGAAGTAAGCCGGTTTTGCATTAATGCTTTAGAGTATCTAAATAACAACCCGTGGTCTAGGGGCAGCGTCTTTGATTCACAATCAAAACTTCTTCAGTCCAGGGTTCCTCATTCTGTCAATGGCCTTTTCAAAGAGGGCGGAGGCGTGGGCAGAAGTTCAGGGCACTCTCTTGACCTAGGAGTGGGAAACTGCCCCTAAAGGCGGAACAATCAGCAATGATCAACGGCATGAGGATGCAGAAAGCAATGGAAACCACTGCATTAAAGACACATAAAGTGTATCCACAGGACATGTGGCCTGTAATTGAAGAAGTGTCATGATGATCTCTCCATTGGCAAAAGATCCCGGAATAGTCCCCATTCGGGCCTCCAGGAAGGAACTGCCAAGGGGGAGGTTACCATGAGAAAAATATTGAATAACCAACGAAAGGACAACATTATACGAGTTGGGGTGTGGAATGTCAGAAGCTTGAACGTAGTAGGAAAGAAAATCTGCAAAGGGAAATGCAATGGCTCAGTCTAGATATAGTAGAGGTCAGTGAAGTGAAGTGGAAATAAGACAAGCATTTATGATCAGATGAGTATAGAGTCATATCAACAGCAGCAGAAAATAATATAGCGGGAGTAGGATTCTTTGTGAATAAGAGGGTAGGGCAGAGAGTGTGTTACTGTGAACAGTTCAGTGACAGGGTTGTTCTTATCAGAATCGACAGCAAACCAACACCGACAACGATAGTTCAGGTATACATGCCGATGTCGCAAGTTGGATATGAAGAGATAGAGAAAGTGTATGAGGATATTGAAAGGATAATACAGTGTGTAAAGGGGGATGAAAATCTAATGGTCATGGGGAACTGGAATGCAGTTGTATGGGAAGGAGTAGAAGAAAAGTTTACAGGAGAATATGGGATTGGGACAAGGAATGACAGAGGAGAAAGACTAATTGAGTTCTGTAACAAGTTTCAGCTAGTAATAGCGAATATTCTGTTCAAGAATCACAAGAGGAGGAGATATACTTGGAAAAGGCCGGTTTATACAGGAAGATTTCAGTTAAATTACATCATGGTCAGACAGAGATTCCGAAATCAGATACTGGATTGTAAGGTGTACCCAGGAGCAGATATAGACTCAGATCACAATAAAGTAGTGATGAAGAGTAGGCTGAAGTTTAAGACATTAGTCGGGAAGAATCATTACGCAAAGAAGTGGGATACGGAAGTACTAAGCAGTGACGAGATACAGTTGAAGTTCTCTAAGGCAATAGATACATCAATAAGGGCTCAGTAGGCAGTACAGTTGAAGAGGAATTGACATCTCTAAAAAGGGCCATCATAGAAGTTGGGAAGGAAAACATAGGTACAAAGAAGGTAACAGAAGAAATACTCCAATTGAATGATGAAAAATGTTCTGGGAAACTCAGGAATATAGAAATACAAGTCGCTGAGGAATGAAATAAATAGGAAATGCAGGGAAGCTAAGACGAAATGGCTGCAGGAAAAATGTGAAGACATCGAAAAAGAAATGATTATCGGAAGGACAGACTCAGCATACAGGAAAGTCAAAACAACCTTTCGTGACATTAAAAGCAAGGGTGATAACATTAAGAGTGCGACGGGAATTCCACTGTTAAATGCAGAGGAGAGAGCGGATAGGTGGAAAGAATACATTGAGAGCCTGTAATGATGTGGTAGAAGAAGAAAAAGAAGTCGATTTAGAAGAGATAGGGGATCCAGTATTAGAATCAGAATTTAAAAGACCTTTGGAGGATTTAAGATCAAATAAGGCAGAAGTGTTAGATAACATTCCATCAGAATTTCTAAAATCATTGGAGGAAGTGGCAACAAAACGACTATTCACGTTGGTGTGTAGAATATATGAGTCTGGCGACATACCATCTGACTATCGGAAAAGCATCATCCACACAATTCCGAAGACGGCAAGAGCTGACAAGTGCGAGAATTATCGCACTATCAGCTTAACAGCTCATGCATCCAAGTTGCTTACAAGAATAATATACAGAAGAATGGATAAGAAAATTGAGGATGCGCTAGATGACGATCAGCTTGGCTTTAGGAAAGCTAAAGGCATTTCTGACGTTACGGTTAATAATGGAAGCAAGACTAAAGAAAAATTAAGACACATTCATAGGATTTGTTGACCTGGAGAAAGCTTTCGACAATGTAAAATGGTGCAAGATGTTCGAAATTCTGAAAAAGTACGGATAAGCTATAGGGAGAGACGGGTCATATACAATACGTACAAGAACCAAGAGGGAATAATAAGAATGGTCGACCAAGAACGAAGTGCTCATATGAAAAAGGGTGTACGACAAGCATGTAGCTTTTCGTCCCTGCTGTTCAATCTGTACAATGAGGAAGCAATGATGGAAATAAAAGAAAGGTTCAGGAGTGAAATTAAACTTCGCTGATGACAATGCTATCTTGAGTGAAAGTGAAGAAGAATTACATGATCTGCTGAACGGAATGAACAGTCTAATGAGTTAAGAGTATGGATTGAGAGTAAATCGAAGAAAGACGAAGGTAATGAGAAGTAGCAGAAATGAGAACAGCAAGAAACTTATCAGGATTGATGGTCACGAAGTAGATGAAGTTAAGGAATTCTGCTACCTAGGCAGTAAAACAACCAATGAAGGACGGAGCAAGGAGGACATCAAAAGCAAACTATCGATGGCAAAAAGGGCATTCCTGGCAAAGAGAAGTCTACTAATATCAAATATCGGCCTCAATCTGAAGAAGAAATTTCTGAGAATGTACATCTGGAGTACAGCATTGTATGGTAGTGAAACATGGACTGTGGGAAAACCGGAACAGAAGAGAATCGAAGCATTTGAGGTGTGGTGCTACAGATGAATGTTGTAAATTAGGTGGACTGAATTAGGAGAAGGGACAGAATGATAGGACATCTGTTAAGACATGAGGGAATGACTTCCATGGTACTAGAGGGAACTGTAGAGGGCAAAAACTGTAGAGGAAGACAGAGACTGGAATACATCCAGCAAATAATTGACGACGTAGGTTGCAAGTGCTACTCTGAGATGATGAAGAGGTTAGCACAGGAGAGGAATTCGTGGCAGACCGCATCAAAAAAACGCCCACACTGGACCACCCAATATAAGTACATAAAATAATTTTTATTTCATAAATTAAACATCTTGGGTACATCGAATGTATAAACAGCTCTATTGGCAGCTGGTGTGTTCCCAGAAGGAAGTAATTTCCAAACATGCAGTCAAAAGTCACTCTGTATGCGGAAAGAAACAGGTAAGTTAAGCGAAACCTACGCAATAATTCCATAATAATCATGACTAAAGGATGTCTGGTTGCTATAATACAGCGATAGTACTCGCATCCTGCACATCACTTGGACAGATGACTAAAGAACATCACAGCATCAGGATTTCAAAACTTGATCAGGTTTGCAAATCTTTATATTTTAGCCTAGAAATTGGATGGAAGTCTAAAATAAAGAATGTTATTGTGCGAGTTAATTTACAGCAAACAGAAAATATCTGCAAATCTACTGTGCACTAGACAAGTAGGGGATTCTCAAGGAAAATATATCACTGTTTGCAGATACGGACAGTTCAAACAGCTCATTCATTGATTGACATTGTCACGATCTCCTTATACCAGTTTGTATCTATTCGTGATAACTCATTTCATATTTCAGCATAGGGCAGTGACTTGATTTAGATTATACTATCGTAACAGACTATGCTTTAAAATGGCATTCTGCAGCGTACATGGACTCCAACAATTCCAACACCATTTCTAGAGATCTTCAGGTGTTTCCATTAGTACCTCTGCGTTCAATAATCCAACGATTCATCGCACACTAAATAGAATGGTCATGCACAGGAAACGTGGTTTTGATCCTCTTCAGGCAAGTAATTTGATTGAGAGTTACATAATGAATGAAGCGGAAGACAGCAAGGTTTTTATTTTGAGCACCAGCACAAACACAAAACATATAGAGCTCTTCAATGTCCTCACCCAAGAAATGATTAATGAAGTGAGAAAGGAATGGCATCACTTCATTTGTGCACTTTTTCGCCATGCATTCAGAATAAACGTAAAAAAATAGGATTCGCCTGTTGCAGGAAAGTGGATATGGAACGAATATGTCGAAAGTGGGCGCTTAAAGTAAACATCATTGGGTGGTGCAGTTGCCAGGGATACTTGTTTTGCCTCCACTTTGCTGCGGGAAGAAATTGCGTCAGAACTCTTTTTTGTTCTGCCCTCTCGTGGCCGGATGAGTCACTACTGACTTGCCTGTTTCTTTCCCCTGAAACACTGACTTGCCTCGTTCTTTCCCCTTAAAGAAAACCTTGAATGGTAATAACTCTGGACTCGCTTAGTTGTTTAGTTTTCAGTTATAACCTCTGAACAGATGCGGATGATCAGTCTGAATTGAGCTGTAGCAAGAACTCAAATTGGAAAAAAAGGGACGTACCTGGTTTTTTTCACCCTGGCCCTCCATGCATTCACACCAAAATGCAGACCACAAAACCACGATCAGATACAGCAGCAAAACAGCTCACGTAGAAGACAATACTTTCTCCAGGTACTTCCGCACTCCACACTTTTGCCAACTTGTACAGACTGCAGAACAGGATTTTGAGGGGCTGGTCAAATTTATTACCATCTTCGATAAACGTTCTGGATAATCGCTGTGTCGACCATATTTATGTCAAAGACGGTATGTTGAAATTATATCGATAAGTGAGGAAAATTTCGCACCCACTCCTTATAATATATATCCAACTTACGAACTTTTGGTAGATCATATTATTTATGCAGAAGTGACAGATGCCATCCTTTGAACGCTGACGAGAAATTGTGGTTTTAACCTGGCACAGATCAAGGCTGTCAAAAAAAATGGTTCAAATGGCTCTGAGCATTATGGGACTTAACATCTATGGTCATCAGTCCCCTAGAATTTAGAACTACTTAAACCTAACTAACCTAAGGACGTCACACAACACCCAGTCATCACGAGGCAGAGAAAATCCCTGACCCCGCCGGGAATCGAACCCGGGCGTGGGAAGCGAGACCGCTACCGCACGACCACGAGCTGCGGACTCAAGGCTGTCCCTACATCAGCATCGACAGAATAGAATAGGTGACGACTTCTAAATCCAAGAGATCAGCATACGAATCGAGTAAATCTTTTTTTTTTTATTTTTCTCGTAATACATAAATCTGAATACTGATCAAGACATTTTATTTCTTAAAGGTTACTCAGTATCTCTGATTTTACTTTTGACGTCAAATAAATACCTGCTTCTTGGAAAAGACTCGAAGTTCAATATAATTCGATCCTCTACATGTCATTTTTGTGGGTTCACAGATCTCGCGGAATGGCTCTTGTTTAGTGTGCTAAATATCTCGTGCACGATTCTCAGTTTAAGAGAAGCGTAAACAATTTATTGGTGGCGACCTCCTTCTACTCCACTGATGAATTTCTCAGTAGAACGAACTGATTCTGTGTGTGTGTGTGTGTGTGTGTGTGTAGTACAATCTAACTTCTGCACTTTCACTGCAGTAAGGTGTTCATTGTAAATAAGTACTGTAGTAGTACTATTATATGTTTATAACCCTATAAATAAATAAAAAAATTTAAATTTTAAATTCAGTGCATTAATGCGATCTTAGTGAATGAGTGTTTTAAAATGATCCTTTTTATATACTGTTCATTAAAAAAAGAAAAGAAAAAATGAAAAGAAAAAAAAGACAACCATTCCACTTGGGACCTGAGGAAGGTACATTAGTTTATTTGTTTTAGTTGTAAATATTTGTCATGTATTATTGTTTTTCTGATATGTTCTATATCCTGAAGGACCTCCTCACTACGGATCAATTGGAATGAAAGTATATCTAATCTAATCTCACGTCAAGCAAATTATAACATTCACCATAACGCTTCCTTCACGTCTGGCAATGCCAAGTGAACACTGGGCTCCACCATTGACCAAAATCCTCGTCACACAATGTCCTCCCGCTACCGACTGCATTGAAGTCAATTTAGAACAGACTGCGACAGAGGCGGATGTCTCGACAAACAAAAACTGTTGCTTATGAACGAAATTTAGTTTCTGTGTAGTTACTGAAAAATAATAAAAACATAATTCACTGAAAAATGGTGGCTTCGACAATTTCGTTTGGAGCTTCACAGTTTCCTGTTCCACATGCAGGGTGCTTAGAATTAAACTCCGCTACCTGAGCCAGTACAGACGGAAAACTGTTTACCGTGTTTACGTACCCAACTATTGTGCGGCGGTACCGGTACGGCGACGTAGGGTTGAAACACAAGCATCTGCCTGCATCACAGTTACAGTCAGTCAACAGAGGTCTGGACAACGTGAGCAGGGCTTTCCTCGTAAAGCTATTTTATCAAAACAACGGCAATAGTGTTGCTGCCCTCCGCGAGTACCGACGCATTGGAGGGAAATGGAGAGCTCCTCTTTCCACACCGAGGTTGAAGACATGATTCGGAAGCTCGAATTAACTGGCGATTTGGGAATTGCTGCTCAGAGAGGCAGTAGGTCAACTGCGTCTCAAATTGGTTGGTTGGTTTAAAGGCGGGAGAAGGGACCAAACTACGAGGTCATCGGTCCCTTGTTCCTAATAAAACAATGCCGCAAGTGTGAGAATAAAACGGACGAAAACATATAACACAAAACGGAAAGAAAGGAAAAGCCACGAGAACGAAGGGAAGGCAATGAACACTAAAAGGAACAAAAGAGGACAAGAAAACAACAGAGAGACGCTAGAAACAGAAGAGAGTAAAACATGAAAGCAGATTACAGTGGCTGGCCAACCACGAGAATAAAAAGGGAAATCCAGCCAGTCTGCAACACATTAAAACCTCCACCCTAAAAGCACTAGGGTGGAGGACACAGAGGGACAAAGGACATGCGCTAAAACCTACACAGAAGTATAAAACCCACTCTCACAGATAAAACGTAAAAGTAAAGCTGCTGTGGAGGCATTGTCGCCCAACACCGAAGGCAGGGTGCTGGGAAAGTTAAAAGTCTGCCGCAGAGCGGCTGAAAGTGGGCAGTCCAGCAAGAGGTGGACGACCGTCATTTGGGAGCCACAGCGACACTGAGGTGGGTCCTCGTTACGGAGTAGGTAACCATGCGTTAGCCACGTATGGCCAATTCGCAGCCGGCAGAGGACAACTGATTCCCTGCGAGAGGCCTGCATGGAAGAATTCCACACATTCATAGTCTCCTTAATGACATACAGTGTGTTGTGCGTGCTGTTATACCATTCCGTCTCCCAAAGCCGGAAAACCCTGCGGTGTAAGACAGAACGCAGGTCAGCTTCGGAGATGCCTATCTCCAGAAGCGGTTTCCGCGTCGTCTGTTTGACCAGCCTATCGGCAAGTTCGTTGCCGGGGATTCTGACGTGTCCACACAAACACCACAGAACGGCGGGACTGATCCAGAGCATAGATGGACTCCTGAATGGACGCTACCAGAGGGTGGCGAGGGTAGCACAGGTCGATAGATTGTAGGCTGCTCAATGAGTCAGTACACAGGAGAAATGACTCGCCAGGGCATGAACGGATGTACTCGAGACCACGAGATATGGTGAGAACACTGCAGCTAACTGGAAAGGAGTGCTGCTCAATATGTCCTCCATGGACATATGCGAAGCCTATGTGACCATCAGCCATTGAACCGTCAGTGTAAACCACTTCAGAGCCCAGGAACACGTCAAGAATCGAGAGGCAGTGACAGCACAGAGCGATGGGGTTAACGGAGTCCTTAGGACCATGCAAAAGGTCTAGACGAAGCTGCGGCCGAGGCGTACACCATGGAGGCGTACGTGAACGGACCGCAAGTAGAGGTGGTAAAGGGAAGGACTCCAGTTCAGAGAGAAGGCACCGCACGCGAATCGCAATCGTTAGCCCCGATCTGGGCCGCCGATGCGGGAGATGGACGGCCATGGGCGGGAAAAGGAGACGGTAATTCGAATGCTCAGGGGAACTGGCGAGCAGTTGCGCACGCCTGATCTGCTGTGGAGGGACACTAGGCTCCACCAGTACGATGGTCACCGGACTCGTCCTAAAAGCTCCTGTCGCTAATCGAACCCCACAGTGGTGCACAGGGTCGAGTAAATGCAATGCTGAAGGTGCTGCCGAATTATAAACCACATTCCCATAGTCAATTTGGGATTGGACAAGGGCTCTGTAGAGCTGCAGCAGCTGCACCCCAATTGGTGTTGCTCAGGCAATGCACGATATTGAGGTGCTGGCAGCACTTCTGCTTAAGCTGACGAAGATAAGGGAGCCAAGTCAATCGAGCGTCGAAAAGCAATCCTAGGAATTGCTATGTCTCCACTACAGTGAGTGGAACGTCATTAAGGTAAAGTGCGGGTTCCAGATGAACGGTACGACGCCGACAGAAGTGCATGACACACGACTTTGCGGCTGAAAACTGGAAGCGGTGGGCTAGGACTCATTACGGCACCTTTTGGATGCCTCCCTGGAGGCGCCGCTCAGCAACAACAGCAGTACAAAATGCAGAAGTCGTCTGCACACAGAGAAGGTGAGACGGAGGGCCCCACAGCTGCTGCTAGACCGTTAATGGCCACTAAAAATAGACACACACTCAATCCAGAGTCCTGCAGGACTCCATTCTCCTGGATGAGGATGTAACTATGGAAGTCACCAACTTGGACACGGAAAGTACGAAGCGACAGGAAGTTTTGGATAAAAATCGTAAGTGGTCCCTGGAGACCCCACTCATACAATGTGGCAAGGATATGATGTAGCCAAGTCGTGTCGTAAGCTTTACATAAGTCAAAAAGGATGGCAATCAGGTGTTGCCGTCTGGAAAAGGCTGTTCGGATAGCAGACTCGATGGACACAAGATTATCAGTGGTAGAGTGACCCTGGCGGAAGCCACCCTGGCATGGAGCCAGCAAGTCACGTGACTCCAGGACCCAACCCAACCGCCGACATACCATACGTTCCAGCAGCTTACAAAGAACGTTGGTGAGGCTGATGGGCCGATATCTATCCACATCATCACGCGGGTTTTTACCGGGTTTCAGCACCGGAATGATGGTGCTATCCCACCATTGCGATGGAAAGACACTATCGCACCATATCTGGTTGAATATGACGAAAAAATGTCGCTTGTAGTCAGATGAGAGACGTTTAATCATCTGGCTGTGGATGTGATCAGGCCCAGGAGCTGTGTCAGGGCAATGTGCAAGGGCACTGAGGAGCTCCCACTCTGTAAATGGGGCGTTATAGGATTCACTGCAGCATGTAGTGAATGAGAGGACGATCCCTTCTAGCCGCCGATTGAGTGTGCGAAAGGCTGGGAGGTAATTCTCTGACGCAGAGGCTCGAGGTAAGTACTCAGCAAAGTGCTCGGCAAACCCGTTTGCATCAGTACATAACTCTCCATTTATGGTAACACCGGGAACAGATGTTGGGACCTAGTACTTGAAAAGACGTCTGATCTTTGCCCAGATTTGGGAAGGTGACGTGTGGTACCCAATGGTGGAAACGTATCTCTCCCAACACTCCTCCTCCTGTTGTTTGATAAGGTAGCGAACACAGGCATGGAGCCATTTGAAGACTACGAGGTGCTCCAGGAAAGGGCGCCGCTTATGCCGCTGTAGAGCTCGCCGACGCTCCTTAATTGCCTCAGCAACTTCTGGTGACCATCAAGGGACTGCCATACACCTCCAGCACCCTAAAGAGCGAGGGATTGCGTTTTCTGCCGCAGAAA